>NW_027252977.1:40000-640000 GCF_044704955.1 Pristiophorus japonicus | reverse complement strand
TCGTGGGGAACTTGGGGGAAAGGTCAGAGAGTCCCATTGACTCAGATACACACTGGTCCTTGCGGACTGGGTAGAAAATTAAGAGAGAGTCCCATTGACTCAGATACACACTGGTCATGGGGATGATCTGGGGAGAAATATCAGAGAGAGTCCCATTGACTCAGATACACACTGGTCGTGGGGAACTTGGGGGAAAGGTCAGAGTGTCCCATTGACGCTGATACACACTGGTCCTGGTGGACTGGGGAGAAAGGTCAGAGAGTCCCATTAACTCAGATACACACTGGTCCTGGGGGATTGGAGAGAAAGGTCAGAGAGTCCCATTGACTCTGATACACACTGGTCCTGGGGATGGACAGGGGAGAAAGGTCAGAGAGAGTCCCATTGACTCAGATACACACTGGTCCTGCGGGAGTGGGGGGAAAGGTCAGAGAGAGAGTTCCATTGACTCAGATACACACTGGTCCTGGGGATGGACTGGGGAGAAAGGTCAGAGAAAGTCCCATTGACTCAGATACACACTGGTCGTGCGGGACTGGGGGGAAAGGTCAGAGAGAGTCCCATTCACTCAGATGCACACTGCTCCTTGGGATGGACTGGAGAGAAAGGTCAGAGAGTCCCATTGACACAGATGAACAAAGGTCCTTGTGGACTGGGGGGAAATGGAAGAGAGAGTCCCATTGATTCAGATGCACACTGGTCCTGTGGATGGACTGAGGGGAAAGGTCAGAGCGAGTCCCATTGATTCAGATACACACTGGTGCTGGGGGACTGGGGAGAAATGTCAGAGAGTCCCATTGACTTAGATACACACTAGTCCTGGGGGACTGAGGAGAACGGTCAGAGAGTCCCATTGACTCAGATACACACTGGTCCTGGGTGACTGGGGAGAAAGGTCAAATAGAGTCCCATTGATTCAGATACACACTGCTCCTGGGGGACTGGGAGAAAGGTCCGATCGAGTCCCATTCATTCAGATACACACTGCTCCTGGGGATGGATTGGGGAGAAAGGTCAGAGCGAGTCCCATTGACTCAGATGCACACTGGTCCTGGGGATGGACTGGGGGGGAAAGGTCAGAGAGAGTCCCATTGACCCAGGTACACACTGGTACTGGGGGACTGGGGTGAAAGGTCAGAGCCAGTCCCATTGACCCCGATGCACACTGGTCCTAGGGGACTGGGGGGAAAGGTCAGATCGAGTCCCATTGACTCAGATGCACACTGGTCCTGGGGGACTGTGGAGAAAGGTCAAATGGAGTCCCATTGATGCAGATACACACTGGTCCTGGGGGACTGGGGAGAAAGGTCAGAGAGAGTCCCATTGACTGAGATACACACTGGTCCTGGGGATGGATTGGGGAGAAAGGTCAGAGCGAGTCCCATTGACTCAGATGCACACTGGTCCTGGGGGACTGGGGGGAAAGGTCAGAGAGAGTCCCATTGACCCAGGTACACACTGGTACTGGGGGACTGGGGTGAAAGGTCAGAGCCAGTCCCATTGACCCCGATGCACACTTGTCCTAGGGGACTGGGGGGAAAGGTCAGATCGAGTCCCATTGACTCAGATACACACTGGTCCTGGGGGACTGTGGAGAAAGGTCAAATAGAGTCCCATTGATGCAGATACACACTGGTCCTGGGGGACTGGGGAGAAATGTCAGAGAGAGTCCCATTGACTCAGATACACACTGGTCCTGGGGATGGACTGGGGAGAAAGGTCAGAGAGTCCCATTGACTCAGATACACACTGGTCCTTGTGGACTGGGGGGAAATGGAAGAGAGAGTCCCATTGACTCAGATACACACTGGTCCTGGGGGACTGGGGGGAAAGTTTCAGAGAGAGTCCGATTGATTCAGATATACACTGGTCCTGGGAATGGACTGAGGAGAAAGGTCAGAGCGAGTCCCATTGACTCAGATACACACTGGTCCTGGGGGACTGGGTAGAAAGGTCAGAGAGTCCCATTGACTCAGATACACACTGGTCCTGGGGGACTGGGGAGAAAGGTCAGAGAGTCCCATTGACTCTGATACACACTGGTCCTGGGGATGGACAGGGGAGAAAGGTCAGAGAGAGTCCCATTGACTCAGATACACACTGGTCCTGCGGGAGTGGGGGGAAAGTTCAGAGAGAGAGTTCCATTGACTCAGATCCACACTGGTCCTGGGGATGGACTGGGGAGAAAGGTCAGAGAGAGTCCCATTGACTCAGATACACACTGGTCGTGCGGGACTGGGGGGAAAGGTCAGAGAGAAAGTCCCATTGACTCAGATACACACTGGTCCTGGTGGACTGGGGAGAAAGGTCAGAGAGAGTCCCATTCACTCAGATGCACACTGCTCCTTGGGATGGACTGGGGAGAAAGGTCAGAGAGTCCCATTGACTCAGATGAACAATGGTCCTTGTGGACTGGGGGGAAATGGAAGAGAGAGTCCCATTGACTCAGATACACACTGGTCCTGTGGATGGACTGAGGGGAACGGTCAGAGCGAGTCCCATTGACTCAGATGCACACTGGTCCTGGGGGACTGGGTAGAAAGGTCAGAGGGATTTCCATTGACTCAGATACACATTGGTCCTGGGGATGGACTGGGAGGAAAGGTCAGAGAGAGTCCCATTGATTCAGATACACACTGTTCCTGGAGATGGACTGGCGAGAAAGGTCAGAGCGAGTCCCATTGACTCAGATACACACTGCTCCTGGGGATGGATTGGGGAGAAAGGTCAGAGCGAGTCCCATTGACTCAGATACACACTGGTCCTGGGGGACTGGGGAGAAAGGTCAAATAGAGTCCCATTGATTCAGATACACACTGCTCCTGGGGGACTGGGAGAAAGGTCCGATCGAGTCCCATTCATTCAGATACACACTGCTCCTGGGGATGGATTGGGGAGAAAGGTCAGAGCGAGTCCCATTGACTCAGATGCACACTGGTCCTGGGGGACTGTGGGGAAAGGTCAGAGAGAGTCCCATTGACCCAGGTACACACTGGTACTGGGGGACTGGGGTGAAAGGTCAGAGCCAGTCCCATTGACCCCGATGCACACTGGTCCTGGGGATGGACTGGGGAGAAAGGTCAGAGAGTCCCATTGACTCAGATACACACTGGTCCTTGTGGACTGGGGGGAAATGGAAGAGAGAGTCCCATTGACTCAGATACACACTGGTCCTGGGGGACTGGGGGGAAAGTTTCAGAGAGAGTCCGATTGATTCAGATATACACTGGTCCTGGGAATGGACTGAGGAGAAAGGTCAGAGCGAGTCCCATTGACTCAGATACACACTGGTACTGGGGGACTGGGGAAAAAGGTCCGATCGAGTCCCATTCATTCAGATACACACTGCTCCTGGGGAGAAAGGTCAGAGAGTCCCATTGACTCAGATGCACACTGGTCCTGGGGATGGATTGGGGAGGAAGGTCAGAGCGAGTCCCATTGACTCAGATACACACTGTACCTGGGGGACTGGGGAGAAAGGTCAGAGAGAGTCCCATTGACTCAGAAGCACACTGCTCCTGGGGGACTGGGGAGAAAGGTCAGGTAGTCCCATTGACTCAGATACACACTAGACCTGGCGGACTGAGGGGAAAGGTCAGAGAGTCCCATTGACTCAGATACACACTAGACCTGGCGGACTGAGGGGAAAGGTCAGAGAGTCCCATTGACTCAGATACACCCTGGTCCTTGGGGGACTGGGGAGAAAGGTCAGAGAGTCCCATTGACTCAGATACACACTGGTCCTGGGGATGATCTGGGGAGAAATATCAGAGAGAGTCCCATTGACTCAGATACACACTGGTCGTGGGGAACTGGGGGGAAAGGTCAGACAGTCCCATTGACGCTGATGCACACTGGTCCTGGGGGACTGGGGGGAAAGGTCAGAGAGTCCCATTGACTCAGATACACACTGGTCCTGGCGGACTAGGTAGAAAATTAAGAGCGAGTCCCATTGACTCAGATCGCCACTGGTCCTGGGGATGATCTGGGGAGAAAAGTCAGAGAGTCCCATTGACTCAGATACACACTGGTCGTGGGGAATTGGGGGGAAAGGTCAGAGAGTCCCATTGACTCAGATGCACACTGGTCCTGGGGGATTGGGGGGAAAGGTCAGAGAGAAAGTCCCATTGACTCAGATACACACTGGTCCTGGTGGACTGGGGAGAAAGGTCAGAGAGAGTCCCATTGACTAAGATACACACTGGTCGTGCGGGACTGGGGGGAAAGGTCAGAGAGAAAGTCCCATTGACTCAGATACACACTGGTCCTGGTGGACTGGGGAGAAAGGTCAGAGAGAGTCCCATTCACTCAGATGCACACTGCTCCTTGGGATGGACTGGGGAGAAAGGTCAGAGAGTCCCATTGACTCAGATGAACAATGGTCCTTGTGGACTGGGGGGAAATGGAAGAGAGAGTCCCATTGACTCAGATACACACTGGTCCTGTGGATGGACTGAGGGGAAAGGTCAGAGCGAGTCCCATTGACTCAGATACACACTGGTCCTGTGGATGGACTGAGGGGAAAGGTCAGAGCGAGTCCCATTGACTCAGATACACACTAGTCCTGGGGGACTGAGGAGAACGGTCAGAGAGTCCCATTGATTCAGATACACACTGCTCCTGGGGGACTGGCGAGAAAGGTCCGATCGAGTCCCATTCATTCAGATACACACTGCTCCTGGGGATGGATTGGGGAGAAAGGTCAGAGCGAGTCCCATTGACTCAGATGCACACTGGTCCTGGGGGACTGGGGGGAAAGGTCAGAGAGAGTCCCATTGACCCAGGTACACACTGGTACTGGGGGACTGGGGTGAAAGGTCAGAGAGAGTCCCATTGACTCAGATACACACTGGTCGTGCGGGACTGGGGGGAAAGGTCAGAGAGAGAGTTCCATTGACCCAGGTACACACTGTACCTGGGGGACTGAGGAGAAAGGTCAGAGAGAGTCCCATTGACTCAGAAGCACACTGCTCCTGGGGGACTGGGGAGAAAGGTCAGGTAGTCCCATTGACTCAGATACACACTAGACCTGGCGGACTGAGGAGAAAGGTCAGAGAGTCCCATTGACTCAGATACACACTAGACCTGGTGGACTGAGGGGAAAGGTCAGAGAGTCCCATTGACTCAGATACACACTGGTCCTGGGGATGATCTGGGGAGAAATATCAGAGAGAGTCCCATTGACTCAGATACACACTGGTCGTGGGGAACTGGGGGGAAAGGTCAGACAGTCCCATTGACGCTGATACACACTGGTCCTGGTGGACTGGGGAGAAAGGTCAGAAAGAGTCCCATTGATTCAGATACACACTGGTGGACTGGGGGGAAAGGTCAGACAGTCCCATTGACGCTGATACACACTGGTCCTGGGGGACTGGGGGGAAAGGTCAGAGAGAGTCCCATTGACTCAGATACACACTGGTCGTGGGGAACTTGGGGGAAAGGTCAGAGAGTCCCATTGACTCAGATACACACTGGTCCTGGCGGACTGGGTAGAAAATTAAGAGCGAGTCCCATTGACTCAGATACCCACTGGTCCTGGGGATGATCTGGGGAGAAAAGTCAGAGAGTCCCATTGACTCAGATACACACTGGTCGTGGGGAATTGTGTGGAAAGGTCAGAGAGTCCCATTGACTCAGATACACACTGGTCCTTGCGGACTGGGTAGAAAATTAAGAGAGAGTCCCATTGACTCAGATACACACTGGTCTTGGGGATGGACAGGGTAGAAAGGTCAGAGAGAGTCCCATTGACTCAGATACACACTGGTCCTGCGGGAGTGGGGGGAAAGGTCAGAGAGAGAGTTCCATTGACTCAGATACACACTGGTCCTGGGGATGGACTGGGGAGAAAGGTCAGAGAAAGTCCCATTGACTCAGATACACACTGGTCGTGCGGGACTGGGGGGAAAGGTCAGAGAGAAAGTCCCATTGACTCAGATACACACTGGTCATGGGGATGATCTGGGGAGAAATATCAGAGAGAGTCCCATTGACTCAGATACACACTGGTCGTGGGGAACTGGGGGGAAAGGTCAGAGTGTCCCATTGACGCTGATACACACTGGTCCTGGTGGACTGGAGAGAAAGGTCAGAGAGTCCCATTGACTCAGATACTCACTGGTCCTGGGGGACTGGGGGGAATAGTCAGAGAGAGTCCCATTGACTCAGATGCACACTGGTCTTGGGCTGGACTGGGGATAAAGGTCCGAGAGAGTCCCATTGACTCAGATACACACTGGTCATGGGGATGGACTGAGGAGAAAGGTCAGAGGGAGTCCCATTGACTCAGCTATACATTGGTCCTGGGGGACTGGGGGGAAATGGTCAGATAGAGTCCCATTGATTCAGATACACACTGGTCCTGGGGGACTGGAGAGAAAGGTCAGAGAGTCCCATTGACACAGATGAACAATGGTCCTTGTGGACTGGGGGGAAATGGAAGAGAGAGTCCCATTGATTCAGATATACACTGGTCCTGTGGATGAACTGAGGGGAAAGGTCAGAGCGAGTCCCATTGACTCAGATACACACTGGTCCTGGGGGACTGGGTAGAAAGGTCAGAGGGATTTCCATTGACTCAGATACACATTGGTCCTGGGGATGGACTGGGAGGAAAGGTCAGAGAGAGTCCCATTGACTCAGATGAACACTGGTCCTGGGGGACTGGGTGGAAAGGTCAGAGAGAGTCCCATTGACTCAGATGCACACTGGTCCTGGGGGACTGGGGGGAAAGGTCAGGGAGAGTCCCATTGACCCAGGTACACACTGGTACTGGGGGACTGGGGTGAAAGGTCAGATCCAGTCCCATTGACCCCAATGCACACTGGTCCTAGGGGACTGGGGAGAAAGGTCAGAGAGTCCCATTGACTCAGATACACACTGGTCCTTGTGGACTGGGGGGAAATGGAAGAGAGAGTCCCATTGACTCAGATACACACTGGTCCTGGGGGACTGGGGGGAAAGTTTCAGAGAGAGTCCGATTGATTCAGATATACACTGGTCCTAGGAATGGACTGAGGAGAAAGGTCAGAGCGAGTCCCATTGACTCAGATACACACTGGTCCTGGGGGACTGGGTAGAAAGGTCAGAGAGTCCCATTGACTCAGATACACACTGGTACTGGGGGACTGGGGAAAAAGGTCCGATCGAGTCCCATTCATTCAGATGCACACTGCTCCTGGGGATGGACTGGGGAGAAAGGTCAGAGCGAGTCCCATTGACTCAGATACACACTGGTCCTGGGCGACTCGGGGGAAAGGTCAGAGAGAGTCCCATTGACCCAGATACACACTGGGACTGGGGTGAAAGGTCAGAGCGAGTCCCATTGACCCCGATACACACTGGTCCTAGGGGACTGGGGGGAAAGGTCAGGTAGTCCCATTGATTCAGATACACACTGGTCCTGGGGGACTGAGGAGAACGGTCAGAGAGTCCCATTGACTCAGATACACACTGGTCCTGGGGGACTGGGGAGAAAGGTCAGAGAGTCCCATTGACTCTGATACACACTGGTCCTGGGGATGGACAGGGGAGAAAGGTCAGAGAGAGTCCCATTGACTCAGATACACACTGGTCCTGCGGGAGTGGGGGGAAAGGTCAGAGAGAGAGTTCCATTGACTCAGATACACACTGGTCCTGGGGATGGACTGGGGAGAAAGGTCAGAGAGAGTCCCATTGACTCAGATACACACTGGTCGTGCGGGACTGGGGGGAAAGGTCAGAGAGAAAGTCCCATTGACTCAGATACACACTGGTCCTGGTGGACTGGGGAGAAAGGTCAGAGAGAGTCCCATTCACTCAGATGCACACTGCTCCTTGGGATGGACTGGGGAGAAAGGTCAGAGAGTCCCATTGACACAGATGAACAATGGTCCTTGTGGACTGGGGGGAAATGGAAGAGAGAGTCCCATTGACTCAGATACACACTGGTACTGGGGGACTGGATAGAAAGGTCAGAGGGATTTCCATTGACTCAGATACACATTGGTCCTGGGGATGGACTGGGAGGAAAGGTCAGAGAGAGTCCCATTGACTCAGATGAACACTGGTCCTGGGGGACTGGCGAGAAAGGTCAGAGAGAGTCCCATTGACTCAGATACACACCGGTCCTGAGGGACTGGGGGGAAAGGTCAGAGAGAGTCCCATTGACTCAGATACACACTGGTCCTGGGGGACTGGGTGGAAAGGTCAGAGAGAGTCCCATTGACTCAGATGCACACTGGTCCTGGGGTTGGATTGGGGAGAAAGGTCAGAGCGAGTCCCATTGACTCAGATACACACTGTTCCTGGAGATGGACTGGGGAGAAAGGTCAGAGCGAGTTCCATTGATTCAGATACACACTGGTGCTGGGGGACTGGGGAGAAATGTCAGAGAGTCCCATTGACTTAGATACACACTAGTCCTGGGGGACTGAGGAGAACGGTCAGAGAGTCCCATTGACTCAGATACACACTGGTCCTGGGGGACTGGGGAGAAAGGTCAAATAGAGTCCCATTGATTCAGATACACACTGCTCCTGGGGGACTGGGAGAAAGGTCCGATCGAGTCCCATTCATTCAGATACACACTGCTCCTGGGGATGGATTGGGGAGAAAGGTCAGAGCGAGTCCCATTGACTCAGATGCACACTGGTCCTGGGGGGAAAGGTCAGAGAGAGTCCCATTGACCCAGGTACACACTGGTACTGGGGGACTCGGGTGAAAGGTCAGAGAGAGTCCCATTGACTCAGATACACACTGGTCCTGCGGGAGTGGGGGGAAAGGTCAGAGAGAGAGTTCCATTGACTCAGATACACACTGGTCCTGGGGATGGACTGGGGAGAAAGGTCAGAGAAAGTCCCATTGACTCAGATACACACTGGTCGTGCGGGACTGGGGGGAAAGGTCAGAGAGAAAGTCCCATTGACTCAGATACACACTGGTCGTGGGGAACTTGGGGGAAAGGTCAGAGAGTCCCATTGACTCAGATACACACTGGTCCTTGCGGACTGGGTAGAAAATTAAGAGAGAGTCCCATTGACTCAGATACACACTGGTCATGGGGATGATCTGGAGAGAAATATCAGAGAGAGTCCCATTGACTCAGATACACACTGGTCGTGGGGAACTGGGGGGAAAGGTCAGAGTGTCCCATTGACGCTGATACACACTGGTCCTGGTGGACTGGGGAGAAAGGTCAGAGAGTCCCATTAACTCAGATACACACTGGTCCTGGGGGATTGGGGAGAAAGGTCAGAGAGTCCCATTGACTCTGATACACACTGGTCCTGGGGATGGACAGGGGAGAAAGGTCAGAGAGAGTCCCATTGACTTAGATACATACTGGTCCTGCGGGAGTGGGGGGAAAGGTCAGAGAGAGAGTTCCATTGACTCAGATACACACTGGTCCTGGGGATGGACTGGGGAGAAAGGTCAGAGAGAGTCCCATTGACTCAGATACACACTGCTCCTTGGGATGGACTGGGGAGAAAGGTCAGAGAGTCCCATTGACACAGATGAACAAAGGTCCTTGTGGACTGGGGGGAAATGGAAGAGAGAGTCCCATTGACTCAGATACACACTGGTCCTGTGGATGGACTGAGGGGAAAGGTCAGAGCGAGTCCCATTGACTCAGATACACACTGTTCCTGGAGATGGACTGGGGAGAAAGGTCAGAGCGAGTTCCATTGATTCAGATACACACTGGTGCTGGGGGACTGGGGAGAAATGTCAGAGAGTCCCATTGACTTAGATACACACTAGTCCTGGGGGACTGAGGAGAACGGTCAGAGAGTCCCATTGACTCAGATACACACTGGTCCTGGGGGACTGGGGAGAAAGGTCAGAGGGATTTCCATTGACTCAGATACACATTGGTCCTGGGGATGGACTGGGAGGAAAGGTCAGAGAGAGTCCCATTGACTCAGATGAACACTGGTCCTGGGGGACTGGCGAGAAAGGTCAGAGAGAGTCCCATTGATTCAGATACACACCGGTCCTGAGGGACTGGGGGGAAAGGTCAGAGAGAGTCCCATTGACTCAGATACACACTGGTCCTGGGGGACTGGGGTGAAAGGTCAGAGAGAGTCCCATTGACTCAGATACACACTGGTCGTGCGGGACTGGGGGGAAAGGTCAGAGAGAAAGTCCCATTGACTCAGATACACACTGGTCCTGGGGATGGACAGGGTAGAAAGGTCAGAGAGAGTCCCATTGACTCAGATACACACTGGTCCTGCGGGAGTGGGAGGAAAGGTCAGAGAGAGAGTTCCATTGACTCAGATACACACTGGTCCTGGGGATGGACTGGGGAGAAAGGTCAGAGAAAGTCCCATTGACTCAGATACACACTGGTCGTGCGGGACTGGGGGGAAAGGTCAGAGAGAAAGTCCCATTGACTCAGATACACACTGGTCGTGGGGAACTTGGGGGAAATTTCAGAGAGTCCCATTGACTCAGATACACACTGGTCCTTGCGGACTGGGTAGAAAATTAAGAGAGAGTCCCATTGACTCAGATACACACTGGTCCTGGGGGACTGGGGGGAATAGTCAGAGAGAGTCCCATTGACTCAGATGCACACTGGTCGTGGGGAACTGGGGGGAAAGGTCAGAGTGTCCCATTGACGCTGATACACACTGGTCCTGGTGGACTGGGGAGAAAGGTCAGAGAGTCCCATTAACTCAGATACACACTGGTCCTGGGGGATTGGGGAGAAAGGTCAGATAGAGTCCCATTGATTCAGATACACACTCGTCCTGGGGATGGACTGGGGAGAAAGGTCAGAGAGTCCCATTGACTCAGATACTCACTGGTCCTGGGGGACTGGGGGGAATAGTCAGAGAGAGTCCCATTGACTCAGATGCACACTTGTCTTGGGCTGGACTGGGGATAAAGGTCCGAGAGAGTCCCATTGACTCAGATACACACTGGTCATGGGGATGGACTGAGGAGAAAGGTCAGAGGGAGTCCCATTGACTCAGCTATACATTGGTCCTGGGGGACTGGGGGGAAATGGTCAGATAGAGTCCCATTGATTCAGATGCACACTGGTCCTGGGGGACTGGAGAGAAAGGTCAGAGAGTCCCATTGACTAAGATACACACTGGTCCTGGGGGACTGGGGGAAAGATCAGAGAGAGTCCCATTGACCCAGATACACACTGGTACTGGGGGACTGGGGGAAAGGTCAAAGAGAGTCCCATTGACTCAGATACACACTGGTCCTGGGCGACTCGGGGGAAAGGTCAGAGAGAGTCCCATTGACCCAGATACACACTGGGACTGGGGTGAAAGGTCAGAGCGAGTCCCATTGACCCCGATACACACTGGTCCTGGGGGACTGGGGAGAAAGATCAGAGAGTCCCATTGACTCAGATACACACTGGTCCTGGGGATGGACTGGGGAGAAAGGTCAGAGGGAGTCCCATTGACTCAGATACACACTGGTCGTGCGGGAGTGGGGGGAAAGGTCAGAGAGAAAGTCCCATTGACTCAGATGAACAATGGTCCTTGTGGACTGGGTAGAAAGGTCAGAGAGAGTCCCATTGACTCAGATACACACTGGTCCTGTGGATGGACTGAGGGGAAAGGTCAGAGCGACTCCCATTGACTTAGATACACACTAGTCCTGGGGGACTGAGGAGAACGGTCAGAGAGTCCCATTGACTCTGATACACACTGGTCCTGGGGATGGACAGGGGAGAAAGGTCAGAGAGAGTCCCATTGACTCAGATACACACTGGTCCTGCGGGAGTGGGGGGAAAGGTCAGAGAGAGAGTTCCATTGACTCAGATACACACTGGTCCTGGGGATGGACTGGGGAGAAAGGTCAGAGAGAGTCCCATTGACTCAGATGCACACTGGTCCTGGGGGACTGGGTAGAAAGGTCAGAGGGATTTCCATTGACTCAGATACACATTGGTCCTGGGGATGGACTGGGAGGAAAGGTCAGAGCGAGTCCCATTGACTCAGATGAACACTGGTCCTGGGGGACTGGCGAGAAAGGTCAGAGAGAGTCCCATTGACTCAGATACACACTGGTCCTGTGGATGGACTGAGGGGAAAGGTCAGAGCGACTCCCATTGACTTAGATACACACTAGTCCTGGGGGACTGAGGAGAACGGTCAGAGAGTCCCATTGACTCTGATACACACTGGTCCTGGGGATGGACAGGGGAGAAAGGTCAGAGCGAGTCCCATTGATTCAGATACACACTGCTCCTGGGGGACTGGGAGAAAGGTCCGATCGAGTCCCATTCATTCAGATACACACTGCTCCTGGGGATGGATTGGGGAGAAAGGTCAGAGCGAGTCCCATTGACTCAGATGCACACTGGTCCTGGGGGACTGTGGGGAAAGGTCAGAGAGAGTCCCATTGACCCAGGTACACACTGGTACTGGGGGACTGGGGTGAAAGGTCAGAGCCAGCCCCATTGACCCCGATGCACACTGGTCCTGGGGATGGACTGGGGAGAAAGGTCAGAGAGTCCCATTGACTCAGATACACACTGGTCCTTGTGGACTGGGGGGAAATGGAAGAGAGAGTCCCATTGACTCAGATACACACTGGTCCTGGGGGACTGGGGGAAAGTTTCAGAGAGAGTCCGATTGATTCAGATATATACTGGTCCTGGGAATGGACTGAGGAGAAAGGTCAGAGCGAGTCCCATTGACACAGATACACACTGGTCCTGGGGGACTGGGTAGAAAGGTCAGAGAGTCCCATTGACTCAGATACACACTGGTACTGGGGGACTGGGGAAAAAGGTCCGATCGAGTCCCATTCATTCAGATACACACTGCTCCTGGGGAGAAAGGTCAGAGAGTCCCATTGACTCAGATGCACACTGGTCCTGGGGATGGATTGGGGAGGAAGGTCAGAGCGAGTCCCATTGACTCAGATACACACTGGTCCTGCAGATGGACTGGGGAGAAAGGTCAGAGCGAGTCCCATTGACTCAGATACACACTGGTCCTGGGGATGGATTGGGGTGAAAGGTAAGAGCGAGTCCCATTGACTCAGATACACACTGTACCTGGGGGACTGGGGAGAAAGGTCAGAGAGAGTCCCATTGACTCAGAAGCACACTGCTCCTGGGGGACTGGGGAGAAAGGTCAGGTAGTCCCATTGACTCAGATACACACTAGACCTGGCGGACTGAGGAGAAAGGTCAGAGAGTCCCATTGACTCAGATACACACTAGACCTGGTGGACTGAGGGGAAAGGTCAGAGAGTCCCATTGACTCAGATACACACTGGTCCTGGGGATGATCTGGGGAGAAAGGTCAGAGGGAGTCCCATTGACTCAGATACACACTGGTCGTGCGGGAGTGGGGGGAAAGGTCAGAGAGAAAGTCCCATTGACTCAGATACACACTGGTCGTGGGGAACTTGGGGGAAAGGTCAGAGAGTCCCATTGACTCAGATACACACTGGTCCTTGCGGACTGGGGAAAAAGGTCAGAGAGAGTCCCATTGACTCAGATACACACTGGTCGTGCGGGACTGGGGGGAAAGGTCAGAGAGAAAGTCCCATTGACTCAGATACACACTGGTCGTGGGGAACTTGGGGGAAAGGTCAGAGAGTCCCATTGACTCAGATACACACTGGTCCTTGCGGACTGGGTAGAAAATTAAGAGAGAGTCCCATTGACTCAGATACACACTGGTCATGGGGATGATCTGGAGAGAAATATCAGAGAGAGTCCCATTGACTCAGATACACACTGGTCGTGGGGAACTGGGGGGAAAGGTCAGAGTGTCCCATTGACGCTGATACACACTGGTCCTGGTGGACTGGGGAGAAAGGTCAGAGAGTCCAATTAACTCAGATACACACTGGTCCTGGGGGATTGGGGAGAAAGGTCAGAGAGAGAGTTCCATTGACTCAGATACACACTGGTCCTGGGGATGGACTGGGGAGAAAGGTCAGAGAGAGTCCCATTGACTCAGATACACACTGCTCCTTGGGATGGACTGGGGAGAAAGGTCAGAGAGTCCCATTGACACAGATGAACAAAGGTCCTTGTGGACTGGGGGGAAATGGAAGAGAGAGTCCCATTGACTCAGATACACACTGGTCCTGTGGATGGACTGAGGGGAAAGGTCAGAGCGAGTCCCATTGACTCAGATACACACTGTTCCTGGAGGTGGACTGGGGAGAAAGGTCAGAGCGAGTTCCATTGATTCAGATACACACTGGTGCTGGGGGACTGGGGAGAAATGTCAGAGAGTCCCATTGACTTAGATACACACTAGTCCTGGGGGACTGAGGAGAACGGTCAGAGAGTCCCATTGACTCAGATACACACTGGTCCTGGGGGACTGGGGAGAAAGGTCAGAGGGATTTCCATTGACTCAGATACACATTGGTCCTGGGGATGGACTGGGAGGAAAGGTCAGAGAGAGTCCCATTGACTCAGATGAACACTGGTCCTGGGGGACTGGCGAGAAAGGTCAGAGAGAGTCCCATTGATTCAGATACACACCGGTCCTGAGGGACTGGGGGGAAAGGTCAGAGAGAGTCCCATTGACTCAGATACACACTGGTCCTGGGGGACTGGGGTGAAAGGTCAGAGAGAGTCCCATTGACTCAGATACACACTGGTCGTGCGGGACTGGGGGGAAAGGTCAGAGAGAAAGTCCCATTGACTCAGATACACACTGGTCCTGGGGATGGACAGGGTAGAAAGGTCAGAGAGAGTCCCATTGACTCAGATACACACTGGTCCTGCGGGAGTGGGGGGAAAGGTCAGAGAGAGAGTTCCATTGACTCAGATACACACTGGTCCTGGGGATGGACTGGGGAGAAAGGTCAGAGAAAGTCCCATTGACTCAGATACACACTGGTCGTGCGGGACTGGGGGGAAAGGTCAGAGAGAAAGTCCCATTGACTCAGATACACACTGGTCGTGGGGAACTTGGGGGAAATTTCAGAGAGTCCCATTGACGCTGATACACACTGGTCATGGGGATGGACTGAGGAGAAAGGTCAGAGTGAGTCCCATTGACTCAGCTATACATTGGTCCTGGGGGACTGGGGGGAAATGGTCAGATAGAGTCCCATTGATTCAGATGCACACTGGTCCTGGGGGACTGGAGAGAAAGGTCAGAGAGTCCCATTGACTAAGATACACACTGGTCCTGGGGGACTGGGGGAAAGATCAGAGAGAGTCCCATTGACCCAGATACACACTGGTACTGGGGGACTGGGGGAAAGGTCAAAGAGAGTCCCATTGACTCAGATACACACTGGTCCTGGGCGACTCGGGGGAAAGGTCAGAGAGAGTCCCATTGACCCAGATACACACTGGGACTGGGGTGAAAGGTCAGAGCGAGTCCCATTGACCCCGATACACACTGGTCCTGGGGGACTGGGGAGAAAGATCAGAGAGTCCCATTGACTCAGATACACACTGGTCCTGGGGATGGACTGGGGAGAAAGGTCAGAGGGAGTCCCATTGACTCAGATACACACTGGTCCTGCGGGAGTGGGGGGAAAGGTCAGAGAGAAAGTCCCATTGACTCAGATACACACTGGTCCTGGTGGACTGGGGAAAAAGGTCAGAGAGAGTCCCATTGACTCAGATACACACTGGTCGTGCGGGACTGGGGGGAAAGGTCAGAGAGAAAGTCCCATTGACTCAGATACACACTGGTCGTGGGGAAATTGGGGGAAAGGTCAGAGAGTCCCATTGACTCAGATACACACTGGTCCTTGCGGACTGGGTAGAAAATTAAGAGAGAGTCCCATTGACTCAGATACACACTGGTCATGGGGATGATCTGGAGAGAAATATCAGAGAGAGTCCCATTGACTCAGATACACACTGGTCGTGGGGAACTGGGGGGAAAGGTCAGAGTGTCCCATTGACGCTGATACACACTGGTCCTGGTGGACTGGGGAGAAAGTTCAGAGAGTCCAATTAACTCAGATACACACTGGTCCTGGGGGATTGGGGAGAAAGGTCAGAGAGTCCCATTGACTAAGATACACACTGGTCCTGGGGGACTGGAGAGAAAGGTCAGAGAGAGTCCCATTGACCCAGATACACACTGGGACTGGGGGAAAGATCAGAGAGAGTCCCATTGACTCAGATACACACTGTTCCTGGGGATGGACAGGGGGGAAAGGTGAGAGGGATTTCCATTGACTCAGCGACACATTGGTCCTGGGGGACTGGGGGAAAGATCAGAGAGAGTCCCATTCACTCAGATGCACACTGCTCCTTGGGATGGACTGGGGAGAAAGGTCAGAGAGTCCCATTGACTCAGATGAACAATGGTCCTTGTGGACTGGGGGGAAATGGAAGAGAGAGTCCCATTGACTCACATACACACTGGTCCTGTGGATGGACTGAGGGGAAAGGTCAGAGCGAGTCCCATTGACTGAGATACACACTGGTCCTGGGGGACTGGGTAGAAAGGTCAGAGGGATTTCCATTGACTCAGATACACATTGGTCCTGGGGATGGACTGGGAGGAAAGGTCAGAGAGAGTCCCATTGACTCAGATGAACACTGGTCCTGGGGGACTGGCGAGAAAGGTCAGAGAGAGTCCCATTGACTCAGATACACACTGGTCCTGGGGGACTGGGTGGAAAGGTCAGAGAGAGTCCCATTGACTCAGATGCACACTGGTCCTGGGGATGGATTGGGGAGAAAGGTCAGAGCGAGTCCCATTGACTCAGATACACATTGTTCCTGGAGATGGACTGGGGAGAAAGGTCAGAGCGAGTCCCATTGATTCAGATACACACTGGTGCTGGGGGACTGGGGAGAAATGTCAGAGAGTCCCATTGACTTAGATACACACTAGTCCTGGGGGACTGAGGAGAACGGTCAGAGAGTCCCATTGACTCAGATACACACTGGTCCTGGGGGACTGGGGAGAAAGGTCAAATAGAGTCCCATTGATTCAGATACACACTGCTCCTGGGGGACTGGGAGAAAGGTCCGATCGAGTCCCATTCATTCAGATACACACTGCTCCTGGGGATGGATTGGGGAGAAAGGTCAGAGCGAGTCCCATTGACTCAGATGCACACTGGTCCTGGGGGACTGGGGGGAAAGGTCAGAGAGAGTCCCATTGACCCAGGTACACACTGGTACTGGGGGACTGGGGTGAAAGGTCAGAGCCAGTCCCATTGACCCCGATGCACACTGGTCCTAGGGGACTGGGGGGAAAGGTCAGATCGAGTCCCATTGACTCAGATACACACTGGTCCTGGGGGACTGTGGAGAAAGGTCAAATAGAGTCCCATTGATGCAGATACACACTGGTCCTGGGGGACTGGGGAGAAAGGTCAGAGAGAGTCCCATTGACTCAGATACACACTGGTCCTGGGGATGGACTGGGGAGAAAGGTCAGAGAGTCCCATTGACTCAGATACACACTGGTCCTTGTGGACTGGGGGGAAATGGAAGAGAGAGTCCCATTGACTCAGATACACACTGGTCCTGGGGGACTGGGGGGAAAGTTTCAGAGAGAGTCCGATTGATTCAGATATACACTGGTCCTGGTAATGGACTGAGGAGAAAGGTCAGATCGAGTCCCATTGACTCAGATACACACTGGTCCTGGGGGACTGGGTAGAAAAGTCAGAGAGTCCCATTGACTCAGATACACACTGGTCCTGGGGGACTGGGGAGAAAGGTCAGAGAGTCCCATTGACCCAGATACACACTGGGACTGGGGTGAAAGGTCTGAGCGAGTCCCATTGACCCCGATACACACTGGTCCTGGGGGACTGGGGAGAAAGGTCAGAGGGAGTCCCATTGACTCAGATACACACTGGTCGTGCGGGAGTGGGGGGAAAGGTCAGAGAGAAAGTCCCATTGACTCAGATGCACACTGGTCCTGGTGGACTGGGGAGAAAAGTCAGAGAGAGTCCCATTGACTCAGATACACACTGGTCATGGGGATGGACTGAGGAGAAAGGTCAGAGGGAGTCCCATTGACTCAGCTATACATTGGTCCTGGGGGACTGGGGGGAATGGTCAGATAGAGTCCCATCGATTCAGATACACACTGGTCCTGGGGGACTGGGGGGAAAGGTCAGAGAAGTCCCATTGACTCAGATGCACACTGGTCCTGGGGATGGATTGGGGAGAAAGGTCAGAGAGAGTCGCATTGACTCAGTAACACACTGGTCCTGGGGGACTGGGGTGGAAACGTCAGAGCGAGTCCCATTGACTCAGATACAAACTGGTCCTGGGGGACTGGGGGGAAAGGTCAGAGAAGTCCCATTGACCCAGATACACACTGGTACTGGGGGACTGGGGGAAAGGTCAAAGAGAGTCCCATTGACTCAGATACACACTGGTCCTGGGCGACTCGGGGGAAAGGTCAGAGAGAGTCCCATTGACCCAGATACACACTGGGACTGGGGTGAAAGGTCAGAGCGAGTCCCATTGACCCCGATACACACTGGTCCTGGGGGACTGGGGAGAAAGATCAGAGAGTCCCATTGACTCAGATACACACTGGTCCTGGGGATGGACTAGGGAGAAAGGTCAGAGAGATTCCCATTGACTCAGATACACACTGGTCGTGCGGGAGTGGGGGGAAAGGTCAGAGAGAAAGTCCCATTGACTCAGATACACACTGGTCGTGCGGGAGTGGGGGGAAAGGTCAGAGAGAAAGTCCCATTGACTCAGATGAACAATGGTCCTTGTGGACTGGGGGGAAATGGAAGAGAGAGTCCCATTGACTCAGATACACACTGGTCCT
Source organism: Pristiophorus japonicus (assembly GCF_044704955.1). Lineage (NCBI taxonomy): Eukaryota > Metazoa > Chordata > Chondrichthyes > Pristiophoridae > Pristiophorus > Pristiophorus japonicus. The sequence continues at coordinate 621,287 of NW_027252977.1, read as the reverse complement.
GTGGATGGACTGAGGGGAAAGGTCAGAGCGACTCCCATTGACTGAGATACACACTGGTCCTGGGGGACTGGGTAGAAAGGTCAGAGGGATTACCATTGACTCAGATACACATTGGTCCTGGGGATGGACTGGGAGGAAAGGTCAGAGAGAGTCCTATTGACTTAGATACACACTAGTCCTGGGGGACTGTGGAGAAAGGTCAAATAGAGTCCCATTGATGCAGATACACACTGGTCCTGGGGGACTGGGGAGAAAGGTCAGAGAGAGTCCCATTGACTCAGATACACACTGGTCCTGGGGATGGACTGGGGAGAAAGGTCAGAGAGTCCCATTGACTCAGATGCACACTGGTCCTTGTGGACTGGGGGGAAATGGAAGAGAGAGTCCCATTGACTCAGATACACACTGGTCCTGGGGGACTGGGGGGAAAGTTTCAGAGAGAGTCCGATTGATTCAGATATACACTGGTCCTGGTAATGGACTGAGGAGAAAGGTCAGAGCGAGTCCCATTGACTCAGATACACACTGGTCCTGGGGGACTGGGTAGAAAGGTCAGAGAGTCCCATTGACTCAGATACACACTGGTCCTGGGGGACTGGGGAGAAAGGTCAGAGAGTCCCATTGACTCTGATACACACTGGTCCTGGGGATGGACAGGGGAGAAAGGTCAGAGAGAGTCCCATTGACTCAGATACACACTGGTCCTGCGGGAGTGGGGGGAAAGGTCAGAGAGAGAGTTCCATTGACTCAGATACACACTGGTCCTGGGGATGGACTGGGGAGAAAGGTCAGAGAGAGTCCCATTGACTCAGATGCACACTGGTCCTGGGGGACTGGGTAGAAAGGTCAGAGGGATTTCCATTGACTCAGATACACATTGGTCCTGGGGATGGACTGGGAGGAAAGGTCAGAGCGAGTCCCATTGACTCAGATGAACACTGGTCCTGGGGGACTGGCGAGAAAGGTCAGAGAGAGTCCCATTGACTCAGATACACACCGGTCCTGGGGGACTGGGGGGAAAGGTCAGAGAGAGTCCCATTGACTCAGATACACACTGGTCCTGGGGGACTGGGTGGAAAGGTCAGAGAGAGTCCCATTGACTCAGATGCACACTGGTCCTGGGGTTGGATTGGGGAGAAAGGTCAGAGCGAGTCCCATTCATTCAGATACACACTGCTCCTGGGGATGGATTGGGGAGAAAGGTCAGAGCGAGTCCCATTGACTCAGATGCACACTGGTCCTGGGGGACTGGGGGGAAAGGTCAGAGAGTCCCATTGACCCAGGTACACACTGGTACTGGGGTGAAAGGTCAGAGAGAGTCCCATTGACTGAGATACACACTGGTCCTGCGGGAGTGGGGGGAAAGGTCAGAGAGAGAGTTCCATTGACTCAGATGCACACTGGTCCTGGGGATGGATTGGGGAGAAAGGTCAGAGCGAGTCCCATTGATTCAGATACACACTGTTCCTGGAGATGGACTGGGGAGAAAGGTCAGAGCGAGTCCCATTGATTCAGATACACACTGGTGCTGGGGGACTGGGGAGAAATGTCAGAGAGTCCCATTGACTTAGATACACACTCGTCCTGGGGGACTGAGGAGAACGGTCAGAGAGTCCCATTGACTCAGATACACACTGGTCCTGGGGGACTGGGGAGAAAGGTCAAATAGAGTCCCATTGATTCAGATACACACTGCTCCTGGGGGACTGGGAGAAAGGTCCGATCGAGACCCATTCATTCAGATACACACTGCTCCTGGGGATGGATTGGGGAGAAAGGTCAGAGCGAGTCCCATTGACTCAGATGCACACTGGTCCTGGGGGACTGTGGGGAAAGGTCAGAGAGAGTCCCATTGACCCAGGTACACACTGGTACTGGGGGACTGGGGTGAAAGGTCAGAGCCAGTCCCATTGACCCCGATGCACACTGGTCCTGGGGATGGACTGGGGAGAAAGGTCAGAGAGTCCCATTGACTCAGATACACACTGGTCCTTGTGAACTGGGGGGAAATGGAAGAGCGAGTCCCATTGACTCAGATACACACTGGTCCTGGGGGACTGGGTAGAAAGGTCAGAGAGTCCCATTGACTCAGATACACACTGGTACTGGGGGACTGGGGAAAAAGGTCCGATCGAGTCCCATTCATTCAGATACACACTGCTCCTGGGGAGAAAGGTCAGAGAGTCCCATTGACTCAGATGCACACTGGTCCTGGGGATGGATTGGGGAGGAAGGTCAGAGCGAGTCCCATTGACTCAGATACACACTGGTCCTGCAGATGGACTGGGGAGAAAGGTCAGAGCGAGTCCCATTGACTCAGATACACACTGGTCCTGGGGATGGATTGGGGTGAAAGGTAAGAGCGAGTCCCATTGACTCAGATACACACTGTACCTGGGGGACTGGGGAGAAAGGTCAGAGAGAGTCCCATTGACTCAGAAGCACACTGCTCCTGGGGGACTGGGGAGAAAGGTCAGGTAGTCCCATTGACTCAGATACACACTAGACCTGGCGGACTGAGGAGAAAGGTCAGAGAGTCCCATTGACTCAGATACACACTAGACCTGGTGGACTGAGGGGAAAGGTCAGAGAGTCCCATTGACTCAGATACACACTGGTCCTGGGGATGATCTGGGGAGAAATATCAGAGAGAGTCCCATTGACTCAGATACACACTGGTCGTGGGGAACTGGGGGGAAAGGTCAGACAGTCCCATTGACGCTGATACACACTGGTCCTGGTGGACTGGGGAGAAAGGTCAGAAAGAGTCCCATTGATTCAGATACACACTGGTGGACTGGGGGGAAAGGTCAGACAGTCCCATTGACGCTGATACACACTGGTCCTGGGGGACTGGGGGGAAAGGTCAGAGAAAGTCCCATTGACTCAGATACACACTGGTCGTGGGGAACTTGGGGGAAAGGTCAGAGAGTCCCATTGACTCAGATACACACTGGTCCTGGCGGACTGGGTAGAAAATTAAGAGCGAGTCCCATTGACTCAGATAGCCACTGGTCCTGGGGATGATCTGGGGAGAAAAGTCAGAGAGTCCCATTGACTCAGATACACACTGGTCGTGGGGAATTGGGGGGAAAGGTCAGAGAGAAAGTCCCATTGACTCAGATACACACTGGTCCTGGTGGACTGGGGAGAAAGGTCAGAGAGAGTCCCATTCACTCAGATGCACACTGCTCCTTGGGATGGACTGGGGAGAAAGGTCAGAGAGTCCCATTGACTCAGATGAACAATGGTCCTTGTGGACTGGGGGGAAATGGAAGAGAGAGTCCCATTGACTCAGATACACACTGGTCCTGTGGATGGACTGAGGGGAAAGGTCAGAGCGAGTCCCATTGACTCAGATACACACTAGTCCTGGGGGACTGAGGAGAACGGTCAGAGAGTCCCATTGACTCAGATACACACTGGTCCTGGGGGACTGGGGAGAAAGGTCAAATAGAGTCCCATTGATTCAGATACACACTGCTCCTGGGGGACTGGCGAGAAAGGTCCGATCGAGTCCCATTCATTCAGATACACACTGCTCCTGGGGATGGATTGGGGAGAAAGGTCAGAGAGAGTCCCATTTACCCAGGTACACACTGGTACTGAGGGACTGGGGGGAAAGGTCAGAGAGAGTCCCATTGACTCAGATACACACTGGTCGTGCGGGACTGGGGGGAAAGGTCAGAGAGAAAGTCCCATTGACTCAGATACACACTGGTCCTGGGGATGGACAGGGTAGAAAGGTCAGAGAGAGTCCCATTGACTCAGATACACACTGGTCCTGCGGGAGTGGGGGGAAAGGTCAGAGAGAGAGTCCCATTGACTCAGATACACACTGGTCCTGGGGGACTGAGGAGAAAGGTCAGAGAGAGTCCCATTGACTCAGATACACACTGGTCGTGGGGAACTGGGGGGAAAGGTCAGACAGTCCCATTGACGCTGATACACACTGGTCCTGGTGGACTGGGGAGAAAGGTCAGAAAGAGTCCCATTGATTCAGATACACACTGGTGGACTGGGGGGAAAGGTCAGACAGTTCCATTGACGCTGATACACACTGGTCGTGGGGAACTTGGGGGAAAGGTCAGAGAGTCCCATTGACTCAGATACACACTGGTCCTGGCGGACTGTGTAGAAAATTAAGAGCGAGTCCCATTGACTCAGATCCCCACTGGTCCTGGGGATGATCTGGGGAGAAAAGTCAGAGAGTCCCTTTGACCCAGATACACACTGGTCGTGGGGAATTGGGGGGAAAGGTCAGAGAGTCCCATTGACGCTGATACACACTGGTCCTGGTGGACTAGGGAGAAAGGTCAGAGAGTCCCATTGACTCAGATACACACTGGTCCTGGGGGATTGGGGGGAAAGGTCAGAGAGAAAGTCCCATTGACTCAGATACACGCTGGTCCTGGTGGACTGGGGAGAAAGGTCAGAGAGAGTCCCATTGACTCAGATACACACTGGTCGTGCGGGACTATGGGGGAAAGGTCAGAGAGAAAGTCCCATTGACTCAGACACACACTGGTCCTGGTGGACTGGGGAGAAAGGTCAGAGAGAGTCCCATTCACTCAGATGCACACTGCTCCTTGGGATGGACTGGGGAGAAAGGTCAGAGAGTCCCATTGACTCAGATGAACAATGGTCCTTGTGGACTGGGGGGAAATGGAAGAGAGAGTCCAATTGACTCAGATACACACTGGTCCTGTGGATGGACTGAGGGGAAAGGTCAGAGCGAGTCCCATTGACTCAGATACACACTGGTCCTGGGGGACTGGGTAGAAAGGTCAGAGGGATTTCCATTGACTCAGATACACATTGGTCCTGGGATGGACTGGGAGGAAAGGTCAGAGAGAGTCCCATTGACTCAGATACACACCGGTCCTGGGGGACTGGGGGGAAAGGTCAGAGAGAGTCCCATTGACTCAGATACACACTGGTCCTGGGGGACTGGTTGGAAAGGTCAGAGAGAGTCCCATTGACTCAGATGCACATTGGTCCTGGGGATGAATTGGGGAGAAAGGTCAGAGCGAGTCCCATTGACTCAGATACACACTGTTCCTGGAGATGGACTGGGGAGAAAGGTCAGAGCGAGTCCCATTGATTCAGATACACACTGGTGCTGGGGGACTGGGGAGAAAGGTCAAATAGAGTCCCATTGATTCAGATACACACTGCTCCTGGGGGACTGGGAGAAAGGTCCGATCGAGTCCCATTCATTCAGATACACACTGCTCCTGGGGATGGATTGGGGAGAAAGGTCAGAGCGAGTCCCATTGACTCAGATGCACACTGGTCCTGGGGGACTGGGGAGAAAGGTCAGAGAGAGTCCCATTGACCCAGGTACACACTGGTACTGGGGGACTGGGGTGAAAGTTCAGAGCCAGCCTCATTGACCCCGATGCACACTGGTCCTAGGGGACTGGGGGGAAAGGTCAGATCGAGTCCCATTGACTCAGATACACACTGGTCTTGGGGGACTGTGGAGAAAGGTCAGAGAGAGTCCCATTGACTCAGATACACACTGGTCCTGGGGATGGACTGGGGAGAAAGGTCAGAGAGAGTCCCATTGACTCAGATACACACCGGTCCTGGGGGACTGGGGGGAAAGGTCAGAGCGAGTCCCATTGATTCAGATACACACTGGTGCTGGGGGACTGGGTGGAAAGGTCAGAGAGAGTCCCATTGACTCAGATGCACACTGTTCCTGGGGATGGATTGGGGAGAAAGGTCAGAGAGAGAGTTCCATTGACTCAGATACACACTGGTCCTGGGGATGGACTGGGGAGAAAGGTCAGAGAGAGTCCCATTGACTCAGATACACACTGGTCGTGCGGGACTGGGGGGAAAGGTCAGAGAGAAAGTCCCATTGACTCAGATACACACTGGTCCTGGTGGACTGGGGAGAAAGGTCAGAGAGAGTCCCATTCACTCAGATGCACACTGCTCCTTGGGATGGACTGGGGAGAAAGGTCAGAGAGTCCCATTGACTCAGATGAACAATGGTCCTTGTGGACTGGGGGGAAATGGAAGAGAGAGTCCCATTGACTCAGATACACACTGGTCCTGGGGGACTGGGGAGAAAGGTCAAATAGAGTCCCATTGATTCAGATACACACTGCTCCTGGGGGACTGGGAGAAAGGTCCGATCGAGTCCCATTCATTCAGATACACACTGCTCCTGGGGATGGATTGGGGAGAAAGGTCAGAGCGAGTCCCATTGACTCAGATGCACACTGGTCCTGGGGGACTGGGGGGAAAGGTCAGAGAGAGTCCCATTGACCCAGGTACACACTGGTACTGGGGGACTGGGGTGAAATGTCAGAGCCAGTCCCATTGACCCCGATGCACACTGGTCCTCGGGGACTGGGGGGAAAGGTCAGAGAGAGTCCCATTGAAACATAGAAACATAGAAAATAGGTGCAGGAGTAGGCCATTCGGCCCTTCTAGCCTGCACCGCCATTCAGTGAGTTCATGGCTGAACATTCAACTTCAGTACCCCATTCCTGCTTTCTCGCCAGACCCCTTGATCCTCCTAGTAGTAAGGACCTCATCTAACTCCTTTTTGAATATATTTAGTGAATTGGCCTCAACAACTTTCTGTGGTAGAGAATTCCACAGGTTCACCACTCTCTGGGTGAAGAAGTTCCTCCGCATCTCGGTCCTAAATGGCTTACCCCTTATCCTTAGACTGTGACCTCTGGTTCTGGACTTCCCCAACATTGGGAACATTCTTCCTGCATCTAACCTGTCTAACCCCGTCAGAATTTTAAATGTTTCTATGAGGTCCCCTCTCATTCTTCTGAACTCCAGTGAATACAAGCCCAGTTGATCCAGTCTTTCTTGATAGGTCAGTCCCGCCTTCCCGGGAATCAGTCTGGTGAACCTTCGCTGCACTCCCTCAATAGCAAGAATGTCCTTCCTCAGGTTAGGAGACCAAAACTGTACACAATACTCCAGGTGTGGCCTCACCAATGCCCTGTACAACTGTAGCAACACCTCCCTGCCCCTGTACTCAAATCCCCTTGCTATGAAGGCCAACATGCCATTTGCTTTCTTAACCGCCTGCTGCACCTGCATGCCAACCTTCAATGACTGATGTACCATGACACCCAGGTCTCTTTGCACCTCCCCTTTTCCTAATCTGTCACCATTCAGATAATAGTCTGTCTCTCTGTTTTTACCACCAAAGTGGATAACCTCACATTTATCCACATTATACTTCATCTGCCATGCATTTGCCCACTCACCTAACCTATCCAAGTCGCTCTGCAGCCTCACAGCATCCTCCTCGCAGCTCACACTGCCACCCAACTTAGTGTCATCCGCAAATTTGGAGATACTACATTCAATCCCCTCATCTAAATCATTAATGTACAGTGTAAACAGCTGGGGCCCCAGCACAGAACCTTGCGGTACCCCACTAGTCACTGCCTGCCATTCTGAAAAGTACCCATTTACTCCTACTCTTTGCTTCCTGTCTGACAACCAGTTCTCAATCCATGTCAGTACACTACCCCCAATCCCATGTGCTCTAACTTTGCACATCAATCTCTTGTGTGGGACCTTGTCGAACGCCTTCTGAAAGTCCAAATATACCACATCAACTGGTTCTCCCTTATCCACTCTACTGGAAACATCCTCAAAAAATTCCAGAAGATTTGTCAAGCATGATTTCCCTTTCACAAATCCATGCTGACTTGGACCTATCATGTCACCTCTTTCCAAATGCACTGCTATGACATCCTTAATAATTGATTCCATCATTTTACCCACTACCGATGTCAGGCTGACCGGTCTATAATTCCCTGTTTTCTCTCTCCCTCCTTTTTTAAAAAGTGGGGTTACATTGGCTACCCTCCACTCCATAGGAACTGATCCAGAGTCAATGGAATGTTGGAAAATGACTGTCAACGCATCCACTATTTCCAAGGCCACTTCCTTAAGTACTCTGGGATGCAGTCCATCAGGCCCTGGGGATTTATCGGCCTTCAATACCATCAATTTCCCCAACACAATTTCCCGAATAATAAGGATTTCCCTCAGTTCCTCCTCCTTACTAGACCCCCCGACCCCTTTTATAACCGGAAGGTTGTTCGTGTCCTCCTTCGTGAATACCGAACCAAAGTACTTGTTCAATTGGTCCGCCATTTCTTTGTTCCCCGTTATGACTTCCCCTGATTCTGACTGCAGGGGACCTATGTTTGTCTTTACTAACTTTTTTCTCTTTACATTTCTATAGAAACTTTTACAATCCGTCTTAATGTTCCCTGCAAGCTTCTTCTCATACTCCATTTTCCCTGCCCTAATCAAACCCTTTGTCCTCCTCTGCTGAGTTCTAAATTTCTCCCAGTCCCCAGGTTCGCTGCTATTTCTGGCCAATTTGTATGCCACTTCCTTGGCTTTAATACTATCCCTGATTTCCCTTGATAGCCACGGTTGAGCCACCTTCCCTTTTTTATTTTTATGCCAGACAGGAATGTACAATTGTTGTAGTTCATCCATGCGGTCTCTAAATGTCTGCCATTGCCCATCCACAGTCAACCCCTTAAGTATCATTTGCCAATCCATCCCAGCCAATTCACGCCTCATACCTTCAAAGTTAGCCTTCTTTAAGTTCTGGACCATGGTCTCTGAATTAACTGTTTCATTCTCCATCCCATTGCAGAATTCCACCATATTATGGTCACTCTTCCCCAAGGGGCCTCGCACAACGAGATTGTTAATTAATCCTCTCTCATTACATAACACCCAGTCTAAGATGGCCTCCCCCCTAGTTGGTTCCTCGACATATTGGTCTAAAAAACCATCTCTTATGCACTCCAGAAAATCCTCCTCCACCGTATTGCTTCCAGTTTGGTTAGCCCAATCTATGTGCATATTAAAGTCACCCATTATAACTGCTGCACCTTTATTGCACGCACCCCTAATTTCATGTTTGATGCCCTCCCCAACATCACTACTACTGTTTGGAGGTCTGTACACAACTCCCACTAACGTTTTTTACCCTTTGGTGTTCTGCAGCTCTACCCATATAGATTCCACATCATCCAAGCTAATGTCCTTCCTAACTATTGCCTTAATCTCCTCCTTAACCAGCAATGCTACCCCACCTCCTTTTCCTTTTATTCTATCCTTCCTGAATGTTGAATACCCCTGGATGTTGAGTTCCCAGCCCTGATCATCCTGGAGCCACGTCTCCGTAATCCCAATCACATCATATTTGTTAACATCTATTTGCACAGTTAATTCATCCACCTTATTGCGGATACTCCTTGCATTAAGACACAAAGCCTTTAGGCTTGTTTTTTTAACACCCTCTGTCCTTTTAGAATTTTGCTGTACAATGGCCCTTTTTGTTCTTTGCCTTGGGTTTTTCTGCCCTCCACTTTTCCTCATCTCCTTTCTGTCTTTTGTTTTTGCCTCCTTTTTGTTTCCCTCTATCTCCCTGCATTGGTTCCCATCCCCCTGCCATATTAGTTTAACTCCTCCCCAACACTAGCAAACACTCCCCCGAGGACATTGGTTCCGATTCTGCACAGGTGCAGACCGTCCGGATTGGACTGGTCCCACCTCCCCCAGAACCGGTTCCAATGCCCCAGGAATTTGAATCCCTCCCTGCTGCACCATTGCTCAAGCCACGTATTCATCTGAGCTATCCTGTGATTCCTACTCTGACTAGCACGTGGCACTGGTAGCAATCCCGAGATTACTACTTTTGAGGTCCTACTTTTTAATTTAGCTCCTAGCTCCTTAAATTCATTTCGTAGGAACTCAGATACACACTGGTCCTGGGGATGGACTGGGGAGAAAGGTCAGAGGAAGTCCCATTGATTCAGACATACACTGGTCCTGGGGGACTGGGGGGAAAGGTCAGAGAGAGTCCCATTGATTCAGATACACACTGGTCCTGGGGGACTGGGGAGAAAGGTCAGAGAGTCCCATTCAGTCAGATGAACAATAGTCCTGGGGGACTGGGGAGAAAGGTCAGAGAGAGTCCCATTGACTCAGATACACACTGGTCCTTGTGGACTGGGGGGAAATGGAAGAGAGAGTCCCATTGACTCAGATACACACTGCTCCTGGGGATGGACTGGGGAGAAAGGTCAGAGAGTCCCATTGACTCAGATACACACTGGTCCTGGGGGACTGGGGGGAAAGGTCAGACAGAGAGTTCCATTGACTCAGATACACACTGGTCCTTGGGAGACTGGGGAGAAAGGTCAAATAGAGTCCCATTGACTCAGATACACACTGGTCCTGGGAATGGACTGAGGAGAAAGGTCAGAGAGTCCCATTGACTCAGATGCACACTGGTTCTGGGGGACTGGGGAGAAAGGTGAGAGAGAGTCCCATTGACTCAGATTCACACTGCTCCTGGGGATGGACTGGGGAGAAAGGTCAGAGAGTCCCATTGACTCAGATGCACACTGGTCCTGGGGGACTGGGGAGACAGTTCAGAGAGAGTCCCATTGACTCAGATGCACACTGGTCCTGGGGATGGATTGGGGAGAAAGGTCAGAGCGAGTCCCATTGACTCAGATACACACTGGTCCTGGTGGACTGGGGGGAAAGGTCAGAGAGAGTCCCATTGACCCAGATACACACTGGTACTGGGGGACTGGGGGGATAGGTCAGAGAGAGTCCCATTGATTCAGATACACACTGGTGCTGGTGGACTGGGGAGAAAGGTCAGAGAGTCCCATTGACTTAGATACACACTAGTCCTGGGGGACTGAGGAGAACGGTCAGAGAGTCCCATTGACTCAGATACACACTGGTCCTGGGGGACTGGGGAGAAAGGTCAAATAGAGTCCCATTGATTCAGGTACACACTGGTCCTGGGGGACTGGCGTGAAAGGTCAGAGAGAGTCCCATTGACTCAGCTACACACTGGTCCTGGGGATGGACAGGGGAGAAAGGTCAGAGAGAGTCACATTGACTCAGATACACACTGGTCCTGGGGATGGACTGGGGAGAAAGGTCAGAGAGTCCCATTGACTCAGATACACACTGGTCCTGGGGGACTGGGGGGAAAGGTCAGAGAGAGAGTTCCATCGACTCAGATACACACTGGTCCTGGGGATGGACTGGGGAGAAAGGTCAGAGAGAGTCCCATTGACTCAGATACACACTGGTCGTGTGGGACTGGGGGGAAAGGTCAGAGAGAGAGTCCCATTGACTCGGATACACACTGGTCCTGGGGATGGACTGGGGAGAATGGTCAGAGAGAGTCCCATTGACTCAGATACACACTGGTCCTGGGGGACTTGGGAGAAAGGTCAGAGAGAGTACCATTGACTCAGATACACACTGGTCCTGGGGGACTGGGGGGAAAGGTCAGAGAGAGAGTCCGATTGACTCAGATACGCACTGGTCCTGGGGATGGACTGAGGAGAAAGGTCAGAGGAAGTCCCATTGATTCAGATACACACTGGTCCTGGGGGACTGGGGAGAAAGGTCAGAGAGTCCCATTGACTCAGATACACACTGGTCCTGGGGGACTGGGGGGAAAGGTCAGAGAGAGTCCCATTGACCCAGATACACATTGGTCCTGGGGGACTGGGGAGAAAAGTCAGAGAGTCCCATTGACTCAGATACACACTGGTCCTGGGGGACTGGGGAGAAAGGTCAGAGTGTCCCATTGACTCAGATAAACACTGGTCCTGGGGAGAAAGGTCAGAGAGAGTCCCATTGACTCAGATACACACTGGTCCTGGGGATAGACTGAGGAGAAAGGTCAGAGAGAGTCCCATTGACTCAGATACACACTGGTCCTGTGGATGGACTGGTGAAATTGGTCAGAGAGAGTCCCAATCAACGTTACTTTATCAATATTTATGTAATGTTCTGTCTCGCACAATTAGATCTCGGGTAAATGATGGAGTGATGGAGAAATGTCTACAGCTGGAAGTGAGCAGGGTTTGCAGACTGAGGAACAACAACAAGTGAACTATCTGTTGCTGAAAACCTTATCTCTGCCTTTGCTATCTCTAGACTTGAATATTCCATCATTCTCCTGGCCGGCCTCCCTTCTTGCACCCTCTGTAAACTTGCACTCATCCAAAACCCTGTTGCTCATTTGCTAACTCCTCACAAATTAATGCGAGAGAATAACTTCAACTGCTGTTTGGAAAAATTACTGATCCGAGACTGAATCGCTTGTAAAGCAAAGGACGCTGACAGTTAATGTGCATGAGCGTGTGTCTGCACACACACAAGTGGAGAATTGTGATTGTAAACAGCAGCTAACTCTACCAATTATATATTTATGGTGTTTTGAGATTGTAAGACACCTAAAGATAATGCAACAAATCAATGTTATGTATCCCCTGACTGTGAAGGTACACAATTCATTCTACATTCGTGCTATCAGTGGATCAGTGGGAAATGTCCTCACCCCCCACAGTGCTCATTCATCATCGTTGCAGGCAGTCTGTCAGAATAGAGGACAACTTGCTTCCACTCTAAAAGTGAGTCCTTGGGTGACTGCACAATCCAATACGGGAACCACAGTCTCTGTCACAGGTGGGACAGACAGTGGTTGAGGGAAAGGGTGGGTGGGACTGGTTTGCCGCACACTCCTTCCGCTGCCTGCGCTTGATTTCTACATGCTCTCGGCGATGAGACTCGAGGTGCTCAGTGCCCTCCCGGATGCACTTAGGGCGGTCTTTATCCAGGGACTCCCAGGTGTTGGTGGTGATGTTGCATTTCATCATGGAGGCTTTGAGGGTGTCCTTGAAACATTTCCTCCGTCCACCTTGGGCTCGTTTGTCGTTAAGGAGTTCCGAGTAGGGCGCTTGCTTTGGGAGTCTTGTGTCAGGAGACAATGTGACTGCCCAGTGGAGTTCATTAATCAGGTGCTGACACCATGAGATATGGTCAATATATTCAAATAGAAGCAGCAACCAGTTCACATCTCCCTGAACACACAGACAATATCACTGCCCATCGAGACCAGAGGAATTACACCCAGCTATATGTTGTGTATGTGGATGGATATAATATTCATAAAATGCCATAATTTAATATCCCAACTCAAAAATATTAAACACATATTTGTGAATAAAAATAAAAAACATTAAATGGCGGAGCAGGCTTGAGGGGCCAGATGGCCTACTCCTATTTTTTATGTTCTTATGTCAGACTATGTAAAACTGAGTGAAGGATCATTTAATTCATCGATGATCACCCGCTCCACATATCCCTGCTGAATATTCCCTACCTCGGGAATGATGGTTTGGGCCTGCGTTGTGAGTAAATCTCACCAATGGGCGCTCCCAGTGCGGAGTCTCGGACGACGGGAGCCCGCCTGGAACTGGGCTGTGGAGATCAGTGGGACTCACTGGATTTCATTGGACAACTGTCTGTGTCACACCTGATGTGGAGAGTTGATCGTAACACTCGGGAAATGTTCGATCCCAGAGCTAACCGTTGTTGTGCTGGTGGGGGAGGGGGGACTGGGTACCATGTTTAACAAGGCAATGTCCTCTTTCCCATTTTAATATTTCCCTCTAACCCTCCTATTAATATTATATTTATTACAGAGCATCAGAACCTGGGAACGCCTGTCACCGCCATGGCTGAAGGTCCAAACAGGGGAGAAGATCCAACATCTTCAACAAGAATGAGAATGGACACAGCAAGGTTTACATCACCACTCCCAGAGCAGGTACAGCACGGGTTACATATGGAGTAAAGCTCCCTATACGCTGTCCCATCAAACACTCCCAGAGCAGGTACAGCACGGGTTTATTCAGAGTAAAGCTCCCTCTACACTGTCCCATCAAACACTCCCAGGGCAGGTACAGCACGGGTTAGATACAGATTAAAGCTCCCTCTACACTGTCCCTTCGCACACTCTCGGAGCAGGTACAGCACGGGTCATATACAGATTAAAGCTCTGTCTACAGTATCCCATCAAATACTCTCAGTACAGGAACAGCACGGGTTAGATACACAGTAAAGCACCCCCTACGCTGTCCCATCAAACATTCCGAGGACAGGGACAACATGAGTTAAATGCGGCGTAAAGCTCCCTCTGCACTGTTGCATCAAACAACTCCAGGGCAGGTACTGCACGGGTTAGATATAGGGTAAAGCTCACTCAATGCAGTCAAACCAAACAACCCCAGGGTAGCTGCAGCCTGGGTTAGATATAGAGTTAAGCTTCCTGTACACTGTCCCATCAAACACTCCCAGGGCAGGTACAGCAGGGGTTACATACAGATTAAAGCTCCTCTATGCTGTCCCATCAAAGACTTCCAGGGCAGGTACAGCGCCGTTTGGATACAGAATAAAGCTCCCTCTACACTGTCCCATCATACACTCCCATGGCAGGAACAGCTCGGGTTAGGTACACAGTAAAGCTCCCTCTGCACTGTCCCGTCAAACAGTCTCCAGTCGGGTACAGCACGTGTCAGATACTGACTTAAGCTCACTCTGCACTGTCGCATCAAACAACCCCAGGGCAGGAACAGCCCGGGTTAGACATGGGGTAAAGCTCACTCAATGCTGTCAAACCAAACAACCCCAGGGTAGTTGCAGCCTGGGTTAGATACAGAGTAAAGCTCCTTCTGCACAGTTTCATCAATCACTCCCACGGCTGGTACAGCTCGGGTTAGATAGAGTAAAGCTCCCTCTACACAGTCCAATTCCCGGGACAGGTACAGCAAGGGTTAGATACAGAGTAAAGTTCCCTCTACACTGTCCCATCAAACACCCTCAGGCATGTAAAGCACGAGTTACATGCAGAGTAACGCTCGCTCTATACTGTCCCATCAAACACTCCCAGGGCAGGAACTGCTCGGGTTAGATACAGAGTAAAGCTCCCTCTACACTAGCCCATCAAACACTCCCAGGGCAACTACAGCATGGGTTAGGTATAGAGTAAAGCTCCCTCTACACTGTCCCATCAAATACTTCCAGGGGAGGTACAGCACGGATTAGTTACAGAGTAAAGCTCCCTCTACTCTATTCCATGAAACAGTCTCCAGATGGCTATGGCACAGGGTTAGATACAGAGTAAGGCTCTCTCTACAGTGTCCCATCAAACACTCCCAGGACAGATACAGCACGGGGTTCGATGCAGAGTAAAGCTCCCTCTGCAGTGTCCCATCAAACACTCCCAGGGCAAGTACAGCATGTATTAGATACAGAGTAAAGCTCCCTCTACACTGTCCCATCAAACACTTCCAGGCAGGTACAGCACGGGTTCGATATAGGGTAAAGCTCACTCAATGCTGTCAAACCAAACAACCCCAGGGTAGTTACAGCCTGGGTTAGGTACAGAGTAAAGCTCTCTCTACACTGCCCCATCAAACACTCGGCAGGTACATCACACGTTGGATATAGAGGAAAGCTCCTTCTGCACTGTCCCACTAAACAGTCCCAGGGGCAAATATAGCATTGGTTGGATACAGAGTAAAGCTCCCTCTACACTGTCCAATTTCCAGGACAGGTACAGCAAGGGTTAGATACAGAGTAAAGCTCCCTCTGCACTGTCCCATCAAACATTCCCAAACACATACAGCAGGGGTTACATGCTGAGTGAAGCTCCCTCTACAATGTCCCATTAAACAATCTCAGGACACCTACCACACGGGTTACATACATAGTAAGGTTCCCTCTACACTAACCCATCAAACACTCCCAGTACAGGTACAACCCATGTTGGTATCTCACCTGGGCGATCTGTTGAGATTGCCCTTTCCTCAGATTGTTCCCTCTGTCTGTCCACCAGGTATGGTGTGAGTTCCACATTGTCGTCTGCCTCTGGTTCTACAGTGTTGTTGGTGAATCTACTTTTGACTTGGTATACATGCCTCCGGCAGGTTTGGCCATTGTCTATTTGTACCACCAGTAGCCTGTTTCCTTCCTTGCCTGTTACTGTCCCTGCAAGCCATTTGGGACCCCTGCTATAGTTTAGCACAAACACTTTCTCCCCTATCTCATTCCACCTTCCCCTCGAATTTTGGTCATGGTGCTCAGTTAGCTTCCTGCGCTTTGCCTCAATGATTTCATGCATGTCTGGGAGGATTAACGAGAGCCTTGTCTTCAAAGTCCATTTCATCAATAGTTGCGCGGGGGGAACCCCAGTCAGTGAATGCAGACGAGATCTGTATGCCAGCAGCAGTCGTGACAGGCGGCCCTGCAGCATGGGACCTTGGATTTTAAGCATGCCTTGTTTGATGATTTGCACTGCTCGCTCTGCCTGGCCATTGGAGGCCAGCTTGAACGGTGCCGTCTTAACGTGATTTATGCCGTGGTCAACTATAAAATCTTGGAATTCTACGCTGGTGAAGCATGGACCAATATGTCAGGAATGCCATGCGTTGCAAACATGGTTCCAAGGCTCTCCACAGTGGTGAAGGTGGTGCTCGAGTTTAAAATGGTGCATTCGATCCACATTGAAAATGCATCGACGACTATGAGGAACATTTTGCCCATGAATGGGCCCGCATAGTCTACGTGCACCCGCGATCATGGTTTGGTGGGCCAGGGGCTCAGGGGGGCCTCCCTGGGGTCATTACTGAGTTGGGCACAAATGGTGCACGGTCGGACGCAGAGCTCCAAGTCCGCGTCAATGCCCGGCCACCAGATGTGGGATCTGGCTATGGCCTTCATGAGAACGATCCCCGGGTGCTCGTGGTGGAGCTCCCAGACAAACTCCTCTCTGCCTCGCAGAGGCATAACTACTCGGCTGCCCCACATCAGGCAGTCTGCATGTGCCTATGGAAAGGTTTGATCTCCTCGGGGCAGGCATCGCGAGCCCAGTCACCAGTTAAGACACATCTTTTGACGAAGGATAATGTGGGGTCGCTGGTCGTCCAGGCTCCGATTTAACGAGCCGTCATGGGCGAACCTGTGGACTCGAAGGCATTGATTGCCATGACTATCTCACAGTTCTGTTTGTCAGACCCTTCCGTGGTCGCCAAGGGTAGCCTGCTAAGCGTGTCGTCACAGTTGTCTGTGCCTGGTCTGTGCCTTATTATGTAATCGTAAGACACCAGCATAAGTGCCCACCGTTGAATGCGTGCCGAGGCGTTGGCATTTATTGCCTTGCTCTCAGATAGCAGGGACGTGAGGGGCTTGTGGTCAGTTTCTAACGGGAACTTGGCCCCCAAAAAGGTATTGGTGCATCTTTTTGACACCGTACACGCACGCGAGCGCCTTAATCTCCACCATACCATACACGCGCTCCGCCCGCGAAAGTAACCTGGAGGCATAAGCAATGGGTTGTAATTTACCCTCACTATTGGCATGCTGGAAAATGCACCCAACCCATATGCTGACGCATCACATGCTATTCTCAGACTATGCCACCTCGTTCTAGATTCCCCTACAAGAGGAAACAGAGATCAGTGAAGGAGCTAAAGACATGAAAAAGGAAATATTTGAACAATTATTTTGATGCAAGAAATACTGCAAGGTATGTTAGTAACAAGTAATTATAATCAACAAACCCATCAAAATTAGCAAAGGCAATTACAAAGATCAGAACATTTCAAAGGTGATCACATGCAATATCTGTAGAGTTCTACTAACTACATTCAAAAATCATTAAATAATACACAAAATAGCAGAATTTCAATCTGAAGCCAGATTGTTCTTTCAAGTGTTGGTGGAAAGGAACGTCAAACCAGTGTAAAGTGAGGCACGCCGGTTCAGTCTATGACACAAAAAAAGCTTGGAATTTGATGTGATAAAAGATGAACTGCGTGAGAAGTGAAATAATGTAGAATAAGTAAAGGCCCAAAAGGAAACCTTAATTAATCTCCTCTTATTATGGATAAATCAAATATTCGACACACGGTGTTTGAAACAAGCTGATTTATTCAATATTTATACAGAACATTAATCTCCAGCCCAGGTATAGGGATTATTAAGAGCAGCAGAAGCAAACTCTAACTGCCAGAATGAACATGGTTCAGTGCCCAATGCAATCAGAGTCATCATCATAGGCAATCCCTCCAAACGAGGATGACTTGCTTCCACGCTAAAAAGGAATGAGTTCACAGGTGTTTCAATTAAGGATCTAATATTCCAGATCCCGAACTACATCTTGGAGGGCGGAAGATGCCTGTGCTTGGATTTTTTTAACGTGTGGTGGTCGTTGCACACCAGCCACCACATGGGCTTGACAGAGCCAGGTCTTGGTCCAGTGGCAAGGATTACCCAAGACGACTAGAGACCAGCTCTGCTGCACGGACGGAGCACGCACACAAATAGCAGTTTGGGTTGGCCTGTGCTGCCCTGGGCCCGGGTCACTTCCTTCTCCAAACTCCTGCTCCTTCATCCCTCCTGCTGTACCTACTCGCACTGCAAAAAGCGACCTGACTTCGCAGCCATCACCCTCCTGCAGTGGTATGCCGCCACACGCTGCTCCCTCTGATGGCCCCGGGACCGCGCCTATTTCCGGGCCGGGCCGCCGCACGCTAATGTAACATTTCAATCACAATAAATCCTGTTCCATTCACTAACATCGGCTTTCAATGGCAGTGTATTTACCCAGCATTCCCCGAGATGGAGAATATGCCGAACCCAGACTACAATGGCCCAGTACGCAGGCGCGGGACCTGCCTGTGTTTGGAGCATGCGCGGTGCGTTTAATGGCGGAGCGGACTGGTAAACCAACAACTTTAGTTATTTTATTCTCTCCATTTCTCACCATCTCTCCGAAAGGCGCTGCTCAGTGCTATGCTTACGGTTTAACTCCCAGACAATTGTAACAGGAAAGCCCCAGAGCTGTTCACTCCCTGGGTTAGAATCCCCATGTACAGTCCCAGCTTTTGAATCCCCAAGTACAGTCCCTGGGTTATTATCTCATAAGAACATAAGAAAGCCGTGCAGGAGTAGGCCATTTGGCCCCTCGAGCCTGCTCCACCATTCAATAAGATGATGGCTGATCTGATCATGGACTCAGCTCCACTTCACTGCCCGCTTCCCATTAACCATTACTCACTTATCGCTCAAAAATCTGTCTATCTCTGCCTGAAATATATTCAATGACCCAGCCTCCACAGCTCTCTGGGGCAGAGAATTGCATAGATTGACAATGCTCTGAGTGAAGGAATTTCTCCTCATCTCAGTTTAACTGGGGTGCCCCTTATTCTGAGACTATGCCCCCTAGTTTTAGTTTCCCCTATGAGTGCAAACACCCTCTCTGCTTCTACCTTGTCGAGCCCCCTCGTTATCTTGTATGTTTCGATAAGATCACCTCTCATTCTTCTGAATGCCAATATGTATAGACCCAACTTATCCTCATAAGACAACTCACCTCATCTCTGGAATCAACCTCTGAACAGCCTCCAATGCAAGTATATCCTTCCTTAAATACTGAGACCAAAATTACAAGCAGTACTCGAGGTGCGGCCTCACCAAAACCCTGTACAGTTGTAGCTTACAGTTCTGCTTTTTTACTTCCTAATTACTGGCTGTATCTGCATACTAATTTTTTGTGTTCTCATGCACAAGGATCCCCAGGTGTCTCTGTACTGCGGCACTTTGAAATTTTTCTCCATTTAAATTATAATTTGTTTTATACATTATTTATGCCAAAGTGGATAACCTCACATTTTCTCACATTATACGACACCTGCCAAATTTTTGCCCACTCATTTAACCTGTCTGTATCCCTTTGCAGATTTTTTGTGTGCTCACAATTTGCTTTCCCACCCATCTTTGTATCATTAGCAAATTTGGCTATATTAAACTTGGTCCTTTCATCCAAGTCATTAATATAGATTGTAAATAGTTGAGCACCCAGTAGCGATCCCTGCAGCACCACACTAGTCATCATTTGCCAACCGGAAAATGACCTATTTATCCCAACTCTCTGTTTTCTGTTAGTTAGCCAATCCTCTCGCCATGCTAATATACAGCCCCCAACCCCGTGAGTTTTTATCTTTTGCAGTAACCTCTTATGGTGCCACCTTATCAAATGTCTTCTGGAAATCCAAATACACCACATCCACTGATTTCCCCCTTATCCACCCTGCTCCTTACATCGTCAAAGAACTCCAGAAAATTTGTCAAACATGATTTCCCTTTCATAAAACCATGCTGACTCTGCTTAATTGAATCATGCTTTGGTCCCGCTACTGATTCCGTAATAATGGACTCCAGCATTTTCCCAACGACAGATGTTAGACTAACTGGTCTATAGTTACCTGCTTTTTTTCTGCCTCCTTTTTTTAAATAGAGGCATTACATTTGTGGTTTTCCAATCTGTTGGGACCACGCCAGAATCCAGGCAATGCATCTACTATCTCTGCTGTGACTTCTCGTAAATTTGTGGGATGTAAGCCATCAGGTCCAGGTGACTTGTCTGCCTTTAGTCCCATTATTTTACCGAGTACTATTAGTGATAGTGATTGTATTAAGTTCCTCCCTCCATATAGCAGCTTGATTATCCACATCGCTATTAAGTCTCTGTGACCGAGTGTTTTACTCTAATTAAACTGATCTCGGACTGTTTCTGTCAGATATTAACTCCTGTACAGTCCCAGCAAACACTCCCACTCCCTCATCCCTCCGATGTTTCTGCAGGATTGTTTTGTGAAGACAGGCTCATGGAGAAAAGTACCCTGCATGGAATGATCCCAAATTGAGCATCTCCAAGGGACAAGGCTCCCAGCTTTAATCATTTTCTGTCCTTCACCCCGCCCCCCCCCCCCCCCCCCCAGGCCCAGTTCGTTTACTCAGATTCTGATAAAAGTAAATAGGGAAAAGTGTACTTTGATTTTTACAGGCTGACTTAGTGCAGAGAGCTGCGCATGCACGATTCAGCCCCGCCTCCTGTGTCGATTTCCATTGAGCAGAAGAGCGCATGCGCCCTCCCCTCCCCTCCCCCAGCCCTGCCTGTGATCGCCATTCACTCAGTGAGCGGAAGAAGATGGTTTAAAACAGTTGGGAATGGAGACACCGCGGCCCCGGGGTAAGGCAGTGAGAAGCAGCCTCCTTACAGCAGCGCAGTGCTTTGGGAGCGTGTTCGCAGATGGGCTCAGAGTTCAGCATTGAGTCCGGGGGAACGTCGGAGGGAATCGGAGGCTGTGTGTAAGAGGCAGAGTGGAGCAAGAACCAGTCTCAGTGAGTGGGGGAAGGGAGAGGCCATTCCCGGGCCGTGTGTGTCATAGGTAAGGGAAACAGAATGGGAAAAATCTGCTATGACAATCTGCTGCTTTCTCTCTCCAAACCAGTAGTGAACGTTCCTGGTTTAGTTCCTTCGGGGGCTGTGTGTAAGAGGCAGAGTTGATCAGGAACTAGTGTGAGTGGGGGAAGGGAAAGGCCATTCTCGGACAGTGTGAGGTAACAGAGAAAGTAAACCACCTCGCTCTTTCAAATCATTGCGGCTTTCTTTCCCCAAATCAGTAGTGAATGTTCCTGATTCAGTTCCAACCTCACCGTGTCTGTTGTTCTTGCACAGTGAGCAGTGGAAACACAGCCTGACAGTGAGGATGTGGGGAGTTTCACAAAGTGCATCTATTGCAGGCAGGAGTGTGGGAGAAGATATTTTAAAGACAGGTTATATTGTTTCGGTGAGCTGAGTTCTCCAGAACCGTGTTGCTTGTGATCGAGAGGTACATTGTCGCTCCCTCAGATACATCATGTTTCCCCCTGCATCGATATCTTAGAACTAATAATGTTCTCGTATTATTATTCTCAGAGCAAATTCTTCAACCAGCCAGAACAAATGTGATCTTTCCTCCACCTGGAACACAAGGAACAGTGCAGGCAGCTCCTTCTCACACAGTAAGTAGATTATCACTCACAGAGCGCAGAGACACAGAACTAGCCTCAATCCCATTGTCATGGGCAGCAGAAGCTGTCAGTCCCACAGTGATCCAAAGTGGCAGAGTTACATTGTGAATCTTACAGCCACATGGAGCAGTAGAATCAGATGCTGTTTCACCATTGAAACAGATCACATTGACAGGTACATTAAACACCCACATTCACTTGCCAGAAACTGACAGGTACAGATTATACCCCACATTCACTTGCCAGAAACTGACAGGTACAGTGTAAAACATAAAACCACGTAAACTAATTAAAGGCAGACTAACATACCAGAAACTTAGACACACAGCTTAAACCCCCATACACATTCCAAAACCTGTCCGATACAGAATAATACACACACTCGCATATCAGAGACTGAGAGATACAGTATAAAACCCACACTCACACATCAGAGGCTGACACTTTAAAATCCATATTCCCATAACATAAATTGACATACAGTGAAATGCAAGTACTCACGAACCAGTAATTGACAGGTACAGGGTAAAGGCCTCTCATCCATACCAGAAACTGACAGGCACAATGGAAAGCCCACTCTCAATTAAGCAGAAACTGGCAGGTATAGAGTAAGGCCCACAATCACACATCAGAACTTGACAGGTACAGAATAAAACCCAGACTCCCATAACAGAAATGGAGATACAGAGAAAGGTCCACACTCACATACCAGGGATAGATAGATACAGGGTAAAACTCAGACTCATTTACCAGAGACCGACAGATTCAGCATAAACACTCATCTCCATAACACAAATTGACAGTTAGAAAGTAAAACGAATACTCTATCAGGAATTGGTGGTGCACAGTAAAACAATACTAACATACTGGAGAATAACAGAGATGGACAGGTACAGCACAAAACACACACTCACAAACCAGGAATGGAAAGATACAGAATGAAATCTACATGCAATTACCAGAAATTGACAGGTACAGGATAAAACCCACATTCTCGTATCAGAAACTGACATACAGAGTAAAACCCTCATCCACGTACCAGAGATGGACAGATACAGAGTCAATTCTACTCTCCCATACCAGACACCCGCAATATTAATTCTATATTTACCTGTCAATGGTTCAGAGAGTGAAAGAGTCAGTATCTATCCTATAATCATCAGTCAGTCCCACACTGACACTGCACCGAAGATTGAAAGTGGCAGTGTCCATCCCACACTCACATATCAAGCAGAATCTGTCACATCGTGTCAGAGAATGACAGAGGCAGTATCGATCCAACACTCACCTGTCACATAATGTCAAAGAATGAGAGAGGCAGTATCTATCCAACACTTACCTGTCACATAGTGTCAGAGAATGAGAGGCAGTATCTATCCAACACTCACCTGTCAACAGAATCTGTCACATGGAATGAGAGAATAACGGGCAGTATCTATTTTTTTTTAAAAACTCACCTGGCAATCCAGCTCTGCCTCACTGTACCAGAGATTGAGAGAAGCTATACCTATCCTCTATTAACAAATATATCCCATACTGATAGCAATATCAGAGAATGAGAGGTACAGTGTCTATCCCATATTCAGCAGACAATCCTACAATGCCACACAGTACCAGAGAGTGAATGACAGTGTCTGTCCTATACACACCTGTCAATCACACACTGGCACACAGTACCAGAGAGTGAGTGACAGTGCCGGCCTATACACACCTGTCAATCCTACACTGACGCACAGTACCAGAGAGTGAGTGGCAGTGTCTGTCCTATACACACCTGTCTGTCCTATACACACCTGTCAATCCTACACTGACCACAGTACCAGACAGTGACACATAAGGTGTTTAGTCGAAATAACTAAACAATTTAAAACTGTCCCATTTTAACAATGAGTGATAGAAACAATATCAATCCCCTTTCACCGGAGCAGTTAGTGTAGAACTTAACCCAGCCAGTGTCAGCACCTTCAGAGGAGGAGAGGGAGGGGAACCAGTGAGCGTAGAACTGAACCCAGCCAAAGTCAGTACCTTCAGGGGAGGGGAACCAGTGAGTG
This sequence comes from Pristiophorus japonicus, assembly GCF_044704955.1. NCBI lineage: Eukaryota > Metazoa > Chordata > Chondrichthyes > Pristiophoridae > Pristiophorus > Pristiophorus japonicus. Next base: position 597,474 of record NW_027252977.1, on the reverse strand, counting down.
TCGAACTGAACCCAGCCAGAGTCAGTACCTTCAGGGGAGGGAAACCAGTGAGTGTAGAACTGAACCCAGCCAGAGTCAGCACCTTCAGGGGAGGGGAACCATTGAGTGCAGAGCAAAATCATGGGCTGCAGGATGATATCAATCTGCTGGTCAGGTGGGCAGAGCAGTGGCAAATGGAATTTAATTCAGTGAAGTGTGAGGTCATACACTTTGGGAGGGCTAATAAGAAAATAGTATACACATTAAGCGGCAGGCCACTTAATAATGTCGATGAAGAAAGGGACCTTGGAATGCTTGTCAACAGATCCCGGAAAGTAACAGGCCAGGTAGATAAGGTGGTTAAGAAGGCAAACGGAACGCTTGCCTTTATTGGCCGAGGCATAGAATAGAAGATCAGGGAGATTATGCTTAAATTGTATAATACTTTGGTTAGACGACAGCTGCAGTACTGCCTGCAGTTCTGGTCCCGTTTTATAGGAAGGACGTGATTGCACTGGAGAGGGTGCAGAGGAGATTTACTAGGATGCTGCCTGGAATGGAGAATCTTAGTTATGAGGACAGATTGGATAGGCTGGGTTTGTTCTCATTGGAACATAGAGAGGAGACCTCATTGAAGTTTACAAAATATTGAGGGCCTGGACATAGTGGATAGTAAGGGTCTATTTGCATTGGTGGAGGGGTCTATTACGAGGGTGCATAGTTTCCAGGTGGTTGGTGGAAGATTTAGAGGGGATTTGGGGGGGGCTTCTTTACGCAGAGGGTTGTGAGGATCTGGAACTCGCTGCCTGGAGTGTAGAATGTTTCAGTATAAGGGGTGCCGCAGTTGTGGTGAGGCGGACTGGTTAGGCTGGGTGCTCTTTGCCTTTCCGTCATTGTTCATGGGTTTATAAGTAACATTTAGGGCTGCTGACCGAGGGCCATGTGGTTCTTTGTCGACCGGCGCGGACACGATGGGCCGAAATGGCCTCCTCCTGCGCTGTAAATTTCTATGTTTCTATGTTTCTACAACTGAACCTAGCCAGAGTCAGCACCTTCAGGGGACGAGTGGGAGGGGTACCAGTGAGTGTAGAATTGAACCCAGCCAGAGTCAGCACCTTCAGGGGAGGAGAGGTAGGGGTACCAGTGAGTGTAGAACTGAACCCAGCCAGAGTTGGAGCGGAGCACAAGCTGCCTTCAGATGTGCGATGTGTTTGAATTTCAGGACAGGCAGGGGTAAGTGTATGGGGCAGGGATTTACTGCTTTGGAGGAACAAAAGAGGAAAGAATGTTCCATAGAATCTGGAGTTGCCTGTTCTGAATTTCTGTCCTGTATTTGCAGTAATGATTTTTGTAAACTCCTTTTCCAGGGTATCAGAAGGGCAGGATTTGTAGATGGGAATCTCAAACCAAACATCATGTCAAGATGTGATGGAATCACTCGATTCTTCAGAACCTGAATATCATCGGCCTTTGAATGTGGAAGGAGAAAAGTTTGTCTGTTCTGTCTGGGAACAGATTTCAAACTTCAGTGTGACTGGAAAAGCACCGAGACACACACACCCGACTGTGGAAAGAGCTTTAACCAGTTACACAGCCTGAAAAAACATTGCAGCATTCACAGCGGGGAGAAACCGTACACCTGTTCTGTGTGTGGACAAGGCTTCAACTGATCGTCCAACATGGAGAGACACAAGGACACCCGCACCATGGAAAAACCATGGGAATGTGGGGACTGTGGGAAGAGATTCAATTACCCATCTGATCTGGAAGTTCATCATCGCAGTCACACTGGGGAGAGGCCGTTCACCTGCTCTGAGTGTGGGAAGGGATTCACTACCTCATCCCACCTGCTGACACACCAGCGAGTTCACACTGGGGAGAGGCCGTTCACCTGCTCTGAGTGTGGGAAGGGATTCACTCAATCATCTATCCTGCTGATACACCAGCGAGTTCACACTGGGGAGAGGCCATTCATCTGCTCCGTATGTGGGAAGGGATTCATTCAGTCATCTATCCTGCTGAGACACCAGCGAGTTCACACTGCGGAGAGGCCGTTCACCTGCTCTGAATGTGGGAAGGGATTCACTACCTCATTCACCCTGCTGAGACACCAGCGAGTTCACACTGGGGAGAGACCGTTCACCTGCTCCGACTGTGGGAAGGGATTCACTCAGTTATCCAACCTGCAGCAACACCAGCGAGCTCACAAGTGACTGCAGGGTTTGGATTCTGTTGCTGTCTCAGATTGAATCGTGTCCATTCTGACAGTTGGGCTTTCTTTCTGCTGATATTGATTCCACCTATAACTGGGTTGGAGTTTAATATTCAGGATATTTGACCAATTAAGCAACGGAAAAAGGATCAGGTAAAAAGATAATGCTGATTGTGTTTGCATCCATACATCACCCTTTAAAAAACATAAGAAGTAGGCCACTGGCCACTCGAACCTGCTCTGCCATTTAATTAGATCATGGCTGATCTGATCTTGGGCACAGCTCCATTTCCCTGCCTGCTCACCATAATCCTTCACTCCATTATTGCTCAAAAATCTGGCGATCTCCACCTTCAATATATGCAATGACCCAGCCTCCACAACTCTGGGGCAGAGAAGTCCAAAGATTTACGGCCCTCTGAGAGAAGAAATTTCTCCTCATCTCTGTTCTAAATCGGCTACCTCTGATTCTTAAACTATGCCCCACCCCCCTAGTTCTAGATTGCCCCATGAGTGGAAACATGCTCTCTGCATCTACCTTGTTGAGTCCCGTCAGTATCATATGTTTCAATAAGGTCACCTCACATTCTTCTAAACTCCAACCTGCTCAACCTATCCCCATAAGTCAACCCCTTCAACTCAGGAATCAAACTAGTGAAACTTCTCTGAACTGTCTCCAATGCAATCCCTCCTTAAATAAGGTGATCAAAACTGTACGCAGTCTCACCAATACCCTGTACAGTTGCAGCAGGACTTCCCTGCTTTTATACTCCATCCTCCTTGCAATAAAGGCCAACATTTCTATTGGCTTCACAATTACTAACGTTGTGTTTCACACACAAGGACACCCAGGTCCGTCTGTACTGCAGCATTTTGTAATATCTCTATTTAAATAATAAATTGTATTTTTATTTTTCCTGCCAAAGTGGATAACCTCACACTTTCTCACATTATACTCCATCTGCCAAATATTAGCCCACTCACTTAGCCTGACTATATCCATTTGCAGATTCTTTGAGTCCTCCTCCAATTTGCTTTCCCATCCATCTTTGTATCATCAGCAAACTTGGCTACATTACACTCTGTCCATTCATCCAAGTCATTACTCTAGATTGTAAATAGTTGAGGCCGATCACTGCGGCACCCCACTAGTCATCATTTGCCAACCGGAAAATGATCCATTTATCCTGACTCTCTGTCTTCTATTAGTTAGCCCACCCTCTATCCGTGCTAATATATTACCCCCAAATACGTGAACATTTATCTTGTGCAATAACCAATGTGGCACCTATCGAAAGCCTTCTGGAAAACCAAATTGACCACATTCACTGGTTCCCTCTTATCCACCCTGCTCATTGCATTCTCAAAGAACTCGAGCAAATTTGTCAAACCTGATTTCCCTTTCATAAAACGATGCTGACTCTCTGCTTGTCTGTATTATGCTTTCCCAATTGTCCTGCTACTGTTTTCTCAACAATGGACTCCAGCTTTTTGCCAACAACAGATGTAGGCTATAGTTTCCTGTTTTCTGTCTCCCTCCTTTTTTAAATAGCGGTGTTACATTTGTGGTTTTCCAAACCGCTGGGACTGCTCCACAATCTAAGGAGTTTAGGCAGATTTCAATCAATGCATCCACTATCTCCGCAGCCACTTCTTTTAAGACCCGAGGATACAGGCCATCAGGTCCAGGGGATTTGTCTACCTTTAGTCCCATTATTTTACCGAATGCTTTTTCTTTAGTGTCAGTGATAGTTTTAAGTTACCCCTTCCCTATAGCCCTTGATTATCTATTATTGGGATGTATTTAGTATCTTTTACCTTGAAGACCGATACAAAATATCAGAAGGGTTTTATTCAAATACTGAAAGCTGCAACAACTGCAGTTAAAGTTTGTTAAACAATTGATAATAAAATGAATTGAATCTGCAGGTCAGTTTTGGATTTCTCTGGGATGGAGCCAGACATGATGTGCCTTGAAATATCGCCAGTGTCCAGTAGATGATGCTGTACCTCCATGGAACTCAGACTGAGAGGAGCATGACTGCCCCCTAGAGCAGGAGGAATGAGGGCAGCTCACGGTCAGACACTGAACATACTGCACCCCACAGGGTCATCACACACTGCCCCCTCGCTGGGACAGCTCAGGGTCAGACACTGCACCCCACAGGGACATCACACACTCCCCCCTCCCTGGGGCAGCTCAGGGTCAGACACTGAACATGCTGCACACTATCGGGGATGCACGAACTGCCCTGCCTCGGGGGAGTCGCCGCTGGAGGGTCCACAGACAGAAGGGGAACTTCTCCAAACCTTCTGGTCATAAATCCTGAGTACGATCGATGCCAAATCCCCACATTCTGTGCTGCAGCCTGAGAAGCCACAGAGAGCACGTGGGACCTCACAGACCCTGTAGAAGGCCCCAGACCCAGAGCTTTGGCCCATAGACATTGGACACTGGAGGCTGGGCACACAATTCCTCTGCCCGCCGCCCCCCACTCCCATGTTAACTCCACTGTCACTAGGCTGCGGGAATTATATTTACCCACAGCAGCTCTCCTCCCCTGAAGATGCTGACTCTGACTGGGTACAGAAATACAAAGCAGTCTTCTTCAATTCCCAGCACACATTCAGCAAATGTGCCCCACTTACCGGGTACTGTACAGGACTGGAGCAGATAACAACTCCCTCTATTGTCCTGGTCCCTGACTGACCCAGAACCAGGCCCCCCTCACCCTCCCCTGTCCCAGACTGACCCAGACCCCCCCTCACCCTCCCCTGACCCAGACGCCCCCCTCACCTGACCCAGACCCCCCTTACCCTCCCCTGTCCCAGACTGACCCCCTCCCCACCCTCCCCTGTCCCAGACTGACCCCCACTCACCCTCCCCTGTCCCAGACTGACCCCCCTCACCCTCCCCTGTCCCAGACTGATCCAGACTCGCCCTCACCTGACCCAGACCCCCTCCCCTGTCCCAGACCCCCCCCTCACATTCCCCTGACCCAGATACCACTCACCCTCCCCTGACCCAGACCCCCCCTCACCCTCCCCTGTCCCAGACCCCCCCTCCCCTGACCCAGACCACCCTCACCATCCGCTCTCACAAACTGACCCATACACCCCCCCGCCCTCACCTTACCATTGCAAACTGAACCAGAACGACCCCCTCACCCTCCCCATCCCAAACTGAACCAGATCCCCCATCACCCTGCCCTCTCCCAAACTAACCCACACTCCCTCACTCTCCCCTCTCCCAAACTGACCCTGACACCCACCAAACTGACCCTGACACCCACCCCTCTCCCAGACGGACTCAGACACACCCCGCCCTCACCCTCCCCTGTCCAGACTGAACCAGAATGACCCGCTCACCCTCCTCATCCCAGACTGAACCAGAAAAACCCCCTCACCCTCCACTGTTCAGACTTCCTAAAAGTTTTCGGTAAGAGTGCAGCACATTGGATCGAAGCCTGGGAACATAAGACATAGGAGCAGGAGAAGGACATTTGGCCCCTCGGACCTGCTCTGCCATTTAATAAGATCATGTCATGGATTCAGCTCCACTTTCCTGCCCGCTCCCCATAACCTTTTATTTTCTTATCACTCAAAAATCTGTCTTCTCTGCCTCCCCTGTCCCAGACTGAGCCAGCCTCCACAGCTCTCTGGGGCAGAGTTTTCCACAGATTTACAAACCTCTGAGAGAAGAAATTCCTCCTCATCTCAGTTTTAAATGGGCGGCCCTTTATTCTTAGACTATGTCCCCTAGTTTTAGTTTCCCCTACGAGTGGAAATATCCTCTCTGCGTCAACCTTGTCGGGACCATGATTATCTCATACGTTTTGATAAGATCACCTCTCATCCTTCTGAACACCAATGAGTACAGGCCCAACCTACTCGACCTATCTTCATAATTCAACCCCCTCATCTCCAGAATCAACCGAGTGAACCTTCTCGGAACTGCCTCCAGTGCAAGTATATCCTTCCTTAAATACGGAGACCAAAACTAATGGCCTCATTAATACCCTGTACAGTTGTAGCAGGACTTCTCTGCTTTTATACTCTATTCCCCTTGCAATAAAGGCCAACATTCCATTTGCCTTCCTGATTACTTGCTGTAACTGCATATTAACTTCTTGTGTTTCATCCTCAAAGCCCCCCAGGTCCTTTTGTAATTTTTATACATTTAAATAATAATTTGCTTTACTATTTTTTTTGCCGAAGTGGATAACCTCACATTTTCCCAAATTATACTCCAACTGCCAACATTCTGCCCACTCACTTAGCCTGTCAATCCTTTTGCAGATTTCTTATGTCCCCCTCACAATTTGCTTTTCCACCCATCTTTGTATCATCAGCAAACTTGGCTACATTGCACTTGGTCCGTTCATCCAAGTCATTAATAGATTGTAAATATTTGAGGCCCCACCATCGATCTTTGCGGCACTGCACTAGCTACTGTTTTCAACCGGAAAATGACCCGTTTAGCCTGACTCTCTGTTTTGTGTGAGTTAGCCAATCCTCTAACCATGCTAATATATTGCCCCCAACCCCGTGATCTTGTGCAGTAACCTCTTATGTGGCACCTTATCGAATGCCTTCTGGAAATTCTGCTCCACAATTCAATAAGATCATGGCTGAGCAGCCAAAAATCCAGACGGTGCATCGGACAAAGAAATCTAATGCTGTGCTCAGTAAGAGCAAATAAAGTGGACAAGATGTAATCTAATAACACATTGGTTCTTTTCAGAGCCACCTACTCTATCTATGAAAGGGCTGCTTACTGTCTGAAGAAACTGATCTATTGATGACAATCTTATCAGCGGTGCTTCAGTTGGTAGCACTCTCACTTCTGAGTCAGAAGGTCGCGCGTTCAATTCCCACTCCAGGGACGTGAGCACAAAAATATCGGCTGACACATCATCATCATCATCATCATCATCATAAACAGTCCCTCGGAATCGAGGAAGACTTGCTTCCACTCAGGATGAGTTCTTAGGTGTCTGTACAGTCCAATACGAAAACCACAGTCTCTGTCACAGGTGGGACAGAGTGGTTGAAGGGGAGGGTTAGGCGGGGACCCTGGTTTTCTGCACGCTCCTTCCGCTGCCTGCATTTGGTTTCTGCATGCTCTCGGCGATGTTACTCGAGGAGCTCAGCGCCCTCCCAGATGCACATCCTCCATTTAGGATGGTCTTTGTCCAGGGACTCCCAGGTGCCAGTGGGGATGTCGCACCAGTGCAGTGATGAGGGAGTGCTGCATTGTCAGAGGTACCATCTATAGGAAGAGACGTTAAACCGAGGCCCCTTCTGTTCTTTCAGGTGGACGCAATAGATCCCACAGCCACTATTTTGAAGAGAAGGTCAGTTATCCCCGGTGTCCGAGCATTGGCTTGTCCCTCAATCAATATAACACAACAGCTTATTACACTGCTGTGTGTGGGATCTGTCGCCTTTCCTACATTACTGCAGTGTCTACACTTCAAAAAGTACTTCATTGGCTGAGAAGCACGTTCAGAAGTCCGATGGTGGTGAAAGGTGCAGTATAAATCCAAATCTCTATTCCCCAGTTATAAACCGCTGTTGAACATGTAGAAATCTAGTCCGTCAAACAGAGCAGCGAGTTTGCTGTTCAGATTATTGAATATATACTAAAAAAATGAAAGAACATTCCTGGTAAGACTTTTGCCTGAGAGCAGAATAGAAACACATAAAGAGCAGAGTATAAATCAGGAGGGGTTGTAACTGATCATTCAAGAATTTGAGATTGTGGCGAGCAACAAATCTGATTGGATGTTTAAATCAGAGAGATGCAGAACAATGTATAATGAACCAATCACAATCATTGTCACCCATCCCTCATTAGCATATGGCTGTGGGTGGAGTGTGGGGCTCGGAGCAGAGTTTCCTCAAATCTGCGCCGGACTGAACCAGACGATCGCTGATGGAAAGTAAACACGATGGAACAGGAGCTTGCTCCGTCCACTCCACGCACCGACCTGGTATTGCAGTGTTTCCAGGAACGGTGCAGCTTGCCCTCTCGGCCTTTTGGCTAAGATCAAATGTAAATAGCGCAAAGTGATCTTTGGCGCTGGAGTTGATCTGACAAGAATGAACAAAAATAAGACTGAAAGTAAACAGTTACCGCCAAGAAAGGCCCCAAGAAAGTAATCAATAAAACGACACCGAAGGGCGGGAAGAAGTGCAGAAAGTCGAGGAAGTAGAGTTACTCCATCCACATATACAAAGTGATGAAGCAAGTTCACACCGACACCAGCATCTCCTACAAGGCCACGGCACCATGAACTCGGTTGTGAACGATATTTTGGAGCGCATCGCGGGCGAGGCTTCCTGCCTGGTCCATTACAGCCGTGCGCCTGCTGCTGCCCGGGGAGCTGGCCAAGCACGCCGTGTCGGAAGGGACAAAGGTGGTGACCAAGTGCAGCGCTGTCCTGAGAGATCAAACCCCAAAACACAACGGCTCTTTTAAGGGCCACCCACAACCACTCTGAAAGAGCTGCACAAACGCATCTCCCTTTAGACTCAAATCACTAATTATTTCCTGAACAAGTGTGTTTGAGAACCTTTGCAGTTCCAGCTGTAGATTTAGTTTTGAATTCTCCGCTAAGCAGCTTCACTGTCCTGTTCGACCTCAGTGTCGCTGGAATTTCCGCCCACAAACTACAAACACGGTCCCTGGTCGCTCTTTCCCTTTGCTCCCAGACCCGTTCATTTACATCGCCTGCCGAATTAAGAGCTTGTTTAGGGTCTGAGACTCAAATTTTAGTCATACATTCTCGCAAGCCGTTTTCAAGTTTATTTTTCAATTCCTGTTGCGGGTCAGTCCGTTTATTAATCAGACACTCCTCGCAGTGTAACAACCCAGAATGGGAGTTCTTACAGAAACCAGAACGGGAACAGTTTGAACACTCTGTCCCTCTTCTTTTTTCACAGTTCTGCGCTCACTCCCACCTTTGCGGGAGATCGATCGATAATGTATGAAATCCAACTTTTAGAAAGATTGAATTGGAATGTCTCCCGTTACAGAATCAGTGGGGATTGATTCCCGCCCATTACAGACAGTTTGAAACAATACCCGAATGTAATCCTGATTGTAACAGCTTGGAACTTGCAAGGGAAATATGGAATAAGACAAAAGGAATTAAAACGTGTTGGCAAATATTTGACTAATGGTTGATTTATTAACATAATCCACTATTTTAAAAATTCTTTGAGGGGTTTTTGAATTGAAAAAGTTACTCTGACTGTTGGAGACAATAATTTCCGACCTACTTTCATTGGTGGGCTAAACAAACTGTGATTCGATATCGGAAAAGACCAATTGAATTGAAGTTCACTCCCTGCACTTCACCAGAAGGTATAAGAGGGGCAGATGTGGGAGGAGTTTCTCATTCTTTCTCTGAACGTGTGAATTGTGGAAATGTCTGGAAATGGAAAAAGCGGCGGTAAAGCTCGGGCCAAGGCCAAGTCTCGCTCCTCCCTGGCCAGACTGCTGCAGTTTCCTGTGGGCCGTGTTCACAGGACCGGGGAACTATGCTGAGCGTGTGGGTGCCGGAGCCCCGGTCTACATAGCTGCTGTGCTCGAGTATCTGACCGCTGAAATCCTGGAGCTGGCCGGCAACGTGGCCCTCGACAACAAGAAGATCCGCATCATCCCCAGACACCTGCAGCTGGCCATCTGCAACGACCAGGAGGTGCTCAACAAGCTGCTGGGAAAGGTGACCATTGCTCAGGGCGGGGTGCTGCCTAATATCCAGGCTGTGCTGCTACCCAAGAAAACCACCAGTGCGTCCAAGAGCAAGTAAAGCGGACACGATTTAGTCTAATAACCCAAAGATTATTTTCAGAGCCACCCACAGTATCTGTGAAAGGGCTGCTTCATGTTCGATGCATCTCAGTTGTCCCGGTTCTAATTTACTGTTAAATCTCTGTAATTAAGCTACGAGTTTGCTGATCAGAAATGAGCCTCAGACATTCTCAGTTATAAGCAGGAACATCTAGAAATCCAGATCACCAAATTACTGTTAGTCGATATTCAGATCAGTGAAACAATGTAGAGAGGGACTGGCTTCAGAGAAATAAAAAAACAGACGGAACCGGAGCGCGAGAGCCGAATGTAAAACGGGTTAATAACCGAATATAAAGGGAAGAGCCGTTGATGGGCTCACCGTCTCTTATTGGGCCAATAATTCCATAGGGAGAAGTTTATACATCCTGAACACATTGATCCATGCAGACGTTTACTCTTTTAATTTGCATACAGGATGGAACCAGAATTACAGCTCTGGTTAATTCAAAATATTCGAAATAGTATCCCACCTGTTCCCGCATTAAGAGTTGGGTTAAAGGTGAGATTACAGATTGTAGGCACCTCGTCCTCTCTCTCTCTGGAATCTATCCCGATATGTGCACTGGGATCAATTCACTATCAGATATCCCACTTATAGTTACCAACGAACAGATTAAAGAAACTCTAATTCCCTGCCAGCAGTATAAGAATCCCACTCTTTATAACCTCGATGGTGCCCCATTATAAATCATCAATCCTATTCTCTTTAACATCTGGTTTGAATTCTGTCCCATTCCCTGATGGGTCTGTACCGGGCGGGAATAATTCCCCTGTCACTGCATCCTGTAAACACAAAGTCCCGCATCGATCCGTCAGTGCCGTCCCGTTTAACCGGCTCTCACACAGAAACATCACAGCATTATCTGTGAGGGGAGACTGTAATATCTGGGTAAAGGAGATTGTTTATCCACGCCCTCTCATTTTTACTGTGATCGAGTTTGTGATCTTTTATATTAAAATATTGTTCTAAAATATTTAATAATTCCCATATTCCTACACCGACTACACTCCAAAAGTAATTCATTGGCTTTGAGACGTCCAGTGGTCGTGTAAGGCGCAATATAAATCCAAGACTTTGTTCTCTTTCCATTAATTAAATAGCTGAAATAATGCCCCCGACCTAACTGTCCACACTTCCAGCCCCAGGTCGCTGATCTCTGTGTGAGGCTCTTTGTGTTGTGCTGGGTGGAAATGGTCGAGTTGTTCAGCCGCCGAATCCATAGAGAGTGCGGCCCTGCCGTTTCAGAGCGTACACCACATCCATGGCAGTGACCGTCTTGCACTTGGCGTGCTCGGTGTCGGTGACCGCATTCTCTGATCACATTCTCCAGGAAAACCTTCAGCACCCCGCGGCTCTCCTGGTAGACCAGGCCCGAGATCCGCTTGACACCGCCATGGCGAGCCAGATGGCGGATGGCGGTTTGGTGATGCCCTGGATGTTATCACGGAGCACTTTACGGTGCCACTTGGCTTGCCCAGTCCTTTGCCTCCTTTAACTCCACCAGACATGTTGATTCTTCACTCAAACTGTCGATGATTGAGAAACGAACTGCTCCTGGCTCCTTTTTATTGAGCTGGCCCCGGCCTGACTGAGAAAGTGCAGAGTGAGAGAGGCGGGAAGGGAGGAGACAGAGTGAGAGATTAAACAGAGAGAGGCAGGGGAGGAGACTCTGATCTTCCAGCTCCACCTCCAGCTTTCTGCAACCGCCAATTTCAATTTGTTTCCTCGACAATAGAACCGATACTCAGTGCTCCCCACAAACCCTTACAGACTCGGAATTCATATTGTTATGTATGCAATAAAGATTCAAACTGAGTACTGTTTAACTAAGCAAGGTACAAACTTGGCTCTGCATTATTTAGTCGCAAAATGTCTGACTCTCAAAAAGGCTGGCCTTTTATACCTGAGCAGCATAATGTGCGTGCTGCTCAGTGGCCTCCAACAATCACGCCATCTGGTGGCTACAAACGGAATGTACCTACACTCCTCTGAAATCTTATCACAGTTTTTCACAGGTTGAGACGGTCTGGTGCTTTGCGCTTCCGGGTTGACCGTCTCAGTTCGATTCCAGCCTTGGGTAAATGTGCTGAGTCTGCTGTGGCTGGTGGCTGGATGACTGACTTGTTGGGGGTGGCAGTGGCCATGTCAGGAATTGCAAGTCCATTTTTATTCAACAGGTCCATGATGGAAATTCAGAGTTCACTGAAGACTGCTGGTAGGGTGGTTGGTCATCGATGGTTTCTTCGTCAAAATCAATTCCTGGCCACCATATGTGGGACCTGGCGAGAGGCTTCATCATCGCTATGCATACGGGATTGTTTCTTAGAACAGAACCTACAAGGGAGCAAGCCATCTTAGATCTGGTCCTGTGTAATGAGACAGGAATAATAAACAATCTCCTAGTAAAAGATCCTCTCGGAATGAGTGATCACAGTATGGATGAATTTGTAATACAGATTGAGGGTGAGGAAGTAGTGTCTCAAATGAGCGTATTATGCTTAAACAACGGGGACTACAGTGGGATGAGGGCAGAGTTGGCTAAAGTAGACTGGGAACACAGACTAAACGGTGGCACAATTGAGGAACAGTGGAGGACTTTAAGGAGCTCTTTCATAGTGCTCAACAAAAATATATTCCAGTGAAAAAGAAGGGCGGTAAGAGAAGGGATAAACAGCCGTGTATAACCAAGGAAATAAAGGAGAGTATCAAATTAAAAACCGATGCATATAAGGTGGCCAAGGTTAGTGGGAAACTAGAAGATTGGGAAAATTTTAAACAACAGCAAAGAATGAATAAGAAAGCAATAAAGAAAAGAAAGATAGATTATGAAAGTAAACTGGCGCAAAACATGAAAACAGATAGTAAAAGCTTTTACCGATATATAAAATGGAAGCAAGTGACTAAAGTTGGTCCCTTAGAAGATGAGAAGGGGATGGTGCATATGGGTTGTGCTGCGCAGTTTCTGACTTTTTCGAGTTATTTTTCAACTTTTTGGAGTTTTTCGAAGTATCTCATGGTGCCTATTCATGTTGCACATGTGTTATGCTGTGTTCTACACTACTCTACGCTGTTGCAGAAGATTTCGAGTTATTTGTATACTGTTTTGAGTTCTTCGAAGTTTCTCCTGGTGCATATGGGTTGTGCTGGGTTCTAAACTAACTCTACACTGTTTCAGAGGTATTCGAGTTATTTCATTACTTGTTTGAGTTTTTCGAAGTTTCTCATGTTGCACATGTGTCGTGCTGTGTTCTACACTACTCTATTCTGTTGTAGAAGATTTCGAGTTATTTGTATACTTTTTTGAGCATTTCGAAGTTTCTCCAGGTGCATATGGGTTGTGCTGGGTTGTAAACTAACTCTACACTGTTTCAGAGGTTTTTGACTTATTTCATTACTTTTTTGAGTTTTTCGAAGTTTCTCATGTTGCGTATGTGATGTGCTGCTTCACTACACTGCTCTACGCTGCTTCAGAAGATTTCGAGTTATTTTTTTACTTTTTTGAGTTTTTCGAAGTTTCTCATGTTGCATATGAGTTGTGCTGTGTTCTACACTAATCTACACGGTTGCAGAAGATTTCGAGTTATTTGTATGCTTTTTTGAGTTTTTCGAAGTTTCTCATGTTGCATATGAGTTGTGCTGTGTTCTGCACTACTCTACGCTATTGCAGAAGATTTCGAGTTACTTGTATACTTTTTTGAGTTTTTCGAATTTTCTCCTGGTGCATATGGGTTGTGCTGGGTTCTACACTACTCTACACTGTTGCAGAAGATTTCGAGTTATTTTTTTACTTTTTTGAGTTTTTCAAAGTTTTTCATGTTGCGTATGTGTTGTGCTGGGTTCTACATTACTCTTCGCTGTTCCAGAGATTTTCGAGTTATTTCATTATTTCTTTCAGTTTTTCTAAATTTCTCATGTTGCATATGTGTTGTGCTGCTTAGCTACACTACTCTATGCTGCTTCAGAGGTTTTTGAGTTATTTTTCAAAATTTTTGAGTTTTTCGAAGTTTGTCACGTTGCACATGTGTTGTGCTGTGTTCTACACTACTCTACGCTGTTGCAGAAGATTTCGAGTTATTTGTATACTTTTTGAATTTTCGAAGTTTCTCATGTTGCGTATGTGTTGTGCTGCTTAACTAACTACTCTACACTGCTTCAGAAGATTTCGAGTTATTTTTATACTTTTTTGAGTTTTTCGAAGTTTCTCATGTTGCACATGTGTCGTGCTGTGTTCTACACTACGCTACGCTGTTGCAGAAGATTTCGGGTTATTTGTATACTTTTTTGAGTTTTTCGAAGTTTCTCCTGGTGCATATGGGTTGTGCTGGGTTCTAAACTAACGCTACACTGTTTCAGAGGTTTTCGACTTATTTCATTACTTTTTTGAGTTTTTCGAAGTTTCTCATGTTGCATATGTGTTGTGCTGCTTAAGTACACTGCTCTATGCTGCTGCAGAAGATTTCGAGTTATTTTTATACTTTTTTGAGTTTTTCGAAGTTTCTCATGTTGCATATGTGTTCTAATCTAATCTACGCTGGTTCAGAGGTTTTTGAGTTATTTTTCAAAATTTTTGAGTTTTTCGAAGTTTGTCATGTTGCACATGTGTTGTGCTGTGTTCTACACTACTCTACGCTGTTGCAGAAGATTTCGAGTTATTTGTATACTCTTTGAGTTTTTCGAAGTTTCTCCTGGTGCATATGGGTTGTACTGGGTTCTAAACTAACTCTACACTGTTTCAGAGGTTTTGAGCTTTTCGAAGTTATATTGCACATGTGATATGCTGCTTAGCTGCACTACTCTATGCTGCTGCAGAAGATTTCGAGTTATTTTTATACTTTTTTGAATTTTTCGAAGTTTCTCATGTTGCGTATGTGTTGTGCTGCTTAACTAACTACTCTACGCTGCTTCAGAAGATTTCGAGTTATTTCATTAGTTTTTTGATTTTTCCGAAGTTTCTTCTGGTGCCTATAGGTGGTGCTGGGTTGTCAACTACTCTACGCTGTTTCAGAAGATTTCGAGTTATATCATTACTTTTTTGAGTTTTTCGAAGTTTCTCATGTTGTGTATGTGTTGTGCTGCGTAACTACACTACTCTACGCTGCATTAGAAGATTTCGAGTTATTTGTATACTTTTTTGAGCTTTCGTAGTTTCTCCTGGTGCATATGGGTTGTGCTGGGTTCTGAACTAACTCTACGCTGGTTCAGAGCTTTTCGAGTTATTTTTAAAATTTTTTGAGTTTTTCGAAGCTTTTCATGTTGCGTATGTTTTGTGCTGGGTTCTACATTACTCTACGCTGTTTCAGAGATTTTCGAGTTATTTCATTACTTTTTTCAGTTTTTCTAAGTTTCTCATGTTGCATATGTGTTGTGCTGCTTAGCTACACTACTTTACGCTGCTGCAGAAGATTTCGAGTTGTGTTTATACTTTTTTGAGTTTTTCGAAGTTTCTCCTGTTGCTTTTGTGTTGTGCTGTGTTCTACACTACTCTACGCTATTGCAGAAGATTTCGAGTTATTTGTATAATTTTTTGTGTTTTTCGAAGTTTCTTCTGGTGCATATGGGTTGTGCTGGGTTCTAAACAAACTCTACACTGTTTCAGAGGTTTTCTAGTTATTTCATAACTTTTTTGAGTTTTGCGAAGTTTCTCATGTTGCGTATGTGTTGTGCTGGGTTCAACATTACTCTGCGCTGTTTCAGAGATTGTCGAGTTATTTCATTACTTTTTTCACTTTTTCTAAGTTTCGCATGTTGCATATGTGTTGTGCTGCTTAGCTACACTACTCTCCACTGCTGCAGAAGATTTCGAGTTATTTTTTACTTTTTTGACCTTTTCGAAGTTTCTCATATTGCACATGTGATATGCTGCTTAGCTACACTACTCTACGCTGCTGCAGAAGATTTCGAGTTATTTTTATACTTCTTTGAATTTTTCGAAGTTTCTCATGTTGCGTATGTGTTGTTCTGTGTTCTACACTACTCTACGCTGCTTCAGAAGATTTCGAGTTATTGCATTACTTTTTTGAGTTTTCCGAAGTTTCTCCTGGTGGCTATGGGTGGTGCTGGGTTGTCAACTACTCTACGCTATTTCAGAAAATTTCGAGTTATTTTTATACTTTTTTGAGTTTTTCGAAGTTTCTCATGTTGCAAATGTGTTGTGCTGCTTAACTAACTACTCTACGCTGCTTCAGAAGATTTCGAGTTATTTCATTAGTTTTTTGAGTTTTCCGAAGTTTCTTCTGGTGCCTATGGGTGGTGCTGGGTTGTCAACTACCCTACGCGGTTGCAGAAGATTCGAGTTGTTTGTATACTTTCTTGAGTTTTTCGAAGTTTCTCCTGTTGCGTATGTGTTGTGCTGTGTTCTACACTACTCTACGCTATTGCAGAAGATTTCGAGTTATTTCTATAATTTTTTGTGTTTTTCGAAGTTTCCCCTGGTGCATATGGGTTGTGCTGGTTTCTAAACTAACTCCACACTGCTTCAGAGGTTTTCGAGTTATTTCATTACTTTTTTGAGGTTTTCGAAGTTTCTCCTGGTGCATATAGGTTATGCTTTGTTCTAAACTAACTTTACACTGTTTCATAGGTTTTCGAGTTATTTCATTACTGTTTTGAGTTTTTCGAAGTTTCTCATGTTGCGTCTGTGCTTAGCTGCACTACTCTACGCTGCTGCAGAAGATTTCGAGTTATTTTTTTACTTTTTTTAGTTTTTCGAGGTTTCTCATGTTGCATATGTGTTGTGTTGTGTTCTACAGTACTCTACGTGGTTGCAGAAGATTCGAGTTGTTTGTATACTTTCGAGTTTTTCGAAGTTTCTCATCTTGCACATGTGTTGTTCTGTGTTCTACACTACTCTACGCTGCTTCAGAAGATTTCGAGTTATTATTATACTTTTTTGAGTTTTTCGAAGTTTCTCATGTTGCGAATGTGTTGTGCTGTGTTCTACACTACTCTACGCTGCTTCACAAGATTTCCAGTTAATTGTATACTTTTATGAGTTTTTCGAAGTTTCTCCTAGTGCAGATAGGTTGTGCTGGGATCTAAACTAACTCTACACTGTTTCAGAGGTTTTCGAGTTATTTCATAACTTTTTTGAGTTTTTCGAAGTTTCTCATGTTGCACATGTGTTGCGATGTTTTCTACACTAATCTACACTTTTGCAGAAGATTTCGAGTTATTTGTATACTTTTTTGAGCTTTTCGTAGTTTCTCCTGGTGCATATGGGTTGTGCTGGGTTCTACATTACTCTACGCTTTTCAGAGATTTTCGAGTTATTTCATTACTTTTTTCAGTTTTTCTAAGTTTCTCATGTTGCATATGTGTTGTGCTGCTTAGCTACACTACTCTACGCTGCTGCAGAAGATTTCGAGTTATGTTTCTACTTTTTTGAGTTTTTCGAAGTTTCTCATGTTGCACATGTGTTGTGCTGCTTAACTAACTACTCTACGCTGCATGAGAAGATTTCGAGTTATATCATTACTTTTTTGAGTTTTTCGAAGTTTCTCATGTTGTGTATGTGTTGTGCTTCGTAACTACACTACTCTACGCTGCATTAGAAGATTTCGAGTTATTTGTATACTTTTTTGAAATTTTCGTAGTTTCTCCTGATGCATGTGGGTTGTGCTGGGTTCTGAACTAACTCTACGCTTTTTCAGAGATTTTCGAGTTATTTCATTACTTTTTTCAGTTTTTCTAAGTTTCTCATGTTGCATATGTGTTGTGCTGCTTCGCTACACTACTCTACACTGCTGCAGAAGATTTCGAGTTATTTTTCTACTTTTTTGAGTTTTTCGAAGTTTCTCATGTTGCACATGTGTTGTTCTGTGTTCTACACTACTCTACGCGGTTGCAGAAGATTCGAGTTGTTGGTATACTTTTTTGATTTTTTCGAAGTTTCCCCTGCTGCAGAAAGATTGTGCTGGGTTCTAAACTAACTCTACACTGCTTCAGAGGTTTTCGATTTATTTCATTACTTTTTTGAGTTTATCGAAGTTTCTCATGTTGCACATGTGTTGTGATGTGTTTTACACTACTCTACACTTTTGCAGAAGATTTCGAGTTATTTGTATACTTTTTTGAGCTCTTCGTAGTTTCTCCTGGTGCATATGGGATGTGCTGGGTTCTGAACTAACTCTACGCTGGTTCAGAGGTTTTCGAGTTATTTCATTACTTTTTTGAGTTTTTCGAAGTTTCTCATGTTGCATATGTGTTGTTCTGCTTAGCTACACTACTCTACGCTGCTGCAGAAGATTTCGAGTTATTTTTTACTTTTTTGAGCTTTTCGAAGTTCCTCATATTGCACATGTGATATGCTGCTTAGGTCCACTAATCTACGCTGCTGCAGAAGATTTCGAGTTATTTTTATACTTTTTTGAATTTTTCGAAGTTTCCCATGTTGCTCATGTGTTGTGCTGCTTAACTAACTACTCTATGCTGCTTCAGAAGATTTCGAGTTATTTCGTTAGTTTTTTGAGTTTTCCGAAGTTTCTCATGTTGTGTATGTGTTGTGCTGCGTAACTACACTACTCTATGCTGCTTCAGAAGATTTCAAGTTATTTTTTTACTTTTTTGAGTTTTTCGAAGCTTTTCATGTTGCGTATGTGTTGTGCTGGGTTCTACACTACTCTATGCTGCTTCAGAAGATTTCGAGTTATTGTTTTACTTTTTTGAGTTTTTCGAAGTTTCTCATGTTGCATATGTGTTGTGTTGTGTTCTACACTACGCTACGCGGTTGCAGAAGATTCGAGTTGTTTGTATACTTTCTTGAGTTTTTCGAAGTTTCTCCTGGTGCATATGGGTTGTGCTGCGTTCTAAACTAACTCTACACTGCTTCAGAGGTTTTCGAGTTATTTCATTACCTTTTTGAGTTTTTCGAAGTTTCTCATGTTGCACATGTGTTGTTCTGTGTTCTACACTACTCTACGCTGTTTCAGAGATTGTCGAGTTATTTCATTACTTTTTTCACTTTTTCTAAGTTTCGCATGCTGCATATGTGTTGCGCTGCTTAGCTACACTACTCTACGCTGCTTCAGAAGCTTTCCAGTTATTTGTATACTTTTTTGGGTTTTTCGAAGTTTCTCCAGGTGCACATAGGTTATCCTGGGTTCTAAACTAACTTTACACTGTTTCAGAGGTTTTCGAGTTATTTCATTACTTTTTTGAGTTTTTCGAAGTTTCTCATGTTGCGTCTGTGCTGTGCTGCTTAGCTACACTACTCTACGCTGCTGCAGAAGATTTCGAGTTATTGTTATACTTTTTTGAATTTTTCGAAGTTTCTCATATTGCTTAAGTGTTGTGCTGCTTAACTAACTACTCTACGCTGCTTCAGAAGATTTCGAGATATTTTTTACTTTTTTGAGCTTTTCGAAGTTTCTCATATTGCACATGTGATATGCTGCTTAGGTCCACTAACCTACGCTGCTGCAGAAGATTTCGAGTTATTTTTATACTTTTTTGAATTTTTCGAAGTTTCCCATGTTGCTTATGTGCTGTGCTGCTTAACTAACTACTCTACGCTGCTTCAGAAGTTTTCGAGTTATTTCGTTAGTTTTTTGAGTTTTCCAAAGTTTCTCATGTTGGGTATGTGTTGTGCTGGGTTCTACATTACTCTACATTGTTCCAGAGATTTGCGAGTTATTTCATTACTTTTTTCAGTTTTTCTAAGTTTCTCATGTTGCATATGTTTTTTCAGTTTTCAAAGTTTCTCATATTGCATATGTGTTGTGCTGCTTAGCGACACTACTCTACGCTGCATTAGAAGATTTCGAGTTATGTCATTACTTTTTTGAGTTTTTCGTAGTTTCTCCTGTTGCGTATGTGTTGTGCTGTGTTCTACACTACTCTACGCTATTGCAGAATATTTCGAGTTATTTGTATAATTTTTTGTGTTTTTCGAAGTTTCTCCTAGTGCATATAGGTTGTGCTGGGATCTAAACTAACTCTACACTGTTTCAGAGGTTTTCGAGTTATTTCATTACTTTTTTGAGTTTTTCGAAGTTTCTCATGTTGCACATGTGTTGCGATGTTTTCTACACTAATCTACACTTTTGCAGAAGATTTCGAGTTATTTGTATACTTTTTTGAGCTTTTCGTAGTTTCTCCTGGTGCATATGGGTTGTGCTGGGTTCTACATTACTCTACGCTTTTCAGAGATTTTCGAGTTATTTCATTACTTTTTTCAGTTTTTCTAAGTTTCTCATGTTGCATATGTGTTGTGCTGCTTAGCTACACTACTCTACGCTGCTGCAGAAGATTTCGAGTTATGTTTCTACTTTTTTGAGTTTTTCGAAGTTTCTCATGTTGCACATGTGTTGTGCTGCTTAACTAACTACTCTACGCTGCATGAGAAGATTTCGAGTTATATCATTACTTTTTTGAGTTTTTCGAAGTTTCTCATGTTGTGTATGTGTTGTGCTTCGTAACTACACTACTCTACGCTGCATTAGAAGATTTCGAGTTATTTGTATACTTTTTTGAAATTTTCGTAGTTTCTCCTGATGCATGTGGGTTGTGCTGGGTTCTGAACTAACTCTACGCTTTTTCAGAGATTTTCGAGTTATTTCATTACTTTTTTCAGTTTTTCTAAGTTTCTCATGTTGCATATGTGTTGTGCTGCTTCGCTACACTACTCTACACTGCTGCAGAAGATTTCGAGTTATTTTTCTACTTTTTTGAGTTTTTCGAAGTTTCTCATGTTGCACATGTGTTGTTCTGTGTTCTACACTACTCTACGCGGTTGCAGAAGATTCGAGTTGTTGGTATACTTTTTTGATTTTTTCGAAGTTTCCCCTGCTGCAGAAAGATTGTGCTGGGTTCTAAACTAACTCTACACTGCTTCAGAGGTTTTCGATTTATTTCATTACTTTTTTGAGTTTATCGAAGTTTCTCATGTTGCACATGTGTTGTGATGTGTTTTACACTACTCTACACTTTTGCAGAAGATTTCGAGTTATTTGTATACTTTTTTGAGCTCTTCGTAGTTTCTCCTGGTGCATATGGGATGTGCTGGGTTCTGAACTAACTCTACGCTGGTTCAGAGGTTTTCGAGTTATTTCATTACTTTTTTGAGTTTTTCGAAGTTTCTCATGTTGCATATGTGTTGTTCTGCTTAGCTACACTACTCTACGCTGCTGCAGAAGATTTCGAGTTATTTTTTACTTTTTTGAGCTTTTCGAAGTTCCTCATATTGCACATGTGATATGCTGCTTAGGTCCACTAATCTACGCTGCTGCAGAAGATTTCGAGTTATTTTTATACTTTTTTGAATTTTTCGAAGTTTCCCATGTTGCTCATGTGTTGTGCTGCTTAACTAACTACTCTATGCTGCTTCAGAAGATTTCGAGTTATTTCGTTAGTTTTTTGAGTTTTCCGAAGTTTCTCATGTTGTGTATGTGTTGTGCTGCGTAACTACACTACTCTATGCTGCTTCAGAAGATTTCGAGTTATTTTTTTACTTTTTTGAGTTTTTCGAAGCTTTTCATGTTGCGTATGTGTTGTGCTGGGTTCTACACTACTCTATGCTGCTTCAGAAGATTTCGAGTTATTGTTTTACTTTTTTGAGTTTTTCGAAGTTTCTCATGTTGCATATGTGTTGTGTTGTGTTCTACACTACGCTACGCGGTTGCAGAAGATTCGAGTTGTTTGTATACTTTCTTGAGTTTTTCGAAGTTTCTCCTGGTGCATATGGGTTGTGCTGCGTTCTAAACTAACTCTACACTGCTTCAGAGGTTTTCGAGTTATTTCATTACCTTTTTGAGTTTTTCGAAGTTTCTCATGTTGCACATGTGTTGTTCTGTGTTCTACACTACTCTACGCTGTTTCAGAGATTGTCGAGTTATTTCATTACTTTTTTCACTTTTTCTAAGTTTCGCATGCTGCATATGTGTTGCGCTGCTTAGCTACACTACTCTACGCTGCTTCAGAAGCTTTCCAGTTATTTGTATACTTTTTTGGGTTTTTCGAAGTTTCTCCAGGTGCACATAGGTTATCCTGGGTTCTAAACTAACTTTACACTGTTTCAGAGGTTTTCGAGTTATTTCATTACTTTTTTGAGTTTTTCGAAGTTTCTCATGTTGCGTCTGTGCTGTGCTGCTTAGCTACACTACTCTACGCTGCTGCAGAAGATTTCGAGTTATTGTTATACTTTTTTGAATTTTTCGAAGTTTCTCATATTGCTTAAGTGTTGTGCTGCTTAACTAACTACTCTACGCTGCTTCAGAAGATTTCGAGATATTTTTTACTTTTTTGAGCTTTTCGAAGTTTCTCATATTGCACATGTGATATGCTGCTTAGGTCCACTAACCTACGCTGCTGCAGAAGATTTCGAGTTATTTTTATACTTTTTTGAATTTTTCGAAGTTTCCCATGTTGCTTATGTGTTGTGCTGCTTAACTAACTACTCTACGCTGCTTCAGAAGTTTTCGAGTTATTTCGTTAGTTTTTTGAGTTTTCCAAAGTTTCTCATGTTGGGTATGTGTTGTGCTGGGTTCTACATTACTCTACATTGTTCCAGAGATTTGCGAGTTATTTCATTACTTTTTTCAGTTTTTCTAAGTTTCTCATGTTGCATATGTTTTTTCAGTTTTCAAAGTTTCTCATATTGCATATGTGTTGTGCTGCTTAGCGACACTACTCTACGCTGCATTAGAAGATTTCGAGTTATGTCATTACTTTTTTGAGTTTTTCGTAGTTTCTCCTGTTGCGTATGTGTTGTGCTGTGTTCTACACTACTCTACGCTATTGCAGAATATTTCGAGTTATTTGTATAATTTTTTGTGTTTTTCGAAGTTTCTCCTAGTGCATATAGGTTGTGCTGGGTTCTAAACTAACTCTACACTGCTTCAGAGGTTTTCGAGTTATTTCATTACTTTTTTGAGCTTTTCGAAGTTTCTCATGTTGCACATGTGTTCTACACTACTCTACACTGTTGCAGAAGATTTCGAGTTATTTGTATACTTTTGTCAGTTTTTCTAAGTTTCTCATGTTGCATATGTAGAGTAGCTACACTACTCTACGCTGCTGCAGAAGATTTCGAATTATGTTTATACTTTTTTGAGTTTTTCGAAGTTTCTCATGTTGCACATGTGTTGTGCTGTGCTCCACACTACTCTATGCTGCTTCAGAAGATTTCGAGTTATTTTTTTACTTTTTTGAGTTTTTGGAAGTTTCTCATGTTGCATACGTGTTCTGTTGTGTTCTACACTAGCCTACGCGGTTGCAGAAGATTCGAGTTGTTTGTATACTTTCTTGAGTTTTTCGAAGTTTCTCCTGGTGAATATGGGTTGTGCTGGGTTCTAAACTAACTTTACACTGCTTCAGAGGTTTTCGAGTTATTTCATTACTTTTTTGAGTTTTTTGACGTTTCTCATGTTGCACATGTGTTGTTCTGTGTTCTACACTACTCTACGCGGTTGCAGAAGATTTCGAGTTATTTGTATACTTTTTTGAGTTTTTCGAAGTTTCCCCTGGTGCATATAGGTTGTGCTGGGTTCTAAACTAACTCTGCACTGCTTCAGAGGTTTTCGAGTTATTTGTATACTTTTTTGAGCTTTTCGAAATTTCTCATATTGCACATGTGATATGCTGCTTAGCTACACTACTCTACGCTGCCGCAGAAGATTTCGAGTTATTTGTTTACTTTTTTGAATTTTTCGAAGTTACTCATGTTGCACATGTGTTGTGCTGTGTTCTACACTACTCTACACTGTTGCAGAAGATTTCGAGTTATTTCATTACTTTTTTGAGTTTTTCGAAATTTCTCATGTTGCGTATGTGTTGTGCTGGGTTCTACATTACTCTACGCTGTTTCAGAGATTTTCGAGTTATTTCATTACTTGTTTCAGTTTTTCTAAGTTTCTCATGTTGCATATTTGTTGTGTTGTGTTCTACACTACTCTACGCGGTTGCAGAAGATTCGAGTTGTTTGTATACGTTCTTGAGTTTTTCGAAGTTTCTCCTGGTGCATATAGGTTGTGCTGGGTACTAAACTGACTCTGCGCTGCTTCAGAAGATTTCGAGTTTTTTTTAACTTTTTTGAGTTTTGCGAAGTTTCTCATGTTGCGTATGTGTTGTGCTGTGTTCTACACTACTCTACGCTGCTTCACAAGATTTCCAGTTAATTGTATACTTTTTTGAGTTTTTCGAAATTTCTCCTAGTGCATATAGGTTGTGCTGGGATCTAAACTAACTCTAAACTGTTTCAGAGGTTTTCGAGTTATTTCATTACTTTTTCAGTTTTTCTAAGTTTCTCATGTTGCATATGTAGAGTAGCTACTCTACGCTGCTGCAGAAGATTTCGAATTATGTTTATACTTTTTGAGTTTTTCGAAGTTTCTCATGTTGCACATGTGTTGTGCTGTGCTCTACACTACTCTATGCTGCATCAGAAGATTTCGAGTTATTTTTTTATTTTTTTGAGTTTTTCGAAGTTTCTCATGTTGCATATGTGTTGTGTTGTGTTCTACACTAGCCTACACGGTTGCAGAAGATTCGAGTTGTTTGTATACTTTCTTGAGTTTTTCGAAGTTTCTCATGTTGCATATTTGTTGTGTTGTGTTCTACACTACTCTACGCGGTTGCAGAAGATTCGAGTTGTTTGTATACGTTCTTGAGTTTTTCGAAGTTTCTCCTGGTGCATATGGGTTGTGCTGGGTACTAAACTAACTCTACACTGCTTCAGAGGTTTTCGAGTTATTTTATTACTTTTTTGAGTATTTCGATGTTTCGCATGTTGCGTATGTGTTGTGCTGGGTTCTACATTACTCTACGCTGTTTCAGAGATTTTCGAGTTATTTCATAACTTTTTTGAGTTTTTCGAAGTTTCTCATGTTGTGTACGTGTTGTGCTGCTTAACTACACTATACGCTGCTTCAGAAGATTTCGAGTTTTTTTTAACTTTTTTGAGTTTTGCGAAATTTCTCATGTTGCGTATGTGTTGCGCTGGGTTCTACATTCCTCTACGCTGTTTCAGAGATTTTCGAGTTGTTTCATTACTTTTTTCAGTTTTTCTAAGTTTCTCATGTTGCATATGTAGAGTAGCTACACTACTCTACGCTGCTGCAGAAGATTTCGAATTATGTTTATACTTTTTTGAGTTTTTCGAAGTTTCTCATGTTGCACATGTGATATGCTGCTTAGCTACACTACTCTACGCTGCTGCAGAAGATTTCGAGTTATTGTTATACTTTTTTGAATTTTTCGAAGTTTCTCATGTTGCACATGTGTTGTGCTGTGTTCTACACTACTCTACACTGTTGCAGAAGATTTCGAGTTATTTCATTACTTTTTTGAGTTTTTCGAAGTTTCTCATGTTGCATATGTGTTGTGTTGTGTTCTACACTAGCCTACACGGTTGCAGAAGATTCGAGTTGTTTGTATACTTTCTTGAGTTTTTCGAAGTTTCTCATGTTGCATATTTGTTGTGTTGTGTTCTACACTACTCTACGCGGTTGCAGAAGATTCGAGTTGTTTGTATACGTTCTTGAGTTTTTCGAAGTTTCTCCTGGTGCATATGGGTTGTGCTGGGTACTAAACTAACTCTACACTGCTTCAGAGGTTTTCGAGTTATTTCATTACTTTTTTGAGTATTTCGATGTTTCGCATGTTGCGTATGTGTTGTGCTGGGTTCTACATTACTCTACGCTGTTTCAGAGATTTTCGAGTTATTTCATAACTTTTTTGAGTTTTTCGAAGTTTCTCATGTTGTGTACGTGTTGTGCTGCTTAACTACACTATACGCTGCTTCAGAAGATTTCGAGTTTTTTTTAACTTTTTTGAGTTTTGCGAAGTTTCTCATGTTGCGTATGTGTTGCGCTGGGTTCTACATTCCTCTACGCTGTTTCAGAGATTTTCGAGTTGTTTCATTACTTTTTTCAGTTTTTCTAAGTTTCTCATGTTGCATATGTAGAGTAGCTACACTACTCTACGCTGCTGCAGAAGATTTCGAATTATGTTTATACTTTTTTGAGTTTTTCGAAGTTTCTCATGTTGCACATGTGATATGCTGCTTAGCTACACTACTCTACGCTGCTGCAGAAGATTTCGAGTTATTGTTGTACTTTTTTGAATTTTTCGAAGTTTCTCATGTTGCACATGTGTTGTGCTGTGTTCTACACTACTCTACACTGTTGCAGAAGATTTCGAGTTATTTCATTACTTTTTTGAGTTTTTCGAAGTTTCTCCTGGTGCATATGGGTTGTGCTGGGTTCTAAACTAACTCTACACTGCTTCAGAGGTTTTCGAGTTATTTCATTACTTTTTTGAGTTTTTCGAAGTTTCTCATGTTGCATATGTGCTGTGCTGCTTAGCTACACTACTGTACACTGCTGCAGAAGATTTCGAGTTATTTTTATACTTTTTTGAATTTTTCGAAGTTTCTCATGTTGCACATGTGTTGTGCTGTGTTCTACACTACTCTACACTGTTATAGAAGATTTCGAGTTATTTCATTACTTTTTTGAGTTTTTCGAAGTTTCTCATGTTACTTATGTGTTGTGCATCTTAACTAACTGCTCTACGCTGCTTCAGAAGATTTCGAGTTATTGCATTAGTTTTTTGAGTTTTCCAAAGTTTCTTCTGGTGCCGATGGGTGGTGCTGGGTTGTCAACTACTCTACGCTGTTTCAGAAGATTTCGAGTTATATCATTACTTTTTTGAGTTTTTCGAAGTTTCTCATCTTGTGTATGTGTTGTGCTTCGTAACTACACTACTCTACGCTGCATTAGAAGATTTCGAGTTATTTGTATACTTTTTTGAGCTTTTCGTAGTTTCCACTGGTGCATATGGGTTGTGCTGGGTTCCACACTACTCTACACTGTTGCAGAAGACTTCGAGTTATTTCATTACTTTTTTGAGTTTTTCGAAGTTTCTCCTGGTGCATATGGGTTGTGCTGGGTTCTAAACTAACTCTACACTGCTTCAGAGGTTTTCGAGTTATTTCATTACTTTTTTGAGTTTTTCGAAGTTTCTCATGTTGTGTACATGTTGTGCTGGGTTCTACATTACTCTACGCTGTTTCAGAGATTTTCGAGTTATTTCATTACTTGTTTCAGTTTTTCTAAGTTTCTCATGTTGCATATTTGTTGTGTTGTGTTCTACACTACTCTACGCGGTTGCAGAAGATTCGAGTTGTTTGTATACGTTCTTGAGTTTTTCGAAGTTTCTCCTGTTGTGTACGTGTTGTGCTGCTTAACTAGACTATACGCTGCTGCAGAAGATTTCGAATTATGTTTATACTTTTTTGAGTTTTTCGAAGTTTCTCATGTTGCACATGTGTTGTGCTGTGCTCTACACTACTCTATGCTGCTCGAGTTATTTTTTTACTTTTTTGAGTTTTTCGAAGATTCTCATGTTGCATATGTGTTGTGTTGTGTTCCACACTAGCCTACGCGGTTGCAGAAGATTCGAGTTGTTTGTATACTTTCTTGAGTTTTTCGAAGTTTCTCCTGATGCATATGGGTTGTGCTGGGTTCTAAACTAACTTTACACTGCTTCAGAGGTTTTCGAGTTATTTCATTACTTTTTTGAGTTTTTCGACGTTTATCATGTTGCACATGTGTTGTTCCGGGTTCTAAACTAACTCTACACTGCTTCAGAGGTTTTCGAGTTATTTGTATACTTTTATTGAGCTTTTCGAAGTTTCTCATGTTGCACATGTGATATGCTGCTTAGCTACACTACTCTACGCTGCTGCAGAAGATTTCGAGTTAGTTTTATACTTTTTTGAGTTTTTCGAAGTTTCTCATGTTGCATATGTGTTGTGTTGTGTTCTACACTAGCCTACGCGGTTGCAGAAGATTCGAGTTGCTTGTATACTTTCTTGAGTTTTTCGAAGTTTCTCCTGGTGCATATGGGTTGTGCTGGGTTCTAAACTAACTTTACACTGCTTCAGAGGTTTTCGAGTTATTTCATTACTTTTTTGAGTTTTTTGACGTTTCTCATGTTGCACATGTGTTGTTCTGGGTTCTAAACTAACTCTACACTGCTTCAGAGGTTTTCGAGTTATTTGTATACTTTTTTGAGCTTTTCGAAGTTTCTCATATTGCACATGTGATATGCTGCTTAGCTACACTACTCTACGCTGCTGCAGAAGATTTCGAGTTATTTGTATACTTTTTTGAATTTTTCGAAGTTTCTCATGTTGCACATGTGTTGTGCTGTGCTCTACACTACTCTATGCTGCTCGAGTTATTTTTTTACTTTTTTGAGTTTTTCGAAGATTCTCATGTTGCATATGTGTTGTGTTGTGTTCCACACTAGCCTACGCGGTTGCAGAAGATTCGAGTTGTTTGTATACTTTCTTGAGTTTTTCGAAGTTTCTCCTGATGCATATGGGTTGTGCTGGGTTCTAAACTAACTTTACACTGCTTCAGAGGTTTTCGAGTTATTTCATTACTTTTTTGAGTTTTTCGACGTTTATCATGTTGCACATGTGTTGTTCCGGGTTCTAAACTAACTCTACACTGCTTCAGAGGTTTTCGAGTTATTTGTATACTTTTATTGAGCTTTTCGAAGTTTCTCATGTTGCACATGTGATATGCTGCTTAGCTACACTACTCTACGCTGCTGCAGAAGATTTCGAGTTAGTTTTATACTTTTTTGAGTTTTTCGAAGTTTCTCATGTTGCATATGTGTTGTGTTGTGTTCTACACTAGCCTACGCGGTTGCAGAAGATTCGAGTTGCTTGTATACTTTCTTGAGTTTTTCGAAGTTTCTCCTGGTGCATATGGGTTGTGCTGGGTTCTAAACTAACTTTACACTGCTTCAGAGGTTTTCGAGTTATTTCATTACTTTTTTGAGTTTTTTGACGTTTCTCATGTTGCACATGTGTTGTTCTGGGTTCTAAACTAACTCTACACTGCTTCAGAGGTTTTCGAGTTATTTGTATACTTTTTTGAGCTTTTCGAAGTTTCTCATATTGCACATGTGATATGCTGCTTAGCTACACTACTCTACGCTGCTGCAGAAGATTTCGAGTTATTTGTATACTTTTTTGAATTTTTCGAAGTTTCTCATGTTGCACATGTGTTGTGCTGCTTCACTAACTCCTCTACGCTGCTTCAGAAGATTTCGAGTTATTTCATTAGTTTTTTGAGTTTTCCGAAGTTTCTTCTGGTGCCGATGGGTGGTGCTGGGTTGTCAACTACTCTACGCTGTTTCAGAAGATTTCGAGTTATATCATTACTTTTTTGAGTTTTTCGAAGTTTCTCATCCTGTGTATGTGTTGTGCTTCGTAACTACACTACTCTACGCTGCTGCAGTTGATTTCGAGTTATTTGTTTACTTTTTTGAATTTTTCGAAGTTTCTCATGTTGCACATGTGTTGTGCTGTGTTCTACACTACTCTACACTGTTGCAGAAGATTTCGAGTTATTTCATTACTTTTTTGAGTTTTTCGAAATTTCTCATGTTGCGTATGTGTTGTGCTGGGTTCTACATTACTCTACGCTGTTTCAGAGATTTTCGAGTTATTTCATTACTTGTTTCAGTTTTTCTAAGTTTCTCATGTTGCATATTTGTTGTGTTGTGTTCTACACTACTCTACGCGGTTGCAGAAGATTCGAGTTGTTTGTATACGTTCTTGAGTTTTTCGAAGTTTCTCCTGGTGCATATAGGTTGTGCTGGGTACTAAACTGACTCTACGCTGCTTCAGAAGATTTCGAGTTTTTTTTAAACTTTTTTGAGTTTTGCGAAGTTTCTCATGTTGCGTATGTGTTGTGCTGTGTTCTACACTACTCTACGCTGCTTCACAAGATTTCCAGTTAATTGTATACTTTTTTGAGTTTTTCGAAATTTCTCCTAGTGCATATAGGTTGTGCTGGTATCTAAACTAACTCTACACTGTTTCAGAGGTTTTCGAGTTATTTCATTACTTTTTTCAGTTTTTCTAAGTTTCTCATGTTGCATATGTAGAGTAGCTACACTACTCTACGCTGCTGCAGAAGATTTCGAAATATGTTTATACTTTTTGAGTTTTTCGAAGTTTCTCATGTTGCACATGTGTTGTGCTGTGCTCTACACTACTCTATGCTGCATCAGAAGATTTCGAGTTATTTTTTTACTTTTTTGAGTTTTTCGAAGTTTCTCATGTTGCATATGTGTTGTGTTGTGTTCTACACTAGCCTACACGGTTGCAGAAGATTCGAGTTGTTTGTATACTTTCTTGAGTTTTTCGAAGTTTCTCATGTTGCATATTTGTTGTGTTGTGTTCTACACTACTCTACGCGGTTGCAGAAGATTCGAGTTGTTTGTGTACGTTCTTGAGTTTTTCGAAGTTTCTCCTGGTGCATATGGGTTGTGCTGGGTACTAAACTAACTCTACACTGCTTCAGAGGTTTTCGAGTTATTTCATTACTTTTTTGAGTATTTCGATGTTTCTCATGTTGCGTATGTGTTGTGCTGGGTTCTACATTACTCTACGCTGTTCCAGAGATTTTCGAGTTATTTCATAACTTTTTTGAGTTTTTGGAAGTTTCTCATGTTGTGTACGTGCTGCTTAACTACACTACTCTACGCTGCTTCAGAAGATTTCGAGTTTTTTTTAACTTTTTTGAGTTTTGCGAAGTTTGTCATGTTGCATATGTGTTGTGCTGTGTTCTACACGCTGCTTCACAAGATTTCCAGTTAATTGTATACTTTTTTGAGTTTTTCGAAATTTCTCCTAGTGCATATAGGTTGTGCTGGGATCTAAACTAACTCTACATTGTTTCAGAGGTTTTCGAGTTATTTCATTACTTTTTTCAGTTTTTCTAAGTTTCTCATGTTGCATATGTAGAGTAGCTACACTACTCTACGCTGCTGCAGAAGATTTCGAATTATGTTTATACTTTTTTGAGTTTTTCGAAGTTTCTCATGTTGCACATGTGTTGTGCTGTGCTCTACACTACTCTCTGCTGCTTCAGAAGATTTCGAGTTATTTTTTTACTTTTTTGAGTTTTTCGAAGTTTCTCATGTTGCATATGTGTTGTGTTGTGTTCTACACTAGCCTACGCGGTTGCAGAAGATTCGAGTTGTTTGTATACTTTCTTGAGTTTTTCGAAGTTTCTCCTGGTGCATATGGGTTGTGCTGGGTTCTAAACTAACTTTACACTGCTTCAGAGGTTTTCGAGTTATTTCATTACTTTTTAGAGTTTTTTGACGTTTCTCATGTTGCACATGTGTTGTTCTGTGTTCTACACTACTCTACGCGGTTGCAGAAGATTTCGAGTTATTTGTATACTTTTTTGAGTTTTTCGAAGTTTCCCCTGGTGCATATAGGTTGTGCTGGGTTCTAAACTAACTCTACACTGCTTCAGAGGTTTTCGAGTTATTTGTATACTTTTTTGAGCTTTTCGAAGTTTCTCATATTGCACGTGTGATATGCTGCTTAGCTACACTATTCTACGCTGCTGCAGAAGATTTCGAGTTATTTTTATACTTTTTTGAGTTTTTCGAAGTTTCTCATGTTGCATATGTGTTGTGCTGGGATCTCATCTAACTCTATACTGTTTCAGAGGTTTTCGAGTTATTTCATTACTTTTTTGAGTTTTTCGATGTTTCTCATGTTGCGTATGTGTTGTGCTGGGTTCTACATTACTCTACGCTGTTTCAGAGATTTTCGAGTTATTTCATAACTTTTTTGAGTTTTTCGAAGTTTCTCATGTTGTGTACGTGTTGTGCTGCTTAACTACACTACTCTAGCATGCTTCAGAAGATTTCGAGTTTTTTTTAACTTTTTTGAGTTTTGCGAAGTTTGTCATGTTGCGTATGTGTTGTGCTGTGTTCTACACGCTGCTTCACAAGATTTCCAGTTAATTGTATACTTTTTTGAGTTTTTCGAAATTTCTCCTAGTGCATATCGGTTGTGCTGGGATCTAAACTAACTCTACATTGTTTCAGAGGTTTTCGAGTTATTTCATTACTTTTTTCAGTTTTTCTAAGTTTCTCATGTTGCATATGTAGAGTAGCTACACTACTCTACGCTGCTGCAGAAGATTTCGAATTATGTTTATACTTTTTTGAGTTTTTCAAAGTTTCTCATGTTGCACATGTGTTGTGCTGTGCTCTACACTACTCTATGCTGCTTCAGAAGATTTCGAGTTATTTTTTTACTTTTTTGAGTTTTTGGAAGTTTCTCATGTTGCATATGTGTTGTGTTGTGTTCTACACTAGCCTACGCGGTTGCAGAAGATTCGAGTTGTTTGTATACTTTCTTGAGTTTTTCGAAGTTTCTCCTGGTGAATATGGGTTGTGCTGGGTTCTAAACTAACTTTACACTGCTTCAGAGGTTTTCGAGTTATTTCATTACTTTTTTGAGTTTTTTGACGTTTCTCATGTTGCACATGTGTTGTTCTGTGTTCTACACTACTCTACGCGGTTGCAGAAGATTTCGAGTTATTTGTATACTTTTTTGAGTTTTTCGAAGTTTCCCCTGGTGCATATAGGTTGTGCTGGGTTCTAAATTAACTCTGCACTGCTTCAGAGGTTTTCGAGTTATTTGTATACTTTTTTGAGCTTTTCGAAGTTTCTCATATTGCACATGTGATATGCTGCTTAGCTACACTACTCTACGCTGCTGCAGAAGATTTCGAGTTATTTTTATACTTTTTTGAATTTTTCGAAGTTTCTCATGTTGCACATGTGTTGTGCTGTGTTCTACACTACTCTACACTGTTGCAGAAGATTTGGAGTTATTTCATTACTTTTTTGAGTTTTTCGAAGTTTCTCCTGGTGCATATGGGTTGTGCTGGATTCTAAACTAACTCTAGACTGCTTCAGAGGTTTTCGAGTTATTTCATTACTTTTTTGAGTTTTTCGAAGTTTCTCATGTTGCATATGTGCTGTGCTGCTTAGCTACACTACTGTACGCTGCTGCAGAAGATTTCGAGTTATTTTTATACTTTTTTGAATTTTTCGAAGTTTCTCATGTTGCACATGTGTTGTGCTGTGTTCTACACTACTCTACACTGTTATAGAAGATTTCGAGTTATTTCATTACTTTTTTGAGTTTTTCGAAGTTTCTCATGTTGCTTATGTGTTGTGCATCTTAACTAACTACTCTACGCTGCTTCAGAAGATTTCGAGTTATTTCATTAGTTTTTTGAGTTTTCCGAAGTTTCTTCTGGTGCCGATGGGTGGTGCTGGGTTGTGTGGAAATGTATTTTTATCTAAGCTGATACCATACGGTATTTGTGTGCCATTTGATTAAAATGGAGTCCTGGCCCTTCCAGAACTTTCTGCATTTTAGCAGCCAGCTTATTATGAACAGCTAAACCTGCTGTTAGATGGCTGATGGTTATCAGACAGCTAGGAGACAAGTCATGCTGAGACAAGTAACCCCCCATGGTGCTCTCCTATTGTCTACACTACAGGAGTTCCATGTCACCCCACCCTTATCTTCTAGCCATTATCTCTTTCCTTTACCTCATCCATTTGAAGCAAACAGGTAAACTGACCAGGAAATTGGATAATCCTGATACAATACAAGACAGGTGATAGCCCATTACCTATGACTCATGGAGTAATGGCCGTTTGGCTTTCTGATAACCCTGACAAAAGGAAATATCTGGATACCATTTCAGTACCAGGATATAGTAATTAACTCTTTATCTGTATTCACTGACTGTGAGACAGAGCAATACACAGGGAGAGGCCAGAACTTGGGTTTTACTGTATAAATATCTTGTGAAGCTGTACCATTGCGGAGGTTTCATTTGGCCCTTGACTGAGTGAAACTTACCCCTTGCGAGCAAGTAAATTAAAAGGGAAACTTCCATCGGAGCTGTAAGTGTCGGAGTCATTCTTTTCGGAGGTCGAGATTTCGACAGTTATTGGAGGTTCCACCGAGATGCATACTCTCTGTTCTGTGAGTAAAACGGATACAGGCATAGTGCCTCTCCAGTGAAAGGCTTCGGTGGCCAAACAAGGTGAGCCTTTGCTCACAAGAGGTTTCTTCACTGTTGAATCGCAGATGTAATCTGTTGTCCACAGCTGAGGTACTGCATCTACAAGACTCGGCATTTAAAAGTTAAAGGTATTTTTTTTATAACCATTTCTTTCTCAGCTCGCCAGCAGAAGAGAACAGGTTCTGGAAAAAATCTCGAGACAGCCCGGGGAAGGTTTCAGTAGGTAAAAGAAAGCGCTAGTCGATCGAAAAGGGTTCCAGGTTCTTATATGATAAGATTTTTATTGTTTTTAATTCGGAAGGGGTTCTTATGTGATAAGACTATTTAAAGAAAAGAAAAAAAGAAAGCGCTAATAATCGATCGAAGGTTCTTATGTGGTAAGATTTTTATTGTTTTTAATTCGGAAGGGGTTCTTTTGTGATAAGACTATTAAAAAAAAAGAGCGCAATCGATCAAAGAGTTTGGGTACGGAACCTTAAGTTTTATCAGCTGTTATTAGGATAAGTTAAGGACTCGGTCTGTAGTGGCGTACAACGCAGACTGAGAATTTGTTTAGAGGTTATGATTTGTGTACTCACGGGAATATTGTTTGTTGTCCTTGTATTACTGTTGTGTGCAATACCTTTGTGAGTCATTGCCATTAGAGAAACGGGAAGAGTCACTAGGGAAAATTGTGATTCGGAAAAAAAAAAAACACAAGGATTGATTAAGAAAAGAAACAGTAACTGATTGATCAACTACGATTGGTTCGTGCCAACATATCTCACACACCCAGACTGAGCCCGAATTAAGAGCCTTTTCAGGCCACGTAACGGCCAGGAGAAGTGGGCGTAGAGAACTCGGTTGGCCGAAAGGATTGTGAGATCAGAAACTGTTGTAAAATCTTAAATCATCCAGAATGGGGGCTGGAGCAAGTAAACCACCACCAAAAGGGACCCCAGCCCATTTTATGCTCCAGAATTGTGGTCAGTCTTCAATTGACCACCTAAGAGAATGGGTAAAATGGACTAAGGGTGAAAACAGGCCATTTCCACCCGATGGTTCATTCAAATTAGAGAGAATAACCTGTCTAGAAGAATGCCTTATAGACAGAGACCCAGGTAGAAGAGGAAAAAAAAAAGTGAATTGGTCAGCGTTTGGAGATTGGAAAAGGGAAGCTGAGGAACGACACGAGAAGAGCCTAAGAGTTAGCAAGCAGTGTACTAAAGGGAGAAAGCAGGGGGATGAACGGGTAGAGCAGGTGAATCGCCCTCGACATAACAAACACCCATCCGTTATGGTTGCTAAAGAGACCTAGGGCTCCGGAGGGTTGGGATAAGGATGAGGATGAGGACTGGGATGAGGATTGGACTCCATACAGCCATCGACCACCGCCGTATGTTCCATCCCCGGGGGGTGCTCCAGGCCAAGGAGGAGATGATCCTCGGGCCGGAGTACAGGGAAACGGGGTAACACCCGCTCCCAACAATACAGGTGAGGCTGCAGGAAATATAAGTCAGTCACAAGGGAATCAATACCGTGACGGCCCTGCAGGGGGCACACGAAGTCATACCCGTGGACCAGAGCCCAGTGCCCTGGAGCCATCATCATCAGTATACCCAGTAAGACTTTTTCCCAGTCCACTCTCGGGGGGGGCTCCGGTCCCTATTTATCGACCATGGTCACCAAGTGAATTAAGAATAATTGTGGAAGGATTGGCAGACCCCAAAACCAATATTGAAAAGGCCATAGACCAGTTAAAAGTAATCATCTTGTGCCACGAACCCAGTATATTAGATGGTCAAATCTTACTGAAAGCATGGTTAAAGGACACAAAATTTGCCGAACTTGAGATAAAATTCAAAGATTTTAAAACCCATCGAGAGGCTCCGGATGCAGATCCCAGCACGAAGCCAGGAGAGGGGTTCTGGGGAAGATGTTGGGAAGCCTTACATTCGGTGTTCCCGAGGAAAACGAATTGGTCCAAAATTATGGAAACTACACAAAGAAAGGAGGAGGATGTTGAGGATTATGTAGAAAAAGTGCGAGAGATCATGAACCAATGTTCAGGCATGAAAATGGAGGAGGTAGAGGCTCCTATGATCAGCGCCGTGGTAAACGGGCTACGGCCCGAACTCAGAGATCCCTTTAAACTAGTTTGTCTCGGATGGCGACAGGAATCGCTATCCAAGGTTGTATCTATGTTAAAGGACATACAAGAGCGAAATAGAGAATCTAAAAGCAAGGTCACCATGTTTGTAGGACAAGCAGCTCCAATGACACCCACCCCGGTGACACCGTCCTACGCCCCACCCCAGGGTAGAGGAAGAGGGCGAGCCAGAGGAGGATATTACAGGGGAAGAGGGAGAGGAGGTGCAGGGCAGGAACAATATTATACCTGTCACAATTGTGGTCAGATTGGACACTGGGCTAGAACTTGCCGGGCAAAACAGCAACAACCAAATTATGATTGGACTCAACAGGCAGGTAATAGAGCACACCCTCCCCCTTCAGAACCCAACCAGTATGCTAGACCTCAGACTAATTTCTCTGTGCAAGATCCATTTGGATCACAGAATCAAAAGCAATTCGGCCAACCACCAAATTGCCCGTATAATGATCAATGACGCCCAATCCCAGACCCGAGTGCTGCGAACAAACAGCTTCCTGTCATTTCGTTAAATGCCATAGGAGAACCTGAAGTAAAAATACGAATACAAGGAAAGGATGTCCCATTCCTAGTGGATACTGGTGCCACCTATTCGGTCCTTTCAAGGGAGGATACGAGGGGAATTCCCACTTCCACTAATCAAACCTCAGTGATTGGACTATCTGGACACGCACAGCAAATGTTTTTCTCCAACCCTATCAATGTACAAATAGAGGATTACGAAGATAGTCATTCATTCCTACTGTCTAAAGAGGTTCCAGTGAATCTGTGTGGACGTGACCTGTTATGTAAAATGAATGCCACGATCCTCTGTTCCCCAGCTGGTCTGGAGGTTCGAGTCCCCATAGATAAATGTGGCGCATATCCACTACTTCAACCCACAACTCCCATATTGTATGCCTGGGAAAATTTGGACCCCACACTAAGCAAAACCCTATCCTATTTGGTTGGTTCATATTGGTGTGTAACAAGGTTAATCACAGACTACTTCAAATCTCAAACCTTGGGCAAGTGGTACGAAACCTTACACTGCACAGCATATTGTGACAAAACGGGATCAGACGCTGCAGCACAAATCTTTTATCAACCATTCCTGCACCAGAAACATCAATTGATGATCGAAAAAATCTTTATCGGACCCGAAGGGATAGCGGCAGGGGTTGAATTATCCTCCCACAGTCAGAGCTTGTTTAGGGTTAAAGGGAGCGTTCCACACTGCACCCTTGCGGTTGCAGGCACACATAAACCCCAGGATTTAGGACAGATGGTTAAAAGAATGCAAGGATCCCCAGTACAAGAGGAATGGCACACACGTAATGGAACTTTGGGGCAACATGAAAAGGGGGGAGGCTATTCTGTCAAGTTGAATGGGAAAGTATACTTCGATGCTGTCTTAGAAGAAAGGATGCTCTCAGCCACTAGCTTCCCAGTACGACAAAGCACAGCAGAGCTTCTTGCTAAAGTTCCAGAACAACTATGGTCTGCACACGCTAATGAAGTAGGGAGGATGCTTACTGCACAACCCTATAAGGTAGCAATCAATTCAACCGCCCCGCTCCCCAAGAAGCCCCAATACCCCTTGTCCCCAGCCGCAGAACAAGGTATTGAGCCAGTCATTAAGTCCCTGCTGGCCCAGGGAGTAATCGTTCCAACTAGAAGTCCATGTAACACACCGATCTTTCCGGTGCAGAAGCCCAATAGTGACAAATGGAGATTTGTCCAAGACCTACGAGCCGTGAATCATTCGGTATTCCCAACTTATCCAGTGGTACCCAACCCGGCAATTATACTTGCCAGTATTCCGGCATCATCAACGTATTACACAGTAGTTGATCTGTGTTCAGCATTTTTCTCAATACCTATTCACCCAGAGTCTCAATTCCTGTTTGCCTTCACGTATAAAGGACGCCAATACACGTGGACAAGACTCCCGCAGGGATTTACCGAGAGCCCTACCATATTCTCACAGTGCCTAAAGAGGGATCTGGAAGATGTAATTTTACCAGCAGGTTCTACACTTGTGCAGTATGTTGACGACTTATTGCTCGCCTCACCCTCCAAATTGGCCTGCGAAACGGACTCCCTTGTGTTATTAAAAGCTCTGGCCTCGAAAGGACACAAGGTGTCAAAGGCAAAGTTACAATTTGTCTCAGAAAAGGTTCGGTATCTAGGGCACGAATTGGTCAGGGATACGAGACAATTGACACAAGACCGAGTAAAAGCAATCTGCTCTGCCCCACTACCAGTAACCAAGAGAGAAATGAAACACCTCCTCGGCATGACAGGATACTGCCGGCAATGGATTATGAGTTATTCCGAGATTGTTAGACCACTGTTAGACATGTCCATGCCCGCACTACCAGAGAAGTTGATTTGGAATGAGGTATCCCGGAATGCTTTTCAGAACCTTAAACAGTCCCT
Organism: Pristiophorus japonicus; assembly: GCF_044704955.1. Classification (NCBI taxonomy): domain Eukaryota; kingdom Metazoa; phylum Chordata; class Chondrichthyes; family Pristiophoridae; genus Pristiophorus; species Pristiophorus japonicus. The sequence continues at coordinate 558,975 of NW_027252977.1, read as the reverse complement.
CACTTCAGCACCCGCCTTGGGATTACCAGATTACACTAAGCTATTCAACTTATTTGTGCATCACAAGTCGGGTTTTGCACAATCTGTTTTGACTCAGTTACATGGGGACAGGCAGCGACCGGTAGCATATTTCAGTACCCAACTAGACCCAGTGGCACGCGGACTACCAGGATGTCTTCCTTCGTTGGCAGCAGCTTATTATGCTATGCAACAGGCTCAGACAATAACTCTAAATCATCAGACCATTTTATATATCCCACACTCTGTCGAGATTTTACTTACTAAATGTGCCACCCAACACCTAACCTCCGCAAGAACCACTAAATACGAGGTCGAACTGTTATCAAATCCGAACCTTGTCATCAAAAGATGTACTACCTTAAATCCAGCCACTCTACTCCCCACGGAAGACGACGGCGAACCCCATTCATGTGAAATGGTAACCGAATTAGTGACTAAACCACGTATCAATCCAACAGATGTACCAATGTGTAACCCTGAGCTAGTGTACTATGTTGACGGATCAGCCTTACGAAATGATAGGGGCCAACCTAAAGCGGCTTATGCAATTGTAACTCAGTTTAATGTTGTCGAAACAGCCTCTCTTCCAGACTCCTTTTCAGCCCAACAAGCCGAATTGTTTGCGTTAACTCGAGCCTGTATTCTGGCTGAAGGACACACAGTTAATATCTACACTGACTCCAGGTATGCTTTTGGGGTATCACATGACTATGGACAAATTTGGAAGATTCGCGGGTACCTGACTTCTTCAGGAACCCCTATCAAAAATGCAGAACAAGTGGAAAATCTCCTGCGAGCCATTCAATGCCCCTTAAAACTTGCCATTATCAAATGCCAAGCACATACAGGCCAGTCGAATGAGGTGGCACTTGGGAATGCCAGAGCTGATAATGCAGCTAAGTCAGCAGCTCTGTCGAAAGGGGGGATGCAGGTGTCATTGTTCCCACTAAGGAAAAATAATTGCTCAGACCCGCCACCCACTATTAATGACGTGCTGGCCTTTCAGACACAGGCCAGTACGGAGGAGGTGGTGACCTGGACGAAGGATCAATGTTATAAAAATCCAGAAGGAATATGGGTTCACCATGACGGCCGCGTGGTGGCCCCTAGATCCTTACTTCCATGGATTGCCCGATGTGTTCATACATTCACACATGCAGGCAAAGGGGGATTGGCAGATTATATTTTGGCAACTTGGTATGCACCAGGTATTTCGGCAATTGCAAAACAAATCTGTGAAAATTGTGTTACCTGTCAGACAATGAATCCGGGTAAGACGGAAAAAGTAGAATCTGCCTCCCACCCAAATCCAATCGGGCCTTTTGTACATTTACAAATGGATTTTATTGAATTACCTATGTGTATGGGATTCAAGTATGTATTAGTTATTGTAGATGTGTTCTCTAGATGGATTGAAGCCTTTCCATGTAAAAAGGCCGATGCCACTACTGTTGCTAAATGTTTGTTAAAATAAATTGTACCGCGCTTCGGAATCCCTGCTAAGCTTTCCAGTGATAACGGGTCACATTTCACGGGAACTGTCATAAGAGAAATGTGTAAAGCTTTACAGATTAATCAACGTTTTCATTGCAGTTATCATCCACAATCAGCTGGACTTGTTGAAAGATATAATGGAATGCTTAAAAATAAGCTGGCAAAACTATGCAATGACACTGGACTGAAATGGACAGAACTGCTGCCCTTAGCTTTGATGGTAATGCGATCTGCAACCAACAGAACAACAGGCTTGTCACCACATGAGATAGTTATGGGACGTCCCCAACGACTACCTTTTACAGCACAATTTACTGCAAAACAGATGGACATCCACAAAATGGAGGAAAATATGTTGAATTATTGTATTGCACTAACCAAATGTATTTCCAGCTTTCATTCACAGGTAAAGGAAGCCCAAGTCAAGCCAGCGGAAGGGAAGTGTCATAACCTGGAGCCAGGGGAATTCGTTTACATCAAGATTTTTAAAAGGAAAAGCAGTCTACAGCCAAGATTCGAAGGACCATACCAGGTCTTGCTGGCGACCAATACTGCAATCAAGGTAAAGGAAAGACCAACATGGATCCACGCATCCCATTGCAAACGGGCACCCGACCAGGAGGAAGGGACGAAGGAATCAGAGGAACAGAAAAAGGAAGACTGAATAAGGAACTGTATGGACTATGGGGACTGATGGTGCTGGGCTTGACAGGGTTTTACTTCGCATTATTGATTACACCAGGGGTACAGACCCACCACCGAAGGGAATTGCACGTAAACGTATTTATGGCACTGAGTCATAGGTATGCTCGAGAAAGAAACTTGTCGAATTGTTGGATATGTTCCCATGTACCTGTCCACTCCAGGGGGGGTATTCCCCTGAGATCTGTCCCCTTTAACGAATCAGAAATGGTAGAATGGTTGACAGTGCAAAACAGGACAAAACTAACGAAGGGGCCAGAAACAAAGGAGCAAACAGAATGGAGGTCGGCAGGGTATAAACTTACAGCCTTCCAGGGATGGTACCAGCCCAATTATGATAATAACCATCAGCCTCCCTTCCTAAGCATTATTCCCAGAATAGGAAATCCTGAGGGTATAATATGCCTAGTGAGTAATAAAACTAAAAGAAATGGAAATGGAGAGACGGTACAAGATCAGAATGGATTGAGTTGTCCTTGTGAAGGACAAAATGGGGGAATGTGGAAATGTATTTTTATCTAAGCTGATACCATACGGTATTTGTGTGCCATTTGATTAAAATGGAGTCCTGGCCCTTCCAGAACTTTCTGCATTTTAGCAGCCAGCTTATTATGAACAGCTAAACCTGCTGTTAGATGGCTGATGGTTATCAGACAGCTAGGAGACAAGTCATGCTGAGACAAGTAACCCCCCATGGTGCTCTCCTATTGTCTACACTACAGGAGTTCCATGTCACCCCACCCTTATCTTCTAGCCATTATCTCTTTCCTTTACCTCATCCATTTGAAGCAAACAGGTAAACTGACCAGGAAATTGGATAATCCTGATACAATACAAGACAGGTGATAGCCCATTACCTATGACTCATGGAGTAATGGCCGTTTGGCTTTCTGATAACCCTGACAAAAGGAAATATCTGGATACCATTTCAGTACCAGGATATAGTAATTAACTCTTTATCTGTATTCACTGACTGTGAGACCGAGCAATACACAGGGAGAGGCCAGAACTTGGGTTTTACTGTATAAATATCTTGTGAAGCTGTACCATTGCGGAGGTTTCATTTGGCCCTTGACTGAGTGAAGCTGACCCCTTGCGAGCAAGTAAATTAAAAGGGAAACTTCCATCGGAGCTGTAAGTGTCGGAGTCATTCTTTTCGGAGGTCGAGATTTCGACAGTTGTCAACTACTCTACGCTGTTTCAGAAGATTTCGAGTTATATCATTACTTTTTTGAGTTTTTCGAAGTTTCTCATCTTGTGTATGTGTTGTGCTTCGTAACTACACTACTCTACGCTGCATTAGAAGATTTCGAGTTATTTGTATACTTTTTTGAGCTTTTCGTAGTTTCCACTGGTGCATATGGGTTGTGCTGGGTTCTAAACTAACTCTACACTCCTTCAGAGGTTTTCGAGTTATTTGTATACTTTTTTCGAAGTTTCTCATATTGCACATGTGATATGCTGCTCAGCTACACTACTCTACGCTGCTGCAGAAGATTTCGAGTTATTTTTATACTTTTTTGAATTTTTCGAAGTTTCTCATGTTGCACATGTGTTGTGCTGTGTTCTACACTACTCTACACTGTTGCAGAAGATTTCGAGTTATTTCATTACTTTTTTGAGTTTTTCGAAGTTTCTCCTGGTGCATATGGGTTGTGCTGGGTTCTAAACTAACTCTACACTGCTTCAGAGGTTTTCGAGTTATTTCATTACTTTTTTGAGTTTTTCGAAGTTTCTCATGTTGCGTATGTGTTGTGCTGGGTTCTACATTACTCTACGCTGTTTCAGAGATTTTCGAGTTATTTCATTACTTGTTTCAGTTTTTCTAAGTTTCTCATGTTGCATATTTGTTGTGTTGTGTTCTACACTACTCTACGCGGTTGCAGAAGATTCGAGTTGTTTGTATACGTTCTTGAGTTTTTCGAAGTTTCTCCTGGTGCATATGGGTTGTGCTGGGTACTAAACTAACTCTACACTGCTTCAGAGGTTTTCGAGTTATTTCATTACTTTTTTGAGTATTTCGATGTTTCGCATGTTGCGTATGTGTTGTGCTGGGTTCTACATTACTCTACGCTGTTTCAGAGATTTTCGAGTTATTTCATAACTTTTTTGAGTTTTTCGAAGTTTCTCATGTTGTGTACGTGTTGTGCTGCTTAACTACACTATACGCTGCTTCAGAAGATTTCGAGTTTTTTTTAACTTTTTTGAGTTTTGCGAAGTTTCTCATGTTGCCTATGTGTTGCGCTGGTTTCTACATTCCTCTACGCTGTTTCAGAGATTTTCGAGTTGTTTCATTACTTTTTTCAGTTTTTCTAAGTTTCTCATGTTGCATATGTAGAGTAGCTACACTACTCTACGCTGCTGCAGAAGATTTCGAATTATGTTTATACTTTTTTGAGTTTTTCGAAGTTTCTCATGTTGCACATGTGATATGCTGCTTAGCTACACTACTCTACGCTGCTGCAGAAGATTTCGAGTTATTATTATACTTTTTTGAATTTTTCGAAGTTTCTCATGTTGCACATGTGTTGTGCTGTGTTCTACACTACTCTACACTGTTGCAGAAGATTTCGAGTTATTTCATTACTTTTTTGAGTTTTTCGAAGTTTCTCCTGGTGCATATGGGTTGTGCTGGGTTCTAAACTAACTCTACACTGCTTCAGAGGTTTTCGAGTTATTTCATTACTTTTTTGAGTTTTTCGAAGTTTCTCATGTTGCATATGTGCTGTGCTGCTTAGCTACACTACTGTACGCTGCTGCAGAAGATTTCGAGTTATTTTTATACTTTTTTGAATTTTTCGAAGTTTCTCATGTTGCACATGTGTTGTGCTGTGTTCTACACTACTCTACACTGTTATAGAAGATTTCGAGTTATTTCATTACTTTTTTGAGTTTTTCGAAGTTTCTCATGTTGCTTATGTGTTGTGCATCTTAACTAACTACTCTACGCTGCTTCAGAAGATTTCGAGTTATTGCATTAGTTTTTTGAGTTTTCCAAAGTTTCTTCTGGTGCCGATGGGTGGTGCTGGGTTGTCAACTACTCTACGCTGTTTCAGAAGATTTCGAGTTATATCATTACTTTTTTGAGTTTTTCGAAGTTTCTCATCTTGTGTATGTGTTGTGCTTCGTAACTACACTACTCTACGCTGCATTAGAAGATTTCGAGTTATTTGTATACTTTTTTGAGCTTTTCGTAGTTTCCACTGGTGCATATGGGTTGTGCTGGGTTCCACACTACTCTACACTGTTGCAGAAGACTTCGAGTTATTTCATTACTTTTTTGAGTTTTTCGAAGTTTCTCCTGGTGCATATGGGTTGTGCTGGGTTCTAAACTAACTCTACACTGCTTCAGAGGTTTTCGAGTTATTTCATTACTTTTTTGAGTTTTTCGAAGTTTCTCATGTTGCGTATGTGTTGTGCTGGGTTCTACATTACTCTACGCTGTTTCAGAGATTTTCGAGTTATTTCATTACTTGTTTCAGTTTTTCTAAGTTTCTCATGTTGCATATTTGTTGTGTTGTGTTCTACACTACTCCACGCGGTTGCAGAAGATTCGAGTTGTTTGTATACGTTCTTGAGTTTTTCGAAGTTTCTCCTGTTGTGTACGTGTTGTGCTGCTTAACTAGACTATACGCTGCTTCAGAAGATTTCGAGTTTTTTTTTAACTTTTTTGAGTTTTGCGAAGTTTCTCATGTTGCGTATGTGTTGTGCTGGGTTCTACATTCCTCTACGCTGTTTCAGAGATTTTCGAGTTGTTTCATTACTTTTTTCAGTTTTTCTAAGTTTCTCATGTTGCATATGTAGAGTAGCTACACTACTCTACGCTGCTGCAGAAGATTTCGAATTATGTTTAGACTTTTTTGAGTTTTTCGAAGTTTCTCATGTTGCACATGTGTTGTGCTGTGCTCTACACTACTCTATGCTGCTCGAGTTATTTTTTTACTTTTTTGAGTTTTTCGAAGTTTCTCATGTTGCATATGTGTTGTGTTGTGTTCCACACTAGCCTACGCGGTTGCAGAAGATTCGAGTTGTTTGTATACTTTCTTGAGTTTTTCGAAGTTTCTCCTGATGCATATGGGTTGTGCTGGGTTCTAAACTAACTTTACACTGCTTCAGAGGTTTTCGAGTTATTTCATTACTTTTTTGAGTTTTTCGACGTTTATCATGTTGCACATGTGTTGTTCCGGGTTCTAAACTAACTCTACACTGCTTCAGAGGTTTTCGAGTTATTTGTATACTTTTTTGAGCTTTTCGAATTTTCTCATATTGCACATGTGATATGCTGCTTAGCTACACTACTCTACGCTGCTGCAGAAGATTTCGAGTTAGTTTTATACTTTTTTGAGTTTTTCGAAGTTTCTCATGTTGCATATGTGTTGTGTTGTGTTCTACACTAGCCTACGCGGTTGCAGAAGATTCGAGTTGCTTGTATACTTTCTTGAGTTTTTCGAAGTTTCTCCTGGTGCATATGGGTTGTGCTGGGTTCTAAACTAACTTTACACTGCTTCAGAGGTTTTCGAGTTATTTCATTACTTTTTTGAGTTTTTTGACGTTTCTCATGTTGCACATGTGTTGTTCTGGGTTCTAAACTAACTCTACACTGCTTCAGAGGTTTTCGAGTTATTTGTATACTTTTTTGAGCTTTTCGAAGTTTCTCATGTTGCTTATGTGTTGTGCATCTTAACTAACTACTCTACGCTGCTGCAGAAGATTTCGAGTTATTTTTATACTTTTTTGAATTTTTCGAAGTTTCTCATGTTGCACATGTGTTGTGCTGTGTTCTACACTACTCTACACTGTTGCAGAAGATTTGGAGTTATTTCATTACTTTTTTGAGTTTTTCGAAGTTTCTCCTGGTGCATATGGGTTGTGCTGGGTTCTAAACTAACTCTAGACTGCTTCAGAGGTTTTCGAGTTATTTCATTACTTTTTTGAGTTTTTCGAAGTTTCTCATGTTGCATATGTGCTGTGCTGCTTAGCTACACTACTGTACGCTGCTGCAGAAGATTTCGAGTTATTTTTATACTTTTTTGAATTTTTCGAAGTTTCTCATGTTGCACATGTGTTGTGCTGTGTTCTACACTACTCTACACTGTTATAGAAGATTTCGAGTTATTTCATTACTTTTTTGAGTTTTTCGAAGTTTCTCATGTTGCTTATGTGTTGTGCATCTTAACTAACTACTCTACGCTGCTTCAGAAGATTTCGAGTTATTTCATTAGTTTTTTGAGTTTTCCGAAGTTTCTTCTGGTGCCGATGGGTGGTGCTGGGTTGTCAACTACTCTACGCTGTTTCAGAAGATTTCGAGTTATATCATTACTTTTTTGAGTTTTTCGAAGTTTCTCATCTTGTGTATGTGTTGTGCTTCGTAACTACACTACTCTACGCTGCATTAGAAGATTTCGAGTTATTTGTATACTTTTTTGAGCTTTTCGTAGTTTCCACTGGTGCATATGGGTTGTGCTGGGTTCTAAACTAACTCTACACTCCTTCAGAGGTTTTCGAGTTATTTGTATACTTTTTTCGAAGTTTCTCATATTGCACATGTGATATGCTGCTCAGCTACACTACTCTACGCTGCTGCAGAAGATTTCGAGTTATTTTTATACTTTTTTGAATCTTTCGAAGTTTCTCATGTTGCACATGTGTTGTGCTGTGTTCTACACTACTCTACACTGTTGCAGAAGATTTCGAGTTATTTCATTACTTTTTTGAGTTTTTCGAAGTTTCTCCTGGTGCATATGGGTTGTGCTGGGTTCTAAACTAACTCTACACTGCTTCAGAGGTTTTCGAGTTATTTCATTACTTTTTTGAGTTTTTCGAAGTTTCTCATGTTGCGTATGTGTTGTGCTGGGTTCTACATTACTCTACGCTGTTTCAGAGATTTTCGAGTTATTTCATTACTTGTTTCAGTTTTTCTAAGTTTCTCATGTTGCATATTTGTTGTGTTGTGTTCTGCACTACTCTACGCGGTTGCAGAAGATTCGAGTTGTTTGTATACGTTCTTGAGTTTTTCGAAGTTTCTCCTGGTGCATATGGGTTGTGCTGGGTACTAAACTAACTCTACACTGCTTCAGAGGTTTTCGAGTTATTTCATTACTTTTTTGAGTATTTCGATGTTTCGCATGTTGCGTATGTGTTGTGCTGGGTTCTACATTGCTCTACGCTGTTTCAGAGATTTTCGAGTTATTTCATAACTTTTTTGAGTTTTTCGAAGTTTCTCATGTTGTGTACGTGTTGTGCTGCTTAACTACACTATACGCTGCTTCAGAAGATTTCGAGTTTTTTTTAACTTTTTTGAGTTTTGCGAAGTTTCTCATGTTGCGTATGTGTTGCGCTGGTTTCTACATTCCTCTACGCTGTTTCAGAGATTTTCGAGTTGTTTCATTACTTTTTTCAGTTTTTCTAAGTTTCTCATGTTGCATATGTAGAGTAGCTACACTACTCTACGCTGCTGCAGAAGATTTCGAATTATGTTTATACTTTTTTGAGTTTTTCGAAGTTTCTCATGTTGCACATGTGATATGCTGCTTAGCTACACTACTCTACGCTGCTGCAGAAGATTTCGAGTTATTTTTATACTTTTTTGAATTTTTCGAAGTTTCTCATGTTGCACATGTGTTGTATTGTGTTCTGCACTAATCTACACCTTTGGAGAAGATTTCGAGTTATTTGTATACTTTTTTGAGCTTTTCGTAGTTTCTCCTGGTGCATATGGGTTGTGCTGGATTCTACATTACTCTACGCGGTTGCAGAAGATTTCGAGTTATTTCATTACTTTTTTGAGTTTTTCGAAGTTTCTCATGTTGCATATGTGTTGTGTTGTGTTCTACACTACTTCTACGCGGTTGCAGAAGATTCGAATTGTTTGTATACTTTTTTGAGCTTTTCGAAGTTTGTCATGTTGCACATGTGTTGTTCTGTGTTCTACATTACTCTACGCTGCTCAGAAGATTTCGAGTTATTTCATTAGTTTTTTGAGTTTCCGAAGTTTCTCCTGGTGCCTATGGGTGGTGCTGGGTTGTCAACTACTCTACACTGCTTCAGAAGATTTCGAGTTATTATTATACTTTTTTGAGTTTTTCGAAGTTTCTCATGTTGCGAATGTGTTGTGCTGTGTTCTACACTACTCTCCGCTGCTTCACAAGATTTCCAGTTAATTGTATACTTTCTTTAGCTTTTCGAAGTTTGTCATGTTGCACATTGTTGTTCTGTGTTCTACACTACTCTACGCTGCTTCAGAAGATTTCGAGTTATTTCATTCGTTTTTTGAGTTTTCCGAAGTTTCTCATGTTGCGAATGTGTTGTGCTGTGTTCTACACTACTCTACGCTGCTTCACAAGATTTTCAGTTAATTGTATACTTTTTTGAGTTTTTCGAAGTTTCTCCTAGTGCAGATAGGTTGTGCTGGGATCTAAACTAACTCTACACTGTTTCACAGGTTTTCGAGTTATTTCATTACTTTTTTGAGTTTTTCGATGTTTCTCATGTTGCGTATGTGTTGTGCTGGGTTCTACATTACTCTACGCTGTTTCAGAGATTTTCGAGTTATTTCATAACTTTTTTGAGTTTTTCGAAGTTTCTCATGTTGTGTACGTGTTGTGCTACTTAACTACACTACTCTACGCTGCGTCAGAAAATTTCGAGTTTTTTTTAACTTTTTTGAGTTTTGCGAAATTTCTCATGTTGCGTATGTGTTGTGCTGGGTTCTACATTACTCTACGCTGTTTCAGAGATTTTCGAGTTATTTCACTACTTTTTTCAGTTTTTCTAATTTTCTCATGTTGCATATGTAGAGTAGCTGCATTACTCTACGCTGCTGCAGAAGATTTCGAGTTATGCTTATACTTTTTTGAGTTTTTCGAAGTTTCTCATGTTGCACATGTGTTGTGCTGTGCTTTACACTACTCTATGCTGCTTCAGAAGATTTCGAGTTATTTTTTTACTTTTTTGAGTTTTTCGAAGTTTCTCATGTTGCATATGTGTTGTGTTGTGTTCTACACTAGTCTATGCGGTTGCAGAAGATTCGAGTTGTTTGTATACTTTCTTGAGTTTCTCGAAGTTTCTCCTGGTGCATATGGGTTGTGCTGGGTACTAAACTAACTCTACACTGCTTCAGAGGTTTTCGAGTTATTTCATTACTTTTTTGAGTTTTTCGAAGTTTCACATGTTGCACATGTGTTGTTCTGTGTTCTACACTATTCTACGCTGCTTCAGAAGATTTCGAGTTATTTCATTAGTGTTTTGATTTTTCGAAGTTTCTCATGTTTCATATGTGTTGTGTTGTTTTCTACACTACTCTACACTGTTGCAGAAGATTTCGAGTAATTTGTATACTTTTTTGAGCTTTTCGTAGTTTCTCCTGGTGCATATGGGTTGTGCTGGGTTCTGAACTAACTCTACGCTGCGTCAGAAGATTTCGAGTTTTTTTTAACTTCTTTGAGTTTTGCGAAGTTTCTCATGTTGCGTATGTGTTGTGCTGGGTTCTACATTACTCTCCGCTGTTTCAGAGATTTTCGAGTTATTTCATTACTTTTTTCAGTTTTTCTAAGTTTCTCATGTTGCATATGTGTTGTGTTGTGTTCTACACTAGTCTATGTGGTTGCAGAAGATTCGAGTTGTTGGTATACTTTTTTGAGTTTTTCGAAGTTTCCGCTGGTGCATATAGGTTGTGCTGGGTTCTAAACTAACTCTACACTGCTTCAGAGGTTTTCGATTTATTTCATTACTTTTTTGAGTTTTTCGAAGTTTCACATGTTGCACATGTGTTGTTCTGTGTTCTACACTATTCTACGCTGCTTCAGAAGATTTCGAGTTATTTCATTAGTGTTTTGATTTTTCGAAGTTTCTCATGTTTCATATGTGTTGTGTTGTGTTCTACACTACTCTACACTGTTGCAGAAGATTTCGAGTAATTTGTATACTTTTTTGAGCTTTTCGTAGTTTCTCCTGGTGCATATGGGTTGTGCTGGGTTCTGAACTAACTCTACGCTGCGTCAGAAGATTTCGAGTTTTTTTTAACTTTTTTGAGTTTTGCGAAGTTTCTCATGTTGCGTATGTGTTGTGCTGGGTTCTACATTACTCTACGCTGTTTCAGAGATTTTCGAGTTTTTTCATTACTTTTTTCAGTTTTTCTAAGTTTCTCATGTTGCATATGTGTTGTGTTGTGTTCTACACTAGTCTATGTGGTTGCAGAAGATTCGAGTTGTTGGTATACTTTTTTGAGTTTTTCGAAGTTTCCGCTGGTGCATATAGGTTGTGCTGGGTTCTAAACTAACTCTACACTGCTTCAGAGGTTTTCGATTCATTTCATTACTTTTTTGAGTTTTTCGAAGTTTCTCATGTTGAACATGTGTTGTGATGTGTTCTGCACTAATCTACACTTTTGGAGAAGATTTCGAGTTATTTGTATACTTTTTTGAGCTTTTCGTAGTTTCTCCTGGTGCATATGGGTTGTGCTGGGTTCTACATTACTCTACGCGGTTGCAGAAGATTTCGAGTTATTTCATTACTTTTTTGAGTTTTTCGAAGTTTCTCATGTTGCATATGTGTTGTGCTGGGTTCTACATTACTCTACGCTGTTTCAGAGATTTTCGAGTTATTTCATAACTTTTTTGAGTTTTTCGAAGTTTCTCATGTTGTGTACGTGTTGTGCTGCTTAACTACACTATACGCTGCTTCAGAAGATTTCGAGCTTTTTTAACTTTTTTGAGTTTTGCGAAGTTTCTCATGTTGCGTATGTGTTGCGCTGGTTTCTACATTCCTCTACGCTGTTTCAGAGATTTTCGAGTTGTTTCATTACTTTTTTCAGTTTTTCTAAGTTTCTAATGTTGCATATGTAGAGTAGCTACACTGCTCTACGCTGCTGCAGAAGATTTCGAATTATGTTTATACTTTTTTGAGTTTTTCGAAGTTTCTCATGTTGCACATGTGATATGCTGCTTAGCTACACTACTCTACGCTGCTGCAGAAGATTTCGAGTTATTTTTATACTTTTTTGAATTTTTCGAAGTTTCTCATGTTGCACATGTGTTGTGTTGTGTTCTACACTACTCTACACTGTTGCAGAAGATTTCGAGTTATTTCATTACTTTTTTGAGTTTTTCGAAGTTTCTCCTGGTGCATATGGGTTGTGCTGGGTTCTAAACTAACTCTACACTGCTTCAGAGGTTTTCGAGTTATTTCATTACTTTTTTGAGTTTTTCGAAGTTTCTCATGTTGCATATGTGCTGTGCTGCTTAGCTACACTACTGTACGCTGCTGCAGAAGATTTCGAGTTATTTTTATACTTTTTTGAATTTTTCGAAGTTTCTCATGTTGCACATGTGTTGTGCTGTGTTCTACACTACTCTACACTGTTATAGAAGATTTCGAGTTATTTCATTACTTTTTTGAGTTTTTCGAAGTTTCTCATGTTGCTTATGTGTTGTGCATCTTAACTAACTACTCTACGCTGCTTCAGAAGATTTCGAGTTATTGCATTAGTTTTTTGAGTTTTCCAAAGTTTCTTCTGGTGCCGATGGGTGGTGCTGGGTTGTCAACTACTCTACGCTGTTTCAGAAGATTTCGAGTTATATCATTACTTTTTTGAATTTTTCGAAGTTTCTCATCTTGTGTATGTGTTGTGCTTCGTAACTACACTACTCTACGCTGCATTAGAAGATTTCGAGTTATTTGTATACTTTTTTGAGCTTTTCGTAGTTTCCACTGGTGCATATGGGTTGTGCTGGGTTCCACACTACTCTACACTGTTGCAGAAGACTTCGAGTTATTTCATTACTTTTTTGAGTTTTTCGAAGTTTCTCCTGGTGCATATGGGTTGTGCTGGGTTCTAAACTAACTCTACACTGCTTCAGAGGTTTTCGAGTTATTTCATTACTTTTTTGAGTTTTTCGAAGTTTCTCATGTTGCGTATGTGTTGTGCTGGGTTCTACATTACTCTACGCTGTTTCAGAGATTTTCGAGTTATTTCATTACTTGTTTCAGTTTTTCTAAGTTTCTCATGTTGCATATTTGTTGTGTTGTGTTCTGCACTACTCTACGCGGTTGCAGAAGATTCGAGTTGTTTGTATACGTTCTTGAGTTTTTCGAAGTTTCTCCTGTTGTGTACGTGTTGTGCTGCTTAACTAGACTATACGCTGCTTCAGAAGATATCGAGTTTTTTTTTTACTTTTTTGAGTTTTGCGAAGTTTCTCATGTTGCGTATGTGTTGTGCTGGGTTCTACATTCCTCTACGCTGTTTCAGAGATTTTCGAGTTGTTTCATTACTTTTTTCAGTTTTTCTAAGTTTCTCATGTTGCATATGTAGAGTAGCTACACTACTCTACGCTGCTGCAGAAGATTTCGAATTATGTTTATACTTTTTTGAGTTTTTCGAAGTTTCTCATGTTGCACATGTGTTGTGCTGTGCTCTACACTACTCTATGCTGCTCGAGTTATTTTTTTACTTTTTTGAGTTTTTCGAAGTTTCTCATGTTGCATATGTGTTGTGTTGTGTTCCACACTACTCTACGCGGTTGCAGAAGATTCGAGTTGTTTGTACACTTTCTTGAGTTTTTCGAAGTTTCTCCTGATGCATATGGGTTGTGCTGGGTTCTAAACTAACTTTACACTGCTTCAGAGGTTTTCGAGTTATTTCATTACTTTTTTGAGTTTTTCGACGTTTATCATGTTGCACATGTGTTGTTCCGGGTTCTAAACTAACTCTACACTGCTTCAGAGGTTTTCGAGTTATTTGTATACTTTTTTGAGCTTTTCGAAGTTTCTCATATTGCACATGTGATATGCTGCTTAGCTACACTGCTCTACGCTGCTGCAGAAGATTTCGAGTTAGTTTTATACTTTTTTGAGTTTTTCGAAGTTTCTCATGTTGCATATGTGTTGTGTTGTGTTCTACACTAGCCTACGCGGTTGCAGAAGATTCGAGTTGCTTGTATACTTTCTTGAGTTTTTCGAAGTTTCTCCTGGTGCATATGGGTTGTGCTGGGTTCTAAACTAACTTTACACTGCTTCAGAGGTTTTCGAGTTATTTCATTACTTTTTTGAGTTTTTTGACGTTTCTCATGTTGCACATGTGTTGTTCTGGGTTCTAAACTAACTCTACACTGCTTCAGAGGTTTTCGAGTTATTTGTATACTTTTTTGAGCTTTTCGAAGTTTCTCATGTTGCTTATGTGTTGTGCATCTTAACTAACTACTCTACGCTGCTGCAGAAGATTTCGAGTTATTTTTATACTTTTTTGAATTTTTCGAAGTTTCTCATGTTGCACATGTGTTGTGCTGCTTCACTAACTCCTCTACGCTGCTTCGGAAGATTTCGAGTTATTTCATTAGTTTTTTGAGTTTTCCGAAGTTTCTTCTGGTGCCGATGGGTGGTGCTGGGTTGTCAACTACTCTACGCTGTTTCAGATGATTTCGAGTTATATCATTACTTTTTTGAGTTTTTCGAAGTTTCTCATGCTGTGTATGTGTTGTGCTTCGTAACTACACTACTCTACGCTGCTGCAGTAGATTTCGAGTTATTTGTTTACTTTTTTGAATTTTTCGAAGTTTCTCATGTTGCACATGTGTTGTGCTGTGTTCTACACTACTCTACACTGTTGCAGAAGATTTCGAGTTATTTCATTACTTTTTTGAGTTTTTCGAAATTTCTCATGTTGCGTATGTGTTGTGTTGTGTTCTACACTAGCCTACACGGTTGCAGAAGATTCGAGTTGTTTGTATACTTTCTTGAGTTTTTCTAAGTTTCTCATGTTGCATATTTGTTGTGTTGTGTTCTACACTACTCTACGCGGTTGCAGAAGATTCGAGTTGTTTGTATACGTTCTTGAGTTTTTCGAAGTTTCTCCTGGTGCATATGGGTTGTGCTGGGTACTAAACTAACTCTACACTGCTTCAGAGGTTTTCGAGTTATTTCATTACTTTTTTGAGTATTTCGATGTTTCTCATGTTGCGTATGTGTTGTGCTGGGTTCTACATTACTCTACGCTGTTCCAGAGATTTTCGAGTTATTTCATAACTTTTTTGAGTTTTTGGAAGTTTCTCATGTTGTGTACGTGCTGCTTAACTACACTACTCTACGCTGCTTCAGAAGATTTCGAGTTTTTTTTTAACATTTTGAGTTTTGCGAAGTTTGTCATGTTGCGTATGTGTTGTGCTGTGTTCTACACGCTGCTTCACAAGATTTCCAGTTAATTGTATACTTTTTTGAGTTTTTCGAAATTTCTCCTAGTGCATATAGGTTGTGCTGGGATCTAAACTAACTCTACATTGTTTCAGAGGTTTTCGAGTTATTTCATTACTTTTTTCAGTTTTTCTAAGTTTCTCATGTTGCATATGTAGAGTAGCTACACTACTCTACGCTGCTGCAGAAGATTTCGAATTATGTTTATACTTTTTTGAGTTTTTCGAAGTTTCTCATGTTGCACATGTGTTGTGCTGTGCTCTACACTACTCTCTGCTGCTTCAGAAGATTTCGAGTTATTTTTTTACTTTTTTGAGTTTTTCGAAGTTTCTCATGTTGCATATGTGTTGTGTTGTGTTCTACACTAGCCTACGCGGTTGCAGAAGATTCGAGTTGTTTGTATACTTTCTTGAGTTTTTCGAAGTTTCTCCTGGTGCATATGGGTTGTGCTGGGTTCTAAACTAACTTTACACTGCTTCAGAGGTTTTCGAGTTATTTCATTACTTTTTTGAGTTTTTTGACGTTTCTCATGTTGCACATGTGTTGTTCTGTGTTCTACACTACTCTACGCGGTTGCAGAAGATTTCGAGTTATTTGTATACTTTTTTGAATTTTTCGAAGTTTCTCATGTTGCACATGTGTTGTGCTGTGTTCTACACTACTCTACACTGTTATAGAAGATTTCGAGTGATTTCATTACTTTTTTGAGTTTTTCGAAGTTTCTCATGTTGCTTATGTGTTGTGCATCTTAACTAACTACTCTACGCTGCTTCAGAAGATTTCGAGTTATTTCATTAGTTTTTTGAGTTTTCCGAAGTTTCTTCTGGTGCCGATGGGTGGTGCTGGGTTGTCAACTACTCTACGCTGTTTCAGAAGATTTCGAGTTATATCATTACTTTTTTGAGTTTTTCGAAGTTTCTCATCTTGTGTATGTGTTGTGCTTCGTAACTACACTACTCTACGCTGCATTAGAAGATTTCGAGTTATTTGTATACTTTTTTGAGCTTTTCGTAGTTTCCACTGGTGCATATGGGTTGTGCTGGGTTCTAAACTAACTCTACACTCCTTCAGAGGTTTTCGAGTTATTTGTATACTTTTTTCGAAGTTTCTCATATTGCACATGTGATATGCTGCTCAGCTACACTACTCTACGCTGCTGCAGAAGATTTCGAGTTATTTTTATACTTTTTTGAATTTTTCGAAGTTTCTCATGTTGCACATGTGTTGTGCTGTGTTCTACACTACTCTACACTGTTGCAGAAGATTTCGAGTTATTTCATTACTTTTTTGAGTTTTTCGAAGTTTCTCCTGGTGCATATGGGTTGTGCTGGGTTCTAAACTAACGCTACACTGCTTCAGAGGTTTTCGAGTTATTTCATTACTTTTTTGAGTTTTTCGAAGTTTCTCATGTTGCGTATGTGTTGTGCTGGGTTCTACATTACTCTACGCTGTTTCAGAGATTTTCGAGTTATTTCATTACTTGTTTCAGTTTTTCTAAGTTTCTCATGTTGCATATTTGATGTGTTGTGTTCTACACTACTCTACGCGGTTGCAGAAGATTCGAGTTGTTTGTATACGTTCTTGAGTTTTTCGAAGTTTCTCCTGTTGTGTACGTGTTGTGCTGCTTAACTAGACTATACGCTGCTTCAGAAGATATCGAGTTTTTTTTTAACTTTTTTGAGTTTTGCGAAGTTTCTCATGTTGTGTATGTGTTGTGCTGGGTTCTACATTCCTCTACGCTGTTTCAGAGATTTTCGAGTTGTTTCATTACTTTTTTCAGTTTTTCTAAGTTTCTCATGTTGCATATGTAGAGTAGCTACACTACTCTACGCTGCTGCAGAAGATTTCGAATTATGTTTATACTTTTTTGAGTTTTTCGAAGTTTCTCATGTTGCACATGTGTTGTGCTGTGCTCTACACTACTCTATGCTGCTCGAGTTATTTTTTTACTTTTTTGAGTTTTTCGAAGTTTCTCATGTTGCATATGTGTTGTGTTGTGTTCCACACTAGCCTACGCGGTTGCAGAAGATTCGAGTTGTTTGTATACTTTCTTGAGTTTTTCGAAGTTTCTCCTGATGCATATGGGTTGTGCTGGGTTCTAAACTAACTTTACACTGCTTCAGAGGTTTTCGAGTTATTTCATTACTTTTTTGAGTTTTTCGACGTTTATCATGTTGCACATGTGTTGTTCCGGGTTCTAAACTAACTCTACACTGCTTCAGAGGTTTTCGAGTTATTTGTATACTTTTTTGAGCTTTTCGAAGTTTCTCATATTGCACATGTAATATGCTGCTTAGCTGCACTACTCTACGCTGCTGCAGAAGATTTCGAGTTAGTTTTATACTTTTTTGAGTTTTTCGAAGTTTCTCATGTTGCATATGTGTTGTGTTGTGTTCTACACTAGCCTACGCGGTTGCAGAAGATTCGAGTTGCTTGTATACTTTCTTGAGTTTTTCGAAGTTTCTCCTGGTGCATATGGGTTGTGCTGGGTTCTAAACTAACTTTACACTGCTTCAGAGGTTTTCGAGTTATTTCATTACTTTTTTGAGTTTTTTGACGTTTCTCATGTTGCACATGTGTTGTTCTGGGTTCTAAACTAACTCTACACTGCTTCAGAGGTTTTCGAGTTATTTGTATACTTTTTTGAGCTTTTCGAAGTTTCTCATGTTGCTCATGTGTTGTGCATCTTAACTAACTACTCTACGCTGCTTCAGAAGATTTCGAGTTATTGCATTAGTTTTTTGAGTTTTCCAAAGTTTCTTCTGGTGCCGATGGGTGGTGCTGGGTTGTCAACTACTCTACGCTGTTTCAGAAGATTTCGAGTTATATCATTACTTTTTTGAATTTTTCGAAGTTTCTCATCTTGTGTATGTGTTGTGCTTCGTAACTACACTACTCTACGCTGCATTAGAAGATTTCGAGTTATTTGTATACTTTTTTGAGCTTTTCGTAGTTTCCACTGGTGCATATGGGTTGTGCTGGGTTCCACACTACTCTACACTGTTGCAGAAGACTTCGAGTTATTTCATTACTTTTTTGAGTTTTTCGAAGTTTCTCCTGGTGCATATGGGTTGTGCTGGGTTCTAAACTAACTCTACACTGCTTCAGAGGTTTTCGAGTTATTTCATTACTTTTTTGAGTTTTTCGAAGTTTCTCATGTTGCGTATGTGTTGTGCTGGGTTCTACATTACTCTACGCTGTTTCAGAGATTTTCGAGTTATTTCATTACTTGTTTCAGTTTTTCTAAGTTTCTCATGTTGCATATTTGTTGTGTTGTGTTCTACACTACTCTACGCGGTTGCAGAAGATTCGAGTTGTTTGTATACGTTCTTGAGTTTTTCGAAGTTTCTCCTGTTGTGTACGTGTTGTGCTGCTTAACTAGACTATACGCTGCTTCAGAAGATATCGAGTTTTTTTTTTACTTTTTTGAGTTTTGCGAAGTTTCTCATGTTGCGTATGTGTTGTGCTGGGTTCTACATTCCTCTACGCTGTTTCAGAGATTTTCGAGTTGTTTCATTACTTTTTTCAGTTTTTCTAAGTTTCTCATGTTGCATATGTAGAGTAGCTACACTACTCTACGCTGCTGCAGAAGATTTCGAATTATGTTTATACTTTTTTGAGTTTTTCGAAGTTTCTCATGTTGCACATGTGTTGTGCTGTGCTCTACACTACTCTATGCTGCTCGAGTTATTTTTTTACTTTTTTGAGTTTTTCGAAGTTTCTCATGTTGCATATGTGTTGTGTTGTGTTCCACACTACTCTACGCGGTTGCAGAAGATTCGAGTTGTTTGTACACTTTCTTGAGTTTTTCGAAGTTTCTCCTGATGCATATGGGTTGTGCTGGGTTCTAAACTAACTTTACACTGCTTCAGAGGTTTTCGAGTTATTTCATTACTTTTTTGAGTTTTTCGACGTTTATCATGTTGCACATGTGTTGTTCCGGGTTCTAAACTAACTCTACACTGCTTCAGAGGTTTTCGAGTTATTTGTATACTTTTTTGAGCTTTTCGAAGTTTCTCATATTGCACATGTGATATGCTGCTTAGCTACACTGCTCTACGCTGCTGCAGAAGATTTCGAGTTAGTTTTATACTTTTTTGAGTTTTTCGAAGTTTCTCATGTTGCATATGTGTTGTGTTGTGTTCTACACTAGCCTACGCGGTTGCAGAAGATTCGAGTTGCTTGTATACTTTCTTGAGTTTTTCGAAGTTTCTCCTGGTGCATATGGGTTGTGCTGGGTTCTAAACTAACTTTACACTGCTTCAGAGGTTTTCGAGTTATTTCATTACTTTTTTGAGTTTTTTGACGTTTCTCATGTTGCACATGTGTTGTTCTGGGTTCTAAACTAACTCTACACTGCTTCAGAGGTTTTCGAGTTATTTGTATACTTTTTTGAGCTTTTCGAAGTTTCTCATGTTGCTTATGTGTTGTGCATCTTAACTAACTACTCTACGCTGCTGCAGAAGATTTCGAGTTATTTTTATACTTTTTTGAATTTTTCGAAGTTTCTCATGTTGCACATGTGTTGTGCTGCTTCACTAACTCCTCTACGCTGCTTCGGAAGATTTCGAGTTATTTCATTAGTTTTTTGAGTTTTCCGAAGTTTCTTCTGGTGCCGATGGGTGGTGCTGGGTTGTCAACTACTCTACGCTGTTTCAGAAGATTTCGAGTTATATCATTACTTTTTTGAGTTTTTCGAAGTTTCTCATCCTGTGTATGTGTTGTGCTTCGTAACTACACTACTCTACGCTGCTGCAGTAGATTTCGAGTTATTTGTTTACTTTTTTGAATTTTTCGAAGTTTCTCATGTTGCACATGTGTTGTGCTGTGTTCTACACTACTCTACACTGTTGCAGAAGATTTCGAGTTATTTCATTACTTTTTTGAGTTTTTCGAAATTTCTCATGTTGCGTATGTGTTGTGTTGTGTTCTACACTAGCCTACACGGTTGCAGAAGATTCGAGTTGTTTGTATACTTTCTTGAGTTTTTCTAAGTTTCTCATGTTGCATATTTGTTGTGTTGTGTTCTACACTACTCTACGCGGTTGCAGAAGATTCGAGTTGTTTGTATACGTTCTTGAGTTTTTCGAAGTTTCTCCTGGTGCATATGGGTTGTGCTGGGTACTAAACTAACTCTACACTGCTTCAGAGGTTTTCGAGTTATTTCATTACTTTTTTGAGTATTTCGATGTTTCTCATGTTGCGTATGTGTTGTGCTGGGTTCTACATTACTCTACGCTGTTCCAGAGATTTTCGAGTTATTTCATAACTTTTTTGAGTTTTTGGAAGTTTCTCATGTTGTGTACGTGCTGCTTAACTACACTACTCTACGCTGCTTCAGAAGATTTCGAGTTTTTTTTTAACATTTTGAGTTTTGCGAAGTTTGTCATGTTGCGTATGTGTTGTGCTGTGTTCTACACGCTGCTTCACAAGATTTCCAGTTAATTGTATACTTTTTTGAGTTTTTCGAAATTTCTCCTAGTGCATATAGGTTGTGCTGGGATCTAAACTAACTCTACATTGTTTCAGAGGTTTTCGAGTTATTTCATTACTTTTTTCAGTTTTTCTAAGTTTCTCATGTTGCATATGTAGAGTAGCTACACTACTCTACGCTGCTGCAGAAGATTTCGAATTATGTTTATACTTTTTTGAGTTTTTCGAAGTTTCTCATGTTGCACATGTGTTGTGCTGTGCTCTACACTACTCTCTGCTGCTTCAGAAGATTTCGAGTTATTTTTTTACTTTTTTGAGTTTTTCGAAGTTTCTCATGTTGCATATGTGTTGTGTTGTGTTCTACACTAGCCTACGCGGTTGCAGAAGATTCGAGTTGTTTGTATACTTTCTTGAGTTTTTCGAAGTTTCTCCTGGTGCATATGGGTTGTGCTGGGTTCTAAACTAACTTTACACTGCTTCAGAGGTTTTCGAGTTATTTCATTACTTTTTTGAGTTTTTTGACGTTTCTCATGTTGCACATGTGTTGTTCTGTGTTCTACACTACTCTACGCGGTTGCAGAAGATTTCGAGTTATTTGTATACTTTTTTGAATTTTTCGAAGTTTCTCATGTTGCACATGTGTTGTGCTGTGTTCTACACTACTCTACACTGTTATAGAAGATTTCGAGTGATTTCATTACTTTTTTGAGTTTTTCGAAGTTTCTCATGTTGCTTATGTGTTGTGCATCTTAACTAACTACTCTACGCTGCTTCAGAAGATTTCGAGTTATTTCATTAGTTTTTTGAGTTTTCCGAAGTTTCTTCTGGTGCCGATGGGTGGTGCTGGGTTGTCAACTACTCTACGCTGTTTCAGAAGATTTCGAGTTATATCATTACTTTTTTGAGTTTTTCGAAGTTTCTCATCTTGTGTATGTGTTGTGCTTCGTAACTACACTACTCTACGCTGCATTAGAAGATTTCGAGTTATTTGTATACTTTTTTGAGCTTTTCGTAGTTTCCACTGGTGCATATGGGTTGTGCTGGGTTCTAAACTAACTCTACACTCCTTCAGAGGTTTTCGAGTTATTTGTATACTTTTTTCGAAGTTTCTCATATTGCACATGTGATATGCTGCTCAGCTACACTACTCTACGCTGCTGCAGAAGATTTCGAGTTATTTTTATACTTTTTTGAATTTTTCGAAGTTTCTCATGTTGCACATGTGTTGTGCTGTGTTCTACACTACTCTACACTGTTGCAGAAGATTTCGAGTTATTTCATTACTTTTTTGAGTTTTTCGAAGTTTCTCCTGGTGCATATGGGTTGTGCTGGGTTCTAAACTAACGCTACACTGCTTCAGAGGTTTTCGAGTTATTTCATTACTTTTTTGAGTTTTTCGAAGTTTCTCATGTTGCGTATGTGTTGTGCTGGGTTCTACATTACTCTACGCTGTTTCAGAGATTTTCGAGTTATTTCATTACTTGTTTCAGTTTTTCTAAGTTTCTCATGTTGCATATTTGATGTGTTGTGTTCTACACTACTCTACGCGGTTGCAGAAGATTCGAGTTGTTTGTATACGTTCTTGAGTTTTTCGAAGTTTCTCCTGTTGTGTACGTGTTGTGCTGCTTAACTAGACTATACGCTGCTTCAGAAGATATCGAGTTTTTTTTTAACTTTTTTGAGTTTTGCGAAGTTTCTCATGTTGTGTATGTGTTGTGCTGGGTTCTACATTCCTCTACGCTGTTTCAGAGATTTTCGAGTTGTTTCATTACTTTTTTCAGTTTTTCTAAGTTTCTCATGTTGCATATGTAGAGTAGCTACACTACTCTACGCTGCTGCAGAAGATTTCGAATTATGTTTATACTTTTTTGAGTTTTTCGAAGTTTCTCATGTTGCACATGTGTTGTGCTGTGCTCTACACTACTCTATGCTGCTCGAGTTATTTTTTTACTTTTTTGAGTTTTTCGAAGTTTCTCATGTTGCATATGTGTTGTGTTGTGTTCCACACTAGCCTACGCGGTTGCAGAAGATTCGAGTTGTTTGTATACTTTCTTGAGTTTTTCGAAGTTTCTCCTGGTGAATATGGGTTGTGCTGGGTTCTAAACTAACTTTACACTGCTTCAGAGGTTTTCGAGTTATTTCATTACTTTTTTGAGTTTTTCGACGTTTATCATGTTGCACATGTGTTGTTCCGGGTTCTAAACTAACTCTACACTGCTTCAGAGGTTTTCGAGTTATTTGTATACTTTTTTGAGCTTTTCGAAGTTTCTCATATTGCACATGTAATATGCTGCTTAGCTGCACTACTCTACGCTGCTGCAGAAGATTTCGAGTTAGTTTTATACTTTTTTGAGTTTTTCGAAGTTTCTCATGTTGCATATGTGTTGTGTTGTGTTCTACACTAGCCTACGCGGTTGCAGAAGATTCGAGTTGCTTGTATACTTTCTTGAGTTTTTCGAAGTTTCTCCTGGTGCATATGGGTTGTGCCGGGTTCTAAACTAACTTTACACTGCTTCAGAGGTTTTCGAGTTATTTCATTACTTTTTTGAGTTTTTTGACGTTTCTCATGTTGCACATGTGTTGTTCTGGGTTCTAAACTAACTCTACACTGCTTCAGAGGTTTTCGAGTTATTTGTATACTTTTTTGAGCTTTTCGAAGTTTCTCATGTTGCTTATGTGTTGTGCATCTTAACTAACTACTCTACGCTGCTGCAGAAGATTTCGAGTTATTTTTATACTTTTTTGAATTTTTCGAAGTTTCTCATGTTGCACATGTGTTGTGCTGCTTCACTAACTCCTCTACGCTGCTTCGGAAGATTTCGAGTTATTTCATTAGTTTTTTGAGTTTTCCGAAGTTTCTTCTGGTGCCGATGGGTGGTGCTGGGTTGTCAACTACTCTACGCTGTTTCAGAAGATTTCGAGTTATATCATTACTTTTTTGAGTTTTTCGAAGTTTCTCATCCTGTGTATGTGTTGTGCTTCGTAACTACACTACTCTACGCTGCTGCAGTAGATTTCGAGTTATTTGTTTACTTTTTTGAATTTTTCGAAGTTTCTCATGTTGCACATGTGTTGTGCTGTGTTCTACACTACTCTACACTGTTGCAGAAGATTTCGAGTTATTTCATTACTTTTTTGAGTTTTCCGAAATTTCTCATGTTGCGTATGTGTTGTGTTGTGTTCTACACTAGCCTACACGGTTGCAGAAGATTCGAGTTGTTTGTATACTTTCTTGAGTTTTTCTAAGTTTCTCATGTTGCATATTTGTTGTGTTGTGTTCTACACTACTCTACGCGGTTGCAGAAGATTCGAGTTGTTTGTATACGTTCTTGAGTTTTTCGAAGTTTCTCCTGGTGCATATGGGTTGTGCTGGGTACTAAACTAACTCTACACTGCTTCAGAGGTTTTCGAGTTATTTCATTACTTTTTTGAGTATTTCGATGTTTCTCATGTTGCGTATGTGTTGTGCTGGGTTCTACATTACTCTACGCTGTTCCAGAGATTTTCGAGTTATTTCATAACTTTTTTGAGTTTTTGGAAGTTTCTCATGTTGTGTACGTGCTGCTTAACTACACTACTCTACGCTGCTTCAGAAGATTTCGAGCTTTTTTTTAACATTTTGAGTTTTGCGAAGTTTGTCATGTTGCGTATGTGTTGTGCTGTGTTCTACACGCTGCTTCACAAGATTTCCAGTTAATTGTATACTTTTTTGAGTTTTTCGAAATTTCTCCTAGTGCATATCGGTTGTGCTGGGATCTAAACTAACTCTACATTGTTTCAGAGGTTTTCGAGTTATTTCATTACTTTTTTCAGTTTTTCTAAGTTTCTCATGTTGCATATGTAGAGTAGCTACACTACTCTACGCTGCTGCAGAAGATTTCGAATTATGTTTATACTTTTTTGAGTTTTTCAAAGTTTCTCATGTTGCACATGTGTTGTGCTGTGCTCTACACTACTCTATGCTGCTTCAGAAGATTTCGAGTTATTTTTTTACTTTTTTGAGTTTTTGGAAGTTTCTCATGTTGCATATGTGTTGTGTTGTGTTCTACACTAGCCTACGCGGTTGCAGAAGATTCGAGTTGTTTGTATACTTTCTTGAGTTTTTCGAAGTTTCTCCTGGTGAATATGGGTTGTGCTGGGTTCTAAACTAACTTTACACTGCTTCAGAGGTTTTCGAGTTATTTCATTACTTTTTTGAGTTTTTTGACGTTTCTCATGTTGCACATGTGTTGTTCTGTGTTCTACACTACTCTACGCGGTTGCAGAAGATTTCGAGTTATTTGTATACTTTTTTGAGTTTTTCGAAGTTTCTCATGTTGCATATGTGTTGTGTTGTGTTCTACACTAGCCTACGCGGTTGCAGAAGATTCGAGTTGTTTGTATACTTTCTTGAGTTTTTCGAAGTTTCTCCTGGTGCATATGGGTTGTGCTGGGTTCTAAACTAACTTTACACTGCTTCAGAGGTTTTCGAGTTATTTCATTACTTTTTTGAGTTTTTTGACGTTTCTCATGTTGCACATGTGTTGTTCTGTGTTCTACACTACTCTACGCGGTTGCAGAAGATTTCGAATTATTTGTATACTTTTTTGAATTTTTCGAAGTTTCTCATGTTGCACATGTGTTGTGCTGTGTTCTACACTACTCTACACTGTTATAGAAGATATCGAGTTATTTCATTACTTTTTTGAGTTTTTCGAAGTTTCTCATGTTGCTTATGTGTTGTGCATCTTAACTAACTACTCTACGCTGCTTCAGAAGATTTCGAGTTATTTCATTAGTTTTTTGAGTTTTCCGAAGTTTCTTCTGGTGCCGATGGGTGGTGCTGGGTTGTCAACTACTCTACGCTGTTTCAGAAGATTTCGAGTTATATCATTACTTTTTTGAGTTTTTCGAAGTTTCTCATCTTGTGTATGTGTTGTGCTTCGTAACTTCACTACTCTACGCTGCATTCGAAGATTTCGAGTTATTTGTATACTTTTTTGAGCTTTTCGTAGTTTCCACTGGTGCATATGGGTTGTGCTGGGTTCTAAACTAACTCTACACTCCTTCAGAGGTTTTCGAGTTATTTGTATACTTTTTTCGAAGTTTCTCATATTGCACATGTGATATGCTGCTCAGCTACACTACTCTACGCTGCTGCAGAAGATTTCGAGTTATTTTTATACTTTTTTGAATTTTTCGAAGTTTCTCATGTTGCACATGTGTTGTGCTGTGTTCTACACTACTCTACACTGTTGCAGAAGATTTCGAGTTATTTCATTACTTTTTTGAGTTTTTCGAAGTTTCTCCTGGTGCATATGGGTTGTGCTGGGTTCTAAACTAACTCTACACTGCTTCAGAGGTTTTCGAGTTATTTCATTACTTTTTTGAGTATTTCGATGTTTCGCATGTTGCGTATGTGTTGTGCTGGGTTCTACATTACTCTACGCTGTTTCAGAGATTTTCGAGTTATTTCATAACTTTTTTGAGTTTTTCGAAGTTTCTCATGTTGTGTACGTGTTGTGCTGCTTAACTACACTATACGCAGCTTCAGAAGATTTCGAGTTTTTTTTAACTTTTTTGAGTTTTGCGAAGTTTCTCATGTTGCGTATGTGTTGCGCTGGTTTCTACATTCCTCTACGCTGTTTCAGAGATTTTCGAGTTGTTTCATTACTTTTTTCAGTTTTTCTAAGTTTCTCATGTTGCATATGTAGAGTAGCTACACTACTCTACGCTGCTGCAGAAGATTTCGAATTATGTTTATACTTTTTTGAGTTTTTCGAAGTTTCTCATGTTGCACATGTGTTGTGCTGTGCTCTACACTACTCTATGCTGCTTCAGAAGATTTCGAGTTATCTTTATACTTTTTTGAGTTTTTCGAAGTTTCTCATGTTGCACATGTGATATGCTGCTTAGCTACACTACTCTACGCTGCTGCAGAAGATTTCGAGTTATTTTTATACTTTTTTGAATTTTTCGAAGTTTCTCATGTTGCACATGTGTTGTGTTGTGTTCTACACTAATCTACACCTTTGGAGAAGATTTCGAGTTATTTGTATACTTTTTTGAGCTTTTCGTAGTTTCTCCTGGTGCATATGGGTTGTGCTGGGTTCTACATTACTCTACGCGGTTGCAGAAGATTTCGAGTTATTTCATTACTTTTTTGAGTTTTTCGAAGTTTCTCATGTTGCATATGTGTTGTGTTGTGTTCTACACTACTTCTACGCGGTTGCAGAAGATTCGAATTGTTTGTATACTTTTTTGAGCTTTTCGAAGTTTGTCATGTTGCACATGTGTTGTTCTGTGTTCTACATTACTCTACGCTGCTCAGAAGATTTCGAGTTATTTCATTAGTTTTTTGAGTTTCCGAAGTTTCTCCTGGTGCCTATGGGTGGTGCTGGGTTGTCAACTACTCTACACTGCTTCAGAAGATTTCGAGTTATTATTATACTTTTTTGAGTTTTTCGAAGTTTCTCATGTTGCGAATGTGTTGTGCTGTGTTCTACACTACTCTCCGCTGCTTCACAAGATTTCCAGTTAATTGTATACTTTCTTTAGCTTTTCGAAGTTTGTCATGTTGCACATGTGTTGTTCTGTGTTCTACACTACTCTACGCTGCTTCAGAAGATTTCGAGTTATTTCATTCGTTTTTTGAGTTTTCCGAAGTTTCTCATGTTGCGAATGTGTTGTGCTGTGTTCTACACTACTCTACGCTGCTTCACAAGATTTTCAGTTAATTGTATACTTTTTTGAGTTTTTCGAAGTTTCTCCTAGTGCAGATAGGTTGTGCTGGGATCTAAACGAACTCTACACTGTTTCAGAGGTTTTCGAGTTATTTCATTACTTTTTTGAGTTTTTCGATGTTTCTCATGTTGCGTATGTGTTGTGCTGGGTTCTACATTACTCTACGCTGTTTCAGAGATTTTCGAGTTATTTCATAACTTTTTTGAGTTTTTCGAAGTTTCTCATGTTGTGTACGTGTTGTGCTACTTAACTACACTACTCTACGCTGCGTCAGAAAATTTCGAGTTTTTTTTAACTTTTTTGAGTTTTGCGAAGTTTCTCATGTTGCGTATGTGTTGCGCTGGTTTCTACATTCCTCTACGCTGTTTCAGAGATTTTCGAGTTGTTTCATTACTTTTTTCAGTTTTTCTAAGTTTCTCATGTTGCATATGTAGAGTAGCTACATTACTCTACGCTGCTGCAGAAGATTTCGAGTTATGCTTATACTTTTTTGAGTTTTTCGAAGT
Organism: Pristiophorus japonicus; assembly: GCF_044704955.1. Classification (NCBI taxonomy): domain Eukaryota; kingdom Metazoa; phylum Chordata; class Chondrichthyes; family Pristiophoridae; genus Pristiophorus; species Pristiophorus japonicus. Next base: position 530,914 of record NW_027252977.1, on the reverse strand, counting down.
TTCTCATGTTGCACATGTGTTGTGCTGTGCTTTACACTACTCTATGCTGCTTCAGAAGATTTCGAGTTATTTTTGTACTTTTTTGAGTTTTTCGAAGTTTCTCATGTTGCATATGTGTTGTGTTGTGTTCTACACTAGTCTATGCGGTTGCAGAAGATTCGAGTTGTTTGTATACTTTCTTGAGTTTCTCGAAGTTTCTCCTGGTGCATATGGGTTGTGCTGGGTACTAAACTAACTCTACACTGCTTCAGAGGTTTTCGAGTTATTTCATTACTTTTTTGAGTTTTTCGAAGTTTCACATGTTGCACATGTGTTGTTCTGTGTTCTACACTATTCTACGCTGCTTCAGAAGATTTCGAGTTATTTCATTAGTGTTTTGATTTTTCGAAGTTTCTCATGTTGCATATGTGTTGTGTTGTGTTCTACACTATTCTATACTGTTGCAGAAGATTTCGAGTTGTTGGTATACTTTTTTGAGTTTTTCGAAATTTCCGCTGGTGCATATAGGTTGTGCTGGGTTCTAAACTAACTCTACACTGCTTCAGAGGTTTTCGATTTATTTCATTACTTTTTTGAGTTTTTCGAAGTTTCTCATGTTGCACATGTGTTGTTCTGTGTTCTACACTACTCTACGCTGTTTCAGAGATTGTCGAGTTATTTCATTACTTTTTTCACTTTTTCTAAGTTTCGCATGCTGCATATGTGTTGCGCTGCTTAGCTACACTACTCTACGCTGCTTCAGAAGCTTTCCAGTTATTTGTATACTTTTTTGGGTTTTTCGAAGTTTCTCCAGGTGCACATAGGTTATCCTGGGTTCTAAACTAACTTTACACTGTTTCAGAGGTTTTCGAGTTATTTCATTACTTTTTTGAGTTTTTCGAAGTTTCTCATGTTGCGTCTGTGCTGTGCTGCTTAGCTACACTACTCTACGCTGCTGCAGAAGATTTCGAGTTATTGTTATACTTTTTTGAATTTTTCGAAGTTTCTCATATTGCTTAAGTGTTGTGCTGCTTAACTAACTACTCTACGCTGCTTCAGAAGATTTCGAGTTATTTCATTAGTTTTTTGAGTTTTTCGAAGTTCCTCATGTTGGGTATGTGTTGTGCTGGGTTCTACATTACTCTACATTGTTCCAGAGATTTGCGAGTTATTTCATTACTTTTTTCAGTTTTTCTAAGTTTCTCATGTTGCATATGTTTTTTCAGTTTTGAAAGTTTCTCATATTGCATATGTGTTGTGCTGCTTAGCGACACTACTCTACGCTGCATTAGAAGATTTCGAGTTATGTCATTACTTTTTTGAGTTTTTCGTAGTTTCTCCTGTTGCGTATGTGTTGTGCTGTGTTCTACACTACTCTACGCTATTGCAGAATATTTCGAGTTATTTGTATAATTTTTGGTGTTTTTCGAAGTTTCTCCTAGTGCATATAGGTTGTGCTGGGTTCTAAACTAACTCTACACTGCTTCAGAGGTTTTCGAGTTATTTCATTACTTTTTTGAGCTTTTCGAAGTTTCTCATGTTGCACATGTGTTCTACACTACTCTACACTGTTGCAGAAGATTTCGAGTTATTTGTATACTTTTGTCAGTTTTTCTAAGTTTCTCATGTTGCATATGTAGAGTAGCTACACTACTCTACGCTGCTGCAGAAGATTTCGAATTATGTTTATACTTTTTTGAGTTTTTCGAAGTTTCTCATGTTGCACATGTGTTGTGCTGTGCTCCACACTACTCTATGCTGCTTCAGAAGATTTCGAGTTATTTTTTTACTTTTTTGAGTTTTTGGAAGTTTCTCATGTTGCATACGTGTTCTGTTGTGTTCTACACTAGCCTACGCGGTTGCAGAAGATTCGAGTTGTTTGTATACTTTCTTGAGTTTTTCTAAGTTTCTCCTGGTGAATATGGGTTGTGCTGGGTTCTAAACTAACTCTGCACTGCTTCAGAGGTTTTCGAGTTATTTGTATACTTTTTTGAGCTTTTCGAAGTTTCTCATATTGCACATGTGATATGCTGCTTAGCTACACTACTCTACGCTGCTGCAGAAGATTTCGAGTTATTATTATACTTTTTTGAGTTTTTCGAAGTTTCTCATGTTGCGAATGTGTTGTGCTGTGTTCTACACTACTCAACGCTGCTTCACAAGATTTCCAGTTAATTGTATAATTTTTTGTGTTTTTCGAAGTTTCTCCTAGTGCATATAGGTTGTGCTGGGTTCTAAACTAACTCTACACTGCTTCAGAGGTTTTCGAGTTATTTCATTACTTTTTTGAGCTTTTCGAAGTTTCTCATGTTGCACATGTGTTCTACACTAATCTACACTTTTGCAGAAGATTTCGAGTTATTTGTATACTTTTTTGAGCTTTTCGTAGTTTCTCCTGGTGCATATGGGTTGTGCTGGGTTCTACATTACTCTACGCTTTTCAGAGATTTTCGAGTTATTTCATTACTTTTTTCAGTTTTTCGAAGTTTCTCATGTTGCACATGTGTTGTGCTGCTTAACTAACTACTCTACGCTGCATGAGAAGATTTCGAGTTATATCATTACTTTTTTGAGTTTTTCGAAGTTTCTCATGTTGTGTATGTGTTGTGCTTCGTAACTACACTGCTCTACGCTGCATTAGAAGATTTCGAGTTATTTGTATACTTTTTTGAAATTTTCGTAGTTTCTCCTGATGCATGTGGGTTGTGCTGGGTTCTGAACTAACTCTACGCTTTTTCAGAGATTTTCGAGTTATTTCATTACTTTTTTCAGTTTTTCTAAGTTTCTCATGTTGCATATGTGTTGTGCTGCTTCGCTACACTACTCTACGCTGCTGCAGAAGATTGCGAGTTATTTTTCTACTTTTATGAGTTTTTCGAAGTTTCTCATGTTGCACATGTGTTGTTCTGTGTTCTACACTACTCTACGCGGTTGCAGAAGATTCGAGTTGTTGGTATACTTTTTTGATTTTTTCGAAGTTTCCCCTGCAGCATATAGGTTGTGCTGGGTTCTAAACTAACTCTACACTGCTTCAGAGGTTTTCGATTTATTTCATTACTTTTTTGAGTTTTTCGAAGTTTCTCATGTTGCACATGTGTTGTGATGTGTTTTACACTACTCTACACTTTTGCAGAAGATTTCGAGTTATTTGTATACTTTTTTGAGCTCTTCGTAGTTTCTCCTGGTGCATATGGGATGTGCTGGGTTCTGAACTCACTCTACGCTGGTTCAGAGGTTTTCGAGTTATTTTTTTAAATTTTTGAGTTTTTCGAAGCTTTTCATGTTGCCTACGTGTTCTGCTGGGTTCTACATTACTCTACGCGGTGGCAGAAGATTTCGAGTTATTTCATTACTTTTTTGAGTTTTTCGAAGTTTCCCCTGGTGCATATAGGTTGTGCTGGGTTCTAAACTAACTCTACACTGCTTCAGAGGTTTTCGATTTATTTCATTACTTTTTTGAGTTTTTCGAAGTTTCTCATGTTGAATATGTGTTGTTCTGCTTAGCTACACTACTCTACGCTGCTGCAGAAGATTTCGAGTTATTTTTTACTTTTTTGAGCTTTTCGAAGTTCCTCATATTGCACATGTGATATGCTGCTTAGGTCCACTAATCTACGCTGCTGCAGAAGATTTCGAGTTATTTTTATACTTTTTTGAATTTTTCGAAGTTTCCCATGTTGCTCATGTGTTGTGATGCTTAACTAACTACTCTATGCTGCTTCAGAAGATTTCGAGTTATTTCGTTAGTTTTTTGAGTTTTCCGAAGTTTCTCATGTTGTGTATGTGTTGTGCTGCGTAACTACACTACTCTATGCTGCTTCAGAAGATTTCGAGTTATTGTTTTACTTTTTTGAGTTTTTCGAAGTTTCTCATGTTGCATATGTGTTGTGTTGTGTTCTACACTACTCTACGCGGTTGCAGAAGATTCGAGTTGTTTGTATACTTTCTTGAGTTTTTCGAAGTTTCTCCTGGTGCATATGGGTTGTGCTGCGTTCTAAACTAACTCTACACTGCTTCAGAGGTTTTCGAGTTATTTCATTACCTTTTTGAGTTTTTCGAAGTTTCTCATGTTGCACATGTGTTGTTCTGTGTTCTACACTACTCTACGCTGTTTCAGAGATTGTCGAGTTATTTCATTACTTTTTTCACTTTTTCTAAGTTTCGCATGCTGCATATGTGTTGCGCTGCTTAGCTACACTACTCTACGCTGCTTCAGAAGCTTTCCAGTTATTTGTATACTTTTTTGGGTTTTTCGAAGTTTCTCCAGGTGCACATAGGTTATCCTGGGTTCTAAACTAACTTTACACTGTTTCAGAGGTTTTCGAGTTATTTCAAAACTTTTTTGAGTTTTTCGAAGTTTCTCCTGTTGCGTCTGTGCTGTGCTGCTTAGCTACACTACTCTACGCTGCTGCAGAAGATTTCGAGTTATTGTTGTACTTTTTTGAATTTTTCGAAGTTTCTCATATTGCTTAAGTGTTGTGCTGCTTAACTAACTACTCTACGCTGCTTCAGAAGATTTCGAGTTATTTCATTAGTTTTTTGAGTTTTTCGAAGTTCCTCATGTTGTGTACGTGTTGTGCTGCTTAACTACACTACTCTACGCTGCTGCAGAAGATTTCGAGATATTTTTTACTTTTTTGAGCTTTTCGAAGTTTCTCATATTGCACATGTGATATGCTGCTTAGGTCCACTAACCTACGCTGCTGCAGAAGATTTCGAGTTATTTTTATACTTTTTTGAATTTTTCGAAGTTTCCCATGTTGCTTATGTGTTGTGCTGCTTAACTAACTACTCTACGCTGCTTCAGAAGATTTCGAGTTATTTCGTTAGTTTTCTGAGTTTTCCAAAGTTTCTCATGTTGGGTATGTGTTGTGCTGGGTTCTACATTAATCTACATTGTTCCAGAGATTTGCGAGTTATTTCATTACTTTTTTCAGTTTTTCTAAGTTTCTCATGTTGCATATGTTTTTTCAGTTTTCAAAGTTTCTCATATTGCATATGTGTTGTGCTGCTTAGCGACACTACTCTACGCTGCATTAGAAGATTTCGAGTTATGTCATTACTTTTTTGAGTTTTTCGTAGTTTCTCCTGTTGCGTATGTGTTGTGCTGGGTTCTAAACTAACTCTACACTGCTTCAGAGGTTTTCGAGTTATTTCATTACTTTTTTAAGCTTTTCGAAGTTTCTCATGTTGCACATGTGTTCTCCACTACTCTACACTGTTGCAGAAGATTTCGAGTTATTTGTATACTTTTGTCAGTTTTTCTAAGTTTCTCATGTTGCATATGTAGAGTAGCTACACTACTCTACGCTGCTGCTGAAGATTTCGAATTATGTTTATACTTTTTTGAGTTTTTCGAAGTTTCTCATGTTGCACATGTGTTGTGCTGTGCTCCACACTACTCTATGCTGCTTCAGAAGATTTCGAGTTATTTTTTTACTTTTTTGAGTTTTTGGAAGTTTCTCATGTTGCATACGTGTTCTGTTGTGTTCTACACTAGCCTACGCGGTTGCAGAAGATTCGAGTTGTTTGTATACTTTCTTGAGTTTTTCGAAGTTTCTCCTGGTGAATATGGGTTGTGCTGGGTTCTAAACTAACTTTACACTGCTTCAGAGGTTTTCGAGTTATTTCATTACTTTTTTGAGTTTTTTGACGTTTCTCATGTTGCACATGTGTTGTTCTGTGTTCTACACTACTCTACGCGGTTGCAGAAGATTTCGAGTTATTTGTATACTTTTTTGAGTTTTTCGAAGTTTCCCCTGGTGCATATAGGTTGTGCTGGGTTCTAAACTAACTCTGCACTGCTTCAGAGGTTTTCGAGTTATTTGTATACTTTTTTGAGCTTTTCGAAGTTTCTCATATTGCACATGTGATATGCTGCTTAGCTACACTACTCTACGCTGCTGCAGAAGATTTCGAGTTATTTTTATACTTTTTTGATTTTTCGAAGTTTCTCATGTTGCACATGTGTTGTGCTGTGTTCTACACTACTCTATGCTGCTTCAGAAGATTTCGAGTTATTTTTTTACTTTTTTTAGTTTTTCGAAGTTTCTCATGTTGCATATGTGTTGTGTTGTGTTCTACAGTACTCTACGTGGTTGCAGAAGATTCGAGTTGTTTGTATACTTTCGAGTTTTTCGAAGTTTCTCATGTTGCACATGTGTTGTTCTGTGTTCTACACTACTCTACGCTGCTTCAGAAGATTTCGAGTTATTATTATACTTTTTTGAGTTTTTCGAAGTTTCTCCTAGTGCAGATAGGTTGTGCTGGGATCTAAACTAACTCTACACTGTTTCAGAGGTTTTCGAGTTATTTCATAACTTTTTTGAGTTTTTCGAAGTTTCTCATGTTGCACATGTGTTGCGATGTTTTCTACACTAATCTACACTTTTGCAGAAGATTTCGAGTTATTTGTATACTTTTTTGAGCTTTTCGTAGTTTCTCCTGGTGCATATGGGATGTGCTGGGTTCTGAACTAACTCTGCGCTGATTCAGAGGTTTTCGAGTTATTTTTTTAAATTTTTGAGTTTTTCGAAGCTTTTCATGTTGCCTACGTGTTCTGCTGGGTTCTACATTACTCTACGCGGTTGCAGAAGATTTCGAGTTATTTCATTACTTTTTTGAGTTTTTCGAAGTTTCCCCTGGTGCATATAGGTTGTGCTGGGTTCTAAACTAACTCTACACTGCTTCAGAGGTTTTCGATTTATTTCATTACTTTTTTGAGTTTTTCGAAGTTTCTCATGTTGCATATGTGTTGTTCTGTGTTCTACACTACTCTACGCTGCTGCAGAAGATTTCGAGTTATTTTTTACTTTTTTGAGCTTTTCGAAGTTCCTCATATTGCACATGTGATATGCTGCTTAGGTCCACTAATCTACGCTGCTGCAGAAGATTTCGAGTTATTTTTATACTTTTTTGAATTTTTCGAAGTTTCCCATGTTGCTCATGTGTTGTGATGCTTAACTACACTACTCTATGCTGCTTCAGAAGATTTCGAGTTATTTTTTTACTTTTTTGAGTTTTTCGAAGCTTTTCATGTTGCGTATGTGTTGTGCTGGGTTCTACACTACTCTATGCTGCTTCAGAAGATTTCGAGTTATTGTTTTACTTTTTTGAGTTTTTCGAAGTTTCTCATGTTGCATATGTGTTGTGTTGTGTTCTACACTACTCTACGTGGTTGCAGAAGATTCGAGTTGTTTGTATACTTTCTTGAGTTTTTCGAAGTTTCTCCTGGTGCATATGGGTTGTGCTGCGTTCTAAACTAACTCTACACTGCTTCAGAGGTTTTCGAGTTATTTCATTACCTTTTTGAGTTTTTCGAAGTTTCTCATGTTGCACATGTGTTGTTCTGTGTTCTACACTACTCTACGCTGTTTCAGAGATTGTCGAGTTATTTCATTACTTTTTTCACTTTTTCTAAGTTTCGCATGCTGCATATGTGTTGCGCTGCTTAGCTACACTACTCTACGCTGCTTTAGAAGCTTTCCAGGTATTTGTATACTTTTTTGGGTTTTTCGAAGTTTCTCCAGGTGCACATAGGTTATCCTGGGTTCTAAACTAACTTTACACTGTTTCAGAGGTTTTCGAGTTATTTCATTACTTTTTTGAGTTTTTCGAAGTTTCTCATGTTGCGTCTGTGCTGTGCTGCTTAGCTACACTACTCTACGCTGCTGCAGAAGATTTCGAGTTATTGTTATACTTTTTTGAATTTTTCGAAGTTTCTCATATTGCTTAAGTGTTGTGCTGCTTAACTAACTACTCTACGCTGCTTCAGAAGATTTCGAGTTATTTCATTAGTTTTTTGAGTTTTTCGAAGTTCCTCATGTTGTGTACGTGTTGTGCTGCTTAACTACACTACTCTACGCTGCTGCAGAAGATTTCGAGATATTTTTTACTTTTTTGAGCTTTTCGAAGTTTCTCATATTGCACATGTGATATGCTGCTTAGGTCCACTAACCTACGCTGCTGCAGAAGATTTCGAGTTATTTTTATACTTTTTTGAATTTTTCGAAGTTTCCCATGTTGCTTATGTGTTGTGCTGCTTAACTAACTACTCTACGCTGCTTCAGAAGATTTCGAGTTATTTCGTTAGTTTTTTGAGTTTTCCAAAGTTTCTCATGTTGGGTATGTGTTGTGCTGGGTTCTACATTACTCTACATTGTTCCAGAGATTTGCGAGTTATTTCATTACTTTTTTCAGTTTTTCTAAGTTTCTCATGTTGCATATGTGTTTGTGCTGCTTAGCGACACTACTCTACGCTGCATTAGAAGGTTTCGAGTTATGTTTCTACTTTTTTGAGTTTTTCGAAGTTTCTCATGTTGCACATGTGTTGTGCTGTGTTCTACACTACTCTATGCTGCTTCAGAAGATTTCGAGTTATTTTTTTACTTTTTTGAGTTTTTCGAAGCTTTTCATGTTGCGTATGTGTTGTGCTGGGTTCTGCACTACTCTATGCTGCTTAAGAAGATTTCGAGTTATTGTTTTACTTTTTTGAGTTTTTCGAAGTTTCTCATGTTGCATATGTGTTGTGTTGTGTTCTACACTACTCTACGCGGTTGCAGAAGATTCGAGTTGTTTGTATACTTTCTTGAGTTTTTCGAAGTTTCTCCTGGTGCATATGGGTTGTGCTGCGTTCTAAACTAACTCTACACTGCTTCAGAGGTTTTCGAGTTATTTCATTACCTTTTTGAGTTTTTCGAAGTTTCTCATGTTGCACATGTGTTGTTCTGTGTTCTACACTACTCTACGCTGTTTCAGAGATTGTCGAGTTATTTCATTACTTTTTTCACTTTTTCTAAGTTTCGCATGCTGCATATGTGTTGCGCTGCTTAGCTACACTACTCTACGCTGCTTCAGAAGCTTTCCAGTTATTTGTATACTTTTTTGGGTTTTTCGAAGTTTCTCCAGGTGCACATAGGTTATCCTGGGTTCTAAACTAACTTTACACTGTTTCAGAGGTTTTCGAGTTATTTCATTACTTTTTTGAGTTTTTCGAAGTTTCTCATGTTGCGTCTGTGCTGTGCTGCTTAGCTACACTACTCTACGCTGCTGCAGAAGATTTCGAGTTATTGTTATACTTTTTTGAATTTTTCGAAGTTTCTCATATTGCTTAAGTGTTGTGCTGCTTAACTAACTACTCTACGCTGCTTCAGAAGATTTCGAGTTATTTCATTAGTTTTTTGAGTTTTTCGAAGTTCCTCATGTTGTGTACGTGTTGTGCTGCTTAACTACACTACTCTACGCTGCTGCAGAAGATTTCGAGATATTTTTTACTTTTTTGAGCTTTTCGAAGTTTCTCATATTGCACATGTGATATGCTGCTTAGGTCCACTAACCTACGCTGCTGCAGAAGATTTCGAGTTATTTTTATACTTTTTTGAATTTTTCGAAGTTTCCCATGTTGCTTATGTGTTGTGCTGCTTAACTAACTACTCTACGCTGCTTCAGAAGATTTCGAGTTATTTCGTTAGTTTTTTGAGTTTTCCAAAGTTTCTCATGTTGGGTATGTGTTGTGCTGGGTTCTACATTACTCTACATTGTTCCAGAGATTTGCGAGTTATTTCATTACATTTCAGTTTTTCTAAGTTTCTCATGTTGCATATGTTTTTTCAGTTTTCAAAGTTTCTCATATTGCATATGTGTTGTGCTGCTTAGCGACACTACTCTACGCTGCATTAGAAGGTTTCGAGTTATGTCATTACTTTTTTGAGTTTTTCGTAGTTTCTCCTGTTGCGTATGTGTTGTGCTGTGTTCTACACTACTCTACGCTATTGCAGAATATTTCGAGTTATTTGTATAATTTTTTGTGTTTTTCGAAGTTTCTCCTAGTGCATATAGGTTGTGCTGGGTTCTAAACTAAATCTACACTGCTTCAGAGGTTTTCGAGTTATTTCATTACTTTTTTGAGCTTTTCGAAGTTTCTCATGTTGCACATGTGTTCTACACTACTCTACACTGTTGCAGAAGGTTTCGAGTTATTTGTATACTTTTGTCAGTTTTTCTAAGTTTCTCATGTTGCATATGTAGAGGAGCTACACTACTCTACGCTGCTGCAGAAGATTTCGAATTATGTTTATACTGTTTTGAGTTTTTCGAAGTTTCTCATGTTGCACATGTGTTGTGCTGTGCTCCACACTACTCTATGCTGCTTCAGAAGATTTCGAGTTATTTTTTTACTTTTTTGAGTTTTTGGAAGTTTCTCATGTTGCATACGTGTTGTGTTGTGTTCTACACTAGCCTACGCGGTTGCAGAAGATTCGAGTTGTTTGTATACTTTCTTGAGTTTTTCGAAGTTTCTCCTGGTGAATATGGTTTGTGCTGGGTTCTAAACTAACTTTACACTGCTTCAGAGGTTTTCGAGTTATTTCATTACTTTTTTGAGCTTTTCGACGTTTCTCATGTTGCACATGTGTTGTTCTGTGTTCTACACTACTCTACGCGGTTGCAGAAGATTTCGAGTTATTTGTATACTTTTTTGAGTTTTTCGAAGTTTCCCCTGGTGCATATAGGTTGTGCTGGGTTCTAAACTAACTCTGCACTGCTTCAGAGGTTTTCGAGTTATTTGTATACTTTTTTGAGCTTTTCTAAGTTTCTCATATTGCACATGTGTTCTACACTACTCTACACTGTTGCAGAAGATTTCGAGTTATTTCATTACTTTTTTCAGTTTTTCTAAGTTTCTCATGTTGCATATGTAGAGTAGCTACACTACTCTACGCTGCTGCAGAAGATTTCGAATTATGTTTATACTTTTTTGAGTTTTTCAAAGTTTCTCATGTTGCACATGTGTTGTGCTGTGCTCTACACTACTCTATGCTGCTTCAGAAGATTTCGAGTTATTTTTTTACTTTTTTGAGTTTTTGGAAGTTTCTCATGTTGTATATGTGTTGTGTTGTGTTCTACACTAGCCTACGCGGTTGCAGAAGATTCGAGTTGTTTGTATACTTTCTTGAGTTTTTCGAAGTTTCTCCTGGTGAATATGGGTTGTGCTGGGTTCTAAACTAACTTTACACTGCTTCAGAGGTTTTCGAGTTATTTCATTACTTTTTTGAGTTTTTTAACGTTTCTCATGTTGCGTATGTGTTGTGCTGGGTTCTACATTACTCTACGCTGTTTCAGAGATTTTCGAGTTATTTGTATACTTTTTTGAGTTTTTCGAAGTTTCCCCTGGTGCATATAGGTTGTGCTGGGTTCTAAATTAACTCTGCACTGCTTCAGAGGTTTTCGAGTTATTTGTATACTTTTTTGAGCTTTTCGAAGTTTCTCATATTGCACATGTGATATGCTGCTTTGCTACACTACTCTACGCTGCTGCAGAAGATTTCGAGTTATTTTTATACTTTTTTGAATTTTTCGAAGTTTCTCATGTTGCACATGTGTTGTGCTGTGTTCTACACTACTCTACACTGTTGCAGAAGATTTCGAGTTATTTCATTACTTTTTTGAGTTTTTCGAAGTTTCTCCTGGTGCATATGGGTTGTGCTGGGTTCTAAACTAACTCTACACTGCTTCAGAGGTTTTCGAGTTATTTCATTACTTTTTTGAGTTTTTCGAAGTTTCTCATGTTGCACATGTGTTGTGCATCTTAACTAACTACTCTACGCTGCTTCAGAAGATTTCGAGTTATTTCATTAGTTTTTTGAGTTTTCCGAAGTTTCTCATGTTGCATACGTGTTGTGTTGTGTTCTACACTAGCCTACGCGGTTGCAGAAGATTCGAGTTGTTTGTATACTTTTTTGAGTTTTTCGAAGTTTCCCCTGGTGCATATGGGTTGTGCTGGGTTCTAAACTAACTCTACACTGCTTCAGAGGTTTTCGAGTTATTTCATTACTTCTTTGAGTTTTTCGAAGTTTCTCATGTTTCATATGTGCTGTGCTGCTTAGCTACACTACTGTACGCTGCTGCAGAAGATTTCGAGTTATTTTTATACTTTTTTGAATTTTTCGAAGTTTCTCATGTTGCACATGTGTTGTGCTGTGTTCTGCACTACTCTACACTGTTATAGAAGATTTCGAGTTATTTCATTACTTTTTTGAGTTTTTCGAAGTTTCTCATGTTGCACATGTGTTGTGCATCTTAACTAACTACTCTACGCTGCTTCAGAAGATTTCGAGTTATTTCATTAGTTTTTTGAGTTTTCCGAAGTTTCTCATGTTGCATACGTGTTGTGTTGTGTTCCACACTAGCCTACGCGGTTGCAGAAGTTCGAGTTGTTTGTATACTTTCTTGAGTTTTTCGAAGTTTCTCGTGGTGAATATGGGTTGTGCTGGGTTCTAAACTAACTTTACACTGCTTCAGAGGTTTTCGAGTTTTTCATTACTTTTTTGAGTTTTTTGACGTTTCTCATGTTGCGTATGTGTTGTGCTGGGTTCTACATTACTCTACGCTGTTTCAGAGATTTTCGAGTTATTTCATTACTTGTTTCAGTTTTTCTAAGTTTCTCATGTTGCATATTTGTTGTGTTGTGTTCTACACTACTCTACGCGGTTGCAGAAGATTCGAGTTGTTTGTATACGTTCTTGAGTTTTTCGAAGTTTCTCCTGGTGCATATGGGTTGTGCTGGGTACTAAACTAACTCTACACTGCTACAGAGGTTTTCGAGTTATTTCATTACTTTTTTGAGTATTTCGATGTTTCTCATGTTGCGTATGTGTTGTGCTGGGTTCTACATTACTCTACGCTGTTTCAGAGATTTTCGAGTTATTTCATAACTTTTTTGAGTTTTTCGAAGTTTCTCATGTTGTGTACGTGTTGTGCTGGGTTGTACATTACTCTACGCTGTTTCAGAGATTTTCGAGGTATTTCATTACTTTTTTCAGTTTTTTAAGTTTCTCATGTTGCATATGTAGAGTAGCTACACTACTCTACGCTGCTGCAGAAGATTTCGAGTTATGTTTATACTTTTTTGAGTTTTTTCGATGTTTCTCATGTTGCGTAAGTGTTGTGCTGTGTTCTACACTACTCTACGCTGCTTCACAAGATTTCCAGTTAATTGTATACTTTTTTGAGTTTTTCGAAGTTTCTCCAAGTGCATATAGGTTGTGCTGGGATCTAAACTAACTCTACACTGTTTCAGAGGTTTTCGAGTTATTTCATTACTTTTTTGAGTTTTTCGATGTTTCTCATGTTGCGTATGTGTTGTGCTGGGTTCGACATTACTCTCCGCTGTTTCAGAGATTTTCGAGTTATTTCATTACTTTTTTGAGTTTTCCGAAATTTCTTATGTTGCATATGTGTTGTGCTTCGTAACTAACTACTCTATGCTGCTTCAGAAGATTTCGAGTTATTTTTTTACTTTTTTGAGTTTTTCGAAGTTTCTCATGTTGCATATGGATTGTGCTGGGTTCTAAACTAACTCGACACTGCTTCAGAGATTTTCGAGTTATTTCATTACTTTTTTGAGTTTTGCGAAGTTTCTCATGTTGCACATGTGTTGTGACGTGTTCTACACTACTCTACACTGTTGCAGAAGATTTCGAGTTATTTGTATACTTTTGTGAGCTTTTCGTAGTTTCTCCTGGTGCATATGAGTTGTGCTGGGTTCTGAACTAACTCTACGCTGGTTCAGAGGTTTTCGAGTTATTTTTTAAAATATTTGAGTTTTTCGAAGCTTTTCATGTTGCGTATGTGTTGTGCTGGGTTCTGCATTACACTACGCTGTTTCAGGGAGTTTCGAATTATTTCATTACTTTTTTCAGTTTTTCAAAGTTTCTCATATTGCATATGTAGAGTAGCTACACTACTCTACGCTGCTGCAGAAGATTTCGAATTATGTTTATACTGTTTTGAGTTTTTCGAAGTTTCTCATGTTGCACATGTGTTGTGCTGTGCTCCACACTACTCTATGCTGCTTCAGAAGATTTCGAGTTATTTTTTTACTTTTTTGAGTTTTTGGAAGTTTCTCATGTTGCATACGTGTTGTGTTGTGTTCTACACTAGCCTACGCGGTTGCAGAAGATTCGAGTTGTTTGTATACTTTCTTGAGTTTTTCGAAGTTTCTCCTGGTGAATATGGTTTGTGCTGGGTTCTAAACTAACTTTACACTGCTTCAGAGGTTTTCGAGTTATTTCATTACTTTTTTGAGCTTTTCGACGTTTCTCATGTTGCACATGTGTTGTTCTGTGTTCTACACTACTCTACGCGGTTGCAGAAGATTTCGAGTTATTTGTATACTTTTTTGAGTTTTTCGAAGTTTGCCCTGGTGCATATAGGTTGTGCTGGGTTCTAAACTAACTCTGCACTGCTTCAGAGGTTTTCGAGTTATTTGTATACTTTTTTGAGCTTTTCTAAGTTTCTCATATTGCACATGTGTTCTACACTACTCTACACTGTTGCAGAAGATTTCGAGTTATTTGTATACTTTTGTCAGTTTTTCTAAGTTTCTCATGTTGCATATGTAGAGTAGCTACACTACTCTACGCTGCTGCAGAAGATTTCGAATTATGTTTATACTTTTTTGAGTTTTTCAAAGTTTCTCATGTTGCACATGTGTTGTGCTGTGCTCTACACTACTCTATGCTGCTTCAGAAGATTTCGAGTTATTTTTTTACTTTTTTGAGTTTTTGGAAGTTTCTCATGTTGCATATGTGTTGTGTTGTGTTCTACACTAGCCTACGCGGTTGCAGAAGATTCGAGTTGTTTGTATACTTTCTTGAGTTTTTCGAAGTTTCTCCTGGTGAATATGGGTTGTGCTGGGTTCTAAACTAACTTTACACTGCTTCAGAGGTTTTCGAGTTATTTCATTACTTTTTTGAGTTTTTTGACGTTTCTCATGTTGCACATGTGTTGTTCTGTGTTCTACACTTCTGTACGCTGCTGCAGAAGATTTCGAGTTATTTTTATACTTTTTTGAATTTTTCGAAGTTTCTCATGTTGCACATGTGTTGTGCTGTGTTCTACACTACTCTACACTGTTATAGAAGATTTCGAGTTATTTCATTACTTTTTTGAGTTTTTCGAAGTTTCTCATGTTGCTTCTGTGTTGTGCATCTTAACTAACTACTCTACGCTGCTTCAGAAGATTTCGAGTTATTTCATTAGTTTTTTGAGTTTTCCGAAGTTTCTTCTGGTGCCGATGGGTGGTGCTGGGTTGTCAACTACTCTACGCTGTTTCAGAAGATTTCGAGTTATATCATTACTTTTTTGAGTTTTTCGTAGTTTCCACTGGTGCATATGGGTTGTGCTGGGTTCTAAACTAACTCTACACTCCTTCAGAGGTTTTCGAGTTATTTGTATACTTTTTTCGAAGTTTCTCATATTGCACATGTGATATGCTGCTCAGCTACACTACTCTACGCTGCTGCAGAAGATTTCGAGTTATTTTTATACTTTTTTGAATTTTTCGAAGTTTCTCATGTTGCACATGTGTTGTGCTGTGTTCTACACTACTCTACACTGTTGCAGAAGATTTCGAGTTATTTCATTACCTTTTTGAGTTTTTCGAAGTTTCTCCTGGTGCATATGGGTTCTGCTGGGTTCTAAACTAACTCTACACTGCTTCAGAGGTTTTCGAGTTATTTCATTACTTTTTTGAGTTTTTCGAAGTTTCTCATGTTGCGTATGTGTTGTGCTGGGTTCTACATTACTCTACGCTGTTTCAGAGATTTTCGAGTTATTTCATTACTTGTTTCAGTTTTTCTAAGTTTCTCATGTTGCATATTTGTTGCGTTGTGTTCTACACTACTCTACGCGGTTGCAGAAGATTCGAGTTGTTTGTATACGTTCTTGAGTTTTTCGAAGTTTCTCCTGGTGCATATGGGTTGTGCTGGGTACTAAACTAACTCTACACTGCTTCAGAGGTTTTCGAGTTATTTCATTACTTTTTTGAGTATTTCGATGTTTCGCATGTTGCGTATGTGTTGTGCTGGGTTCTACATTACTCTACGCTGTTTCAGAGATTTTCGTTTTTTTAATTCATAACTTTTTTGAGTTTTTCGAAGTTTCTCATGTTGTGTACGTGTTGTGCTGCTTAACTACACTATACGCTGCTTCAGAAGATTTCGAGTTTTTTTTAACTTTTTTGAGTTTTGCGAAGTTTCTCATGTTGCGTATGTGTTGCGCTGGTTTCTACATTCCTCTACGCTGTTTCAGAGATTTTCGAGTTGTTTCATTACTTTTTTCAGTTTTTCTAAGTTTCTCATGTTGCATATGTAGAGTAGCTACAGTACTCTACGCTGCTGCAGAAGATTTCGAATTATGTTTATACTTTTTTGAGTTTTTCGAAGTTTCTCATGTTGCACATGTGATATGCTGCTTAGCTACACTACTCTACGCTGCTGCAGAAGATTTCGAGTTATTTTTATACTTTTTTGAATTTTTCGAAGTTTCTCATGTTGCACATGTGTTGTGCTGTGTTCTACACTACTCTACACTGTTGCAGAAGATTTCGAGTTATTTCATTACTTTTTTGAGTTTTTCGAAGTTTCTCCTGGTGCATATGGGTTGTGCTGGGTTCTAAACTAACTCTACACTGCTTCAGAGGTTTTCGAGTTATTTCATTACTTTTTTGAGATTTTCGAAGTTTCTCATGTTGCATATGTGTTGTGCTGCTTAGCTACACTACTGTACGCTGCTGCAGAAGATTTCGAGTTATTTTTATACTTTTTTGAATTTTTCGAAGTTTCTCATGTTGCACATGTGTTGTGCTGTGTTCTACACTACTCTACACTGTTATAGAAGATTTCGAGTTATTTTTATACTTTTTTGAATTTTTCGAAGTTTCTCATGTTGCGTATGTGTTGTGCTGCTTAACTAACTACTCTACGCTGCTTCAGAAGATTTCGAGTTATTTCATTAGTTTTTTGATTTTTCCGAAGTTTCTTCTGGTGCCTATAGGTGGTGCTGGGTTGTCAACTACTCTACGCTGTTTCAGAAGATTTCGAGTTATATCATTACTTTTTTGAGTTTTTCGAAGTTTCTCATGTTGTGTATGTGTTGTGCTGCGTAACTACACTACTCTACGCTGCATTAGAAGATTTCGAGTTATTTGTATACTTTTTTGAGATTTCGTAGTTTCTCCTGGTGCATATGGGTTGTGCTGGGTTCTGAACTAACTCTACGCTGGTTCAGAGGTTTTCGAGTTATTTTTAAAATTTTTTGAGTTTTTCGAAGCTTTTCATGTTGCGTATGTGTTGTGCTGGGTTCTACATTACTCTACGCTGTTTCAGAGATTTTCGAGTTATTTCATTACTTTTTTCAGTTTTTCTAAGTTTCTCATGTTGCATATGTGTTGTGCTGCTTAGCTACACTACTTTACGCTGCTGCAGAAGATTTCGAGTTGTGTTTATACTTTTTTGAGTTTTTCGAAGTTTCTCCTGTTGCTTTTGTGTTGTGCTGTGTTCTACACTACTCTACGCTATTGCAGAAGATTTCGAGTTATTTGTATAATTTTTTGTGTTTTTCGAAGTTTCTTCTGGTGCATATGGGTTGTGCTGGGTTCTAAACAAACTCTACACTGTTTCAGAGGTTTTCTAGTTATTTCATAACTTTTTTGAGTTTTGCGAAGTTTCTCATGTTGCGTATGTGTTGTGCTGGGTTCAACATTACTCTGCGCTGTTTCAGAGATTGTCGAGTTATTTCATTACTTTTTTCACTTTTTCTAAGTTTCGCATGTTGCATATGTGTTGTGCTGCTTAGCTACACTACTCTCCACCGCTGCAGAAGATTTCGAGTTATTTTTATACTTCTTTGAATTTTTCGAAGTTTCTCATGTTGCGTAAGTGTTGTTCTGTGTTCTACACTACTCTACGCTGCTGCAGAAGATTTCGAGTTATTTTTATACTTTTTTGAGTTTTTCGAAGTTTCTCATGTTGCATATGTGTTGTGTTGTGTTCTACACTAGTCTATGCGGTTGCAGAAGATTCGAGTTGTTTGTATACTTTCTTGAGTTTCTCGAAGTTTCTCCTGGTGCATATGGGTTGTGCTGGGTACTAAACTAACTCTACACTGCTTCAGAGGTTTTCGAGTTATTTCATTACTTTTTTGAGTTTTTCGAAGTTTCACATGTTGCACATGTGTTGTTCTGTGTTCTACACTATTCTACGCTGCTTCAGAAGATTTCGAGTAATTTGTATACTTTTTTGAGCTTTTCGTAGTTTCTCCTGGTGCATATGGGTTGTGCTGGGTTCTGAACTAACTCTACGCTGCGTCAGAAGATTTCGAGTTTTTTTAAACTTTTTTGAGTTTTGCGAAGTTTCTCATGTTGCGTATGTGTTGTGCTGGGTTCTACATTACTCTACGCTGTTTCAGAGATTTTCGAGTTATTTCATTACTTTTTTCAGTTTTTCTAAGTTTCTCATGTTGCATATGTGTTGTGTTGTGTTCTACACTAGTCTATGTGGTTGCAGAAGATTCGAGTTGTTGGTATACTTTTTTGAGTTTTTCGAAGTTTCCGCTGGTGCATATAGGTTGTGCTGGGTTCTAAACTAACTCTACACTGCTTCAGAGGTTTTCGATTTATTTCATTACTTTTTTGAGTTTTTCGAAGTTTCTCATGTTGCACATGTGTTGTGATGTGTTCTACACTAATCTACACTTTTGGAGAAGATTTCGAGTTATTTGTATACTTTTTTGAGCTTTTCGTAGTTTCTCCTGGTGCATATGGGTTGTGCTGGGTTCTACATTACTCTACGCGGTTGCAGAAGATTTCGAGTTATTTCATTACTTTTTTGAGTTTTTCGAAGTTTCTCATGTTGCATATGTGTTGTGTTGTGTTCTACACTACTCTACGCGGTTGCAGAAGATTCGAATTGTTTGTATACTTTTTTGAGCTTTTCGAAGATTGTCATGTTGCACATGTGTTGTTCTGTGTTCTACACTACTCTACGCTGCTCAGAAGATTTCGAGTTATTTCATTAGTTTTTTGAGTTTTCCGAAGTTTCTCCGGGTGGCTGTGGGTGGTGCTGGGTTGTCAACTACTCTACACTGCTTCAGAGGTTTTCGAGTTATTTCATTACTTTTTTGAGTATTTCGATGTTTCGCATGTTGCGTATGTGTTGTGCTGGGTTCTACATTACTCTACGCTGTTTCAGAGATTTTCGAGTTATTTCATAACTTTTTTGAGTTTTTCGAAGTTTCTCATGTTGTGTACGTGTTGTGCTGCTTAACTACACTATACGCTGCTTCAGAAGATTTCGAGTTTTTTTTAACTTTTTTGAGTTTTGCGAAGTTTCTCATGTTGCGTATGTGTTGCGCTGGTTTCTACATTCCTCTACGCTGTTTCAGAGATTTTCGAGTTGTTTCATTACTTTTTTCAGTTTTTCTAAGTTTCTCATGTTGCATATGTAGAGTAGCTACACTACTCTACGCTGCTGCAGAAGATTTCGAGTTATTTTTATACTTTTTTGAATTTTTCGAAGTTTCTCATGTTGCACATGTGTTGTGCTGTGTTCTACACTACTCTACACTGTTATAGAAGATTTCGAGTTATTTCATTACTTTTTTGAGTTTTTCGAAGTTTCTCATGTTGCTTATGTGTTGTGCATCTTAACTAACTACTCTACGCTGCTTCAGAAGATTTCGAGTTATTGCATTAGTTTTTTGAGTTTTCCAAAGTTTCTTCTGGTGCCGATGGTTGGTGCTGGGTTGTCAACTACTCTACGCTGTTTCAGAAGATTTCGAGTTATATCATTATTTTTTTGAGTTTTTCGAAGTTTCTCATCTTGTGTATGTGTTGTGCTTCGTAACTACACTACTCTACGCTGCATTAGAAGATTTCGAGTTATTTGTATACTTTTTTGAGCTTTTCGTAGTTTCCACTGGTGCATATGGGTTGTGCTGGGTTCCACACTACTCTACACTGTTGCAGAAGACTTCGAGTTATTTCATTACTTTTTTGAGTTTTTCGAAGTTTCTCCTGGTGCATATGGGTTGTGCTGGGTTCTAAACTAACTCTACACTGCTTCAGAGGTTTTCGAATTATTTCATTACTTTTTTGAGTTTTTCGAAGTTTCTCATGTTGCGTATGTGTTGTGCTGGGTTATAAATTACTCTACGCTGTTTCAGAGATTTTCGAGTTATTTCATTACTTGTTTCAGTTTTTCTAAGTTTCTCATGTTGCATATTTGTTGTGTTGTGTTCTACACTACTCTACGCGGTTGCAGAAGATTCGAGTTGTTTGTATACGTTCTTGAGTTTTTCGAAGTTTCTCCTGTTGTGTACGTGTTGTGCTGCTTAACTAGACTATACGCTGCTTCAGAAGATTTCGAGTTTTTTTTTAACTTTTTTGAGTTTTGCGAAGTTTCTCATGTTGCGTATGTGTTGTGCTGGGTTCTACATTCCTCTACGCTGTTTCAGAGATTTTCGAGTTGTTTCATTACTTTTTTCAGTTTTTCTAAGTTTCTCATGTTGCATATGTAGAGTAGCTACACTACTCTACGCTGCTGCAGAAGATTTCGAATTATGTTGATACTTTTTTGAGTTTTTCGAAGTTTCTCATGTTGCACATGTGTTGTGCTGTGCTCTGCACTACTCTATGCTGCTCGAGTTATTTTTTTACTTTTTTGAGTTTTTCGAAGTTTCTCATGTTGCATATGTGTTGTGTTGTGTTCCACACTAGCCTACGCGGTTGCAGAAGATTCGAGTTGTTTGTATACTTTCTTGAGTTTTTCGAAGTTTCTCCTGATGCATATGGGTTGTGCTGGGTTCTAAACTAACTTTACACTGCTTCAGAGGTTTTCGAGTTATTTCATTACTTTTTTGAGTTTTTTGACGTTTCTCATGTTGCACATGTGTTGTTCTGGGTTCTAAACTAACTCTACACTGCTTCAGAGGTTTTCGAGTTATTTGTATACTTTTTTGAGCTTTTCGAAGTTTCTCATATTGCACATGTGATATGCTGCTTAGCTACACTACTCTACGCTGCTGCAGAAGATTTCGAGTTATTTTTATACTTTTTTGAATTTTTCGAAGTTTCTCATGTTGCACATGTGTTGTGCTGCTTCACTAACTCCTCTACGCTGCTTCAGAAGATTTCGAGTTATTTCATTAGTTTTTTGAGTTTTCCGAAGTTTCTTCTGGTGCCGATGGGTGGTGCTGGGTTGTCAACTACTCTACGCTGTTTCAGAAGATTTCGAGTTATATCATTACTTTTTTGAGTTGTTCGAAGTTTCTCATCCTGTGTATGTGTTGTGCTTGGTAACTACACTACTCTACGCTGCTGCAGTAGATTTCGAGTTATTTGTTTACTTTTTTGAGTTTTGCGAAGTTTCTCATGTTGCGTATGTGTTGCGCTGGTTTCTACATTCCTCTACGCTGTTTCAGAGATTTTCGAGTTGTTTCATTACTTTTTTCAGTTTTTCTAAGTTTCTCATGTTGCATATGTAGAGTAGCTACACTACTCTACGCTGCTGCAGAAGATTTCGAGTTATTTTTATACTTTTTTGAATTTTTCGAAGTTTCTCATGTTGCACATGTGTTGTGCTGTGTTCTACACTACTCTACACTGTTATAGAAGATTTCGAGTTATTTCATTACTTTTTTGAGTTTTTCGAAGTTTCTCATGTTGCTTATGTGTTGTGCATCTTAACTAACTACTCTACGCTGCTTCAGAAGATTTCGAGTTATTGCATTAGTTTTTTGAGTTTTCCAAAGTTTCTTCTGGTGCCGATGGTTGGTGCTGGGTTGTCAACTACTCTACGCTGTTTCAGAAGATTTCGAGTTATATCATTACTTTTTTGAGTTTTTCGAAGTTTCTCATCTTGTGTATGTGTTGTGCTTCGTAACTACACTACTCTACGCTGCATTAGAAGATTTCGAGTTATTTGTATACTTTTTTGAGCTTTTCGTAGTTTCCACTGGTGCATATGGGTTGTGCTGGGTTCCACACTACTCTACACTGTTGCAGAAGACTTCGAGTTATTTCATTACTTTTTTGAGTTTTTCGAAGTTTCTCCTGGTGCATATGGGTTGTGCTGGGTTCTAAACTAACTCTACACTGCTTCAGAGGTTTTCGAATTATTTCATTACTTTTTTGAGTTTTTCGAAGTTTCTCATGTTGCGTATGTGTTGTGCTGGGTTATAAATTACTCTACGCTGTTTCAGAGATTTTCGAGTTATTTCATTACTTGTTTCAGTTTTTCTAAGTTTCTCATGTTGCATATTTGTTGTGTTGTGTTCTACACTACTCTACGCGGTTGCAGAAGATTCGAGTTGTTTGTATACGTTCTTGAGTTTTTCGAAGTTTCTCCTGTTGTGTACGTGTTGTGCTGCTTAACTAGACTATACGCTGCTTCAGAAGATTTCGAGTTTTTTTTTAACTTTTTTGAGTTTTGCGAAGTTTCTCATGTTGCGTATGTGTTGTGCTGGGTTCTACATTCCTCTACGCTGTTTCAGAGATTTTCGAGTTGTTTCATTACTTTTTTCAGTTTTTCTAAGTTTCTCATGTTGCATATGTAGAGTAGCTACACTACTCTACGCTGCTGCAGAAGATTTCGAATTATGTTGATACTTTTTTGAGTTTTTCGAAGTTTCTCATGTTGCACATGTGTTGTGCTGTGCTCTGCACTACTCTATGCTGCTCGAGTTATTTTTTTACTTTTTTGAGTTTTTCGAAGTTTCTCATGTTGCATATGTGTTGTGTTGTGTTCCACACTAGCCTACGCGGTTGCAGAAGATTCGAGTTGTTTGTATACTTTCTTGAGTTTTTCGAAGTTTCTCCTGATGCATATGGGTTGTGCTGGGTTCTAAACTAACTTTACACTGCTTCAGAGGTTTTCGAGTTATTTCATTACTTTTTTGAGTTTTTTGACGTTTCTCATGTTGCACATGTGTTGTTCTGGGTTCTAAACTAACTCTACACTGCTTCAGAGGTTTTCGAGTTATTTGTATACTTTTTTGAGCTTTTCGAAGTTTCTCATATTGCACATGTGATATGCTGCTTAGCTACACTACTCTACGCTGCTGCAGAAGATTTCGAGTTATTTTTATACTTTTTTGAA
This sequence comes from Pristiophorus japonicus, assembly GCF_044704955.1. Lineage (NCBI taxonomy): Eukaryota > Metazoa > Chordata > Chondrichthyes > Pristiophoridae > Pristiophorus > Pristiophorus japonicus. The sequence continues at coordinate 508,001 of NW_027252977.1, read as the reverse complement.
TTTTTCGAAGTTTCTCATGTTGCACATGTGTTGTGCTGTGTTCTACACTACTCTACACTGTTGCAGAAGATTTCGAGTTATTTCATTACTTTTTTGAGTTTTTCGAAATTTCTCATGTTGCGTATGTGTTTTGCTGGGTTCTACATTACTCTACGCTGTTTCAGAGATTTTCGAGTTATTTCATTACTTGTTTCAGTTTTTCTAAGTTTCTCATGTTGCGTATGTGTTGTGCTGTGTTCTACACTACTCTACGCGGTTGCAGAAGATTCGAGTTGTTTGTATACGTTCTTGAGTTTTTCGAAGTTTCTCCTGGTGCATATAGGTTGTGCTGGGTACTAAACTGACTCTACGCTGCTTCAGAAGATTTCGAGTTTTTTTTAACTTTTTTGAGTTTTGCGAAGTTTCTCATGTTGCGTATGTGTTGTGCTGTGTTCTACACTACTCTACGCTGCTTCACAAGATTTCCAGTTAATTGTATACTTTTTTGAGTTTTTCGAAATTTCTCCTAGTGCATATAGGTTGTGCTGGGATCTAAACTAACTCTACACTGTTTCAGAGGTTTTCGAGTTATTTCATTACTTTTTTCAGTTTTTCTAAGTTTCTCATGTTGCATATGTAGAGTAGCTACTCTACGCTGCTGCAGAAGATTTCGAATTATGTTTATACTTTTTGAGTTTTTCGAAGTTTCTCATGTTGCACATGTGTTGTGCTGTGCTCTACACTACTCTATGCTGCATCAGAAGATTTCGAGTTATTTTTTTACTTTTTTGAGTTTTTCGAAGTTTCTCATGTTGCATATTTGTTGTGTTGTGTTCTACACTACTCTACGCGGTTGCAGAAGATTCGAGTTGTTTGTATACTTTCTTGAGTTTTTCGAAGTTTCTCCTGATGCATATGGGTTGTGCTGGGTTCTAAACTAACTTTACACTGCTTCAGAGGTTTTCGAGTTATTTCATTACTTTTTTGAGTTTTTCGACGTTTATCATGTTGCACATGTGTTGTTCCGGGTTCTAAACTAACTGTACACTGCTTCAGAGGTTTTCGAGTTATTTGTATACTTTTTTGAGCTTTTCGAAGTTTCTCATATTGCACATGTGATATGCTGCTTAGCTACACTACTCTACGCTGCTGCAGAAGATTTCGAGTTAGTTTTATACTTTTTTGAGTTTTTCGAAGTTTCTCATGTTGCATATGTGTTGTGTTGTGTTCTACACTAGCCTACGCGGTTGCAGAAGATTCGAGTTGCTTGTATACTTTCTTGAGTTTTTCGAAGTTTCTCCTGGTGCATATGGGTTGTGCTGGGTTCTAAACTAACTTTACACTGCTTCAGAGGTTTTCGAGTTATTTCATTACTTTTTTGAGTTTTTTGACGTTTCTCATGTTGCACATGTGTTGTTCTGGGTTCTAAACTAACTCTACACTGCTTCAGAGGTTTTCGAGTTATTTGTATACTTTTTTGAGCTTTTCGAAGTTTCTCATATTGCACATGTGATATGCTGCTTAGCTACACTACTCTACGCTGCTGCAGAAGATTTCGAGTTATTTTTATACTTTTTTGAATTTTTCGAAGTTTCTCATGTTGCACATGTATTGTGCTGCTTCACTAACTCCTCTACGCTGCTTCAGAAGATTTCGAGTTATTTCATTAGTTTTTTGAGTTTTCCGAAGTTTCTTCTGGTGCCGATGGGTGGTGCTGGGTTGTCAACTACTCTACGCTGTTTCAGAAGATTTCGAGTTATATCATTACTTTTTTGAGTTTTTCGAAGTTTCTCATCCTGTGTATGTGTTGTGCTTCGTAACTACACTACTCTACGCTGCTGCAGTAGATTTCGAGTTATTTGTTTACTTTTTTGAATTTTTCGAAGTTTCTCATGTTGCACATGTGTTGTGCTGTGTTCTACACTACTCTACACTGTTGCAGAAGATTTCGAGTTATTTCATTACTTTTTTGAGTTTTTCGAAATTTCTCATGTTGCGTATGTGTTGTGCTGGGTTCTACATTACTCTACGCTGTTTCAGAGATTTTCGAGTTATTTCATTACTTGTTTCAGTTTTTCTAAGTTTCTCATGTTGCATATTTGTTGTGTTCTACACTACTCTACGCGGTTGCAGAAGAATCGAGTTGTTTGTATACGTTCTTGAGTTTTTCGAAGTTTCTCCTGGTGCATATAGGTTGTGCTGGGTACTAAACTGACTCTACGCTGCTTCAGAAGATTTCGAGTTTTTTTTAACTTTTTTGAGTTTTGCGAAGTTTCTCATGTTGCGTATGTGTTGTGCTGTGTTCTACACTACTCTACGCTGCTTCACAAGATTTCCAGTTAATTGTATACTTTTTTGAGTTTTTCGAAATTTCTCCTAGTGCATATAGGTTGTGCTGGGATCTAAACTAACTCTACACTGTTTCAGAGGTTTTCGAGTTATTTCATTACTTTTTTCAGTTTTTCTAAGTTTCTCATGTTGCATATGTAGAGTAGCTACTCTACGCTGCTGCAGGAGATTTCGAATTATGTTTATACTTTTTGAGTTTTTCGAAGTTTCTCATGTTGCACATGTGTTGTGCTGTGCTCTACACTACTCTATGCTGCATCAGAAGATTTCGAGTTATTTTTTTACTTTTTTGAGTTTTTCGAAGTTTCTCATGTTGCATATGTGTTGTGTTGTGTTCTACACTAGCCTACACGGTTGCAGAAGGTTCGAGTTGTTTGTATACTTTCTTGAGTTTTTCGAAGTTTCTCATGTTGCATATTTGTTGTGTTGTGTTCTACACTACTCTACGCGGTTGCAGAAGATTCGAGTTGTTTGTATACGTTCTTGAGTTTTTCGAAGTTTCTCCTGGTGCATATGGGTTGTGCTGGGTACTAAACTAACTCTACACTGCTTCAGAGGTTTTCGAGTTATTTCATTACTTTTTTGAGTATTTCGATGTTTCTCATGTTGCGTATGTGTTGTGCTGGGTTCTACATTACTCTACGCTGTTCCAGAGATTTTCGAGTTATTTCATAAATTTTTTGAGTTTTTGGAAGTTTCTCATGTTGTGTACGTGCTGCTTAACTACACTACTCTACGCTGCTTCAGAAGATTTCGAGTTTTTTTTAACTTTTTTGAGTTTTGCGAAGTTTGTCATGTTGCGTATGTGTTGTGCTGTGTTCTACACGCTGCTTCACAAGATTTCCAGTTAATTGTATACTTTTTTGAGTTTTTCGAAATTTCTCCTAGTGCATATAGGTTGTGCTGGGATCTAAACTAACTCTACATTGTTTCAGAGGTTTTCGAGTTATTTCATTACTTTTTTCAGTTTTTCTAAGTTTCTCATGTTGCATATGTAGAGTAGCTACACTACTCTACGCTGCTGCAGAAGATTTCGAATTATGTTTATATTTTTTGAGTTTTTCGAAGTTTCTCATGTTGCACATGTGTTGTGCTGTGCTCTACACTACTCTCTGCTGCTTCAGAAGATTTCGAGTTATTTTTTTACTTTTTTGAGTTTTTCGAAGTTTCTCATGTTGCATATGTGTTGTGTTGTGTTCTACACTAGCCTACGCGGTTGCAGAAGATTCGAGTTGTTTGTATACTTTCTTGAGTTTTTCGAAGTTTCTCCTGGTGCTGGGTTCTAAACTAACTTTACACTGCTTCAGAGGTTTTCGAGTTATTTCATTACATTTTTGAATTTTTTGACGTTTCTCATGTTGCACATGTGTTGTTCTGTGTTCTACACTACTCTACGCGGTTGCAGAAGATTTCGAGTTATTTCTATACTTTTTTGATTTTTTCGAAGTTTCCCCTGGTGAATATAGGTTGTGCCGGATTCTAAACCACCTCTACACTGCTTCAGAGATTTTCGATTTATTTCATTACTTTTTTGAGTTTTTCGAATTTTCTCATGTTGCACATGTGTTGTGATGTGTTCTACACTAATCTACACCTTTGGAGAAGATTTCGAGTTATTTGTATACTTTTTTGAGCTTTTCGTAGTTTCTCCTGGTGCATATGGGTTGTGCTGGGTTCTACATTACTCTACGCGGTTGCAGAAGATTTCGAGTTATTTCATTACTTTTTTGAGTTTTTCGAAGTTTCTCATGTTGCATATGTGTTGTGTTGTGTTCTACACTACTTCTACGCGGTTGCAGAAGATTCGAATTGTTTGTATACTTTTTTGAGCTTTTCGAAGTTTGTCATGTTGCACATGTGTTGTTCTGTGTTCTACATTACTCTACGCTGCTCAGAAGATTTCGAGTTATTTCATTAGTTTTTTGAGTTTCCGAAGTTTCTCCTGGTGCCTATGGGTGGTGCTGGGTTGTCAACTACTCTACACTGCTTCAGAAGATTTCGAGTTATTATTATACTTTTTTGAGTTTTTCGAAGTTTCTCATGTTGCGAATGTGTTGTGCTGTGTTCTACACTACTCTCCGCTGCTTCACAAGATTTCCAGTTAATTGTATACTTTCTTTAGCTTTTCGAAGTTTGTCATGTTGCACATGTGTTATTCTGTGTTCTACACTACTCTACGCTGCTTAAGAAGATTTCGAGTTATTTCATTCGTTTTTTGAGTTTTCCGAAGTTTCTCATGTTGCGAATGTGTTGTGCTGTGTTCTACACTACTCTACGCTGCTTCACAAGATTTTCAGTTAATTGTATACTTTTTTGAGTTTTTCGAAGTTTCTCCTAGTGCAGATAGGTTGTGCTGGGATCTAAACTAACTCTACACTGTTTCAGAGGTTTTCGAGTTATTTCATTACTTTTTTGAGTTTTTCGATGTTTCTCATGTTGCGTATGTGTTGTGCTGGGTTCTACATTACTCTACGCTGTTTCAGAGATTTTCGAGTTATTTCATAACTTTTTTGAGTTTTTCGAAGTTTCTCATGTTGTGTACGTGTTGTGCTACTTAACTACACTACTCTACGCTGCGTCAGAAAATTTCGAGTTTTTTTTAACTTTTTTGAGTTTTACGAAATTTCTCATGTTGCGTATGTGTTGTGCTGGGTTCTACATTACTCTACGCTGTTTCAGAGATTTTCGAGTTAATTCATTACTTTTTTCAGTTTTTCTAATTTTCTCATGTTGCATATGTAGAGTAGCTACATTACTCGACGCTGCTGCAGAAGATTTCGAGTTATGCTTATACTTTTTTGAGTTTTTCGAAGTTTCTCATGTTGCACATGTGTTGTGCTGTGCTTTACACTACTCTATGCTGCTTCAGAAGATTTCGAGTTATTTTTTTACTTTTTTGAGTTTTTCGAAGTTTCTCATGTTGCATATGTGTTGTGTTGTGTTCTACACTAGTCTATGCGGTTGCAGAAGATTCGAGTTGTTTGTATACTTTCTTGAGTTTCTCGAAGTTTCTCCTGGTGCATATGGGTTGTGCTGGGTACTAAACTAACTCTACACTGCTTCAGAGGTTTTCGAGTTATTTCATTACTTTTTTGAGTTTTTCGAAGTTTCACATGTTGCACATGTGTTGTTCTGTGTTCTACACTATTCTACGCTGCTTCAGAAGATTTCGAGTTATTTCATTAGTGTTTTGATTTTTCGAAGTTTCTCATGTTGCATATGTGTTGTGTTGTGTTCTACACTACTCTACACTGTTGCAGAAGATTTCGAGTAATTTGTATACTTTTTTGAGCTTTTCGTAGTTTCTCCTGGTGCATATGGGTTGTGCTGGGTTCTGAACTAACTCTACGCTGCGTCAGAAGATTTCGAGTTTTTTTAAACTTTTTTGAGTTTTGCGAAGTTTCTCATGTTGCGTATGTGTTGTGCTGGGTTCTACATTACTCTACGCTGTTTCAGAGATTTTCGAGTTATTTCATTACTTTTTTCAGTTTTTCTAAGTTTCTCATGTTGCATATGTGTTGTGTTGTGTTCTACACTAGTCTATGTGGTTGCAGAAGATTCGAGTTGTTGGTATACTTTTTTGAGTTTTTCGAAGTTTCCGCTGGTGCATATAGGTTGTGCTGGGTTCTAAACTAACTCTACACTGCTTCAGAGATTTTCGATTTATTTCATTACTTTTTTGAGTTTTTCGAAGTTTCTCATGTTGTGTACGTGTTGTGCTACTTAACTACACTACTCTACGCTGCGTCAGAAAATTTCGAGTTTTTTTTAACTTTTTTGAGTTTTGCGAAGTTTCTCATGTTGCGTATGTGTTGTTCTGTCTTCTACACTACTCTACGCGGTTGCAGAAGATTTCGAGTTATTTGTATACTTTTTTGAGCTTTTCGAAGTTTCTCATATTGCACATGTGATATGCTGCTTAGCTACACTACTCTACGCTGCTGCAGAAGATTTCGAGTTATTTTTATACTTTTTTGAGTTTTTCGAAGTTTCTCCTAGTGCAGATAGGTTGTGCTGGGATCTCATCTAACTCTACACTGTTTCAGAGGTTTTCGAGTTATTTCATTACTTTTTTGAGTTTTTCGATGTTTCTCATGTTGTGCTGCTTAAGTGCACTACTCTATGCTGCGTCAGAAGATTTCGAGTTTTTTTAAAATCTTTTTTGAGTTTTGCGAAGTTTCTCATGTTGCGTATGTGTTGTGCTGGGTTCTACATTACTCTACGCTGTTTCAGAGATTTTCTAGTAATTTCATTACTTTTTTCAGTTTTTCTAAGTTTCTCATGTTGCACATGTGTTGTGCTGTGTTCTACACTACTCTCCGCTGCTTCACAAGATTTCCAGTTAATTGTATACTTTCTTGAGCTTTTCGAAGTTTGTCATGTTGCACATGTGTTGTTCTGTGTTCTACACTACTCTACGCTGCTTCAGAAGATTTCGAGTTATTTCATTCGTTTTTTGAGTTTTTCGATGTTTCTCATGTTGCAAATGTGTTGTGCTGTGTTCTACACTACTCTACGCTGCTTCACAAGATTTCCAGTTAATTGTATACTTTTTTGAGCTTTTCGAAGTTTCTCCTAGTGCAGATAGGTTGTGCTGGGATCTAAACTAACTCTACACTGTTTCAGAGGTTTTCGAGTTATTTCATTACTTTTTTGAGTTTTTCGATGTTTCTCATGTTGCGTATGTGTTGTGCTGGGTTCTAAACTAACTCTACACTGCTTCAGAGGTTTTCGAGTTATTTCATTACTTTTTTGAGTTTTTCGACGTTTCTCATGTTGCACATGTGTTGTTCTGTGTTCTACACTACTCTACGCGGTTGCAGAAGATTTCGAGTTATTTGTATACTTTTTTGAGTTTTTCGAAGTTTCCCCTGGTGCATATAGGTTGTGCTGGGTTCTCAACTAACTCTACACTGCTTCAGAGGTTTTCGAGTTATTTCATTACTTTTTTGAGTTTTTCGAAGTTTCTCATGTTGCGTATGTGTTGTTCTGTCTTCTACACTACTCTACGCGGTTGCAGAAGATTTCGAGTTATTTGTATACTTTTTTGAGCTTTTCGAAGTTTCTCATATTGCACATGTGATATGCTGCTTAGCTACACTACTCTACGCTGCTGCAGAAGATTTCGAGTTATTTTTGTACTTTTTTGAGTTTTTCGAAGTTTCTCCTAGTGCAGATAGGTTGTGCTGGGATCTCATCTAACTCTACACTGTTTCAGAGGTTTTCGAGTTATTTCATTACTTTTTTGAGTTTTTCGATGTTTCTCATGTTGTGCTGCTTAACTACACTACTCTATGCTGCGTCAGAAGATTTCGAGTTTTTTAAAAAACTTTTTTGAGTTTTGCGAAGTTTCTCATGTTGCGTATGTGTTGTGCTGGGTTCTACATTACTCTACGCTGTTTCAGAGATTTTCGAGTTATTTCATTACTTTTTTCAGTTTTTCTAAGTTTCTCATGTTGCACATGTGTTGTTCTGTGTTCTACACTAGTCTATGCGGTTGCAGAAGATTCGAGTTGTTTGTATACTTTCTTGAGTTTCTCGAAGTTTCTCCTGGTGCATATGGGTTGTGCTGGGTTCTAAACTAACTTTACACTGCTTCAGAGGTTTTCGAGTTACTTCATTACTTTTTTGAGTTTTTTGACGTTTCTCATGTTGCACATGTGTTGTTCTGTGTTTTAAACTACTCTACGCTATTGCAGAAGATTTCGAGTTAGTTTTATGCTTTTTTGTGTTTTTCGAAGTTTCTCCTGGTGCATATGCTTTGTGCTGCGTTCTAAACTAACTCTACACTGCTTCAGAGGTTTTCGAGTTATTTCATTACTTTTTTGAGTTTTTCGAAGTTTCTCATGTTGCGTATGTGTTGTGCTGGGTTCGACGTTACTCTACGCTGTTTCAGAGATTTTCGAGTTATTTCATTACTCTTATCAGTTTTTCTAAGTTTCTCATGTTGCATATGTGTTGTGTTGTGTTCTACACTACTCTACGCTGCTTCACAAGATTTCCAGTTAATTGTATACTTTTTTGAGTTTTTCGAAGTTTCTCATGTTGCGAATGTGTTATGCTGCTTAACTAACTACTCTATCCTGCTTCAGAAGATTTCGAGTTATTTCATCACTTTTTTGATTTTTGCGATGTTTCTCATGTTGCGTATGTGTTGTGCTGGGTTCTACATTAATCTACGCTGTTTCAGAGATTTTAGAGTTATTTCATTACTTTTCGAAGTTTCTCATGTTGCACATGTGTTGTGCTGCGTAACTACACTACTCTACGCTGCTTCAGAAGATTTCGAGTTGTGTATATACTTTTTTGAGTTTTTCGAAGTTTCTCATGTTGTGTACGTGTTGTGCTGCTTAACTACACTACTCTATGCTGCGTCAGAAGATTTCGAGTTTTTTAAAACTTTTTTGTGTTTTGCGAAGTTTCTGATGTTGCGTATGTGTTGTGCTGGGTTCTCCACTACTCTACTCTGTTTCAGAGATTTTCGAGTTCTTTCATTACTTTTTTCAGTTTTTCTAAGTTGCTCATGTTGCATATGTGTTGTGTTGTGTTCTACACTAGTCTATGTGGTTGCAGAAGATTCGAGTTGTTTGTATACGTTTTTGAGTTTCTCGAAGTTTCTCCTGGTGCATATGGGTTGTGCTGGGTTCTCAACTAACTCTACACTGCTTCAGAAGTTTTCGAGTTATGTCATTACTTTTTTGAGTTTTTCGAAGTTTCTCATGTTGCACATGTGTTGTTCTGTGTTCTACACTACTCTACGCTGCTTCAGAAGATTTTGAGTTATTTCATTAGTTTTTTGATTTTTCGAAGTTTCTCATGTTGCATATGTGTTGTGTTGTGTTCTACACTACTCTACGCTGTTTCAGAGATTTTCGAGTAAATTTGTATACTTTTTTGAGCTTTTTGTAGTTTCTCCTGGTGCATATGGGTTGTGCTGCTTAGCTGCACTACTCTACGCTGCTGCAGAAGATTTCGAGTTATTTTTTTACTTTTTCGAGTTTTTCTAAGTTTCTCATGTTGCATATTTGTCGTGTTGTGTTCTACACTACTCTACGCGGTTGCAGAAGATTCGAGTTGTTTGTATACTTTCTTGAGTTTTTCGAAGTTTCTCATGTTGCACATGTGTTGTTCTGTGTTCTACACTATTCTACGCTGCTTCAGAAGATTTCGAGTTATTTCATTAGTTTTTTGAGTTTTCCGAAGTTTCTCCTGGTGCCTATGGGTGGTGCTGGGTTGTCAACTACTCTACGCTGCTGCAGAAGATTACGAGTTATTTTTTTACTTTTTCGAGTTTTTCTAAGTTTCTCATGTTGCGAATGTGTTGTGCTGCTTAACTATCTACTCTACGCTGCTTCAGAAGATTTCGAGTTATTTCATCACTTTTTTGATTTTTTCGATGTTTCTCATGTTGCGTATATGTTGTGCTGTGTTCTACACTACTCTGCACTGTTGCAGAAGATTTCGAGCTATTTGTATACTTTTTTGAGCTTTTCGTAGTTTCTCCTGGTGCATATGGGTTGTGCTGGGTTCTGAACTAACTTTACACTATTTCAGAGGTTTTCGAGTTATGTCATTACTGTTTTGAGTTTTTCGAAGTTTCTCATGTTGCGTCTGTGCTTAGCTACACTACTCTACGCTGCTGCAGAAGATTTCGAGTTATTTTTATACTGTTTGGAATTTTTTGAAGTTTTCCATGTTGCTTCAGTGATGTGCTGCTTAACTAACTACTCTACGCTGTTTCATAAGATTTGGAGTTATATCATTACATTCTTGAGTTTTTCGAAGTTTCTCATGTTGGGTATGTGTTGTGCTGCGTAACTGCACTACTCTATGCTGCTTCAGAAGATTTCGAGTTATTTTGTTACTTTTTTGAGTTTTTCAAAGCTTTTCATGTTGCGTATGTGTTCTGCTGGTTCTAAACTAACTCTACACTGCTTCAGAGGTTTTCGAGTTATTTCATTACTTTTTTGAGTTTTTCGAAGTTTCTCATGTTGCACATGTGTTGTTCTGTGTTCTACACTACTCTACGCTGCTTCAGAAGATTTCGAGTTATTTCATTACTTTTTTGAGTTTTTCGAAGTTTCTCATGTTGCACATGTGTTGTTCTGTGTTTTACACTCCTCTACGCTATTGCAGAAGATTTCGAGTTAGTTTTATGCTTTTTTGTGTTTTTCGAAGTTTCTCCTGGTGCATATGGCTTGTGCTCGGTTCTAAACTAACTCTACACTGCTTCAGAGGTTTTCGATTTATTTCATTACTTTTTTGAGTTTTTCGAAGTTTCTCATGTTGCACATGTGTTGTGATGTGTTCTACACTAATCTACACTTTTGGAGAAGATTTCGAGTTATTTGTATACTTTTTTGAGCTTTTCGTAGTTTCTCCTGGTGCATATGGTTTGTGCTGGGTTCTACATTACTCTACGCTTTTCAGAGAATTTCGAGTTATTTCATTACTTTTTTCAGTTTTTCTAAGTTTCTCATGTTGCATATGTGTTGTGCTGCTTAGCTACACTACTCTACGCTGCTGCAGAAGATTTCGAGTTATGTTTCTACTTTTTTGAGTTTTTCGAAGTTTCTCATGTTGCACATGTGTTGTTCTGTGTTCTGCACTACTCTACGCTGCTTCAGAAGATTTCGAGTTATTTCATTACTTTTTTGAGTTTTTCGAAGTTTCTCATGTTGCACATGTGTTGTGATGTGTTCTACACTAATCTACACTTTTGGAGAAGATTTCGAGTTATTTGTATACTTTTTTGAGCTTTTCGTAGTTTCTCCTGGTGCATATGGTTTGTGCTGGGTTCTACATTACTCTACGCCTTTCAGAGAATTTCGAGTTATTTCATTACTTTTTTCAGTTTTTCTAAGTTTCTCATGTTGCATATGTGTTGTGCTTCTTAGCTACACTACTCTACGCTGCTGCAGAAGATTTCGAGTTATGTGTCTACTTTTTTGAGTTTTTCGAAGTTTCTCATGTTGCACATGTGTTGTTCTGTGTTCTACACTACTCTATGCGGTTGCAGAAGATTTCGAGTTATTTGTACACTTTTTTGATTTTTTCGAAGTTTCTCATGTTGCGTATGTGTTGTGCTGTGTTCTACACTATACGCTGCATCACAAGATTTCCAGTTAATTGTATACTTTTTTGAGTTTTTCGAAGTTTCTCCTAGTGCAGATAGGTTGTGCTGGGATCTCATCTAACTCTATACTGTTTCAGAGGTTTTCGAGTTATTTCATTACTTTTTTGAGTTTTTCGATGTTTCTCATGTTGTGCTGCTTAACTACACTACTCTATGCTGCGTCAGAAGATTTCGAGTTTTTTTTTAAACTTTTTTGAGTTTTGCGAAGTTTCTGATGTTGCGTATGTGTTGTGCTGGGTTCTATTACTCTACGCTGTTTCAGAGATTTTAGAGTTATTTCATTACTTTTTTGAGTTTTTCGAAGTTTCTCATGTTGCACATGTGTTGTGCTGCGTAACTACACTACGCTATGCTGCTGCAGAAGATTTCGAGTTATTTTTTCACTTTATTGAGTTTTTCGAAGTTTCTCATGTTGCATATGTGTTGTGTTGTGTTCTGCACTACTCTACGCGGTTGCGGAAGGTTCGAATTGTTTGTATACTTTCTTGAGTTTTTCGAAGTTTCTCCTGGTGCATATGGGTTGTGCTGGGTACTAAACTAACTCTACACTGCTTCAGAGGTTTTCGAGTTTTTTCATTACTTTCTTGAGTTTTTCGAAGTTTCTCATGTTGCACATGTGTTGTTCTGTGTTTTACACTACTCTACGCTATTGCAGAAGATTTCGAGTTAGTTTTATGCTTTTTTGTGTTTTTCGAAGTTTCTCCTGGTGCATATGCTTTGTGCTGCGTTCTAAACTAACTCTACACTGCTTCAGAGGTTTTCGAGTTATTTCATTACTTTTTTGAGTTTTTCGAAGTTTCTCATGTTGCACATGTGTTGTTCTGTGTTCTACACTACTCTACGCTGCTTCAGAAGATTTCGAGTTATTTCATTACTTTTTTGAGTTTTTCGAAGTTTCTCATGTTGCACATGTGTTGTTCTGTGTTTTACACTCCTCGACGCTATTGCAGAAGATTTCGAGTTAGTTTTATGCTTTTTTGTGTTTTTCGAAGTTTCTCCTGGTGCTGCGCTCAAAACTAACTCTACACTGCTTCAGAGATTTTCGAGTTATTTCATTACTCTTTTCAGTTGTTCTAAGTTTCTCATGTTGCACATGTGTTGTGTTGTGTTCTACACTACTCTACGCTGCTTGAGAAGATTTCCAGTTAATTGTATACTTTTTTGAGTTTTTTGAAGTTTCTCAAGTTGCGAATGTGTTATGCTGCTTAACTAACTACTCTATCCTGCTTCAGAAGATTTCGAGTTATTTCATCACTTTTTTGATTTTTTCGAAGTTTCTCATGTTGTGTACGTGTTGTGCTGCTTAACTACACTACTCTACGCTGCGTCAGAAGATTTCGAGTTTTTTTAAACTTTTTTGTTTTTTGCGAAGTTTCTCATGTTGCGTATGTGTTTTGCTTGGTTCTACATTAATCTGCGCTGTTTCAGAGATTTTCGAGTTATTTCATTACATTTTTCAGTTTTTCTAAGTTTCTCATGTTGCATATGTCGAGTAGCTACACTACTCTACGCTGCTGCAGAAGATTTCGAGTTATGTTTATACTTTTTTGAGTTTTCCGAAGTTTCTCATGTTGCACATGTGTTGTGCTGTGCTCTACACTACTCTATGCTGCTTCAGAAGATTTCGAGTTATTTTTTTACTTTTTTGAGTTGCAGAAGATTTGAATTGTTTGTATACTTTTTTGAGCTTTTCGAAGCTTTTCATGTTGCGTATGTGTTCTGCTGGGTTCTACATTACTCTACGCTGCTGCAGAAGATTTCGAGTTATGTTTATACTTTTGTGAGTTTTTCGAAGTTTCTCATGTTGCACATGTGTTGTGCTGTGCTCTACACTACTCTATGCTGCTTCAGAAGATTTCAAGTTATTTTTTTACTTTTTTGAGTTTTTCGAAGTTTCTCATGTTGCATATGTGTTGTGTTGTGTTCTACACTAGTCTATGCGGTTGCAGAAGATTCGAGTTGTTTGTATACTTTCTTGAGTTTCTCGAAGTTTCTCCAGGTGCATATGGGTTGTGCTGGGTTCTAAACTAACTCTACACTGCTTCAGAGGTTTTCGAGTTATTTCATTACTTTTTTGAGTTTTTCGAAGTTTCTCATGTTGCACATGTGTTGTTCTGTGTTCTACACTACTCTACGCTGCTTCAGAAGATTTCGAGTTATTTCATTACTTTTTTGAGTTTTTCGAAGTTTCTCATGTTGCACATGTGTTGTTCTGTGTTTTACACTCCTCGACGCTATTGCAGAAGATTTCGAGTTAGTTTTATGCTTTTTTGTGTTTTTCGAAGTTTCTCCTGGTGCTGCGCTCTAAACTAACTCTACACTGCTTCAGAGATTTTCGAGTTATTTCATTACTCTTTTCAGTTGTTCTAAGTTTCTCATGTTGCACATGTGTTGTGTTGTGTTCTACACTACTCTACGCTGCTTGAGAAGATTTCCAGTTAATTGTATACTTTTTTGAGTTTTTTGAAGTTTCTCAAGTTGCGAATGTGTTATGCTGCTTAACTAACTACTCTATCCTGCTTCAGAAGATTTCGAGTTATTTCATCACTTTTTTGATTTTTTCGAAGTTTCTCATGTTGTGTACGTGTTGTGCTGCTTAACTACACTACTCTACGCTGCGTCAGAAGATTTCGAGTTTTTTTAAACTTTTTTGTTTTTTGCGAAGTTTCTCATGTTGCGTATGTGTTTTGCTTGGTTCTACATTAATCTACGCTGTTTCAGAGATTTTCGAGTTATTTCATTACATTTTTCAGTTTTTCTAAGTTTCTCATGTTGCATATGTCGAGTAGCTACACTACTCTACGCTGCTGCAGAAGATTTCGAGTTAGGTTTATACTTTTTTGAGTTTTCCGAAGTTTCTCATGTTGCACATGTGTTGTGCTGTGCTCTACACTACTCTATGCTGCTTCAGAAGATTTCGAGTTATTTTTTTACTTTTTTGAGTTGCAGAAGATTTGAATTGTTTGTATACTTTTTTGAGCTTTTCGAAGCTTTTCATGTTGCGTATGTGTTCTGCTGGGTTCTACATTACTCTACGCTGCTGCAGAAGATTTCGAGTTATGTTTATACTTTTGTGAGTTTTTCGAAGTTTCTCATGTTGCACATGTGTTGTGCTGTGCTCTACACTACTCTATGCTGCTTCAGAAGATTTCGAGTTATTTTTTTACTTTTTTGAGTTTTTCGAAGTTTCTCATGTTGCATATGTGTTGTGTTGTGTTCTACACTAGTCTATGCGGTTGCAGAAGATTCGAGTTGTTTGTATGCTTTCTTGAGTTTCTCGAAGTTTCTCCTGGTGCATATGGGTTGTGCTGGGTTCTAAACTAACTCTACACTGCTTCAGAGGTTTTCGAGTTATTTCATTACTTTTTTGAGTTTTTCGAAGTTTCTCATGTTGCACATGTGTTGTTCTGTGTTCTACACTACTCTACGCTGCTTCAGAAGATTTCGAGTTAGTTTTATGCTTTTTTGTGTTTTTCGAAGTTTCTCCTGGTGCTGCATTCTAAACTAACTCTACACTGCTTCAGAGATTTTCGAGTTATTTCATTACTCTTTTCAGTTGTTCTAAGTTTCTCATGTTGCACATGTGTTGTGTTGTGTTCTACACTACTCTACGCTGCTTGAGAAGATTTCCAGTTAATTGTATACTTTTTTGAGTTTTTTGAAGTTTCTCATGTTGCGAATGTGTTATGCTGCTTAACTAACTACTCTATCCTGCTTCAGAAGATTTCGAGTTATTTCATCACTTTTTTGATTTTTTCGAAGTTTCTCATGTTGTGTACGTGTTGTGCTGCTTAGCTGCACTACTCCACGCTGCTGCAGAAGATTTCGAGTTATTTGTATTTTTTTTTGAGTTTTTCGAAGTTTCTCATATTGCACATGTGTTGTGCTGTATTCTACACTACTCTACACTGTTGCAGAAGATTTCGAGTTATTTGTATACCTTTTTGAGCTTTTCGTAGTTTCCCCTGGTGCATATGGGTTGTGCTGGGTTCTGAACTAACTCTACGCTGGTTCAGAGGTTTTCGAGTTATTTCATAACTTTTTTGAGTTTTTCGATGTTTCTCATGTTGTGTACGTGTTGTGCTGCTTAACTACACTACTCTACGCTGCTTCAGAGGATTTCGAGTTTGTTTTAACCTTTTTGAGTTTTGCGAAGTTTCTCATGTTGCGTATGTGTTGTGCTGGCTTCTACATTACTCGACGCTGTTTCAGAGATTTTGGAGTCATTTCATTACTTTTTTCAGTTTTTCTAAGTTTCTCATGTTGCATATGTTTTTTGTTGTGTTCTACGCTAGCCGACGCGGTTGCAGAAGATTTTGAGTTATTTGTATACTTTTTCAGCTTTTCGTAGTTTTCAAAACTCGAAATCTTCTGAAGCAGCGTAGAGTAATGTAGAAACCAGCACAACACATACGCAAAATGAAAAGCTTCGAAAAACTCAAAAATTTAACAAAATAACTCGAAAACCTCTGAACCAGCGTAGAGTTAGTTCAGAACCCAGCACAACCCATATGCACCAGCGGAAACTTCCAAAAACTCAAAAAAGTATACCAACAACTCGAATCTTCTGCAACCGCGTAGAGTAGTGTAGAACACAGAACAACACATGTGCAACATGAGAAACTTCGAAAAACTCAAAAAAGTTATGAAATAACTCGAAAACCTCTGAAGCAGTGTAGAGTTAGTTTAGTACCCAGCACAACACATATGCAACATGAGAAACTTAGAAAAACTGAAAAAAGTAATGAAATAACTAGAAAATCTCTGAAACAGCGTAGAGTAATGTAGAACCGAGCACAACACATACGCAACATGAAAAGCTTCGAAAGACTCAAATATTTAAAAAAATAACTCGAAAACCTCTGAACCAGCGTAGAGTTAGTTCAGAACCCAGCACAACCTATATGCACCAGGAGAAACTACGAAAAGCTCAAAAAAGTATACAAATAACTCGAAATCTTCTGCAACCGCGTAGAGTAGTGTAGAACACAGAACAACACATGTGCAACATGAGAAACTTCGAAAAACTCAAAAAAGTAATGAAATAACTCGAAAACCTCTGAAGCAGTGTAGAGTTAGCTGAGAACCCAGCACAACCTATATGCACCAGGGGAAACTTCAAAAAACTCATAAAAGTATACAAATAACTCGCAATCTTCTGCAACCGCGTAGAGTAGTGTAGAACACAGAACAACACATGTGCAACTTGAGAAATGTCAAAAAACTCAAAAAAGTAATGAAATAACTCGAAAACCTCTGAAGCAGTGTAGAGTTAGTTTAGAACCCAGCACAACCCATATGCACCAAGAGAAACTTCGAAAAACTCAAGAAAGTATAAAAACAACTCGAATCTTCTGCAACCGCGTAGACTAGTGTAGAACACAACACAACACATATGCAACATGAGAAACTTCGAAAAACTCAAAAAAGTAAAAAAATAACTCGAAATCTTCTGAAGCAGCATAGAGTAGTGTAGTTACGCAGCACAACACATACACAACATGAGAAACTTCGAAAAACTCAAAAAAGTATACAAACAACTCGAATCTTCTGCAACCGCGCAGAGTAGTGCAGAACACAGAACAACACATGTGCAACATGAGAAACGACTAAAAAAATTTAAAAAGTAATAAAATAACTCGAAAACCTCTGAAGCAGTGTAGAGTTAGTTTAGAACCCAGCACAACCCATATGCACCAGGAGAAACTTCGAAAAACTCAAGAAAGTATACAAACAACTCGAATCTTCTGCAACCGCGTAGACTAGTGTAGAACACAACACAACACATATGCAACATGAGAAACATCGAAAAAATCAAAAAAGTGATCAAATAACTCGAAATCTTGTGAAGCAGCGTAGAGTAGTTAGTTAAGCAGCACAACACATTCGCAACATGAGAAACTTCGAAAAACTTAAAAAAGTGTACAATTAACTGGAAATCTTGTGAAGCAGCGGAGAGTAGTGTAGAACACAGCACAACACATACGCAACATGAGAAACATCGATAAAATCAAAAAAGTAATGCAATAACTCGAAATCTTCTGAAGCAGCGTAGAGTAGTTAGTTAAGATGCACAACACATTCGCAACATGAGAAACTTCGAAAAACTCAAGAAAGTATACAAACAACTCGAATCTTCTGCAACCGCGTAGAGTAGTGCAGAACACAGAACAACACATGTGCAACATGAGAAACTTCGAAAAACTCAAAAAAGTTATGAAATAACTCGAAAACCTCTGAAGCAGTGTAGAGTTAGTTTAGTACCCAGCACAACACATATGCAACATGAGAAACTTTGAAAAACAGAACAAAGTAATGAAATAACTCGAAAATCTCTGAAACAGCGTAGATTAATGTAGAACCCAGCACAACACATACGCAACATGGAAAGCTTCGAATAACTCACAAATTTAAAAAAATAACTCGAAAACCTCTGAACCAGCGTAGAGTTAGGTCAGAACCCAGCACAACCCATATGCACAGGGGAAACTTGGAAAAACTCAAAAAAGTATACAAATAACTCGAAATCTTCTGCAACTGCGTAGAGTAGTGTAGAACACAGAGCAACACATGTGCAACATGAGAAACGTCGAAAAACTCAAAAAAGTATACAATTAACTGAAAATCTTGTGAAGCAGCGTAGAATAGTGTAGAATACTTCGAAAAATTCAAAAAAGTATAAAAATAACTCGAAATCTTCTGAAGCAGCGCAGAGTTAGTTCAGAACCCAGCACAACCCATATGCACGTTGTGAAACTACGAAAAACTCAAGAAAGTATACAATTAACTGGAAATCTTGTGAAGCAGCGGAGAGTAGTGTAGAACACAGCACAACACATGTGCAACATGAGAAACTTCGAAAAATTCAAAAAAGTATAAAAATAACTCGAAATCTTCTGAAGCAGCGTAGAGTAGTTAGTTAAGCAGCACAACACATGTGCAACATGAGAAACGTCGAAAAACTCAAAAAAGTAATGAAGTAACTCGAAAACCTCTGAAGCAGTGTAGAGTTAGCTTAGAACCCAGCACAACCCATATGCACCAGGAGAAACTTCGAAAAACTCAAGAAAGTATAAAAACAACTCGAATCTTCTGCAACCGCGTAGACTAGTGTAGAACACAACACAACATATACGCAACATGAGAAACATCGAAAAAATCAAAAAGTGATGAAATAACTCGAAATCTTCTGAAGCAGCGCAGATTAGTTACTTAAGCAGCACAACACATTCGCAACATGAGAAACTTCGAAAAACTCAAAAAAGTATACAATTAACTGGAAATCTTGTGAAGCAGCGTAGAGTAGTGTAGAACACAGCACAACACATACGCAACATGAGAAACATCGAAAAAAACAAAAAAGTGATGAAATAACTCGAAATCTTCTGAAGCAGCATAGAGTAGTTAGTTAAACAGCACAACACATTCGCAACATGAGAAACTTCGAAAAACTCAAGAAAGTATACAAACAACTCGAATCTTCTGCAACCGCGTAGAGTTGTGTAGAACACAGAACAACACATGTGCAACATGAGAAACTTCGAAAAACTCAAAAAAGTTATGAAATAACCCGAAAACCTCTGAAGCAGTGTAGAGTTAGGTTAGTACCCAGCACAACACATATGCAACCTGAGAAACTTAGAAAAACTCAAAAAAGTAATGAAATAACTAGAAAATCTCTGAAGCAGCGTAGAGTGTTACAGAACCCAGCACAACCCATATGCACCTTGTGAAACTACGAAAAACTCAAGAAAGTATACAATTAACTGGAAATCTTGTGAAGCAGCGGAGAGTAGTGTAGAACACAGCACAACCCATATGCAACATGAGAAACTTCGAGAAACTCAAGAAAGTATACAAACAACTCGAATCTTCTGCAACCGCGTAGACTAGTGTAGAACACAACACAACACATATGCAACATGAGAAACTTCGAAAAACTCAAAAATGTAAAAAAATATCTCGAAATCTTCTGAAGCAGCATAGAGTAGTGTAGTTACGGAGCACAAGACATACACAACATGAGAAACTTCGAAAAACTCAAAAAAGTATACAATTAACTGGTAATCTTGTGAAGCAGCGTAGAGTAGTGCAGAACACAGCACAACATATACGCAACATGAGAAACATCGAAAAAAATCAAAAAAGTGATGAAATAACTCGAAATCTTCTGAAGCAGCGCAGAGTAGTTACTTAAGCAGCACAACACATTCGCAACATGAGAAACTTCGAAAAACTCAAAAAAGTATACAATTAACTGGAAATCATGTGAAGCAGCGAAGAGGAGTGCAGAACACAGCACAACATATACGCAACATGAGAAACATCGAAAAAATCAAAGAAGTGATGAAATAACTCGAAATCTTCTGAAGCAGCATAGAGTAGTGTAGTTAAGCAGCACAACACATTCGCAACATGAGAAACTTCGAAAAACTAAAAAAAAGTATACAATTAACTGGAAATCTTGTGAAGCAGCGTAGAGTAGTGTAGAAGACAGCGCAACACATACGCAACATGAGAAACATCGAAGAAATCAAAAAAGTGATGAAATAACTCGAAATCTTCTGAAGCAGCGTAGAGTAGTTAGTTAAGCAGCACAACACATTCGCAACATGAGAAACTTCGAAAAACTCAAAAAAGTATACAATAAACTGGAAATCTTGTGAAGCAGCGTAGAGTAGTGTAGAACACAGCACAACACATACGCAACATGAGAAACATCGAAAAAAATCAAAAAAGTGATGTAATAACTCGAAATCTTCTGAAGCAGCGTAGAGTAGTTAGTTAAGCAGCACAACACATTCGCAACATCAGAAACTTCGAAAAACTCAAGAAAGTATACAAACAACTCGAATCTTCTGCAACCGCGTAGACTAGTGTAGAACACAACACAACACATAGGCAACATGAGAAACTTCGAAAAACTCAAAAAAGTATACAATTAACTGAAAATCTTGTGAAGCAGCGTAGAATAGTGTAGAATACTTCGAAAAATTCAAAAAAGTATAAAAATAACTCGAAATCTTCTGAAGCAGCGTAGAGTTAGTTCAGAACCCAGCACAACCCATATGCACCTTGTGAAACTACGAAAAACTCAAGAAAGTATACAATTAACTGGAAATCTTGTGAAGCAGCGGAGAGTAGTGTAGAACACAGCACAACCCATATGCAACATGAGAAACTTCGAAAAACTCAAGAAAGTATACAAACAACTCGAATCTTCTGCAACCGCGTAGACTAGTGTAGAACACAACACAACACATATGCAACATGAGAAACTTCGAAAAACTCAAAAATGTAAAAAAATATCTCGAAATCTTCTGAAGCAGCATAGAGTAGTGTAGTTACGCAGCACAACACATACACAACATGAGAAACTTCGAAAAACTCAAAAAAGTATACAATTAACTGGTAATCTTGTGAAGCAGCGTAGAGTAGTGCAGAACACAGCACAACATATACGCAACATGAGAAACATCGAAAAAAATCAAAAAAGTGATGAAATAACTCGAAATCTTCTGAAGCAGCGCAGAGTAGTTACTTAAGCAGCACAACACATTCGCAACATGAGAAACTTCGAAAAACTCAAAAAAGTATACAATTAACTGGAAATCATGTGAAGCAGCGAAGAGTAGTGCAGAACACAGCACAACATATACGCAACATGAGAAACATCGAAAAAATCAAAGAAGTGATGAAATAACTCGAAATCTTCTGAAGCAGCGTAGAGTAGTTAGTTAAGCAGCACAACACATTCGCAACATGAGAAACTTCGAAAAACTAAAAAAAAGTATACAATTAACTGGAAATCTTGTGAAGCAGCGTAGAGTAGTGTAGAAGACAGCACAACACATACGCAACATGAGAAACATCGAAAAAAATCAAAAAAGTGATGTAATAACTCGAAATCTTCTGAAGCAGCGTAGAGTAGTTAGTTAAGCAGCACAACACATTCGCAACATCAGAAACTTCGAAAAACTCAAGAAAGTATACAAACAACTCGAATCTTCTGCAACCGCGTAGAGTTGTGTAGAACACAGAACAACACATGTGCAACATGAGAAACTTCGAAAAACTCAAAAAAGTTATGAAATAACTCGAAAACCTCTGAAGCAGTGTAGAGTTAGTTTAGTACCCAGCACAACACATATGCAACCTGAGAAACTTAGAAAAACTCAAAAAAGTAATGAAATAACTAGAAAATCTCTGAAGCAGCGTAGAGTAATCTAGAACCCAGCACAACACATACGCAACATGAAAAGCTTCGAAAGACTCAAAAATTTAAAAAAATAACTCGAAAACCTCTGAACCAGCGTAGAGTTAGTTCAGAACCCAGCACAACCCATATGCACCTTGTGAAACTACGAAAAACTCAAGAAAGTATACAATTAACTGGAAATCTTGTGAAGCAGCGGAGAGTAGTTTAGAACACAGCACAACCCATATGCAACATGAGAAACTTCGAAAAACTCAAGAAAGTATAGAAACAACTCGAATCTTCTGCAACCGCGTAGACTAGTGTAGAACACAACACAACACATATGCAACATGAGAAACTTCGAAAAACTCAAAAATGTAAAAAAATATCTCGAAATCTTCTGAAGCAGCATAGAGTAGTGTAGTTACGCAGCACAACACATACACAACATGAGAAACTTCGAAAAACTCAAAAAGTATACAATTAACTGGTAATCTTGTGAAGCAGCGTAGAGTAGTGCAGAACACAGCACAACATATACGCAACATGAGAAACATCGAAAAAAATCAAAAAAGTGATGAAATAACTCGAAATCTTCTGAAGCAGCGCAGAGTAGTTACTTAAGCAGCACAACACATTCGCAACATGAGAAACTTCGAAAAACTCAAAAAAGTATACAATTAACTTGAAATCATGTGAAGCAGCGAAGAGTAGTGCAGAACACAGCACAACATATACGCAACATGAGAAACATCGAAAAAATCAAAAAAGTGATGAAGTAACTCGAAATCTTCTGAAGCAGCGTAGAGTAGTTAGTTAAGCAGTACAACACATTCGCAACATGAGAAACTTCGAAAAACTCAAAAAAGTATACAATAAACTGGAAATCTTGTGAAGCAGCGCAGTGTAGAACACAGCACAACACATACGCAACATGAGAAACATCGAAAAAAATCAAAAAAGTGATGTAATAACTCGAAATCTTCTGAACCAACGTAGAGTAGTTAGTTAAGCAGCACAACACATTCGCAACATCAGAAACTTCGAAAAACTCAAGAAAGTATACAAACAACTCGAATCTTGTGCAACCGCATAGAGTTGTGTAGAACACAGAACAACACATGTGCAACATGAGAAACTTCGAAAAACTCAAAAAAGTTATGAAATAAATCGAAAACCTCTGAAGCAGTGTAGAGTTAGTTTAGTACCCAGCACAACACATATGCAACCTGAGAAACTTAGAAAAACTCAAAAAAGTAATGAAATAACTAGAAAATCTCTGAAGCAGCGTAGAGTAATGTAGAACCCAGCACAACACATACGCAACATGAAAAGCTTCGAAAGACTCAAAAATTTAAAAAAATAACTCGAAAACCTCTGAACCAGCGTAGAGTGTTACAGAACCCAGCACAACCCATATGCACCTTGTGAAACTACGAAAAACTCAAGAAAGTATACAATTAACTGGAAATCTTGTGAAGCAGCGGAGAGTAGTGTAGAACACAGCACAACACATGTGCAACATGAGAAACTTCGAAAAATTCAAGAAAGTATACAAACAACTCGAATCTTCTGCAACCGCGTAGACTAGTGTAGAACACAACACAACACATATGCAACATGAGAAACTTCGAAAAACTCAAAAATGTAAAAAAATATCTCGAAATCTTCTGAAGCAGCATAGAGTAGTGTAGTTACGCAGCACAACACATACACAACATGAGAAACTTCGAAAAACTCAAAAAAGTATACAATTAACTGGTAATCTTGTGAAGCAGCGTAGAGTAGTGCAGAACACAGCACAACATATACGCAACATGAGAAACATCGAAAAAATCAAAAAAGTGATGAAATAACTCGAAATCTTCTGAAGCAGTGTAGAGTAGTTACTTAAGCAGCACAACACATTCGCAACATGAGAAACTTCGAAAAACTCAAAAAAGTATACAATTAACTGGAAATCATGTGAAGCAGCGAAGAGTAGTGCAGAACACAGCACAACATATACGCAACATGAGAAACATCGAAAAAATCAAAGAAGTGATGAAATAACTCGAAATCTTCTGAAGCAGCGTAGAGTAGTTAGTTAAGCAGCACAACACATTCGCAACATGAGAAACTTCGAAAAACTCAAAAAAAGTATACAATTAACTGGAAATCTTGTGAAGCAGCGTAGAGTAGTGTAGAAGACAGCGCAACACATACGCAACATGAGAAACATCGAAAAAATCAAAAAAGTGATGAAATAACTCGAAATCTTCTGAAGCAGCGTAGAGTAGTTAGTTAAGCAGCACAACACATTCGCAACATGAGAAACTTCGAAAAACTCAAAAAAGTATACAATAAACTGGAAATCTTGTGAAGCAGCGTAGAGTAGTGTAGAACACAGCACAACACATACGCAACATGAGAAACATCGAAAAAAATCAAAAAAGTGATGTAATAACTCGAAATCTTCTGAAGCAGCGTAGAGTAGTTAGTTAAGCAGCACAACACATTCGCAACATCAGAAACTTCGAAAAACTCAAGAAAGTATACAAACAACTCGAATCTTCTGCAACCGCGTAGAGTTGTGTAGAACACAGAACAACACATGTGCAACATGAGAAACTTCGAAAAACTCAAAAAAGTTATGAAATAACTCGAAAACCTCTGAAGCAGTGTAGAGTTAGTTTAGTACCCAGCACAACACATATGCAACCTGAGAAACTTAGAAAAACTCAAAAAAGTAATGAAATAACTAGAAAATCTCTGAAGCAGCGTAGAGTAATCTAGAACCCAGCACAACACATACGCAACATGAAAAGCTTCGAAAGACTCAAAAATTTAAAAAAATAACTCGAAAACCTCTGAACCAGCGTCGAGTTAGTTCAGAACCCAGCACAACCCATATGCACCTTGTGAAACTACGAAAAGCTCAAGAAAGTATACAATTAACTGGAAATCTTGTGAAGCAGCGGAGAGTAGTGTAGAACACAGCACAACCCATATGCAACATGAGAAACTTCGAAAAACTCAAGAAAGTATAGAAACAACTCGAATCTTCTGCAACCGCGTAGACTAGTGTAGAACACAACACAACACATATGCAACATGAAAAACTTCGAAAAACTCAAAAAAGTATAAAAATAACTCGAAATCTTCTGAAGCAGCGTAGAGTAGTTAGTTAAGCAGCACAACACATGTGCAACATGAGAAACGTCGAAAAACTCAAAAAAGTAATGAAATAACTCGAAAACCTCTGAAGCAGTGTAGAGTTAGTTTAGAACCCAGCACAACCCATATGCACCAGGAGAAACTTCGAAAAACTCAAGAAAGTATACAAACAACTCGAATCTTCTGCAACCGCGTAGACTAGTGTAGAACACAACACAACACATATGCAAAATGAGAAATTTCGAAAAACTCAAAAAAGTAAAAAAATAACGAAAGCTTCTGAAGCAGCATAGAGTAGTGTAGTTACGCAGCACAACACATACACAACATGAGAAACTTCGAAAAACTCAAAAAAGTATACAATTAACTGGTAATCTTGTGAAGCAGCGTAGAGTAGTGCAGAACACAGCACAACATATACGCAACATGAGAAACATCGAAAAAATCAAAAAAGTGATGAAATAACTCGAAATCTTCTGAAGCAGCGCAGAGTAGTTACTTAAGCAGCACAACACATTCGCAACATGAGAAACTTCGAAAAACTCAAAAAAGTATACAATTAACTGGAAATCTTGTGAAGCAGCGTAGTGCAGTGCAGAACACAGCACAACATATACGCAACATGAGAAACATCGAAAAAAATCAAAAATGTGATGAAATAACTCGAAATCTTCTGAAGCAGCGCAGAGTAGTTACTTAAGCAGCACAACACATTCGCAACATGAGAAACTTCGAAAAACTCAAAAAAGTATACAATTAACTGGAAATCATGTGAAGCAGCGAAGAGGAGTGCAGAACACAGCACAACATATACGCAACATGAGAAACATCGAAAAAATCAAAGAAGTGATGAAATAACTCGAAATCTTCTGAAGCAGCATAGAGTAGTGTAGTTAAGCAGCACAACACATTCGCAACATGAGAAACTTCGAAAAACTAAAAAAAAGTATACAATTAACTGGAAATCTTGTGAAGCAGCGTAGAGTAGTGTAGAAGACAGCGCAACACATACGCAACATGAGAAACATCGAAGAAATCAAAAAAGTGATGAAATAACTCGAAATCTTCTGAAGCAGCGTAGAGTAGTTAGTTAAGCAGCACAACACATTCGCAACATGAGAAACTTCGAAAAACTCAAAAAAGTATACAATAAACTGGAAATCTTGTGAAGCAGCGTAGAGTAGTGTAGAACACAGCACAACACATACGCAACATGAGAAACATCGAAAAAAATCAAAAAAGTGATGTAATAACTCGAAATCTTCTGAAGCAGCGTAGAGTAGTTAGTTAAGCAGCACAACACATTCGCAACATCAGAAACTTCGAAAAACTCAAGAAAGTATACAAACAACTCGAATCTTCTGCAACCGCGTAGACTAGTGTAGAACACAACACAACACATATGCAACATGAGAAACTTCGAAAAACTCAAAAAAGTATACAATTAACTGAAAATCTTGTGAAGCAGCGTAGAATAGTGTAGAATACTTCGAAAAATTCAAAAAAGTATAAAAATAACTCGAAATCTTCTGAAGCAGCGTAGAGTTAGTTCAGAACCCAGCACAACCCATATGCACCTTGTGAAACTACGAAAAACTCAAGAAAGTATACAATTAACTGGAAATCTTGTGAAGCAGCGGAGAGTAGTGTAGAACACAGCACAACCCATATGCAACATGAGAAACTTCGAAAAACTCAAGAAAGTATACAAACAACTCGAATCTTCTGCAACCGCGTAGACTAGTGTAGAACACAACACAACACATATGCAACATGAGAAACTTCGAAAAACTCAAAAATGTAAAAAAATATCTCGAAATCTTCTGAAGCAGCATAGAGTAGTGTAGTTACGCAGCACAACACATACACAACATGAGAAACTTCGAAAAACTCAAAAAAGTATACAATTAACTGGTAATCTTGTGAAGCAGCGTAGAGTAGTGCAGAACACAGCACAACATATACGCAACATGAGAAACATCGAAAAAAATCAAAAAAGTGATGAAATAACTCGAAATCTTCTGAAGCAGCGCAGAGTAGTTACTTAAGCAGCACAACACATTCGCAACATGAGAAACTTCGAAAAACTAAAAAAAAGTATACAATTAACTGGAAATCTTGTGAAGCAGCGTAGAGTAGTGTAGAAGACAGCACAACACATACGCAACATGAGAAACATCGAAAAAAATCAAAAAAGTGATGTAATAACTCGAAATCTTCTGAAGCAGCGTAGAGTAGTTAGTTAAGCAGCACAACACATTCGCAACATCAGAAACTTCGAAAAACTCAAGAAAGTATACAAACAACTCGAATCTTCTGCAACCGCGTAGAGTTGTGTAGAACACAGAACAACACATGTGCAACATGAGAAACTTCGAAAAACTCAAAAAAGTTATGAAATAACTCGAAAACCTCTGAAGCAGTGTAGAGTTAGTTTAGTACCCAGCACAACACATATGCAACCTGAGAAACTTAGAAAAACTCAAAAAAGTAATGAAATAACTAGAAAATCTCTGAAGCAGCGTAGAGTAATCTAGAACCCAGCACAACACATACGCAACATGAAAAGCTTCGAAAGACTCAAAAATTTAAAAAAATAACTCGAAAACCTCTGAACCAGCGTAGAGTTAGTTCAGAACCCAGCACAACCCATATGCACCTTGTGAAACTACGAAAAACTCAAGAAAGTATACAATTAACTGGAAATCTTGTGAAGCAGCGGAGAGTAGTTTAGAACACAGCACAACCCATATGCAACATGAGAAACTTCGAAAAACTCAAGAAAGTATAGAAACAACTCGAATCTTCTGCAACCGCGTAGACTAGTGTAGAACACAACACAACACATATGCAACATGAGAAACTTCGAAAAACTCAAAAATGTAAAAAAATATCTCGAAATCTTCTGAAGCAGCATAGAGTAGTGTAGTTACGCAGCACAACACATACACAACATGAGAAACTTCGAAAAACTCAAAAAAGTATACAATTAACTGGTAATCTTGTGAAGCAGCGTAGAGTAGTGCAGAACACAGCACAACATATACGCAACATGAGAAACATCGAAAAAAATCAAAGAAGTGATGAAATAACTCGAAATCTTCTGAAGCAGCGTAGAGTAGTTAGTTAAGCAGCACAACACATTCGCAACATGAGAAACTTCGAAAAACTAAAAAAAAGTATACAATTAACTGGAAATCT
Source organism: Pristiophorus japonicus (assembly GCF_044704955.1). NCBI lineage: Eukaryota > Metazoa > Chordata > Chondrichthyes > Pristiophoridae > Pristiophorus > Pristiophorus japonicus. The sequence goes on along the minus strand of NW_027252977.1, from coordinate 479,982 downwards.
TGTGAAGCAGCGTAGAGTAGTGTAGAAGACAGCACAACACATACGCAACATGAGAAACATCGAAAAAAATCAAAAAAGTGATGTAATAACTCGAAATCTTCTGAAGCAGCGTAGAGTAGTTAGTTAAGCAGCACAACACATTCGCAACATCAGAAACTTCGAAAAACTCAAGAAAGTATACAAACAACTCGAATCTTCTGCAACCGCGTAGAGTTGTGTAGAACACAGAACAACACATGTGCAACATGAGAAACTTCGAAAAACTCAAAAAAGTTATGAAATAACTCGAAAACCTCTGAAGCAGTGTAGAGTTAGTTTAGTACCCAGCACAACACATATGCAACCTGAGAAACTTAGAAAAACTCAAAAAAGTAATGAAATAACTAGAAAATCTCTGAAGCAGCGTAGAGTAATCTAGAACCCAGCACAACACATACGCAACATGAAAAGCTTCGAAAGACTCAAAAATTTAAAAAAATAACTCGAAAACCTCTGAACCAGCGTAGAGTTAGTTCAGAACCCAGCACAACCCATATGCACCTTGTGAAACTACGAAAAACTCAAGAAAGTATACAATTAACTGGAAATCTTGTGAAGCAGCGGAGAGTAGTTTAGAACACAGCACAACCCATATGCAACATGAGAAACTTCGAAAAACTCAAGAAAGTATAGAAACAACTCGAATCTTCTGCAACCGCGTAGACTAGTGTAGAACACAACACAACACATATGCAACATGAGAAACTTCGAAAAACTCAAAAATGTAAAAAAATATCTCGAAATCTTCTGAAGCAGCATAGAGTAGTGTAGTTACGCAGCACAACACATACACAACATGAGAAACTTCGAAAAACTCAAAAAGTATACAATTAACTGGTAATCTTGTGAAGCAGCGTAGAGTAGTGCAGAACACAGCACAACATATACGCAACATGAGAAACATCGAAAAAAATCAAAAAAGTGATGAAATAACTCGAAATCTTCTGAAGCAGCGCAGAGTAGTTACTTAAGCAGCACAACACATTCGCAACATGAGAAACTTCGAAAAACTCAAAAAAGTATACAATTAACTTGAAATCATGTGAAGCAGCGAAGAGTAGTGCAGAACACAGCACAACATATACGCAACATGAGAAACATCGAAAAAATCAAAAAAGTGATGAAGTAACTCGAAATCTTCTGAAGCAGCGTAGAGTAGTTAGTTAAGCAGTACAACACATTCGCAACATGAGAAACTTCGAAAAACTCAAAAAAGTATACAATAAACTGGAAATCTTGTGAAGCAGCGCAGTGTAGAACACAGCACAACACATACGCAACATGAGAAACATCGAAAAAAATCAAAAAAGTGATGTAATAACTCGAAATCTTCTGAACCAACGTAGAGTAGTTAGTTAAGCAGCACAACACATTCGCAACATCAGAAACTTCGAAAAACTCAAGAAAGTATACAAACAACTCGAATCTTGTGCAACCGCATAGAGTTGTGTAGAACACAGAACAACACATGTGCAACATGAGAAACTTCGAAAAACTCAAAAAAGTTATGAAATAAATCGAAAACCTCTGAAGCAGTGTAGAGTTAGTTTAGTACCCAGCACAACACATATGCAACCTGAGAAACTTAGAAAAACTCAAAAAAGTAATGAAATAACTAGAAAATCTCTGAAGCAGCGTAGAGTAATGTAGAACCCAGCACAACACATACGCAACATGAAAAGCTTCGAAAGACTCAAAAATTTAAAAAAATAACTCGAAAACCTCTGAACCAGCGTAGAGTGTTACAGAACCCAGCACAACCCATATGCACCTTGTGAAACTACGAAAAACTCAAGAAAGTATACAATTAACTGGAAATCTTGTGAAGCAGCGGAGAGTAGTGTAGAACACAGCACAACACATGTGCAACATGAGAAACTTCGAAAAATTCAAGAAAGTATACAAACAACTCGAATCTTCTGCAACCGCGTAGACTAGTGTAGAACACAACACAACACATATGCAACATGAGAAACTTCGAAAAACTCAAAAATGTAAAAAAATATCTCGAAATCTTCTGAAGCAGCATAGAGTAGTGTAGTTACGCAGCACAACACATACACAACATGAGAAACTTCGAAAAACTCAAAAAAGTATACAATTAACTGGTAATCTTGTGAAGCAGCGTAGAGTAGTGCAGAACACAGCACAACATATACGCAACATGAGAAACATCGAAAAAAATCAAAAAAGTGATGAAATAACTCGAAATCTTCTGAAGCAGTGTAGAGTAGTTACTTAAGCAGCACAACACATTCGCAACATGAGAAACTTCGAAAAACTCAAAAAAGTATACAATTAACTGGAAATCATGTGAAGCAGCGAAGAGTAGTGCAGAACACAGCACAACATATACGCAACATGAGAAACATCGAAAAAATCAAAGAAGTGATGAAATAACTCGAAATCTTCTGAAGCAGCGTAGAGTAGTTAGTTAAGCAGCACAACACATTCGCATCATGAGAAACTTCGAAAAACTCAAAAAAAGTATACAATTAACTGGAAATCTTGTGAAGCAGCGTAGAGTAGTGTAGAAGACAGCGCAACACATACGCAACATGAGAAACATCGAAAAAATCAAAAAAGTGATGAAATAACTCGAAATCTTCTGAAGCAGCGTAGAGTAGTTAGTTAAGCAGCACAACACATTCGCAACATGAGAAACTTCGAAAAACTCAAAAAAGTATACAATAAACTGGAAATCTTGTGAAGCAGCGTAGAGTAGTGTAGAACACAGCACAACACATACGCAACATGAGAAACATCGAAAAAAATCAAAAAAGTGATGTAATAACTCGAAATCTTCTGAAGCAGCGTAGAGTAGTTAGTTAAGCAGCACAACACATTCGCAACATCAGAAACTTCGAAAAACTCAAGAAAGTATACAAACAACTCGAATCTTCTGCAACCGCGTAGAGTTGTGTAGAACACAGAACAACACATGTGCAACATGAGAAACTTCGAAAAACTCAAAAAAGTTATGAAATAACTCGAAAACCTCTGAAGCAGTGTAGAGTTAGTTTAGTACCCAGCACAACACATATGCAACCTGAGAAACTTAGAAAAACTCAAAAAAGTAATGAAATAACTAGAAAATCTCTGAAGCAGCGTAGAGTAATCTAGAACCCAGCACAACACATACGCAACATGAAAAGCTTCGAAAGACTCAAAAATTTAAAAAAATAACTCGAAAACCTCTGAACCAGCGTCGAGTTAGTTCAGAACCCAGCACAACCCATATGCACCTTGTGAAACTACGAAAAGCTCAAGAAAGTATACAATTAACTGGAAATCTTGTGAAGCAGCGGAGAGTAGTGTAGAACACAGCACAACCCATATGCAACATGAGAAACTTCGAAAAACTCAAGAAAGTATAGAAACAACTCGAATCTTCTGCAACCGCGTAGACTAGTGTAGAACACAACACAACACATATGCAACATGAAAAACTTCGAAAAACTCAAAAAAGTATAAAAATAACTCGAAATCTTCTGAAGCAGCGTAGAGTAGTTAGTTAAGCAGCACAACACATGTGCAACATGAGAAACGTCGAAAAACTCAAAAAAGTAATGAAATAACTCGAAAACCTCTGAAGCAGTGTAGAGTTAGTTTAGAACCCAGCACAACCCATATGCACCAGGAGAAACTTCGAAAAACTCAAGAAAGTATACAAACAACTCGAATCTTCTGCAACCGCGTAGACTAGTGTAGAACACAACACAACACATATGCAACATGAGAAATTTCGAAAAACTCAAAAAAGTAAAAAAATAACGAAAGCTTCTGAAGCAGCATAGAGTAGTGTAGTTACGCAGCACAACACATACACAACATGAGAAACTTCGAAAAACTCAAAAAAGTATACAATTAACTGGTAATCTTGTGAAGCAGCGTAGAGTAGTGCAGAACACAGCACAACATATACGCAACATGAGAAACATCGAAAAAATCAAAAAAGTGATGAAATAACTCGAAATCTTCTGAAGCAGCGCAGAGTAGTTACTTAAGCAGCACAACACATTCGCAACATGAGAAACTTCGAAAAACTCAAAAAAGTATACAATTAACTGGAAATCTTGTGAAGCAGCGTAGTGCAGTGCAGAACACAGCACAACATATACGCAACATGAGAAACATCGAAAAAATCAAAAAAGTGATGAAATAACTCGAAATCTTCTGAAGCAGCGTAAAGTAGTTAGTTAAGCAGCACAACACATTCGCAACATGAGAAACTTCGAAAAACTCAAAAAAGTATACAATTAACTGGAAATCTTGTGAAGCAGCGTAGAATAGTGTAGAACACAGCACAACACATACGCAACATGAGAAACATCGAAAAAATCAAAACAGTGATGAAATAACTCGAAATCTTCTGAAGCAGCGTAGAGTAGTTAGTTAAGCAGCACAACACATTCGCAACATGAGAAACTTCGAAAAACTCAAAAAAAGTATACAATTAACTGGAAATCTTGTGAAGCAGCGTAGAGTAGTGCAGAACACAGCACAACACATACGCAACATGAGAAACATCGAAAAAATCAAAAAAGTGATGAAATAACTCGAAATCTTCTGAAGCAGCGTAGAGTAGTTAGTTAAGCAGCACAACACATTCGCAACATGAGAAACTTCGAAAAACTCAAAAAAGTATACAATTAACTGGAAATCTTGTGAAGCAGCGTAGAATAGTGTAGAACACAGCACAACACATACGCAATATGAGAAACATCGAAAAAAATCTAAAAAATGATGAAATAACTCGAAATATTCTGAAGCAGCGTAGAGTACTTAGTTAAGCAGCACAACACATTCGCAACATGAGAAACTTCGAAAAACTCAAAAAAGTATACAATTAACTGGAAATCTTGTGAAGCAGCGTAGAGTAGTGTAGAACACAGAACAACACATGTGCAACATGAGAAACTTCGAAAAACTCAAAAAAGTTATGAAATAACTCGAAAACCTCTGAAGCAGTGTAGAGTTAGTTTAGTACCCAGCACAACACATATGCAACATGAGAAACTTAGAAAAACTGAAAAAAGTAATGAAATAATTAGAAAATCTCTGAAACAGCGTAGAGTAATGTAGAACCCAGCACAACACATACGCAACATGAAAAGCTTCGAAAGACTCAAAAATTTAAAAAAATAACTCGAAAACCTCTGAACCAGCGTAGAGTTAGTTCAGAACCCAGCACAACCCATATGCACCAGGAGAAACTACGAAAAGCTCAACAAAGTATACAAATAACTCGAAATCTTCTGCAACAGTGTAGAGTAGTGTAGAACCCAGCACGACCCATATGCAGCAGGAGAAACTTCGAAAAACTCAAGAAAGTGTACAAACAACTCGAATCTTCTGCAACCGCGTAGACTAGTGTAGAACACAACACAACACATATGCAACATGAGAAACTTCGAAAAACTCAAAAAAGTATACAATAAACTGTATACGCAACATGAAAAGCTTCGAAAGACTCAAAAATTTAAAAAAATAACTCGAAAACCTCTGAACCAGCGTAGAGTTAGTTCAGAACCCAGCACAACCCATATGCACCTTGTGAAACTACGAAAAACTCAAGAAAGTATACAATTAACTGGAAATCTTGTGAAGCAGCGGAGAGTAGTGTAGAACACAGCACAACACATGTGCAACATGAGAAACTTCGAAAAATTCAAAAAAGTATACAATTAACTGGAAATCTTGTGAAGCAGCGTAGACTAGTGTAGAACACAGCACAACACATGTGCAACATGAGAAACTTCGAAAAATTCAAAAAAGTATAAAAATAACTCGAAATCTTCTGAAGCAGCGTAGAGTTAGTTTAGAACCCAGCACAACCCATATGCACCAGGAGAAACTTCGAAAAACTCAAGAAAGTATACAAACAACTCGAATCTTCTGCAACCGCGTAGACTAGTGTAGAACACAACACAACACATATGCAACATGAGAAACTTCGAAAAACTCAAAAAAGAAAAAAAATAACGAAAGCTTCTGAAGCAGCATAGAGTAGTGTAGTTACGCAGCACAACACATACACAACATGAGAAACTTCGAAAAACTCAAAAAAGTATACAATTAACTGGTAATCTTGTGAAGCAGCGTAGAGTAGTGCAGAACACAGCACAACATATACGCAACATGAGAAACATCGAAAAAATCAAAATAGTGATGAAATAACTCGAAATCTTCTGAAGCAGCGCAGAGTAGTTACTTAAGCAGCACAACACATTCGCAACATGAGAAACTTCGAAAAACTCAAAAAAGTATACAATTAACTGGAAATCTTGTGAAGCAGCGTAGTGTAGTGCAGAACACAGCACAACATATACGCAACATGAGAAACATCGAAAAAATCAAAAAAGTGATGAAATAACTCGAAATCTTCTGAAGCAGCGTAAAGTAGTTAGTTAAGCAGCACAACACATTCGCAACATGAGAAACTTCGAAAAACTCAAAAAAGTATACAATTAACTGGAAATCTTGTGAAGCAGCGTAGAATAGTGTAGAACACAGCACAACACATACGCAACATGAGAAACATCGAAAAAATTAAAACAGTGATGAAATAACTCGAAATCTTCTGAAGCAGCGTAAAGTAGTTAGTTAAGCAGCACAACACATTCGCAACATGAGAAACTTCGAAAAACTCAAAAAAAGTATACAATTAACTGGAAATCTTGTGAAGCAGCGTAGAGTAGTGTAGAACACAGCACAACACATACGCAACATGAGAAACATCGAAAAAATCAAAAAGGTGATGAAATAACTCGAAATCTTCTGAAGCAGCGTAGAGTAGTTAGTTAAGCAGCACAACACATTCGCAACATGAGAAACTTCGAAAAACTCAAAAAAGTATACAATTAACTGGAAATCTTGTGAAGCAGCGTAGAATAGTGTAGAACACAGCACAACACATACGCAATATGAGAAACATCGAAAAAAATCAAAAAAATGAAGAAATAACTCGAAATCTTCTGAAGCAGCGTAGAGTACTTAGTTAAGCAGCACAACACATTCGCAACATGAGAAACTTCGAAAAACTCAAAAAAGTATACAATTAACTGGTAATCTTGTGAAGCAGCGTAGAGTAGTGCAGAACACAGCACAACATACACGCAACATGAGAAACATCGAAAAAATCAAAAAAGTGATGAAATAACTCGAAATCTTCTGAAGCAGCGCAGAGTAGTTACTTAAGCAGCACAACACATTCGCAACATGAGAAACTTCGAAAAACTCAAAAAAGTATACAATTAACTGGAAATCTTGTGAAGCAGTGTAGTGTAGTGCAGAACACAGCACAACATATACGCAACATGAGAAACATCGAAAAAATCAACAAAGTGATGAAATAACTCGAAATCTTCTGAATCAGCGTAGAGTAGTTAGTTAAGCAGCACAACACATTCGCAACATGAGAAACTTCGAAAAACTCAAAGAAAGTATACAATTAACTGGAAATCTTGTGAAGCAGCGTAGAGTAGTGTAGAACACAGCACAACACATACGCAACATGAGAAACATCGAAAAAATCAAAAAAGTGATGAAATAACTCGAAATCCTCTGAAGCAGCGTAGAGTAGTTAGTTAAGCAGCACAACACATTCGCAACATGAGAAACTTCGAAAAACTCAAAAAAGTATACAATTAACTGGAAATCTTGTGAAGCAGCGTAGAATAGTGTAGAACACAGCACAACACATACGCAATATGAGAAACATCGAAAAAAATCAAAAAAATGATGAAATAACTCGAAATCTTCTGAAGCAGCGTAGAGTACTTAGTTAAGCAGCACAACACATTCGCAACATGAGAAACTTCGAAAAACTCAAAAAAGTATACAATTAACTGGAAATCTTGTGAAGCAGCGTAGAGTAGTGTAGAACACAGAACAACACATGTGCAACATGAGAAACTTCGAAAAACTCAAAAAAGTTATGAAATAACTCGAAAACCTCTGAAGCAGTGTAGAGTTAGTTTAGTACCCAGCACAACACATATGCAACATGAGAAACTTAGAAAAACTGAAAAAAGTAATGAAATAATTAGAAAATCTCTGAAACAGCGTAGAGTAATGTAGAACACAGCACAACACATACGCAACATGAAAAGCTTCGAAAGACTCAAAAATTTAAAAAAATAACTCGAAAACCTCTGAACCAGCGTAGAGTTAGTTCAGAACCCAGCACAACCCATATGCACCAGGAGAAACTACGAAAAGCTCAACAAAGTATACAAATAACTCGAAATCTTCTGCAACAGTGTAGAGTAGTGTAGAACCCAGCACGACCCATATGCAGCAGGAGAAACTTCGAAAAACTCAAGAAAGTGTACAAACAACTCGAATCTTCTGCAACCGCGTAGACTAGTGTAGAACACAACACAACACATATGCAACATGAGAAACTTCGAAAAACTCAAAAAAGTATACAATTAACTGGAAATCTTGTGAAGCAGCGAAGAGTAGTGCAGAACACAGCACAACATATACGCAACATGAGAAACTTCGAAAAACTCAAAAAAGTAAAAAAATAACTCGAAATCTTCTGAAGCAGCATAGAGTAGTGTAGTTAAGCAGCACAACACATTCGCAACATGAGAAACTTCGAAAAACTCAAAAAAAGTATACAATTAACTGGAAATCTTGTGAAGCAGCGTAGAGTAGTGTAGAACACAGCACAACACATACGCAACATGAGAAACATCGAAAAAATCAAAAAAGTGATGAAATAACTCGAAATCTTCTGAAGCAGCGTAGAGTAGTTAGTTAAGCAGCACAACACATTCGCAACATGAGAAACTTCGAAAAACTCAAAAAAAGTATACAATTAACTGGAAATCTTGTGAAGCAGCGTAGAGTAGTGTAGAACACAGCACAACACATTCGCAACATGAGAAACTTCGAAAAACTCAAAAAAGTATACAATTAACTGGAAATCTTGTGAAGCAGCGTAGAATAGTGTAGAACACAGCACATCACATACGCAACATGAGAAACATCGAAAAAAATCAAAAAAGTGATGAAATAACTCGAAATCTTCTGAAGCAGCGTAGAGTAGTTAGTTAAGCAGCACAACACATTCGCAACATCAGAAACTTCGAAAAACTCAAGAAAGTATACAAACAACTCGAATCTTCTGCAACCGCGTAGAGTTGTGTAGAACACAGAACAACACATGTGCAACATGAGAAACTTCGAAAAACTCAAAAAAGTTATGAAATAACTCGAAAACCTCTGAAGCAGTGTAGAGTTAGTTTAGTACCCAGCACAACACATATGCAACCTGAGAAACTTAGAAAAACTCAAAAAAGTAATGAAATAACTAGAAAATCTCTGAAGCAGCGTAGAGTAATCTAGAACCCAGCACAACACATACGCAACATGAAAAGCTTCGAAAGACTCAAAAATTTAAAAAAATAACTCGAAAACCTCTGAACCAGCGTAGAGTTAGTTCAGAACCCAGCACAACCCATATGCACCTTGTGAAACTACGAAAAACTCAAGAAAGTATACAATTAACTGGAAATCTTGTGAAGCAGCGGAGAGTAGTGTAGAAGACAGCACAACCCATATGCAACATGAGAAACTTCGAAAAACTCAAGAAAGTATAGAAACAACTCGAATCTTCTGCAACCGCGTAGACTAGTGTAGAACACAACACAACACATATGCAACATGAGAAACTTCGAAAAACTCAACAATGTAAAAAAATATCTCGAAATCTTCTGAAGCAGCATAGAGTAGTGTAGTTACGCAGCACAACACATACACAACATGAGAAACTTCGAAAAACTCAAAAAAGTATACAATTAACTGGTAATCTTGTGAAGCAGCGTAGAGTAGTGCAGAACACAGCACAACATATACGCAACATGAGAAACATCGAAAAAAATCAAAAAAGTGATGAAATAACTCGAAATCTTCTGAAGCAGCGCAGAGTAGTTACTTAAGCAGCACAACACATTCGCAACATGAGAAACTTCGAAAAACTCAAAAAAGTATACAATTAACTGGAAATCATGTGAAGCAGCGAAGAGTAGTGCAGAACACAGCACAACATATACGCAACATGAGAAACATCGAAAAAATCAAAAAAGTGATGAAATAACTCGAAATCTTCTGAAGCAGCGTAGAGTAGTTAGTTAAGCAGCACAACACTTTCGCAACATGAGAAACTTCGAAAAACTCAAAAAAAGTATACAATTAACTGGAAATCTTGTGAAGCAGCGTAGATTAGTGTAGAAGACAGCACAACACATACGCAACATGAGAAACATCGAAAAAATCAAAAAAGTGATGAAATAACTCGAAATCTTCTGAAGCAGCGTAGAGTAGTTAGTTAAGCAGCACAACACATTCGCAACATGAGAAACTTCGAAAAACTCAAAAAAGTATACAATAAACTGGAAATCTTGTGAAGCAGCGTAGAGTAGTGTAGAACACAGCACAACACATACGCAACATGAGAAACATCGAAAAAAATCAAAAAAGTGACGTAATAACTCGAAATCTTCTGAAGCAGCGTAGAGTAGTTAGTTAAGCAGCACAACACATTCGCAACATCAGAAACTTCGAAAAACTCAAGAAAGTATACAAACAACTCGAATCTTCTGCAACCGCGTAGAGTTGTGTAGAACACAGAACAACACATGTGCAACATGAGAAACTTCGAAAAACTCAAAAAAGTTATGAAATAACTCGAAAACCTCTGAAGCAGTGTAGAGTTAATTTAGTACCCAGCACAACACATATGCAACCTGAGAAACTTAGAAAAACTCAAAAAAGTAATGAAATAACTAGAAAATCTCTGAAGCAGCGTAGAGTAATGTAGAACCCAGCACAACACATACGCAACATGAAAAGCTTCGAAAGACTCAAAAATTTAAAACAATAACTCGAAAAGCTCTGAACCAGCGTAGAGTTAGTTCAGAACCCAGCACAACCCATATGCACCTTGTGAAACTACGAAAAACTCAAGAAAGTATACAATTAACTGGAAATCTTGTGAAGCAGCGGAGAGTAGTGTAGAACACAGCACAACACATGTGCAACATGAGAAACTTCGAAAAATTCAAAAAAGTATAAAAATAACTCGAAATCTTCTGAAGCAGCGTAGAGTAGTTAGTTAAGCAGCACAACACATGTGCAACATGAAAAACGTCGAAAAACTCAAAAAAGTAATGAAATAACTCGAAAACCTCTGAAGCAGTGTAGAGTTAGTTTAGAACCCAGCACAACCCATATGCACCAGGAGAAACTTCGAAAAACTCAAGAAAGTATACAAACAACTCGAATCTTCTGCAACCGCGTAGACTAGTGTAGAACACAACACAACGCATATGCAACATGAGAAACTTCGAAAAACTCAAAAAAGTAAAAAAATAACGAAAGCTTCTGAAGCAGCATAGAGTAGTGTAGTTACGCAGCACAACACATACACAACATGAGAAACTTCGAAAAACTCAAAAAAGTATACAATTAACTGGTAATCTTGTGAAGCAGCGTAGAGTAGTGCAGAACACAGCACAACATATACGCAACATGAGAAACATCGAAAAAATCAAAAAAGTGATGAAATAACTCGAAATCTTCTGAAGCAGCGCAGAGTAGTTACTTAAGCAGCACAACACATTCGCAACATGAGAAACTTCGAAAAACTCAAAAAAGTATACAATTAACTGGAAATCTTGTGAAGCAGTGTAGTGTAGTGCAGAACACAGCACAACATATACGCAACATGAGAAACATCGAAAAAATCAACAAAGTGATGAAATAACTCGAAATCTTCTCAAGCAGCGTAAAGTAGTTACTTAAGCAGCACAACACATTCGCAACATGAGAAACTTCGAAAAACTCAAAAAAGTATACAATTAACTGGAAATCTTGTGAAGCAGCGTAGAATAGTGTAGAACACAGCACAACACATACGCAACATGAGAAACATCGAAAAAATCAAAACAGTGATGAAATAACTCGAAATCTTCTGAATCAGCGTAGAGTAGTTAGTTAAGCAGCACAACACATTCGCAACATGAGAAACTTCGAAAAACTCAAAAAAAGTATACAATTAACTGGAAATCTTGTGAAGCAGCGTAGAGTAGTGTAGAACACAGCACAACACATACGCAACATGAGAAACATCGAAAAAATCAAAAAAGTGATGAAATAACTCGAAATCTTCTGAAGCAGCGTTGAGTAGTTAGTTAAGCAGCACAACACATTCGCAACATGAGAAACTTCGAAAAACTCAAAAAAGTATACAATTAACTGGAAATCTTGTGAAGCAGCGTAGAATAGTGTAGAACACAGCACAACACATTCGCAACATGAGAAACTTCGAAAAACTCAAAAAAGTATACAATTAACTGGAAATCTTGTGAAGCAGCGTAGAGTAGTGTAGAACACAGAACAACACATGTGCAACATGAGAAACTTCGAAAAACTCAAAAAAGTTATGAAATAACTCGAAAACCTCTGAAGCAGTGTAGAGTTAGTTTAGTACCCAGCACAACACATATGCAACATGAGAAACTTAGAAAAACTGAAAAAAGTAATGAAATAATTAGAAAATCTCTGAAACAGCGTAGAGTAATGTAGAACCCAGCACAACACATACGCAACATGAAAAGCTTCGAAAGACTCAAAAATTTAAAAAAATAACTCGAAAACCTCTGAACCAGCGTAGAGTTAGTTCAGAACCCAGCACAACCCATATGCACCTTGTGAAACTACGAAAAACTCAAGAAAGTATACAATTAACTGAAAATCTTGTGAAGCAGCGGAGAATAGTGTAGAACACAGCACAACATATACGCAACATGAGAAACATCGAAAAAATCAACAAAGTGATGAAATAACTCGAAATCTTCTGAAGCAGCGTAAAGTAGTTACTTAAGCAGCACAACACATTCGCAACATGAGAAACTTCGAAAAACTCAAAAAAGTATACAATTAACTGGAAATCTTGTGAAGCAGCGTAGAATAGTGTAGAACACAGCACAACACATACGCAACATGAGAAACATCGAAAAAATCAAAACAGTGATGAAATAACTCGAAATCTTCTGAATCAGCGTAGAGTAGTTAGTTAAGCAGCACAACACATTCGCAACATGAGAAACTTCGAAAAACTCAAAAAAAGTATACAATTAACTGGAAATCTTGTGAAGCAGCGTAGAGTAGTGTAGAACACAGCACAACACATACGCAACATGAGAAACATCGAAAAAATCAAAAAAGTGATGAAATAACTCGAAATCTTCTGAAGCAGCGTTGAGTAGTTAGTTAAGCAGCACAACACATTCGCAACATGAGAAACTTCGAAAAACTCAAAAAAGTATACAATTAACTGGAAATCTTGTGAAGCAGCGTAGAATAGTGTAGAACACAGCACAACACATTCGCAACATGAGAAACTTCGAAAAACTCAAAAAAGTATACAATTAACTGGAAATCTTGTGAAGCAGCGTAGAGTAGTGTAGAACACAGAACAACACATGTGCAACATGAGAAACTTCGAAAAACTCAAAAAAGTTATGAAATAACTCGAAAACCTCTGAAGCAGTGTAGAGTTAGTTTAGTACCCAGCACAACACATATGCAACATGAGAAACTTAGAAAAACTGAAAAAAGTAATGAAATAATTAGAAAATCTCTGAAACAGCGTAGAGTAATGTAGAACCCAGCACAACACATACGCAACATGAAAAGCTTCGAAAGACTCAAAAATTTAAAAAAATAACTCGAAAACCTCTGAACCAGCGTAGAGTTAGTTCAGAACCCAGCACAACCCATATGCACCAGGAGAAACTACGAAAAGCTCAACAAAGTATACAAATAACTCGAAATCTTCTGCAACAGTGTAGAGTAGTGTAGAACCCAGCACGACCCATATGCAGCAGGAGAAACTTCGAAAAACTCAAGAAAGTGTACAAACAACTCGAATCTTCTGCAACCGCGTAGACTAGTGCAGAACACAACACAACATATACGCAACATGAGTAACTTCGAAAAACTCAAAAAAGTAAAAAAATAACTCGAAATCTTCTGAAGCAGCATAGAGTAGTGTAGTTAAGCAGCACAACACATTCGCAACATGAGAAACTTCGAAAAACTCAAAAAAAGTATACAATTAACTGGAAATCTTGTGAAGCAGCGTAGAGTAGTGTAGAACACAGCACAACACATACGCAACATGAGAAACATCGAAAAAATCAAAAAAGTGATGAAATAACTCGAAATCTTCTGAAGCAGCGTAGAGTAGTTAGTTAAGCAGCACAACACATTCGCAACATGAGAAACTTCGAAAAACTCAAAAAAGTATACAATTAACTGGAAATCTTGTGAAGCAGCGTAGAATAGTGTAGAACACAGCACAACACATACGCAACATGAGAAACATCGAAAAAAATCAAAAAAGTGATGAAATAACTCGAAATCTTCTGAAGCAGCGTAGAGTAGTTAGTTAAGCAGCACAACACATTCGCAACATGAGAAACTTCGAAAAACTCAAAAAAGTATACAATTAACTGGAAATCTTGTGAAGCAGCGTAGAATAGTGTAGAACACAACACAACACATACGCAACATGAGAAACATCGAAAAAAATCAAAAAAGTGATGAAATAACTCGAAATCTTCTGAAGCAGCGTAGAGTAGTTAGTTAAGCAGCACAACACATTCGCAACATGAGAATCTTCGAAAAACTCAAAAAAGTATACAATTAACTGGAAATCTTGTGAAGCAGCGGAGAATAGTGTAGAACACAGCACAACACATACGCAACATGAGAAACATCGAAAAAATCAAAAAAGTAATGCAATAACTCGAAATCTTCTGAAGCAGCGTAGAGTAGTTAGATAAACAGCACAACACATTCGCAACATCAGAAACTTCGAAAAACTCAAGAAAGTATACAAACAACTCGAATCTTCTGCAACCGCGTAGAGTAGTGTAGAACACAGAACAACACATGTGCAACATGAGAAACTTCGAAAAACTCAAAAAAGTTATGAAATAACTCGAAAACCTCTGAAGCAGTGTAGAGTTAGTTTAGTGCCCAGCACAACACATATGCAACCTGAGAAACTTAGAAAAATTCAAAAAAGTAATGAAATAACTAGAAAATCTCTGAAGCAGCGTAGAGTAATGTAGAAGCCAGCACAACACATACGCAACATGAAAAGCTGCGAAAGACTCAAAAATTTAAAAAAATAACTCGAAAACCTCTGAACCAGCGTAGAGTTAGTTCAGAACCCAGCACAACCCATATGCACCTTGTGAAACTACGAAAAACTCAAGAAAGTATACAATTAACTGGAAATCTTGTGAAGCAGCGGAGAGTAGTGTAGAACACAGCACAACACATGTGCAACATGAGAAACTTCGAAAAATTCAAAAAAGTATAAAAATAACTCGAAATCTTCTGAAGCAGCGTAGAGTAGTTAGTTAAACAGCACAACACATTCGCAACATGGGAAACTTCGAAAAACTCAAAAAAGTATACAATTAACTGGAAATCTTGTGAAGCAGCGGAGAGTAGTTAGTTAAACAGCACAACACATTCGCAACATCAGAAACTTCGAAAAACTCAAGAAAGTATACAAACAACTCGAATCTTCTGCAACCGCGTAGAGTAGTGTAGAATACAGAACAACACATGTGCAACATGAGAAACTTCGAAAAACTCAAAAAAGTTATGAAATAACTCGAAAACCTCTTAAGCAGTGTAGAGTTAGTTTAGTACCCAGCACAACACATATGCAACATGAGAAACTTAGAAAAACTGAAAAAAGTAATGAAATAACTAGAAAATCTCTGAAACAGCGTAGAGTAATGTAGAACCCAGCACAACACATACGCAACATGAAAAGCTTCGAAAGACTCAAAAATTTAAAAAAATAACTCGAAAACCTCTGAACCAGCGTAGAGTTAGTTCAGAACCCAGCACAACCCATATGCACCAGGAAAAACTACGAAAAGCTCAACAACGTATACAAATAACTCGAAATCTTCTGCAACAGTGTAGAGTAGTGTAGAACCCAGCACGACCCATATGCACCAGGAGAAACTTCGAAAAACTCAAGAAAGTGTACAAACAACTCGAATCTTCTGCAACCGCGTAGACTAGTGTAGAACACAACACAACACATATGCAACATGAGAAACTTCGAAAAACTCAAAAAAGTATACAATTAACTGGAAATCTTTTAAGCAGCGTAGAATAGTGTAGAACACAGCACAACACATACGCAATAAGAGAAACATCGAAAAAAATCAAAGAAATGATGAAATAACTCGAAATCTTCTGAAGCAGCGTAGAGTAGTTAGTTAAGCAGCACAACACATTCGCAACATGAGAAACGTCGAAAAACTCAAAAAAGTATACAATTAACTGGAAATGTTGTGAAGCAGCGTAGAGTAGTGTAGAACACAGCACAACACATACGCAGCATGAGAAACATCGAAAAAAATCAAAAAAGTGATGAAATAACTCGAAATCTTCTGAAGCAGCGTAGAGTAGTTAGTTAAGCAGCACAACACATTCGCAACATCAGAAACTTCGAAAAACTCAAGAAAGTATACAAACATCTCGAATCTTCTGCAACCGCGTAGAGTAGTGTAGAACACAGAACAACACATGTGCAACATGAGAAACTTCGAAAAACTCAAAAAAGTTATGAAATAACTCGAAAACCTCTGAAGCAGTGTAGAGTTAGTTTAGTACCCAGCACAACACATATGCAACATGAGAAACTTAGAAAAACGTAAAAAAATAATGAAATAACTAGAAAATCTCTGAAACAGCGTAGAGTAATGTAGAACCCAGCACAACATATACTCAACATGAAAAGCTTCGAAAGACTCAAAAATTTAAAAAAATAACTCGAAAACCTCTGAACCAGCGTAGAGTTAGTTCAGAACCCAGCACAACCCATATGCACCAGGAGAAACTACGAAAAGCTCAACAAAGTATACAAATAACTCGAAATCTTCTGCAACAGTGTAGAGTAGTGTAGAACCCAGCACGACCCATATGCACCAGGAGAAACTTCGAAAAACTCAAGAAAGTGTACAAACAACTCGAATCTTCTGCAACCGCGTAGACTAGTGCAGAACACAACACAACACATATGCAACATGAGAAACTTCGAAAAACTCAAAAAAGTATACAATTAACTGGAAATCTTGTGAAGCAGCGTAGAATAGTGTAGAACACAGCACAACACATACGCAACATGAGAAACATCGAAAAAAATCAAAAAAATGATGAAATAACTCGAAATCTTCTGAAGCAGCGTAGAGTAGTTAGTTAAGCAGCACAACACATTCGCAACATGAGAAACTTCGAAAAACTCAAAAAAGTATACAATTAACTGGAAATCTTGTGAAGCAGCGTAGAGTAGTGTAGAACACAGCACAACACATACGCAACATGAGAAACATCGAAAAAATCAAAAAAGTGATGAAATAACTCGAAATCTTCTGAAGCAGCGTAGAGTAGTTAGTTAAGCAGCACAACAAATTCGCAACATGAGAAACTTCGAAAGACTCAAAAAATTATACAATTAACTGGAAATCTTGTGAAGCAGCGGAGAGTAGTGTAGAACACAGCACAACACATACGCAACATGAGAAACATCGAAAAAAACAAAAAAGTGATGAAATAACTCGAAATCTTCTGAAGCAGCGTAGAGTAGTTAGTTAAGCAGCACAACACATTCGCAACATGAGAATCTTCGAAAAACTCAAAAAAGTATACAATTAACTGGAAATCTTGTGAAGCAGCGGAGAATAGTGTAGAACACAGCACAACACATACGCAACATGAGAAACATCGAAAAAATCAAAAAAGTAATGCAATAACTCGAAATCTTCTGAAGCAGCGTAGAGTAGTTAGATAAACAGCACAACACATTCGCAACATCAGAAACTTCGAAAAACTCAAGAAAGTATACAAACAACTCGAATCTTCTGCAACCGCGTAGAGTAGTGTAGAACACAGAACAACACATGTGCAACATGAGAAACTTCGAAAAACTCAAAAAAGTTATGAAATAACTCGAAAACCTCTGAAGCAGTGTAGAGTTAGTTTAGTGCCCAGCACAACACATATGCAACCTGAGAAACTTAGAAAAATTCAAAAAAGTAATGAAATAACTAGAAAATCTCTGAAGCAGCGTAGAGTAATGTAGAAGCCAGCACAACACATACGCAACATGAAAAGCTGCGAAAGACTCAAAAATTTAAAAAAATAACTCGAAAACCTCTGAACCAGCGTAGAGTTAGTTCAGAACCCAGCACAACCCATATGCACCTTGTGAAACTACGAAAAACTCAAGAAAGTATACAATTAACTGGAAATCTTGTGAAGCAGCGGAGAGTAGTGTAGAACACAGCACAACACATGTGCAACATGAGAAACTTCGAAAAATTCAAAAAAGTATAAAAATAACTCGAAATCTTCTGAAGCAGCGTAGAGTAGTTAGTTAAACAGCACAACACATTCGCAACATGGGAAACTTCGAAAAACTCAAAAAAGTATACAATTAACTGGAAATCTTGTGAAGCAGCGGAGAGTAGTTAGTTAAACAGCACAACACATTCGCAACATCAGAAACTTCGAAAAACTCAAGAAAGTATACAAACAACTCGAATCTTCTGCAACCGCGTAGAGTAGTGTAGAATACAGAACAACACATGTGCAACATGAGAAACTTCGAAAAACTCAAAAAAGTTATGAAATAACTCGAAAACCTCTTAAGCAGTGTAGAGTTAGTTTAGTACCCAGCACAACACATATGCAACATGAGAAACTTAGAAAAACTGAAAAAAGTAATGAAATAACTAGAAAATCTCTGAAACAGCGTAGAGTAATGTAGAACCCAGCACAACACATACGCAACATGAAAAGCTTCGAAAGACTCAAAAATTTAAAAAAATAACTCGAAAACCTCTGAACCAGCGTAGAGTTAGTTCAGAACCCAGCACAACCCATATGCACCAGGAAAAACTACGAAAAGCTCAACAACGTATACAAATAACTCGAAATCTTCTGCAACAGTGTAGAGTAGTGTAGAACCCAGCACGACCCATATGCACCAGGAGAAACTTCGAAAAACTCAAGAAAGTGTACAAACAACTCGAATCTTCTGCAACCGCGTAGACTAGTGTAGAACACAACACAACACATATGCAACATGAGAAACTTCGAAAAACTCAAAAAAGTATACAATTAACTGGAAATCTTTTAAGCAGCGTAGAATAGTGTAGAACACAGCACAACACATACGCAATAAGAGAAACATCGAAAAAAATCAAAGAAATGATGAAATAACTCGAAATCTTCTGAAGCAGCGTAGAGTAGTTAGTTAAGCAGCACAACACATTCGCAACATGAGAAACGTCGAAAAACTCAAAAAAGTATACAATTAACTGGAAATGTTGTGAAGCAGCGTAGAGTAGTGTAGAACACAGCACAACACATACGCAGCATGAGAAACATCGAAAAAAATCAAAAAAGTGATGAAATAACTCGAAATCTTCTGAAGCAGCGTAGAGTAGTTAGTTAAGCAGCACAACACATTCGCAACATCAGAAACTTCGAAAAACTCAAGAAAGTATACAAACATCTCGAATCTTCTGCAACCGCGTAGAGTAGTGTAGAACACAGAACAACACATGTGCAACATGAGAAACTTCGAAAAACTCAAAAAAGTTATGAAATAACTCGAAAACCTCTGAAGCAGTGTAGAGTTAGTTTAGTACCCAGCACAACACATATGCAACATGAGAAACTTAGAAAAACGTAAAAAAATAATGAAATAACTAGAAAATCTCTGAAACAGCGTAGAGTAATGTAGAACCCAGCACAACATATACTCAACATGAAAAGCTTCGAAAGACTCAAAAATTTAAAAAAATAACTCGAAAACCTCTGAACCAGCGTAGAGTTAGTTCAGAACCCAGCACAACCCATATGCACCAGGAGAAACTACGAAAAGCTCAACAAAGTATACAAATAACTCGAAATCTTCTGCAACAGTGTAGAGTAGTGTAGAACCCAGCACGACCCATATGCACCAGGAGAAACTTCGAAAAACTCAAGAAAGTGTACAAACAACTCGAATCTTCTGCAACCGCGTAGACTAGTGCAGAACACAACACAACACATATGCAACATGAGAAACTTCGAAAAACTCAAAAAAGTATACAATTAACTGGAAATCTTGTGAAGCAGCGTAGAATAGTGTAGAACACAGCACAACACATACGCAACATGAGAAACATCGAAAAAAATCAAAAAAATGATGAAATAACTCGAAATCTTCTGAAGCAGCGTAGAGTAGTTAGTTAAGCAGCACAACACATTCGCAACATGAGAAACTTCGAAAAACTCAAAAAAGTATACAATTAACTGGAAATCTTGTGAAGCAGCGTAGAGTAGTGTAGAACACAGCACAACACATACGCAACATGAGAAACATCGAAAAAATCAAAAAAGTGATGAAATAACTCGAAATCTTCTGAAGCAGCGTAGAGTAGTTAGTTAAGCAGCACAACAAATTCGCAACATGAGAAACTTCGAAAGACTCAAAAAATTATACAATTAACTGGAAATCTTGTGAAGCAGCGGAGAGTAGTGTAGAACACAGCACAACACATACGCAACATGAGAAACATCGAAAAAAACAAAAAAGTGATGAAATAACTCGAAATCTTCTGAAGCAGCGTAGAGTAGTTAGTTAAACAGCACAACACATTCGCAACATGAGAAACTTCGAAAAACTCAAGAAAGTATACAAACAACTCGAATCTTCTGCAACCGCGTAGAGTTGTGTAGAACACAGAACAACACATGTGCAACATGAGAAACTTCGAAAAACTCAAAAAAGTTATGAAATAACTCGAAAACCTCTGAAGCAGTGTAGAGTTAGTTTAGTACCCAGCACAACACATATGCAACCTGAGAAACTTAGAAAAACTCAAAAAAGTAATGAAATAACTAGAAAATCTCTGAAGCAGCGTAGAGTAATGTAGAACCCAGCACAACACATGCGCAACATGAAAAGCTTCGAAAGACTCAAAAATTTAAAACAATAACTCGAAAAGCTCTGAACCAGCGTAGAGTTAGTTCAGAACCCAGCACAACACATATGCACCTTGTGAAACTACGAAAAACTCAAGAAAGTATAAAATTAACTGGAAATCTTGTGAAGCAGCGGAGAGTAGTGTAGAACACAGCACAACACATGTGCAACATGAGAAACTTCGAAAAATTCAAAAAAGTATAAAAATAACTCGAAATCTTCTGAAGCAGCGTAGAGTAGTTCGTTAAACAGCACAACACATTCGCAACATCAGAAACTTCGAAAAACTCAAGAAAGTATACAAACAACTCGAATCTTCTGCAACCGCGTAGAGTAGTGTAGAACACAGAACAACACATGTGTAACATGAGAAACTTCGAAAAACTCAAAAAAGTTATGAAATAACTCGAAAACCTCTGAAGCAGTGTAGAGTTAGTTTAGTACCCAGCACAACACATTCGCAACATGAGAAACTTCGAAAAACTCAAAAAAAGTATACAATTAACTGGAAATCTTGTGAAGCAGCGTAGAGTAGTGTAGAACACAGCACAACACATACGCAACATGAGAAACATCGAAAAAAATCAACAAAGTGATGAAATAACTCGAAATCTTCTGAAGCAGCGTAGAGTAGTCAGTTAAGCAGCACAACACATTCGCAACATGAGAAACTTCGAAAAACACAAAAAAAGTATACAGTTAACTGGAAATCTTGTGAAGCAGCGTAGAGTAGTGTAGAACACAGCACAACACATACGCAACATGAGAAACATCGAAAAAAATCAAAAAAGTGATGAAATAACTCGAAATCTTCTGAAACAGCGTAGCGTAGTTAGTTAAGCAGCACAACACATTCGCAACATGAGAAACTTCGAAAAACTCAAAAAAGTATCCAATTAACTGGAAATCTTGTGAGGCAGC
Source organism: Pristiophorus japonicus (assembly GCF_044704955.1). NCBI lineage: Eukaryota > Metazoa > Chordata > Chondrichthyes > Pristiophoridae > Pristiophorus > Pristiophorus japonicus. The sequence continues at coordinate 457,931 of NW_027252977.1, read as the reverse complement.
GTAGAGTAGTGTAGAACACAGCACAACACATACGCAACATGAGAAACATCGAAAAAATCAAAAAAGTAATGCAATAACTCGAAATCTTCTGAAGCAGCGTAGAGTAGTTAGTTAAACAGCACAACACATTCGCAACATCAGAAACTTCGAAAAACTCAAGAAAGTATACAAACAACTCGGATCTTCTGCAACCGCGTAGAGTAGTGTAGAACACAGAACAACACATGTGCAACATGAGAAACTTCGAAAAACTCAAAAAAGTTATGAAATAACTCGAAAACCTCTGAAGCAGTGTAGAGTTAGTTTAGTACCCAGCACAACACATATGCAACCTGAGAAACTTAGAAAAACTCAAGAAAGTATACAAACAACTCGAATCTTCTGCAACCGCGTAGACTAGTGTAGAACACAACACAACACATATGCAACATGAGAAACTTCGAAAAACTCAAAAAAGTAAAAAAATAACTCGAAATCTTCTGAAGCAGCATAGAGTAGTGTAGTTACGCAGCACAACACATACACAACATGAGAAACTTCGAAAAACTCAAAAAAGTATAAAATTAACTGGAAATCTTGTGAAGCAGCGTAGAGTAGTGTAGAACACAGCACAACACATATGCAACATGAGAAACATCGAAAAAATCAAAAAAGTGATGAAATAACTCGAAATCTTCTGAAGCAGCGTAGAGTTGTTAGTTAAACAGCACAACACATTCGCAACATCAGAAACTTCGAAAAACTCAAGAAAGTATACAAACAACTCGAATCTTCTGCAACCGCGTAGAGTAGTGTAGAACACAGAACAACACATGTGCAACATGAGAAACTTCGAAAAACTCAAAAAAGTTATGAAATAACTCGAAAACCTCTGAAGCAGTGTAGAGTTAGTTTAGTACCCAGCACAACACATATGCAACCTGAGAAACTTAGAAAAACTCAAAAAAGTATAAAAATAACTAGAAAATCTCTGAAACAGCGTAGAGTAATGTAGAACCCAGCACAACACATACGCAACATGAAAAGCTTCGAAAGACTCAAAAATTAAAAAAAATAACTCGAAAACCTCTGAACCAGCGTAGAGTTAGTTCAGAACCCAACACAACCCATATGCACCAGGAGAAACTACGAAAAGCTCAACAAAGTATACAAATAAATCGAAATCTTCTGCAACAGTGTAGAGTAGTGTAGAACCCAGCACGACCCATATGCACCAGGGAAAACTTCGAAAAACTCAAGAAAGTGTACAAACAACTCGAATCTTCTGCAACCGCGTAGACTAGTGTAGAACACAACACAACACATATGCAACATGAGAAACTTCGAAAAACTCAAAAAAGTATACAATTAACTGGAAATCTTGTGAAGCAGCGTAGAATAGTGCAGAACACAGCACAACATATACGCAACATGAGTAACTTCGAAAAACTCAAAAAAGTAAAAAAATAACTCGAAATCTTCTGAAGCAGCATAGAGTAGTGTAGTTAAGCAGCACAACACATTCGCAACATGAGAAACTTCGAAAAACTCAAAAAAAGTATACAATTAACTGGAAATCTTGTGTGAAGCAGCGTAGAGTAGTGTAGAACACAGCACAACACATACGCAACATGAGAAACATCGAAAAAATCAAAAAAGTGATGAAATAACTCGAAATCTTCTGAAGCAGCGTAGAGTAGTTAGTTAAGCAGCACAACACATTCGCAACATGAGAAACTTCGAAAAACTCAAAAAAGTATACAATTAACTGGAAATCTTGTGAAGCAGCGTAGAATAGTGTAGAACACAGCACAACACATACACAACATGAGAAACATCGAAAAAAATCAAAAAAGTGATGAAATAACTCGAAATCTTCTGAAGCAGCGTAGAGTAGTTAGTTAAGCAGCACAACACATTCGCAACATGAGAAACTTCGAAAAACTCAAAAAAGTATACAATTAACTGGAAATCTTGTGAAGCAGCGTAGAATAGTGTAGAACACAGCACAACACATACGCAACATGAGAAACATCGAAAAAAATCAAAAAAGTGATGAAATAACTCGAAATCTTCTGAAGCAGCGTAGAGTAGTTAGTTAAGCAGCACAACACATTCGCAACATGAGAATCTTCGAAAAACTCAAAAAAGTATACAATTAACTGGAAATCTTGTGAAGCAGCGGAGAATAGTGTAGAACACAGCACAACACATACGCAACATGAGAAACATCGAAAAAATCAAAAAAGTAATGCAATAACTCGAAATCTTCTGAAGCAGCGTAGAGTAGTTAGATAAACAGCACAACACATTCGCAACATCAGAAACTTCGAAAAACTCAAGAAAGTATACAAACAACTCGAATCTTCTGCAACCGCGTAGAGTAGTGTAGAACACAGAACAACACATGTGCAACATGAGAAACTTCGAAAAACTCAAAAAAGTTATGAAATAACTCGAAAACCTCTGAAGCAGTGTAGAGTTAGTTTAGTGCCCAGCACAACACATATGCAACCTGAGAAACTTAGAAAAATTCAAAAAAGTAATGAAATAACTAGAAAATCTCTGAAGCAGCGTAGAGTAATGTAGAAGCCAGCACAACACATACGCAACATGAAAAGCTGCGAAAGACTCAAAAATTTAAAAAAATAACTCGAAAACCTCTGAACCAGCGTAGAGTTAGTTCAGAACCCAGCACAACCCATATGCACCTTGTGAAACTACGAAAAACTCAAGAAAGTATACAATTAACTGGAAATCTTGTGAAGCAGCGGAGAGTAGTGTAGAACACAGCACAACACATGTGCAACATGAGAAACTTCGAAAAATTCAAAAAAGTATAAAAATAACTCGAAATCTTCTGAAGCAGCATAGAGTAGTTAGTTAAACAGCACAACACATTCGCAACATGGGAAACTTCGAAAAACTCAAAAAAGTATATAATTAACTGGAAATCTTGTGAAGCAGCGGAGAGTAGTTAGTTAAACAGCACAACACATTCGCAACATCAGAAACTTCGAAAAACTCAAGAAAGTATACAAACAACTCGAATCTTCTGCAACCGCGTAGAGTAGTGTAGAATACAGAACAACACATGTGCAACATGAGAAACTTCGAAAAACTCAAAAAAGTTATGAAATAACTCGAAAACCTCTTAAGCAGTGTAGAGTTAGTTTAGTACCCAGCACAACACATATGCAACATGAGAAACTTAGAAAAACTGAAAAAAGTAATGAAATAACTAGAAAATCTCTGAAACAGCGTAGAGTAATGTAGAACCCAGCACAACACATACGCAACATGAAAAGCTTCGAAAGACTCAAAAATTTAAAAAAATAACTCGAAAACCTCTGAACCAGCGTAGAGTTAGTTCAGAACCCAGCACAACCCATATGCACCAGGAAAAACTACGAAAAGCTCAACAACGTATACAAATAACTCGAAATCTTCTGCAACAGTGTAGAGTAGTGTAGAACCCAGCACGACCCATATGCACCAGGAGAAACTTCGAAAAACTCAAGAAAGTGTACAAACAACTCGAATCTTCTGCAACCGCGTAGACTAGTGTAGAACACAACACAACACATATGCAACATGAGAAACTTCGAAAAACTCAAAAAAGTATACAATTAACTGGAAATCTTGTGAAGCAGCGTAGAATAGTGAAGAACACAGCACAACACATACGCAATAAGAGAAACATCGAAAAAAATCAAAGAAATGATGAAATAACTCGAAATCTTCTGAAGCAGCGTAGAGTGGTTAGTTAAGCAGCACAACACATTCGCAACATGAGAAACGTCGAAAAACTCAAAAAAGTATACAATTAACTGGAAATGTTGTGAAGCAGCGTAGAGTAGTGTAGAACACAGCACAACACATACGCAGCATGAGAAACATCGAAAAAAATCAAAAAAGTGATGAAATAACTCGAAATCTTCTGAAGCAGCGTAGAGTAGTTAGTTAAGCAGCACAACACATTCGCAACATGAGAAACTTCGAAAAACTCAAAAAAGTATACAATTAACTGGAAATCTTGTGAAGCAGCGTAGAATAGTGTAGAACACAGCACAACACATACGCAACATGAGAAACATCGAAAAAAATCAACAAAGTGATGAAATAACTCGAAATCTTCTGAAGCAGCGTAGAGTAGTTAGTTAAGCAGCACAACACATTCGCAACATGAGAAACTTCGAAAAACACAAAAAAAGTATACAGTTAACTGGAAATCTTGTGAAGCAGCGTAGAGTAGTGTAGAACACAGGACAACACATACGCAACATGAGAAACATCGAAAAAAATCAAAAAAGTGATGAAATAACTCGAAATCTTCTGAAACAGCGTAGCGTAGTTAGTTAAGCAGCACAACACATTCGCAACATGAGAAACTTCGAAAAACTCAAAAAAGTATACAATTAACTGGAAATCTTGTGAGGCAGCGTAGAGTAGTGTAGAACACAGCACAACACATACGCAACATGAGAAACATCGAAAAAATCAAAAAAGTAATGCAATAACTCGAAATCTTCTGAAGCAGCGTAGAGTAGTTAGTTAAACAGCACAACACATTCGCAACATCAGAAACTTCGAAAAACTCAAGAAAGTATACAAACAACTCGAATCTTCTGGAACCGCGTAGAGTAGTGTAGAACACAGAACAACACATGTGTAACATGAGAAACTTCGAAAAACTCAAAAAAGTTATGAAATAACTCGAAAACCTCTGAAGCAGTGTAGAGTTAGTTTAGTACCCAGCACAACACATATGCAACCTGAGAAACTTAGAAAAACTCAAAAAAGTATAAAAATAACTAGAAAATCTCTGAAACAGCGTAGAGTAATGTAGAACCCAGCACAACACATACGCAACATGAAAAGCTTCGAAAGACTCAAAAATTAAAAAAAATAACTCGAAAACCTCTGAACCAGCGTAGAGTTAGTTCAGAACCCAACACAACCCATATGCACCAGGAGAAACTACGAAAAGCTCAACAAAGTATACAAATAACTCGAAATCTTCTGCAACAGTGTAGAGTAGTGTAGAACCCAGCACGACCCATATGCACCAGGGAAAACTTCGAAAAACTCAAGAAAGTGTACAAACAACTCGAATCTTCTGCAACCGCGTAGACTAGTGTAGAACACAACACAACACATATGCAACATGAGAAACTTCGAAAAACTCAAAAAAGTATACAATTAACTGGAAATCTTGTGAAGCAGCGTAGAATAGTGCAGAACACAGCACAACACAAACGCAACATGAGAAACATCGAAAAAAATAAAAAAAATGATGAAATAACTCGAAATCTTCTGAAGCAGCGTAGAGTAGTTAGTTAAACAGCAAAACACATTCGCAACATGAGAAACTTCGAAAAACTTAAGAAAGTATACAAACAACTCGATTCTTCTGCAACCGCGTAGAGTTGTGTAGAACACAGAACAACACATGTGCAACATGAGAAACTTCGAAAAACTCAAAAAAGTTATGAAATAACTCGAAGACCTCTGAATCAGTGTAGAGTTAGTTTAGAACCCAGCACAACCCATATGCACCAGGAGAAACTTCGAAAAACTCAAGAAAGTATACAAACAACACGAATCTTCTGCAACCGCGTAGACTAGTGTAGAACACAACACAACACATGTGCAACATGAGAAACTTCGAAAAACTCAAAAAAGTAAAAAAATAACTCGAAATCTTCTGAAGCAGCATAGAGTAGTGTAGTTACGCAGCACAACACATACACAACATGAGAAACTTCGAAAAGCTCACAAAAGTATACAATTAACTGGAAATCTTGTGAAGCAGCGGAGAGTAGTGTAGAACACAGCACAACACATACGCAACATGAGAAACATCGAAAAAAACAAAAAAGTGATGAAATAACTCGAAATCTTCTGAAGCAGCGTAGAGTAGTTAGTTAAACAGCACAACACATTCGCAACATGAGAAACTTCGAAAAACTCAAGAAAGTATACAAACAACTCGAATCTTCTGCAACCGCGTAGAGTTGTGTAGAACACAGAACAACACATGTGCAACATGAGAAACTTCGAAAAACTCAAAAAAGTTATGAAATAACTCGAAAACCTCTGAAGCAGTGTAGAGTTAGTTTAGTACCCAGCACAACACATATGCAACCTGAGAAACTTAGAAAAACTCAAAAAAGTAATGAAATAACTAGAAAATCTCTGAAGCAGCGTAGAGTAATGTAGAACCCAGCACAACACATACGCAACATGAAAAGCTTCGAAAGACTCAAAAATTTAAAACAATAACTCGAAAAGCTCTGAACCAGCGTAGAGTTAGTTCAGAACCCAGCACAACACATATGCACCTTGTGAAACTACGAAAAACTCAAGAAAGTATAAAATTAACTGGAAATCTTGTGAAGCAGCGGAGAGTAGTGTAGAACACAGCACAACACATGTGCAACATGAGAAACTTCGAAAAATTCAAAAAAGTATAAAAATAACTCGAAATCTTCTGAAGCAGCGTAGAGTAGTTAGTTAAACAGCACAACACATTCGCAACATCAGAAACTTCGAAAAACTCAAGAAAGTATACAAACAACTCGAATCTTCTGCAACCGCGTAGAGTAGTGTAGAACACAGAACAACACATGTGTAACATGAGAAACTTCGAAAAACTCAAAAAAGTTATGAAATAACTCGAAAACCTCTGAAGCAGTGTAGAGTTAGTTTAGTACCCAGCACAACACATTCGCAACATGAGAAACTTCGAAAAACTCAAAAAAGTATACAATTAACTGGAAATCTTGTGAAGCAGCGTAGAGTAGTGTAGAACACAGCACAACACATACGCAACATGAGAAACATCGAAAAAAATCAACAAAGTGATGAAATAACTCGAAATCTTCTGAAGCAGCGTAGAGTTGTTAGTTAAGCAGCACAACACATTCGCAACATGAGAAACTTCGAAAAACACAAAAAAAGTATACAGTTAACTGGAAATCTTGTGAAGCAGCGTAGAGTAGTGTAGAACACAGGACAACACATACGCAACATGAGAAACATCGAAAAAAATCAAAAAAGTGATGAAATAACTCGAAATCTTCTGAAACAGCGTAGCGTAGTTAGTTAAGCAGCACAACACAGTCGCAACATGAGAAACTTCGAAAAACTCAAAAAAGTATACAATTAACTGGAAATCTTGTGAAGCAGCGTAGAGTAGTGTAGAACACAGCACAACACATACGCAACATGAGAAACATCGAAAAAATCAAAAAAGTAATGCAATAACTCGAAATCTTCTGAAGCAGCGTAGAGTAGTTAGTTAAACAGCACAACACATTCGCAACATCAGAAACTTCGAAAAACTCAAGAAAGTATACAAACAACTCGAATCTTCTGGAACCGCGTAGAGTAGTGTAGAACACAGAACAACACATGTGTAACATGAGAAACTTCGAAAAACTCAAAAAAGTTATGAAATAACTCGAAAACCTCTGAAGCAGTGTAGAGTTAGTTTAGTACCCAGCACAACACATATGCAACCTGAGAAACTTAGAAAAACTCAAAAAAGTATAAAAATAACTAGAAAATCTCTGAAACAGCGTAGAGTAATGTAGAACCCAGCACAACACATACGCAACATGAAAAGCTTCGAAAGACTCAAAAATTAAAAAAAATAACTCGAAAACCTCTGAACCAGCGTAGAGTTAGTTCAGAACCCAACACAACCCATATGCACCAGGAGAAACTACGAAAAGCTCAACAAAGTATACAAATAACTCGAAATCTTCTGCAACAGTGTAGAGTAGTGTAGAACCCAGCACGACCCATATGCACCAGGGGAAACTTCGAAAAACTCAAGAAAGTGTACAAACAACTCGAATCTTCTGCAACCGCGTAGACTAGTGTAGAACACAACACAACACATATGCAACATGAGAAACTTCGAAAAACTCAAAAAAGTATACAATTAACTGGAAATCTTGTGAAGCAGTGTAGAATAGTGCAGAACACAGCACAACACAAACGCAACATGAGAAACATCGAAAAAAATAAAAAAAATGATGAAATAACTCGAAATCTTCTGAAGCAGCGTAGCGTAGTTAGTTAAGCAGCACAACATATTCGCAACATGAGAAACTTCGAAAAACTCAAAAAAGTATACAATAAATTGGAAATCTTGTGAAGCAGCGTAGAGTAGTGTAGAACACTGCACAACACATACGCAACATGAGAAACATCGAAAAAATCAAAAAAGTGATGAAATAACTCGAAATCTTCTGAAGCAGCGTAGAGTAGTTAGTTAAGCAGCACAACACATTCGCAACATGAGAAACTTCGAAAAACTCAAAAAAGTATACAATTAACTGGAAATCTTGTGAAGCAGCGGAGAGTAGTGTAGAACACAGCACAACACATACGCAACATGAGAAACATCGAAAAAAACAAAAAAGTGATGAAATAACTCGAAATCTTCGGAAGCAGCGTAGAGTAGTTAGTTAAACAGCACAACACATTCGCAACATGAGAAACTTCGAAAAACTTAAGAAAGTATACAAACAACTCGATTCTTCTGCAACCGCGTAGAGTTGTGTAGAACACAGAACAACACATGTGCAACATGAGAAACTTCGAAAAACTCAAAAAAGTTATGAAATAACTCGAAGACCTCTGAATCAGTGTAGAGTTAGTTTAGAACCCAGCACAACCCATATGCACCAGGAGAAACTTCGAAAAACTCAAGAAAGTATACAAACAACACGAATCTTCTGCAACCGCGTAGACTAGTGTAGAACACAACACAACACATGTGCAACATGAGAAACTTCGAAAAACTCAAAAAAGTAAAAAAATAACTCGAAATCTTCTGAAGCAGCATAGAGTAGTGTAGTTACGCAGCACAACACATACACAACATGAGAAACTTCGAAAAGCTCACAAAAGTATACAATTAACTGGTAATCTTGTGAAGCAGCGTAGAGTAGTGCAGAACACAGCACAACATATACGCAACATGAGAAACATCGAAAAAATCAAAAAAGTGATGAAATAACTCGAAATCTTCTGAAGCAGCGTAGAGTAGTTAGTTAAGCAGCACAACACATTCGCAACATGAGAAACTTCGAAAAACTCAAAAAAAGTATACAATTAACTGGAAATCTTGTGAAGCAGCGTAGAGTAGTGTAGAACACAGCACAACACATTCGCAACATGAGAAACTTCGAAAAACTCAAAAAAGTATACAACTAACTGGAAATCTTGTGAAGCAGCGTAGGGTAGTGTAGAACACAGGACAACACATACGCAACATGAGAAACATCGAAAAAAATCAAAAAAGTGATGAAATAACTCGAAATCTTCTGAAACAGCGTAGCGTAGTTAGTTAAGCAGCACAACACATTCGCAACATGAGAAACTTCGAAAAACTCAAAAAAGTATACAATTAACTGGAAATCTTGTGAAGCAGCGGAGAGTAGTGTAGAACACAGGACAACACATACGCAACATGAGAAACATCGAAAAAAACAAAAAAGTGATGAAATAACTCGAAATCTTCTGAAGCAGCGTAGAGTAGTTAGTTAAACAGCACAACACATTCGCAACATGAGAAACTTCGAAAAACTCAAGAAAGTATACAAACAACTCGATTCTTCTGCAACCGCGTAGAGTTGTGTAGAACACAGAACAACACATGTGCAACATGAGAAACTTCGAAAAACTCAACAAAGTTATGAAATAACTCGAAAACCTCTGAAGCAGTGTAGAGTTAGTTTAGAACCCAGCATAACCCATATGCACCAGGAGAAACTTCGAAAAACTCAAGAAAGTATACAAACAACTCGAATCTTCTGCAACCGCGTAGACTAGTGTAGAACACAACACAACACATATGCAACATGAGAAACTTCGAAAAACTCAAAAAAGTATACAATTAACTGGTAATCTTGTGAAGCAGCGTAGAGTAGTGCAGAACACAGCACAACATATACGCAACATGAGAAACATCGAAAAAATCAAAAAAGTGATGAAATAACTCGAAATCTTCTGAAGCAGCGCAGAGTAGTTACTTAAGCAGCACAACACATTCGCAACATGAGAAACTTCGAAAAACTCAAAAAAGTATACAATTAACTGGAAATCTTGTGAAGCAGCGTAGAATAGTGTAGAACACAGCACAACACATACGCAACATGAGAAACATCGAAAAAAATCAAAAAAGTGATGAAATAACTCGAAATCTTCTGAAGCAGCGTAGAGTAGTTAGTTAAGCAGCACAACACATTCGCAACATGAGAAACTTCGAAAAACTCAAAAAAGTATACAATTAACTGGAAATCTTGTGAAGCAGCGTAGAGTGGTGTAGAACACAGCACAACACATACGCAACATGAGAAACATCGAAAAACTCAAAAAAGTATACAATTAACTGGAAATCTTGTGAAGCAGCGTAGAATAGTGTAGAACACAGCACAACACATACGCAACATGAGAAACATCGAAAAAAATCAAAAAAGTGATGAAATAACTCGCAATCTTCTGAAGCAGCGTAGAGTAGTTAGTTAAGCAGCACAACACATTCGCAACATGAGAAACTTCGAAAAACTCAAAAAAGTATACAATTAACTGGAAATCTTGTGAAGCAGCGTAGAGTAGTGTAGAACACAGCACAACACATACGCAACACGAGAAACATCGAAAAAATCAAAAACGTAATGCTATAACTCGAAATCTTCTGAAGCAGCGTAGAGTAGTTAGTTGAACAGCACAACACATTCGCAACATCAGAAACTTCGCAAACTCAAGAAAGTATACAAACAACTCGGATCTTCTGCAACCGCGTAGAGTAGTGTAGAACACAGAACAACACATGTGCAACATGAGAAACTTCGAAAAACTCAAAAAAGTTATGAAATAACTCGAAAACCTCTGAAGCAGTGTAGAGTTAGTTTAGTACCCAGCACAACACATATGCAACCTGAGAAACTTAGAAAAACTCAAGAAAGTATACAAACAACTCGAATCTTCTGCAACCGCGTAGACTAGTGTAGAACACAACACAACACATATGCAACATGAGAAACTTCGAAAAACTCAAAAAAGTAAAAAAATAACTCGAAATCTTCTGAAGCAGCATAGAGTAGTGTAGTTACGCAGCACAACACATACACAACATGAGAAACTTCGAAAAACTCAAAAAAGTATAAAATTAACTGGAAATCTTGTGAAGCAGCGTAGAGTAGTGTAGAACACAGCACAACACATATGCAACATGAGAAACATCGAAAAAATCAAAAAAGTGATGAAATAACTCGAAATCTTCTGAAGCAGCGTAGAGTTGTTAGTTAAACAGCACAACACATTCGCAACATCAGAAACTTCGAAAAACTCAAGAAAGTATACAAACAACTCGAATCTTCTGCAACCGCGTAGAGTAGTGTAGAACACAGAACAACACATGTGCAACATGAGAAACTTCGAAAAACTCAAAAAAGTTATGAAATAACTCGAAAACCTCTGAAGCAGTGTAGAGTTAGTTTAGTACCCAGCACAACACATATGCAACCTGAGAAACTTAGAAAAACTCAAAAAAGTATAAAAATAACTCGAAATCTTCTGAAGCAGCGCAGAGTAGTTATTTAAGCAGCACAACACATTCGCAACATGAGAAACTTAGAAAAACTCAAAAAAAGTATACAATTAACTGGAAATCTTGTGAAGCAGCGTAGAGTAGTGTAGAACACAGCACAACACATACGCAACATGAGAAAAATCTAAAAAATCAAAAAAGTGATGAAATAACTCGAAATCTTCTGAAGCAGCGTAGAGTAGTTAGTTAAGCAGCACAACACATTCGCAACATGAGAAACTTCGAAAAACTCAAAAAAGTATACAATTAACTGGAAATCTTGTGAAGCAGCGTAGAATAGTGTAGAACACAGCACAACACATACGCAACATGAGAAACATCGATAAAAAAATCAAAAAAGTGATGAAATAACTCGAAATCTTCTGAAGCAGCGTAGAGTAGTTAGTTAAGCAGCACAACACATTCGCAACATGAGAAACTTCGAAAAACTCAAAAAAGTATACAATTAACTGGAAATCTTGTGAAGCAGCGTAGAGTAGTGCAGAACACAGCACAACACATACGCAACATGAGAAACATCGAAAAAATCAAAAAAGTGATGAAATAACTCGAAATCTTCTGAAGCAGCGTAGAGTAGTTAGTTAAGCAGCACAACACATTCGCAACATGAGAAACTTCGAAAAACTCAAAAAAGTATCCAATTAACTGGAAATCTTGTGATGCAGCGTAGAATAGTGTAGAACACAGCACAACACATACGCAATATGAGAAACATCGAAAAAAATCAAAAAAATGATGAAATAACTCGAAACTTCTGAAGCAGCGTAGAGTACTTAGTTAAGCAGTACAACACATTCGCAACCTGAGAAACTTCGAAAAACTCAAAAAAGTATACAATTAACTGGAAATCTTGTGAAGCAGCGGAGAGTAGTGTAGAACACAGAACAACACATGTGCAACATGAGAAACTTCGAAAAACTCAAAAAAGTTATGAAATAACTCGAAAACCTCTGAAGCAGTGTAGAGTTAGTTTAGTACCCAGCACAACACATATGCAACATGAGAAACTTAGAAAAACTGAAAAAAGTAATGAAATAATTAGAAAATCTCTGAAACAGCGTAGAGTAATGTAGAACCCAGCACAACACATACGCAACATGAAAAGCTTCGAAAGACTCAAAAATTTAAAAAAATAACTCGAAAACCTCTGAACCAGCGTAGAGTTAGTTCAGAACCCAGCACAACCCATATGCACCTTGTGAAACTACGAAAAACTCAAGAAAGTATACAATTAACTGGAAATCTTGTGAAGCAGCGCAGAATAGTGTCGAACACAGCACAACACATACGCAACATGAGAAACATCGAAAAAAATCAAAAAAGTGATGAAATAACTCGAAATCTTCTGAAGCAGCGTAGAGTAGTTAGTTAAGCAGCACAACACATTCGCAACATGAGAAACTTCGAAAAACTCAAAAAAGTATACAATTAACTGGAAATCTTGTGAAGCAGCGGAGAGTAGTGTAGAACACAGCACAACACATACGCAACATGAGAAACATCGAAAAAATCAAAAAAGTAATGCAATAACTCGAAATCTTCTGAAGCAGCGTAGAGTAGTTAGTTAAACAGCACAACACATTCGCAACATCAGAAACTTCGAAAAACTCAAGAAAGTATACAAACAACTCGAATCTTCTACAACCACGTAGAGTAGTGTAGAACACAGAACAACACATGTGCAACATGAGAAACTTCGAAAAACTCAAAAAAGTTATGAAATAACTCGAAAACCTCTGAAGCAGTGTAGAGTTAGTTTAGTACCCAGCACAACACATATGCAACCTGAGAAACTTAGAAAAACTCAAGAAAGTATACAAACAACTCGAATCTTCTGCAACCGCGTAGACTAGTGTAGAACACAACACAACACATATGCAACATGAGAAACTTCGAAAAACTCAAAAAAGTAAAAAAATAACTCGAAATCTTCTGAAGCAGCATAGAGTAGTGTAGTTACGCAGCACAACACATACACAACATGAGAAACTTCGAAAAACTCAAAAAAGTATACAATTAACTGGTAATCTTGTGAAGCAGCGTAGAGTAGTGCAGAACACAGCACAACATAAACGCAACATGAGAAACATCGAAAAAATCAAAAAAGTGATGAAATAACTCGAAATCTTCTGAAGCAGCGCAGAGTAGTTACTTAAGCAGCACAACACATTCGCAACATGAGAAACTTCGAAAAACTCAAAAAAGTATACAATTAACTGTAAATCTTGTGAAGCAGCGTAGAGTAGTGTAGAACACAGCACAACACATACGCAACATGAGAAACATCGAAAAAATCAAAAAAGTGATGAAATAACTCGAAATCTTCTGAAGCAGCGTAGATTAGTTAGTTAAGCAGCACAACACATTCGCAACATGAGAAACTTCGAAAAACTCAAAAAAGTATACAATTAACTGGAAATCTTGTGAAGCAGCGTAGAATAGTGTAGAACACAGCACAACACATACGCAACAGTATGTGGTCAGTTGGACAGTTTCTGGTTTCGAGGTCAGACTGTGGTCAGTTGGTCAGTTTCAGGTTTCTACGTCAGATAGTGGTCAGTTGTTCAGATACTGATTGCAAGGTAAGAATGTGGCCTGTTTGACAGTTTGTGGTTGCTAGGTCAGAATGTGATCATTTGGTCAGTTTTTGGTTTCGAGGTCATATTGTGGTCAGTTGCTCAGTTTCTGGTTTTAGGCCAGACTGTGGTCAGTTGGTCAGCTTCATGTTGTCTCGGTCAGACTGTGGTTAGTTGTTAGTTCCAGGTTTCTGGGTCAGACTGTGGACATTTTGTCAGTTTCAGGTTTCTCGTTCAGATTGTGGTTAATTAGTATTTTTCTGGTTGCTAGGTCAGACTGTGGTCAGTTGGTCAATTTCTGGTTCCTCGTTCAGACTGTGATCAGTTTGTCAGATTCTGGTTTCTCAGTTAGACTGTGCTCAGTTGGTCTGTTTCGGTTTCTAGGTCAGACTGTGATCAGTTGGTCAGTTTCTGTTTTCTGAGTCAGACTTTGGTCAGTTGGTCAGTTTCGAGTTATCTAGGTCAGACTGTGCTCAGTTGGTCAGTTGCTGGCTTCTACATCAGACTGTGGTCAGTTGGTCAGTTTCTGTTTTCAAAGTCAGACTTTGGTCAGTTGGTCAGTTTCGGGTGGTCCAGGTCAGACTGTGATCAGTTGGTCAGTCACTGGTTGCTTGGTAATATTTAGGTCAGTTGGTTAGTTGCTGGTTTCTAGGTCAGGCTGTGCTCAGTTGGTCAGTTTCTGCTTTCCAGGTCAGACTGTGTTCAGTTGGTCAGTTTCTGGTGCTAGATCTGACTATGGTCAGTTGGTCAGTTTCTGGCTTCTAGATCAGACTATGGTCAGTTGATCAGTTAATGGTTTCCAGGTCAGAATGTAGTCAGTTGATCAGTTTCAGATTGTCTCAGTCAGATTGTGGTCAGTTGGTCAGTTCCCGGTTTCTGGGTCAGATTGTGGAAATTTGGTCAGTTTCTGGTTTCTCGGTCAGATTGTGGTTAATTAGTCTTTTTCTGGTTTACAAGTCAGACTGTGGTCTGTTGGTCAGTTTCTGGTTCCTAGTTCAGACTGTGGCCAGTTCGTCAGTTTATGTTTTCGAGGTAAGACTTTGGTCAGTTGGTCAGTTTCGGGTTGTCTAGGTCAGACTGTGGTCAGTTAGTCAGTTTCTGATTCCTAGGTCAGTCTGTGATCTCTTGGTCAGTTTCTGGTTTCTTGGTCATTCTTTGGTCAGTTGTTCAGTTTCTGGTTTCTACGTCAGACTGTAGTCAGTTACTGGATGCTGCGACAGAATGTAGCCTGTTGGTCAGTTTGTGGTTGCTAGATCAGACTGTGGTCAGTTGGTCAGTTTCTGGATTCTAGGTCAGACTGAGGTCAGTTGTTCCGTTTCTATTTTCTAGGCCAGATTGTGGACAGTTGGTCAGTTTCTGGTTTCCAGTTAAGAATATGGTCAGTTGGTCAGTTTCGGGTTTCTAGGTCAGATTGTGGTCAGTTGGTCAGTTTCGTGTTTCCTCGGTCAGCCTGTGTTCAGTTGATCAGTTTCTGGTTCCTAGGTCAGAATGTGATCAGTTGGTCAGTTTCTGTTTTCTGAGTCAGACATTGGTCAGTTGGTCAGTTTCGGGTTGTCTAGTTCAGACTGTGCTCAGTTGGTCAGTTGCTGGCTTCTACATCAGACTGTGGTCAGTTCGTCAGTTCCTGGTTTCTGGGTCAGACTGTGATCAGTTGGTCAGTCACTGGTTGCTTGGTAATATTTAGGTCAGTTGGTTAGTTGCTGGTTTCTAGGTCAGGCTGTGCTCAGTTGGTCAGTTTCTGCTTTCCAGGTCAGACTGTGTTCAGTTGGTCAGTTTCTGGTGCTAGATATGACTCTGGTCAGTTGGTCAGTTTCTGGCTTCCAGATCAGACTATGGTCAGTTGATCAGTTAATGGTTTCTAGGTCAGAATGTAGTCAGTTGATCAGTTTCAGATTGTCTCAGTCAGATTGTGGTCAGTTGGACAGTTTCTGGATTCTAGATCAGACTGTGGTCAGTTGGTCAGTTTCTGGTTTCTAGGTCAGACTCTGGTCAGTTGGTCAGTTTCATGTTGCCTCGGTCAGACTGTGTTCAGTTGGTCAGTTTCTGGTTTCTAGATCAGACTGTGGTCAGTTGGTCTGTTTCTGGTTTCTAGGTCAGACTGCGGTCGGTTGGTCAGTTTCTGTTTTGTCGGTCAGACTGTGGTCAGTTGGACAGTTCTTGTTTCTAGGTCAGAATGTGTTAAGTTGGTCTGTTTCTGGTTTCTAGGTCAGACTGTGGTCAGTCGGTCAGTTTCTGTTTTCTCGGTCAGACTATGGTCTGTTGGTCAGTTTCTTGTTTCTAGGTCAGACTTTGGTCAGTTGGTCAGCTTCGGATTGTCTCGGTCAGATTGTGGTCAGTTGGACAGTTTCTGGATTCGAGATCAGAATGTGGTCAGTTGGTCAGTTTCTGGTTTCTGGTCAGACTGTGGTCAGTTGGTCAGTATCATGTTGCCTCGGTCAGACTGTTGTCAGTTGGTAAGTTGCTGGTTGCTAGGTCAGACTGTGCTCACTTTGTATGTTTCTGATTCCTCGTCAGACTGTGCTCAGTTGCTCAGTTTCTGGTTTCGAGTTCAGACTGTGGGCAGTTGGTCAGTTGCTGGTTCCAGGTCAGTCTGTGTTCAATTTGTTACATTTTGGTTGCAAGGTCATCCTGTGGTCAATTGGTCAGTTGCTGGTTACTTGATCAGACTGTGGTCAGTTCCGTCAGTTTCTGGTTTCTCGGTCAGATTGTGGTATAGTTATTTTTTTCAGGTTTATAGGTCAGACTGTGGTCAGTTGGTCAGTTTCTGGATCTTATTTCAGACAGTGGTCAATTGGACAGTTTCTGGTTTCTCGGTTAGACTGTGGTAAGTAGGTCAGTTTCTGGTTTCTAGGTCAGTTGGTCAGTTTCATTCTGCCTCGGTCAGACTGTGTTCAATTGATCAGTTTCTGGTTTCTCGGTCAGACTGTGGTCAGTTGGTCAGTTTATGTCATTAGGTTAGTCTTCAGTCAGTTGGTCAGTATCTGGTTTCTAGGTCAGAATGTGGTCCGTTGGTCAGTTTCTGGTTCCAGGTCAGAATGTGGTCAGTTGGTCAGTTGCTGGTTTCTGCTTCAGACTGTGGTCAGTTGGACAGTTTCTGTTATTAGGTCAGACTGAGTTCAGATGGTCAGTTTCTGGTTTCGAGGTCAGAATGTGGTCAGTTGGTCAGTTTCGGGTTTCTAGGTCGGACTGTGGTCAGTTGGTCAGTTTCTGGTTTCTAGGTCAGACTGTGGTCAGTTGGTCAGTTTCCGGTTTCTACATGAGACTGTGGTCAGTTGGTCAGATACTAGTTGCTAGGTCAGAATGTTGCCTGTTTGATAATTTGTGGTTGCTAGGTCAGAATGTGGTCATTTGGCCAGGTTTTGGTTTCGAGGTCAGATTGTGGTCAGTTGCTCAGTTTCTGGTTTCGAGGTCAGACTGTGGTTAGTTGGTCAGTTGCTGGTTTCTACGTCAGACTGTGGTCAGTTGGACAGTTTCTGTTATTCGGTCAGACTGAGGTCAGATTGTCAGTTTCTGGTTTCTCGGTCAGAATGTGGTCAGTTGGTCTGTTTCTGGTTTCTTGGTCAGGCTGTGGTCAGTTGGTCCTTTACTGTGTTCTAGGTCAGTCTGTGGTAGTTGGTCAGTTTCTGGTTTCGAGGTCAGACTGTGGTCAGTTGGTCACTTTCGGGATGCTAGGTCAGATTGTGGTCAGTTGGTCAGTTGCTGGGTTCTACGTCAGACTGTGGTCAGTTGGGCAGATACTGGTGGCTAGGTCAGAATGTGGCAAGTTTGACAATTTGTGTATGCTAGGTCAGAATGTGGTCATTTGATCAGTTTTGGTTTCGAAGTCAGATTGTGGTCAGTTGCTCAGTTTCTGGTTTCTCGGTCAGACTGTGGTCAGTTGGTCAGTTTCATGTTGTCTCGGTCAGACTGTGGTCAGTTGGTCAGTTCCCGGTTTCTGGGTCAGATTGTGGAAATTTGGTCAGTTTCTGGTTTCTCGGTCAGATTGTGGTTAATTAGTCTTTTTCTGATTTACAAGTCAGACTGTGGTCTGTTGGTCAGTTTCTGGTTCCTAGTTCAGACTGTGGCCAGTTCGTCAGTTTATGTTTTCTAGGTAAGACTTTTGTCAGGTGGTCAGTTTCGGGTTGTCTAGGTCAGACTGTGTTCAGTTAGTCAATTTCTGGTTTCTCGGTCAGACTGCGGTCAGTTAGTCAGTTTCTGATTCCTCGGTCAGTCTGCGGTTACTTGGTCAGTTTCTGGTTTCTAGGTCAGTCTGTGGTGAGTTGTTCAGTTTCTGATTCCTAATTCAGTCTGTGTTCAGTTAGTCAGTTTCTGGTTTATCGTTCAGACTGTGGTTAGTTGGTCACTTCCTGGTTTCTAGGTCAGACTGTGGTCAGCTTGTCAGTATCTGGTTTCTAGGTCAGACTGTAGTCAGTTACTGGTTGCTGCGACAGAATGTGACCTGTTGGTCAGTTTGTGGTTGCTAGGTCAGACTGTGGTCAGTTGGTCAGTTTCTGGTTTCTAGGTCAGACTGTGGTCAGTTAGTCAGTTTCTGATTCCTAGGTCAGTCTGTGATCTCTTGGTCAGTTTCTGGTTTCTTGGTCATTCTTTGGTCAGTTGTTCAGTTTCTGGTTTCTAGGTCAGACTGTAGTCAGTTACTGGTTGCTGCGACAGAATGTGGCCTGTTGGTCAGTTTGTGGTTGCTAGATCAGACTGTGGTCAGTTGGTCAGTTTCTGGATTCTAGGTCAGACTGAGGTCAGTTGTTCCGTTTCTATTTTCTAGGCCAGATTGTGGACAGTTGGTCAGTTTCTGGTTTCCAGTTAAGAATATGGTCAGTTGGTCAGTTTCGGGTTTCTAGGTCAGATTGTGGTCAGTTGGTCAGTTTCATGTTGCCTCGGTCAGCCTGTGTTCAGTTGATCAGTTTCTGGTTCCTAGGTCAGACTGTGATCAGTTGGTCAGTTTCTGGTTTCGAGTTTAGTATGTGGTCAGTTGGACAGTTTCTGGTTTCGAGGTCAGACTGTGGTCAGTTGGTCAGTTTCGGGTGGTCCAGGTCAGACTGTGGTCAGTTCGTCAGTTCCTGGTTTCTGGGTCAGACTGTGATCAGTTGGTCAGTCACTGGTTGCTTGGTAATATTTAGGTCAGTTGGTTAGTTGCTGGTTTCTAGGTCAGGCTGTGCTCAGTTGGTCAGTTTCTGCTTTCCAGGTCAGATTGTGGTCAGTTGGTCAGTTTCATGTTGCCTCGGTCAGCCTATGTTCAGTTGATCAGTTTCTGGTTCCTAGGTCAGACTGTGATCAGTTGGTCAGTTTCTGGTTTCGAGTTTAGTATGTGGTCAGTTGGACAGTTTCTGGTTTCGAGGTCAGACTGTGGTCAGTTAGTCAGTTTCAGGTTTCTACGTCAGATAGTGGTCAGTTGGTCAGACACTGATTGCAAGGTAAGAATGTGGCCTGTTTGACAGTTTGTGGTTGCTAGGTCAGAATGTGGTCATTTGGTCAGTTTTTGGTTTCGAGGTCAGATTGTGGTCAGTTGCTCAGTTTCTGGTTTTAGGCCAGACTGTGGTCAGTTGGTCAGTTTCATGTTGTCTCGGTCAGACTGTGGTCAGTTGTTAGTTCCAGGTTTCTGGGTCAGACTGTGGACATTTTGTCAGTTTCAGGTTTATCGTTCAGATTGTGGTTAATTAGTCTTTTTCTGGTTTCTAGGTCAGACTGTGGTCAGTTGGTCAGTATCTGGTTCCTCGTTCAGACTGTGATCAGTTTGTCAGATTCTGTTTTCTCAGTTAGACTGTGGTCAGTTGGTCTGTTTGGGTTTCTAGGTCAGACTGTGATCAGTTGGTCAGATTCTGGTTTCTCAATTAGACTGTGGTCAGTTGGTCAGTTGCTGGCTTCTACATCAGACTGTGGTCAGTTGGACAGTTTCTGGATTCTAGATCAGACTGTGGTCAGTTGGTCAGTTTCTGGTTTCTAGGTCAGACTGTGGTCAGTTGGTCAGTTTCATGTTGCCTCGGTCAGACTGTGTTCAGTTGGTCAGTTTCTGGTTTCTAGATCAGACTGTGGTGTGTTGGTCTGTGCCTGGTTTCTAGGTCAGACTGCGGTCGGTTAGTCAGTTTCTGTTTTGTCGGTCAGACTGTGGTCAGTTGGACAGTTTCTGGTTTCGAGGTCAGACTGTGTTAAGTTGGTCTCTTTCTGGTTTCTAGGTCAGACTGTGGTCAGTCGGTCAGTTTCTGGTTTCTATATCAGACTATGGTTAGTTGATCAGTTTCTTGTTTCTAGGTCAGACTGTGGTCAGTTGGTCAGCTTCGGATTGCCTCGGTCAGATTGTGGTCAGTTGGATAGTTTATGGATTCGAGATCAGACTGTGGTCAGTTGGTCAGTTTCTGGTTTCATTCAGACTGTGGTCAGTTGGTCAGTTTCATGTTACCTCGGTCAGACTGTTGTCAGTTGGTAAGTTGCTGCTCGCTTGGTCAGACTGTGCTCAGTTTGTATGTTTCTGATTCCTCGGTCAGACTGTGCTCAGTTGCTCTGTTTCTGGTTCCGAGGTCAGACTGTGGGCAGTTGGTCAGTTTCTGGCTCTAGGTCAGTCTCTGGACTGTTGGTCAGTTGCTGGGTGCTAGATCAGTCTGTGTTCAGTTTGTTACATTTTGGTTGCAAGGTCATCCTGTGGTCAATTGGTCAGTTGCTGGTTACTTGATCAGACTGTGGTCAGTTCCGTCAGTTTCTGGTTTCTCGGTCAGATTGTGGTATAGTTAGTTTTTTCTGGTTTATAGGTCAGACTCTGGTCATTTGGTCAGTTTCTGGATCTTATTTCAGATCAGTGGTCAGTTGGTCAGTTTCTGGTTTCTCGGTTAGACTGTGGTCAGTTGGTCAGTTTCTGGTTTCTAGATCAGACTGTGGTCAGTTGGTCAGTGTCTGGTTTCTAGGTCAGTCTGTGGTCAGTTGGTCAGTTACATTCTGCCTCGGTCAGACTGTGTTCAATTGATCAGTTTAAGGTTTCTCGGTCAGACTGTGGTCAGTTGGTCAGTTTATGTTATTAGGTCAGTCTTCGGTCAGTTGGTCAATTTCTGGTTTCTACGTCAGACTGTGGTCAGTTGGACAGTTTCTGTTATTATGTCAGACTGAGTTCAGATGGTCAGTTTCTGGTTTCGAGGTCAGAATGTGGTCAGTTGGTCAGTTTCGGGATTCTAGGTCGGACTGTGGTCAGTTGGTCAGTTTCTGTTTTCTAGTTTAGACTGTGGTCAGTTGGTCAGTTTCCGATTTCGATTACAGTATGTGATCAGTTAGACAGTTTCTGGTTTCGAGGTCAGACTGTGGTCAGTTGGTCAGTTTCGGGTTCTCGGTCAGATTTTGGTCAGTTAGTTAGTTGCTGATTTCTACATCAGACTGTGGTCAGTTGGTCAGATACTGGTTGCTCGCTCAGAATGTGGCCTGTTTGATAATTTGTGGTTGCTAGGTCAAAATGTGGTCATTTGGCCAGGTTTTGGTTTCGAGGTCAAATTGTGGTCAGTTGCGCAGTTTCTGGTTTCGAGGTCAGCCTGTGGTTAGTTGGACAGTTGCTGGTTTCTACGTCAGACTGTGGTCAGTTGGACAGTTTCTGTTATTAGGTCAGACTGAGGTCAGAAGGTCAGTTTCTGGTTTCTAGGTCAGAATGTGGTCAGTTGGTCAGTTTCTGGTTTCTAGGTCAGACTGTGTTAGTTGGTCAGTTTCTGGTTTCGAGTTAAGAATGTGGTCAGTTGGACAGTTTCTGGTTTCGAGTTCAGACTGTGGTCAGTTGGTCAGTTTCGGGTTTCTAGGTCAGATTGTGGTCAGTTGGTCAGTTGCTGGTTTCTCCGTCAGACTGTGGTCAGTTTGTCAGATACTGGTTGCTAGGTCAGAATGTGGCAAGTTTGACAATTTGTGTTTGCTCGGTCAGAAAATGGTCATTTGGTCAGTTTTTGGTTTCGAGGTCAGATTGTGGTCAATTGCTCAGTTTCTGGTTTCTCGGTCAGACTGTGGTCATTTGGTCAGTTTCATGTTGTCTCGGTCAGACTATGGTCAGTTGGTCAGTTGCAGGTTTCTGGGTCAGACAGTGGACATTTGGTCAGTTTCTTGTTTCTTGGTCACATTGTGGTCAGTTGTTCAGTTTCTGGTTCCTAATTCAGTCTGTGGTCAGTTGGTCAGTTTCTGGTTTCTCGTTGAGACTGTGGTCAGTTCGTCAGTTTCTGTTTTCTAAGTAAGACTTTGGTCAGTTGATCAGTTTCGGGTTGTGTAGGTCAGACTGTGGTCAGTTAATCAGTTTCTGATTCCTTGGTCAGTCTGCGGTCACTTGTTCAGTTTCTGGTTTTCCAGGTCAGTCTGTGGTCAGTTGTTCAGTTTCTGGTTCCTAATTCAGTCTGTGGTCAGTTGGTCAGTTTCTGGTTTCTCGTTCAGACTGTGGATAGTTGGTCACTTCCTGGTTTCTAGGTCAGACTGAGGTCAGCTTGTTAGTATCTGGTTTCTAGGTCAGACTTTAGTCAGTTACTGGTTGCTGCGACAGAATGTGGCCTGTTGGTCAGTGTGTGGTTGCTAGGTCAGACTATGATCAGTTGGTCAGTTTCTGGTTTCTAAGTCAGACTGTGGTCAGTTAGTCAGTTTCTGATTCCTCGGTTAGTCTGTGGTCACTTGGTCAGTTTCTGGTTTCTAGGTCAGTCTGTGGTTAGTTGTTCAGTTTCTGATTTCTATGTCAGACTGTAGTCAGTTACTGGTTGCTGCGACAGAATGTGGCCTGTTGGTCAGTTTGTGGTTGCTAGGTCAGACTGTGTTCAGTTGGTCAGTTTCTGGTTTCTAGGTCAGACTGAGGTCAGTTGGTCCGTTTCTATTTTCTGGGCCAGATTGTGGACAGTTGGTCAGTTTCTGGTTTCGAGTTAAGAATATGGTCAGTTGGTCAGTTTCGGGTTTCTAGATCAGGTTGTGGTCAGTTGGTCAGTTGCTGGCTTCTACATCAAACTGTGGTCAGTTGGTCAGATACTGGTTGCTAGGTCAGAATGTGGCCTGTTTGACAGTTTATTCTTGCTTGGACATACTGTGGTCATTTGGTCAGTTTTTGGTTTCAAGGGCAGATTGATGTCAGTTGGTCAGTTTCTGGTTTTTCGGTTAGACTGCGGTCAGTTGGTCAGTTTCTGGTTTCTAGATCAGACTGTGGTCAGTTGGTCAGTTTCTGGTTTTTGGTCAGACTGTGGTCAGTTGGTCAGTTTCATGTTGCCTCAGTCAGCCTGTGTTCAGTTGATCAGGTTCTGGTTCCTAGGTCAGACTGTGGTCAGTTGGTCCATTTCTGGTTTCTAGGTCAGACTGTGATCAGTTGGTCATTTTCTGGTTTCGAGTTTTGTATGTGGTCAGTTGGACAGTTTCTGGTTTCGAGTTCAGACTGTGGTCAGTTGGTCAGTTTCGGGTTTCTAAGTCAGATTGTGGTCAGTTGGTCAGTTTCATGTTGCCTCGGTCAGCCTGTGTTCAGTTGATCAGTTTCTGGTTCCTAGGTCAGACTGTGGTCAGTTGGTCCATTTCTGGTTTCTCGGTCAGACTGTGATCAGTTGGTCAGTTTCTGGTTTCGAGTTTAGTATTAGGTCAGTTGGACAGTTTCCGGTTTCGAGGTCAGAAATTGGTCAGTTGGTCAGTTTCAGGTTTCTACGTCAGATAGTGGTCAGTTGGTCAGATACTGATTGCAAGGTAAGAATGTGGCCTGTTTTACAGTTTGTGGTTGCTAGGTCAGAATGTGGTCATTTGGTCAGTTTTTGGTTTCGAGGTCAGATTGTGGTCAGTTGCTCAGTTTCTGGTTTTAGGCCAGACTGTGGTCAGTTGGTCAGTTTCATGTTGTCTCGGTCAGACTGTGGTCAATTGTTAGTTCCAGGTTTCTGGGTCAGACTGTGGACATTTTGTCAGTTTCAGGTTTCTTGGTCAGATTGTGGTTAATTAGTCTTTTTCTGGTTTCTAGGTCAGACTGTGGTCAGTTGGTCAGTTTCTGGTTCCTCGTTCAGACTGTGAACAGTTTGTCAGATTCTGGTTTCTCAGTTAGACTGTGGTCAGTTGGTCCATTTCTGGTTTCCAGGTCAGACTGTGATCAGTTGGTCAGTTTCCGGTTTCGATTAAAGTTTGTGATCAGTTGGACAGTTTCTGGTTTCGAGGTCAGATTGTGGTCCGTTGGTCAGTTTCGGGTTCTCGGTCAGATTTTGGTCAGTTGGTTAGTTGCTGGTTTCTACATCAGACTGTGGTCAGTTGGTCAGATACTGGTTGCTAGGTCAGAATGTGGCCTGTTTGATAAGTTGTGGTTGCTAGGTCAGAATGTGGTCATTTGGCCAGGTTTTGGTTTCAAGGTCACATTGTGGTCAGTTGCTCAGTTTCTGTATTCGAGGTAAGACTGTGGTTAGTTGGTCAGTTGCTAGTTTCTACGTCAGACTGTGGTCAGTTGGGCAGTTTCTGTTATTAGGTCAGACTGAGGTCAGAAGGTCAGTTTCTGGTTTATTGGTCAGAATGTGGTCAGTTGTTCAGTTTCTGGTTTCTAGGTCAGACTGTGGTCAGTTGGTCCTTTACTGGTTTCTAGGTCAGTCTGTCTTAGTTGGTCAGTTTCTGGTTTCGAGTTAAGAATGTGGTCAGTTGGACATTTTCTGGTTTCGAGTTCAGACTGTGGTCAGTTTGTCAGTTTCGGGTTTCTAGGTCAGATTGTGGTCAGTTGGTCAGTTGCTGGTTTCTCCGTCAGATTGTGGTCAGTTGCTCAGTTTCTGGTTTCTAGGTCAGACTGTGGTCAGTTGGTCAGTTTCATGGTTTCTCGGTCAGAATGTAGTCAGTTGGTCAGTTCCAGGTTTCTGGGTCAGACTGTGGACATTTGGTCAGTTTCTTGTTTCTTGGTCAGATTGTGGTCAGTTGTTCAGTTTCTGGTTCCTAATTCAGTCTGTGGTCAGTTGGTAAGTTTCTGGTTACTCGTTCTGACTGTGGTCAGTTCGTCACATTTTTTGTTTTCTAGGTAAGACTTTGGTCAGTTGGTCAGTTTCGGGTTGTCTAGGTCAGACTGTGATCAGTTAGTCAGTTTCTGATTCCTAGGTCAGTCTGCGGTCAATTGGTCAGTTTCTGGTTCCTAATTCAGTCTGTGGTCAGTTGGTCAGTTTCTGGTTTCTCGTTCAGACTGTGGTTAGTTGGTCACTTCCTGGTTTCTAGGTCAGACTGAGGTCAGCTTGTCAGTATCTGGTTTCCAGGTCAGACTGTAGTCAGTTACTCGTTGCTGCGACAGAATGTGGCCTGTTGGTCAGTTTGTGGTTGCTAGGTCAGACTATGATCAGTTGGTCAGTTTCTGGTTTCTAAGTCAGACTGTGGTCAGTTAGTCAGTTTCTGATTCCTAGGTCAGTCTGTGGTCACTGGGTCAGTTTCTGGTTTCTAGTTCAGTCTGTGGTTAGTTGTTCAGTTTCTGATTTCTATGTCAGACTGCAGTCAGTTGCTGTTTGCTGCGACAGAATGTGGCCTGTTGGTCAGTTTGTGGTTGCTAGGTCAGACTGTGTTCAGTTGGTCAGTTTCTGGTTTCTATGTCAGACTGAGTACAGTTGGTCCGTTTCTATTTTCTAGGCCAGATTGTGGACAGTTGGCCAGTTCCTGGTTTCGAGTTAAGAATATGGTCAGTTGGTCAGTTTCGGGTTTCTAGATCAGATTGTGTTCAGTTGGTCAGTTGCTGGCTTCTACATCAAACTGTGGTCAGTTGGTCAGATACTAGTTGCTAGGTCAGAATGTGGCCTGTTTGACAGTTTATGCTTGCTAGGTCATACTGTGGTCATTAGGTCAG
Source organism: Pristiophorus japonicus (assembly GCF_044704955.1). NCBI lineage: Eukaryota > Metazoa > Chordata > Chondrichthyes > Pristiophoridae > Pristiophorus > Pristiophorus japonicus. The sequence continues at coordinate 432,001 of NW_027252977.1, read as the reverse complement.
TTGTGTTTCATGGGCAGATTGATGTCAGTTGGTCAGTTTCTGGTTTCTCGGTTAGATTGCGGTCAGCTGGTCAGTTTCTGGTTTCTAGATCAGTCTGTGGTCAGTTGGTCAGTTTCTGTTTTTTGGTCAGACTGTGGTCAGTTGGTCAGTTTCATGTTGCCTCAGTCAGCCTGTGTTCAGTTGATCAGTTTCTGGTTCCTAGGTCAGACTGTGGCCAGATGGTCCATTTCTGGTTTCTAGGTCAGACTGTGGTCAGTTGGTCAGTTTCTGGTTTCGAGTTTAGTATGTAGTCAGTTGGACAGTTTCTGGTTTCGAGTTCAGACTGTGGTCAGTTGGTCAGTTTCGGGTTGCTAGGTCAGATAGTGGTCAGTTAGTCAGTTGCTGGTTTCTACGTCAGCCTGTGGTCAGTTGGGCAGATACTGATTGCGAGGTAAGAATGTGGAATATTTGACAGTTTGTGGTTGCTAGGTCAGAATGTGGTCATTTGGTCAGTTTTTGGTTTCGAGGTCAGATTGTGGTCAGTTGGTTAGTTCCAGGTTTCTGGGTCAGACTGTGGACATTTTTTCATTTTCTGGTTTCTTGGTCAGATTGTGGTTAAGAAGTATTTTTCTGTTTTCTAGATCAGACTGTGGTCAGTTGGTCAGTTTCTGGTTCCTAGTTCAGACTGTGATCAGTTTGTCAGTTTCTGGTTTCTCAGTTAGACTGTGGTCAGTTGGTCTGTTTCGGTTTCGAGGTCAGATTGTGGTCAGTTGGACAGTTTCTATTTTCTAGGTCAGACTTTGGTCAGTTGGTCAGTTCCGGGTTGTCTAGGTCAGACTGTGGTTAGTTGGTCAGTTCCTGGTTTCTGGGTCAGACTGTGATCAGTTGGTCAGTCACTGGTTGCTCGGTAATACTTTGATCAGTTGGTTAGTTGCTGGATTCTTGGACAGACTGTGCTCAGTTGGTCAATTTCTGGTTTCTAGGTCAGACTGTGGTCAATTGGTCAGTTTCCGGTTTCGATTAAAATATGTGATCAGATGGACAGTTTCTGGTTTCGAGGTCAGACTGTGGTCAGTTGGTCAGTTTCGGGTTTCTCGGTCAGATTTTGGTCAGTTGGTCAGTTGCTAGCTTCTACATCAGACTGTGGTCAGTTGCTCAGATACTGGTTGCTTGGTCAGAATGTGGCCTCCTTGATAATTTGTAGTTGCTAGGTCAGAATGTGGTCATTTGGCCAGGTTTTGGTTTCGGGATCAGATTGTGGTCAGTTGCTCAGTTTCTGGTTTCGAGATCAGACTGTGGTTAGTTGGTCAGTTGCTGGTTTCTACTTCAGACTGTGGTCAGTTGGAAAAGTTTCTGTTATTAGGTCAGACTGAGGTCAGATTGTCAGTTTCTGGTTTCTAGGTCAGAATGTGGTCAGTTGGTCTGTTTCTGGTTTCTAGGTCAGACTGTGGTCAGTTGGTCCTTTACTGGTTTCTAGGTCAGTCTGCGTTAGTTGGTCAGTTTCTGGTTTCGAGTTAAGAATGTGGTCAGTTGGACAGTTTCTGGTTTCGAGGTCAGACTGTGGTCAGTTGGTCAGTTTCTGTTTTCTAGGTCAGATTGTGGTCAGTTGGTCAGTTGCTGGTTTCTACGTCAGATTGTGGTCAGTTGGTCAGAATACTGGTTGCTAGGTCAGAATGTGGCAAGTTTGACAATTTGTGTTTGCTATGTCAGAATGTGGTCAATTGGTCAGTTTTTGGTTTCGAAGTCAGATTGTGGTCAGTTGCTCAGTTGCTGGTTCCTAGTTCAGATTGTGGTCAGTTCGTCAGTTTAAGTTTTCTAGGTAAGACTTTGGTCAGTTGGTCAGTTTCGCGTAGTCTAGGTCAGACTGTGTTCAGTTAGTCAATTTCTGGTTTCTGGGTCAGACTGTGGTCATTTAGTCACTTTCTGATACCTAGGTCAGTCTGCGGTCACTTGGTCAGTTTCTGGTTTCTTGGTCAGTCTGTGGTCAGTTGTTCAGTTTCTGGTTTATAGGTCAGAATGTCGTCAGTTACTGGTTGCTGCGACAGAATGTGGCCTGTTGGTCAGTTTGTTGTTGCTAGGTCAGACTGTGGTCAGTTGGTCAGTTTCTGGTTTCTAGGTCAGACTGAGGTCAGTTGGTCCATTTCTATTTTCTAGGCCAGATTGTGGACAGTTGGTCAGTTTCTGGTTTCCAGTTAAGAATATGGTCAGTTGGTCAGTTTCGGGTTTCTAGGTCAGATTGTGGTCAATTGGTCAGTTTCATGGTGCCTCGGTCAGCCTGTGTTCAGTTGATCATTTTCTGGTTTCTAGATCAGACTGTGGTCAGTTGGTCTGTTTCTGGTTTCTAGGTCAGACTGCGGTCGTTTGGTCAGTTTCTGTTTTGTCAGTCAGACTGTGGTCAGTTGGACAGTTTCTGGTTTCAATGTCAGACTGTGTTCAGTTGGTCAGTTTCTGGTTGCTAGATCAGACTGTGGTCAGTTGGTCATTTTCTGGTTTCTAGGTCAGACTGTGGTCAGTTGGTCAGTTGGTCAGTTTCTGTTTTCTCGGTCAGACTGTGTTCAGTTGGTCAGTTTCTGATTTAGAGGTCAGACTGTGTTAAGTTGGTCTTTTTCAGGTTTCTAGGTCAGACTGTGGTCAGTCAGTCAGTTTTTGTTTTCTCGGTCAGACTATGGTCTGTTGGTCAGTTTCTGGTTTCTTGGTCAGACTGTGGTCAGTTGGTCAGTTTCTGGTTTCTAGATCAGACTATGGTGAGTTGATCACTGTCTTGTTTATAGGTCAGACTGTGTTTAGTTGGTCAGCTTCGGATTGTCTCGATCAGATTGTGGTCAGTTCGACAGTTTCTGGATTCGAGATCAGACTGTGGTCAGTTGGTCAGTTTCTGGTTTCTGGTCAGACTGTGGTCAGTTGGTGAGTTTCATGTTGCCTCGGTCAGACTGTTGTCAGTTGGTAAGTTGCTGGTTGCTACGTCAGACTGTGCTCAGTCTGTATGTTTCTGATTCCTCGGTCAGAGTGTGCTCAGTTGCTCAGTTTCTGGTTTCGAGGTCAGACTGTGGGCAGTTGGTCAGTTGCTAGTTCTAGGTCAGTCTCTGGACAGTTGGTCAGTTGCTGGTTGCTAGATCAGTCTGTGTTCAGTTTGTTACATTTTGGTTGCAAGGTCATCCTGTGGTCAATTGGTCAGTTGCTGGTTACTTGATCAGACTGTGGTTAGTTCCGTCAGTTTCTGGTTTCTCTTTCAGATTGTGGTAGAGTTATTTTTTTCTGGTTATTGGTCAGACTCTGGTCAGTTGGTCAGTTTCTGGATCGTATTTCAGACAGTGGTCAGTTGGTCAGTTTCTGGATTCTCGGTGAGACTGTGGTCAGTTGGTCAGTTTCTGGTTTCTAGATCAGACTGTGGTCAGTTGGTCAGTGTCTGGTTTCTAGGTCAGTCCGTGGTCAGTTGGTCAGTTTCATTCAGCCTCGGTCAGACTGTGTTCAATTGATCAGTTTCTGTTTTCCCAGTCAGGCTTTGGTCAGTTGGTCAGTTTATGTTATTAGGTCAGTCTTCGGTCAGTTGGTCAGTTTCTGGTTTCTACATCAGACTGTGTTCTGTTGGACAGTTTCTGTTATTAGGTCAGACTGAGTTCAGATGGTCAGTTCCTGGTTTCGAGGTCAGAATGTGGTCAGTTGGTCAGTTTCTGGTTTCTAGGTCAGACTGTGGTCAGTTGGTCAGTTTCCGGTTTCGATTAAAGTATGTGATCAGTTGGACAGTTGCTGGTTTCTACATCAGACTGTGGTCAGTTGGTCAGATACTGGTTGCTAGGTCAGAATATGGCCTGTTTGATAATTTGTGGTTGCTGGGTCAGAATGTGGTCATTTGGCCAGGTTTTGGTTTCGAGTTCAGATTGTGGTCAGTTGCTCAGTTTCTGGTTTCGAGGTCAGACTGTGGTTCGTTGATCAGTTGCTGGTTTCTACGTCAGACTGTGGTCAGTTGGACAGTTTCTGTTATTAGGTCAGACTGAGGTCAGAAGGTCAGTTTCTGGTTTCTAGGTTAGAATGTCGTCAGTTGGTCAGTTTCTGGTTTCTAGGTGAGACTGTGGTCAGTTGGTCCTTTACTGGTTTCTAGGTCAGTCTGTGTTAGTTGGTCAGTTTCTGGTTTCGAGTTAAGAATGTGGTCAGTTGGACAGTTTCTGGTTTCGAGGTCAGACTGTTGTCAGTTGGTCAGTTTCGGGTTTCTAGGTCAGATTGTGGTCAGTTGGTCAGTTGCTGGTTTCTACGTCAGACTTTGGTCAGTTTGTCAGATACTGGTTGCTAGGTCAGAATGTGGCAAGTTTGACAATTTGTGTTTGCTAGGTCAGAAAATGGTCATTTGGTCAGTTTCTGGTTTCTAGGTCAGACTGTGGTCAGTTGGTCAGTTTCATGTTGTCTCGGTCAGACTGTGGTCAGTTGGTCAGTTCCAGGTTTCTGGGTGAGACTGTGGACATTTGGTCAGTTTCTGGTTTCTTGGTCAGATTGTGGTTAGTTAGTCTTTTTCTGGTTTATAAGTCAGACTGTGGTCAGTTGGTCAGTTTCTGGTTTCTAGGTCAGACTGAGTACAGTTGGTCCGTTTCTATTTTCCAGGCCAGATTGTGGACAGTTGGTCAGTTTCTGGTTTCCAGTTAAGAATATGGTCAGTTGGTCAGTTTCGGGTTTCTAGGTCAGATTGTGGTCAGTTGGTCAGTTGCTGGCTTCTACATCAGACTGTGGTCAGTTGGTCAGATACTGGTTGCTTGGTCAAAATGTGGCCTGTTTGACAGTTTCTGCTTGCTAGGTCATACTGTGGTCATTTGGTCAGTTTTTGGTTTCACGGTCAGATTGATGTCATTTGGTCAGTTTCTGGTTCTTCGCTTAGACTGCGGTCAGTTGGTCAGTTTCTGGTTTCTAGTTCAGACTGTGGTCAGTTGTTCAGTTTCTGGTTTTTGGTCAGACTGTGGTCAGTTGGTCAGTTTCATGTTGCCTCAGTCAGCCTGTGTTAGTTGATCAGTTTCTGGTTCCTAGATCAGACTGTGGCCAGATGGTCCATTTCTGATTTCTAGTTCAGACTGTGGTCAGTTGGACAGTTCCTGGTTACGAGTTCAGACTGTGGTCAATTGGTCAGTTTCGGGTTTCTAGGTCAGATTGTGGTCAGTTGGTCAGTTGCTGGTTTCTACGTCAGCCTGTGGTCAGTTGGTCAGATACTGATTGCGAGGTAAGAATGTGGCCTGTTTGACAGTTTGTGGTTGCTAGGTCAGAATGTGGTCATTTGGTCAGTTTTTGGTTTCGAGGTCAGATTTTGGTCAGTTGCTCAGTTTCTGGTTTCTAGGCCAGACTGTGGTCAGTTGGTCAGTTTCATGTTATCTCGGTCAGACTGTGGTCAGTTGGTTAGTTCCAGGTTCCTAGTTCAGACTGTGGTCAGTTCGTCAGTTTCTGGTTTCTCGGTCAGATTGTGGTTAATTAGTCTTTTTTCTGGTTTCTAGGACAGACTGTGGTCAGTTGGTCAGTTTCTGGTTCCTAGTTCAGACTGTGATCAGTTTGTCAGCTTCTGGTTTCTCAGTTAGACTGCGGTCAGTTGGTCTGTTTCGGTTTCGAGGTCAGACTGTGGTCAGTTGCACAGTTTCTATTTTCTAGGTCAGACTTTGGTCAGTTGGTCAGTTTCGGGTTGTCTAGGTCAGACTGTGGTCATGTTGGTCAGGTTCTGGTTTCTGGGTCAGACTGTGGTCAGTTGGTCAGTTTCCGGTTTCGATTAAAGTATGTGATCAGTTGGTCAGTTTCGGGTTTCTCGGTCAGATTTTGGTCAGTTGGTCAGTCAATGGTTGCTCGGTAATACTTTGATCAGTTGGTTCGTTGCTGGTTGCTTGGTCAGTCTGTTCTCAGTTGGTCAATTTCTGTTTTCTAGTTTAGACTGTGGTCAGTTGGTCAGTTTTCGGTTTCGATTAAAGTATGTGATCAGTTGGACAGTTTCTGGTTTCGAGGTCAGACTGTGGTCAGTTGGTCAGTTTCGGGTTCCTCGGCCAGATTTTGGTCAGTTGGTCAGTTGCTGGTTTCTACATCAGACTGTGGTCAGTTGGTCAGATACTGGTTGCTAGGTCAGAATGTGGCCTGTTTGATAATTTGTGGTTGCTAGTTCAGAATGTGGTCATTTGGCCAGGTTTTGGTTTCGAGGTCAGATTGTGGTCAGTTGCTCAGTTTCTGGTTTCGAGGTCAGACTGTGGTTAGTTGGTCAGTTGCTGGCTTCTACGTCAGACTGTGGTCAGTTGGACAGTTTCTGTTATTAGGTCAGACTGAGGTCAGATGGTCAGTTTCTGGTTTCTAGGTCAGAATGTGGTCAGTTGGTCAGTTTCTGGTTTCTAGGTCGGACTGTGGTCAGTTGGTCCTTTACTGGTTTCTAGGTCAGTCTGTGTTAGTTGTTCAGTTTCTGGTTTCGAGTTAAGAATGTGGTCAATTGGATAGTTTCTGGTTTCGAGGTCAGACTGTGGTCAATTGGTCAGTTTCGGGTTTCTAGGTCAGATTATGGTCAGTTGGTCAGTTGCTGATTTCTCCGTCAGACTGTGGTCAGTTGGTCAGATACTGGTTGCTAGGTCAGAATGTGGCAAGTTTGACAATTTGTGTTTGCTAGGTCAGAAAATGGTCATTTGGTCAGTTTTTGGTTTCGAGGTGAGATTGTGGTCAGTTGCTCAGTTTCTGGTTTCTAGGTCAGACTGTGGTCAGTTGGTCAGTTTCATGTTGTCTCGGTCAGACTGTGGTCAGTTGGTCAGTTCCAGGTTTCTGGGTCAGACTGTGGACATTTGGTCAGTTTCTGGTTTCTCGGTCAAATTGTGGTTAGTTAGTCTTTGTCTGGTTTATAAGTCAGAGTGGGTCAGTTGGTCAGTTTCTGGTTCCTAGTTCAGACTGTGGTCAGTTCGTCTGTTTCTGTTTTCTAGGTAAGACTTTGGTCAGTTGGTCAGTTTCGGATTGTCTAGGTCAGACTATGTTCAGTTAGTCAATTTCTGGTTTCTAGGTCAGACTGTGGTCAGTTAGTCAGTTTCTGATTCCTAGGTCAGTCTGCGGTCACTTGGTCAGTTTCTGGTTTCTAGGTCAGTCTGTGGTCAGTTGTTCAGTTTCTGGTTCCTAATTCAGTCTGTGGTCAGTTGGTCAGTTTCTGGTTTCTCGTTCAGACTGTGGTTTGTTGGTCACTTCCTGGTTTCTAGGTCAGACTGAGGTCAGCTTGTCAGTATCTGGTTTCTAGGTCAGACTGTCGTCAGTTACTGGTTGCTGTGACAGAATGTGGCCTGTTGGTCAGTTTGTAGTTGCTAGGTCAGACTGTGATCAGTTGGTCAGTTTCTGGTTTCGAGGTCAGACTGTGGTCAGTTAGTCAGTTTCTGATTCCTAGGTCAGTCTGTGGTCACTTGGTCAGTTTCTGGTTTCTAGGTCAGTCTGTGGTCAGTTGTTCAGTTTCTGATTTCTAGGTCAGACTGTAGTCAGTTACTGGTTGCTGCGAAAGAATGTGGCCTGTTGGTCAGTTTGTGGTTGCTAGGTCAGACTGTGTTCAGTTGGTCAGTTTCTGGTTTCTAGGTCAGACTGAGGTCAGTTTGTCCGTTTCTATTTTCTAGGCCAGATTGTGGGCAGTTGGTCAGTTTCTGGTTTCCAGTTAAGAATATGGTCAGTTGGTCAGTTTCGGGTTTCTAGGTCAGATTGTGGTCAGTTAGTCAGTTTCTGATTCCTAGGTCAGTCTGCTGTCACTTGGTCAGTTTCTGGTTTCTAGGTCAGTCTGTGGTCAGTTGTTCAGTTTCTGGTTCCTAATTCAGTCTGTGGTCAGTTGGTCAGTTTCTGGTTTCTCGTTCAGACTGTGGTTAGTTGGTCACTTCCTAGTTTCTAGGTCAGACTGAGGTCAACTTGTCAGTATCTGGTTTCTAGGTCAGACTGTCGTCAGTTACTAGTTGCTGTGACAGAATGTGGCCTGTTGGTCACTTTGTGGTTGCTAGGTCAGACTGTGGTCAGTTAGTCAGTTTCTGGTTTCGAGGTCAGACTGTGGTCAGTTAGTCAGTTTCTGATTCCTAGGTCAGTCTGTGGTCACTTGGTCAGTTTCTGGTTTCTAGGTCAGTCTGTGGTCAGTTGTTCAGTTTCTGATTTCCAGGTCAGACTGTAGTCAGTTACTGGTTGCTGCGACAGAATGTGGCCTGTTGGTCAGTTTGTGGTTGCTAGGTCAGACTGTGTTCAGTTGGTCAGTTTCTGGTTTCTAGGTCAGACTGAGGTCAGTTTGTCCGTTTCTATTTTCTAGGCCAGATTGTGGGCAGTTGGTCAGTTTCTGGTTTCCAGTTAAGAATATGGTCAGTTGGTCAGTTTCGGGTTTCTAGGTCAGATTGTGGTCAGTTGGTCAGTTGCTGGCTTCTACATCAGACTGTGGTCAGTTGGTCAGATACTGATTGCTAGGTCAGAATGTGGCCTGTTTGACAGTTTCTGCTTGCTAGGTCATACTGTGGTCATTTGGTCAGTTTTTGGTTCCAAGGTCAGATTAATGTCAGTTGGTCAGTTTCTGGTTTCTCGGTTAGATTGCGGTCAGTTGGTCAGTTTCTGGTTTCTAGATCAGACTGTGTCAGTTGGTCAGTTTCTGGTTTTTGGTCAGACTGTGGTCAGTTGGTAAGTTTCATGTTGCCTCAGTCAGCCTGTGTTCAGTTGATCAGTTTCTGGTTCGTAGGTCAGACTGAGGCCAGATGGTCCATTTCTGGTTTCTAAGTCAGACTGTGGTCAGTTGGTCAGTTTCGGGTTTCTAGGTCAGATTGTGGTCAGTTGGTCAGTTGCTGCTTTCTACGTCAGCCTGTGGTCAGTTGGTCAGATACTGATTGCGAGGTAAGATTGTGGTATGTTTGACAATTTGTGGTTGCTAGGTCAGAATGCGGTCATTTGGTCAGTTTTTGGTTTCGAGGTCAGATTGTGGTCAGTTGCTCAGTTTCTGGTTTCTAGGCCAGACTGATGTCAGTTGGTCAGTTTCATGTTGCCTCGGTCAGACTCTGGTCAGTTGGATAGTTCCAGGTTTCTGGGTCAGACTGTGGACATTTTGCCATTTTCTGGTTTCTCGGTCAGATTGTGGTTAATTAGTCTTTTTCTGGTTTCTAGATCAGACTGTGGTCAGTTAGTCAGTTTCTGGTTCCTAGTTCAGACTGTGATCAGTTTGTCAGTTTCTGGTTTCTCAGTTAGACTGTGGTCAGTTGGTCAGTTTCGGTTTCGAGGTCAGACTGTGGTCAGATGGACAGTTTCTATTTTCTAGGTCAGACTTTGGTCAGTTGGTCAGTTTCGGGTTGTCTAGGTCAGACTGTGGTCAGTTGTTCAGTTCCTGGTTTCTGGCTCAGACTGTGGTCAGTTGGTCAGTTTCCGGTTTCGATCAAATTATGTGATCAGTTGGACAGTTTCTGGTTTCTAGGTCAGACTGTGGTCAGTTGGTCAGTTTCGGGTTTCTCGGTCAGATTTTGGTCAGTTGGTCAGTCACTGATTGCTAGGTAATACTTTGATCATTTGGTTAGTTGCTGGTTGCTTGGTCAGACTGTGCTCAGTTGGTCAATTTCTGGTTTCTAGGTCAGACTGTGGTCAGTTGGTCATTTTCCGGTTTCGATTAAAGTATGTGATCAGTTGGACAGTTTCTGGTTTCGAGGTCAGACTGTGGTCAGTTGGTCACTTTCGGGTTTCTCGGTCAGATTTTGGTCATTTGGTTAGTTGCTGGTTTCAACATCAGACTGTGGTCAGTTGGTCAGATACTGGTTGCTAGGTCAGAATGTGGGCTGTTTGGTAATTTGTGGTTGCTAGGTCAGAATGTGGTCATTTGGCCAGGTTTTGGTTTCGAGGTCAGATTGTGGTCAGTTGCTCAGTTTCTGGTTTCGAGGTCAGACTGTGGTTAGTTGGTCAGTTGCTGGTTTCTAGATCAGACTGTGGTCAGTTGGTCCTTTACTGGTTTCTAGGTCAGTCTGTGTTAGTTGGTCAGTTTCTGGTTTCGAGTTAAGAATGCGGTCAGTTGGATAGTTTCTGGTTTCGAGGTCAGACTGTGGTCAGTTGGTCAGTTTCGGGTTTCTAGGTCAGATTGTGGTCAGTTGGTCAGTTGCTTGTTGCTACGTCAGACTGTGGTCAGTTGGTCAGATACTGGTTGCTAGGTCAGAATGTGGCAAGTTGGACAATTTGTGTTTGCTAGGTCAGAAAATGGTCATTTGGTCAGTTTTTGGTTTCGAGGTCAGATTGTGATCAGTTGCTCAGTTTCTGGTTTCTATGTCAGACTGTGGTCAGTTGGTCAGTTTCATGTTGTCTCGGTCAGACTGTGGTCAGTTGGTCAGTTACAGGTTTCTGGGTCAGACTGTGGACATTTGGTCAGTTTCTGGTTTCTCGATCAGATTGTGGTTAGTTAGTCTTTTTCTGGTTTCTAGGTCAGACTGTGGTCAGTTAGTCAGTTTCTGATTCCTAGGTCAGTCTGCGGTCACTAGGTCAGTTTCTAGTTTCTAGGTCAGTCTGTGGTCAGTTGTTCAGTTTCTGGTTCCTAATTCAGTCTGTGGTCAGTTGGTCAGTTTCTGGTTTCTCGTTCAGACTATGGTTAGTTGGTCACTTCCTGGTTTCTAGGTCAGACTGTGGTCAGCTTGTCAGTATATGGTTTCTAAGTCAGACTGTAGTCAGTTACTGGTTGCTGCGACAGAATGTGGCCTGTTGGTCAGTTTGTGGTTGCTAGGTCAGACTGTGGTCAGTTGGTCAGTTTCTGGTTTCTAGCTCAGACAGTGGTCAGTTAGTCAGTTTCTGATTCCTAGGTCAGTCTGTGTTCAGTTGGTCAGTTTTTGGTTTCTAGGTCAGTCTCCGGTCAGTTGTTCAGTTTCTGGTTTCTAGATCACACTGTAATCAGTTACTGGTTGCTGCGACAGAATGTGGCCTGTTGGTCAGTTTGTGGTTGCTAGGTCAGACTGTGTTCAGTTGGTCAGTTTCTGGTTTCAAGGTCAGACTGAGGTCAGTTGGTCCGTTTCTATTTTCTTGGTCAGATTGTGGACAGTTGGTCAGTTTCTGGTTTCCAGTTAAGAATATGGTCAGTTGGTCAGTTTCGGGTTCCTAGTTCAAACTGTGATCAGTTTGTCAGTTTCTGGTTTCTCAGTTAGACTGTGGTCAGTTGGTCTCTTTCGGTTTCTAGGTCAGACTGTGGTCAGTTGGTCAGTTTCTATTTTCTAGGTCAGACTTTGGTCAGTTGGTCAGTTTCGGGTTGTCTCGGTCAGACTGTGGTCAGTTGGTCAGTTCCTTGTTTCTGGGTCAGACTGTGATCAGTTGATCAGTCACTGGTTGCTAGGTAATACTTTGATCAGTTGGTTAGTTGCTGGTTTCTTGGTCAGACTGTGCTCAGTTGGTCAATTTCTGCTTTCTTGGTCAGACTGTGGTCAGTTCGTCAGTTTCTGATTCCTATGTCAGACTGTGGTCACTTCGTCAGTTTCTGGTTTCTAGGTCAGTCTGTGGTCAGTTGTTCAGTTTCTGGTTCCTAATTCAGACTGTGGTCAGTTGCTCCGTTTCTGGTTTCTCGTTCAGACTGTGGTTAGTTGGTCAGTTTCTGGTTTATAGTTCAGACTGTGGTCAGTTGGTCAGTTTCTGGTTCCTATGTCAGACTGAGGTCTGTTGGTCAGTTTCTGGTTTATTGGTCATAATGTGGTCAATTGGTCAGTTTCTGGTTTTTAGGTGAGACTGTGGTCAGTTGGTCAGTTTCTGGTTTTTAGGTCAGACTGTGATAAGTTGTTGAGTTTCTGGTTTCTAGGTTAGAATGTGGTCAGTTGGTCAGTTTCTGGTTTCTAGGTCAGACTGTGGTCTGTTGGTCTGTTTCATGTTGCCTCGGTCAGCCTGTGTTCGTTGATCAGTTTCTGGTTCCTAGGTCAGACTGTGGTCAGTTGGTCCATTTCCGGTTTCTAGGTCAGACTGTGGTCAGTTGGTCAGTTTTTGGTTTCGAGCTTAGTATGTGGTCAGTTGGACAGTTTCTTGTTTCGAGGTCAGACTGTGGTCAGTTGGTCAGTTTCGGGTTTCTAGGTCAGATTGTGGTCAGTTGGTCAGTTGCTGGTTTCTACGTCAGACTGTGGTCAGTTGGTCAGATACTGATTGCTAGGTAAGATTGTGGCCTGTTTGACAGTTTCATGTTGTCTCGGTCAGACTGTGGTCAGTTGGTTAGTTCCAGGTTTCTTCGTCAGACTGTGGACATTTTGTCAGTTTCTGGTTTCTCGGTCAGATTGTGGTCAGTTGGTCAGTTTCTGGTTCCTAGTTCAGACTGTGATCAGTTTGTCAGTTTCTGGTTTCTCAGTTGGACTGTGTTCAGTTCGTCTGTTTCGGTTTCTAGGTCAGACTGTGGTCAGTTGGTCAGTTTCTGTTTTCTAGGTCAGACTTTGGTCAGTTGGTCAGTTTCGGATTGTCTAGGTCAGACTGTGGTCAGTTGGTCAGTTCCTGGTTTCTGGGTCAGACTGTGATCAGTTGGTCAGTCACTGCTTGGTAGGTAATACTTTGGTCAGTTGCTTAGTTGCTGGTTTCTAGGTCAGACTGTGGTCACTTCATCAGTTTCTGGTTTCTAGCTCAGTCTGTGGTCTGTTGTTCAGTTTCTGGTTCCTAATTCAGGCTGTGGTCAGTTGCTCCGTTTCTGGTTTCTCGTTCAGACTGAGGTTAGTTGGTCAGTTTCTGGTTTATAGTTCAGACTGTGGTCAGTTGGTCAATTTCTGGTTTCTAGGTCAGACTGTGGTCAGTTACTGGCAGCTGCGACAGAATGTGGCTTGTTGGTCAGATTGTGGTTGCTAGGTCAGACTGAGTTCAGTTGATCAGTTTCTGGTTACTCGGTCAGACTGTGGTTAGTTGGTCAGTTTCTGGTTTCTAGGTGAGACTCTGGTCAGTTGGACAGTTTCTGGTTTTTAGGTCAGACTGTGGTCAGTTGGGCAGTTTCTGGTTTCTTGCTCAGAATGTGGTCAGTTGGTCAGTCACTGGTTGCTAGGCAATACTTTGGTCAGTTGGTTAGTTGCTGGTTTCTAGGTCAATCTGTGGTCAGTTGGTTAGTTTCTAGTTTCTAGATCAGACTGTGTCAGTTGGTCAGTTTCTGGTTTCTAGGTCAGACTGTGGTCAGTTGGTCAGTTTCATGTTGCCACGGACAGCCTGTGTTCAGTTGATCAGTTTCTGTTTCCTTGGTCAGACTGTGGTCAGTTGGTTCCTTTCTGGTTTCTAGGTCAGACTGTGGTCAGTTGGTCTGTTTCTGGTTTCGAGTTTAGTATGTGGTCAGTTGAACAGTTTCTGGTTTCGAGGTCAGACTGTGGTCAGTTGTTCAGTTTCGGATTTCTAGGTCAGATTGTGGTCAGTTGGTCAGTTGCTGGTTTCTACGTCAGATTGTGTTCAGTTGGTCAGTCACTGATTGCTAGGTAATACTTTGGTCAGTTGGTTAGTTACAGGTTTCCAGGTCAGACTGTGGTCACTTTGTCAGTTTCTGGTTTCTAGGTCAGTCTGTGGTCAGTTGTTCAGTTTCTGGTTGCTAATTCAGACTGTGGTCAGTTGCTCCGTTTCTGGTTTCTCGTTTAGACCGAGGTTAGTTGGTCAGTTTCTGGTTTATAGTTCAGAATGTGGTCAGTTGTTCAGTTTCTGGTTTCTAGGTCAGACTGTGGTCAGTTACTGCTGCTGCGACAGAATGTGGCTTGTTGGTCAGTTTGTGGTTGCTAGGTCAGACTGAGGTCAGTTGGTCAGTTTTATGTTGTCTTGGTCAGACTGTAGTCAGTTGATCAGTTTCTGGTTTTTAGGTCAGACTATGGTCAGTTGGGCAGTTTCTGGTTTCTTGCTCGGTATGTGGTCAATTGGTCAGTTTTTGATTTCTAGGTCAGACTGTTGTCAGTTGGTCAGTTTCTGGTTTCTAGTTCAGACTGTGGTCAGTTGGTCAGTTTCATGTTGCCTCGGTCAGCCTGTGTTCAGTTGATCAGTTTCTGGTTCCTCGGTCAGACTCTGGTCAGTTGGTCCATTTCTGGTTTCTAGGTCAGACTGTGGTCAGTTGGTCAGTTTCTGGTTTCGAGTTTAGTATGTGGTCAGTTGGACAGTTTCTGGTTTCGAGGTCAGACTGTGGTCAGTTGGTAAGTTTCGGATTTCTAGGTCAGATTGTGGTCAGTTGGTCAGTTGCTGGTTTCTACGTCAGAGTGTGGTCAGTTGGTCAGATACTGATTGCTAGGTAAGAATGTGGCCTGTTTGACAGTTTCATGTTGTCTCAGTCAGACTGTGGTCAGTTGGTTAGTTCCAGGTTTCTTGGTCAGACTGTGGACATTTTGTCAGTTTCTGGTTTCTCGGTCAGATTGTGATTAATTGGTCTTTTTCTGGATTCTCGGTCAGACTGTGGTCAGTTGGTCAGTTTCTGGTTCCTAGTTCAGACTGTGATCAGTTTGTCAGTTTCTGGTTTCTCAGTTAGACTGTGGTCAGTTCGTCTGTTTCGGTTTTTAGGTCAGACTGTGGTCAGTTGGTCAGTTTCTGTTTTCTAGTTCAGACTTTGGTCAGTTGGTCAGTTTCGGGTTGTCTAGGTCAGACTGTGGTCAGTTGGTCAGTTCCTGGTTTCTGGGTCAGACTGTGATCTGTTGGTCAGTCACTGGTTGCTAGGTAATACTTTGGTCAGTTGGTTAGTTACTGGTTTCCAGGTCAGACTGTGGTCACTTCGTCAGTTTCTGGTTTCTAGGTCAGTCTGTGGTCAGTTGTTCAGTTTCTGGTTTCTAATTCAGACTGTGGTCAGTTGCTCCGTTTCTGGTTTCTCGTTTAGACTGAGGTTAGTTGGTCAGTTTCTGGTTTATAGTTCAGACTGTGGTCAGTTGGTCAGTTTCTGGTTTCTAGGTCAGACTGTGGCCAGTTACTGGCTGCTGCGACAGAATGTGGCTTGTTGGTCATTTTTTGTTTGCAAGGTCAGACTGAGGTCAGTTGGTCAGTTTTATGTTGTCTTGGTCAGACTGTGGTCAGTTGATCAGTTTCTGGTTTCTCGGTCAGACTGTGATTAGTTGGTCAGTTTCTGGTTTCGAGGTGAGACTCTGGTCAGTTGGACAGTTTCTGGTTTTTAGGTCAGACTGTGGTCAGTTGGGCAGTTTCTGGTTTCTTGCTCAGAATGTGGTCAATTGGTCAGTTTTTGATTTCTAGGTCAGACTGTTGTCAGTTGGTCTTTTACTGTTTGCTGGGACAGAATGTGGCCTGTTGGTCAGTTTGTGGTTGCTAGGTAAGCCTGTGGTCAGTTGGTCAGTTTCTGGTTCCTAGTCAGTCTGAGGTCTGTTGGTCAGTTTCTGGTTTCTTGGTCATAATGTGGTCTATTGGTCAGATTCTGGTTTCTCGGTCAGACTGTGTTCAGTTGGTGAATTTCTGGTTTCTAGGTCAGATTGTGTTTATTTGGTCAATTACTGGTTGCTGGGACAGAATGTGGCCTGTTGGTCAGTTTATGGTTTTTAGGTAGACTGTAGTCAGTTAGTCAGTTTCTGGATTCTAGGGAAGACTGTGGTCAGTTGTTCAGTTTCTGGTTTCTAGCTCAGACTATAAAGTAGTAATCTCGGGATTGCTGCCAGTGCCAAGTGCGAGTCAGAGTAGAAATCGCAGGATAGCGCAGATGAATACATGGCTTGAGCAGTGGTGCAGCAGGGTGGGATTCAAATTCCTGGGGCATTGGAACCGGTTCTGGGAGAAGTGGGACCAGTACAATCCGGACCGTCTGCACCTGGGCAGGACCGGAACCAATGTCCTAGGGGGAGTGTTTGCTCATGCTGTTGTGGAGGATGGGAACCAATGCAGGGAGACAGAGGGAAACAAAAAGGAGACAAAAGCAAAAGGAGATGAGGAAACGTGGAGGGCAGATAAACGCAAGGCAAAGAACAAAAAGGGCCACTGTGCAGCAAAATTCTAAAAGGACAAAGGGTGTTAAAAATCAAGCCTGAAGGCTTTGTGAGTTAATGCAAGGAGTATCCGTAATAAGATGGATGAATTAGCTGTGCAAATAGATGTTAACAAATATGATGTGATTGGGATTATGGAGACGTGGCTCCAGGGTGATCAGGGCTGGGAACTCAACATCCAGTGGTATTCAGCACTCAGGAAGGATAGAATAATAGGAAAAGGAGGTGGGGTAGCATTGCTGGTTAAAGCGGAGATTAATGCAATAGTTAGGAAGGACATCAGCTTGGATGAGGTGGATTCTATATGGGTAGAGCTGCAGAACACCAAAGAGCAAAACAACCTTATTGGGAGTTGTATACAGACCTCCAAACAGTAGTAGTGATGTTGGCGAGGGTATCAAACAGGAAATTAGGGGTGCATGCAATAAGGGTGCAGCAGTTATAATGGGTGACTTTAATTTGCACAGAGATTGGGCTAACCAAACTGGAAGCAATACGGTGGAGGAGGATTTCCTAGAGTGCATAAGGGATGGTTTTTTCGACCAATATGTCGAGGAACCAACTAGGGGGGAGGCCATTTTCGACTGGGTGTTGTGTAATGAAATATGATTAATTAGCAATCTCGGTTTGCGAGGCCCCTTGGGGAAGAGTGATCATAATATGGTGGAATTCTGCATTAGGATGGAAAATGAAACAATTAATTCAGAGACCATGGTCCAGAACTTAAAGAAGGGTAACTTTGAAAGTATGAAGCGTGAATTGGCTAGGTAGATTGGCGAATGATACTTAAGGGGTTGACTGTGGATGGGCAATGGTAGACATTTAGAGACCGCATGGATGAACTACAACAATTGTCCATTCCTGTCTGGCGTAAAAATAAAAAAGGTAAGGTGACTCAACCGTGGCTATCAAGGGAAATCAGGGATAGTATTAAAGCCAAGGAAGTGGCATACAAATTGGCCAGAAATAGCAGCGAACCCGGAGACTGGGAGAAATTTAGAACTCAGCAGAGTACAAAGGATTTGATTAGGGCAGGGAAAATGGAGTACGAGGGGAAGTTTGCAGGGAACAATAAGACGGATTGCAAAAGTTTCTATCGATATGTAAAGAGAAAACGGTTAGTAAAGACAAACGGAGGTCCCCTGCAGTCAGAATCAGGGGAAGTCATACCGTGGAACAAAGAAATGGCAGACCAATTGAACAACTACTTTGGTTCGGTATTCACTAAGAAGGACCCTAACAACCTTCCGAATATGAAAGGTGTCAGAGGGTCTGGTAAGGAGGAGGAACTGAGGGAAATGCTTATTATTAAGGGAAACTGTCTGGGGAAATTGATGGGCTGGAAGGCCGATAAATCCCCAGGGCCTGATGGACTGCATCCCAGAGTGTTTAAGGAGGAGGCCTTGGAAATAGCGGATGCATTGACAGTCATTTTCCAACATTCCATTGACTCTGGATCGGTTCCTTTCAAGTGGAGGGTAGCCAATGTAACACCACTTTTTAAAAAATGAGGGTGAGAGAAAACAGGGAATTATAGACCAGTCAGCCTGACCTCGGTAGTGGGTAAGATGATGGAATCAATTATTAAGGATATCATAGCAGCTCATTTGCAAAGAGCTGAGATGATAGGTCCAAGTCAGCATGGATTTGTGAAAGGGAAATCATGCTTGAAAAATCTTCTGGAATTGTTTGAGGATGTTTCCAGTAGAGTGGACAAGGGAGAACCAATTGATGTGGTATATTTGGACTTTCAGAATGCTTTCGACAAGGTCCCAAACAAGAGATTAATGTGCAAAGTTAAAGCACATGGTATTGGGGATAGTGTGCTGAGATGGATTGAGAACTGGTTGTCAGACAGGAAGCAAAGAGGAGGAGTAAATGGATACTTTTCAGAATGGCAGACAGTGACTAGTGAGTTATCGCAAGGTTCTGTGCTGGTGCCCCTGCTGCTTGCACTGTACATTAATGATTTAGATGGGGATTAAATGCAGTATCTCCAAATTTGCGGATGACACTAAATTGGGTCGCAGTGTGAGCTGTGCGGAGGATGGTATGAGGCTGCAGAGTGCTTGGATAGGTTCGGTGAGTGGGCAAATGCATGGCAGATGAAGTATAATGTGGATAATGTAAGGTTATCCACTTTGGTGGTAAAAACAGAGAGACAGACTATTATTTGAATGGTGACAGATTAGGAAAAGGGGAGGTGCAACGAGACCTGGGTGTCATGGTATATCAGTCATTGAAGGTTGGCATGCAGGTACAGCAGGCGGTTAAGAAAGCAAATGGCATGTTGGCCTTCATAGCGAGGAGATTTGAGTACAGGGGCAGGGAGGTGTTGCTACAGTTGTACAGGGCCTCGGTGAGGCCACACATGAGTATTGTGTACAGTTTTGGTCACCTAACCTGAGGAAGGACATTCTTGCTTTTGAGGGAGTTTAGCGAAGGCTCACCAGACTGATTCCCAGGATGGCGGGACTGACCTATAAAGAAAGAATGGATCAACTGGGCTTGTATTCACTGGAGTTCAGAAGAATGAGAGGGGACCTCATAGAAACGTTTAAAATTCTGATGGGTTTAGACAGGTTAGATGCAGGAAGAATTTCCCAATGTTGGGGAAGTCCAGAACCAGGGGTCACAGTCTGAGGATAATGGGTAAGCCATTTAGGATCGAGATGAGGAGAAACGTCTTCACTAAGAGAGTGATGAACCTGTGGAATTCTCTACCACAGAAAGTTGTTGAGGCCAATTCACTAAATATATTCAAAACGTTTTTAGATGTAATCCTTACTACTAGGGGGATCAAGGGGTATGGCGAGAAAGCAGGAATTGGGTACTGAAGTTGCATGTTCAGCCATGAACTCATTGAATGGCGGGGCAGGCTAGAAGGGCCGATTGGCCTACTCCTGCATCTATTTTCTATGTTTCTATGTTTCTATGTCCCTGAGGGAGTGGGACTGAGAAGCACCAGTCAGTTTCCAGATATCTCTCTTCGGGAGAGGGATTGAGAGACCGCAGTGATTGTTCAGATAGCTCCCTGAGAGGGAGCAACTGAGAGATACCACTCAGTGTACAGATATCTCCCTGAGGGAGAGGGACTGAGAGAAACCATACAGTGTATTGATGTCTCCCTGAGGGAGAGGGACTGAGAGACACCAGTCAGTGTACAGATATTACCCTGAGAGGGAAGGACTGAGAGACACCAGTCAGTAAACAGATTTCTCCGTGAGAGGGAGGGACTGAGAGACATCAGTCAGTTATCAGATATCTCCCTGAGAGAGTGGGACTGAGAGACACCAGTCAGTGTACAGATATCTCCCTGAGGGAGGGGGACTGAGAGATACCAGTCAGTGTACAGATATGTCCCTGAAAGAGCGGGACTGCGAGACACAAGTGAGTGTGAGAGGGAGCGACTGAGAGACACCAGTCAATTTTCAGATATCTCCCTGATATAGTGGGACAGAAAAGCACCAGTCAGTGCACAGATATCTCCCTGAGAGGGAGGGATAGAGAGGCGCCAGTCAGTGTACAGATATCTGCCTTAGGGAGAGGGACTGAGAGACCGCAGTCAGTGTACAGATATCACCTGAGAGGTAGGGAGAGAGAGAGACCAGTCAGTGTACAGTTATGTCGCTGGGGGAGAGGGACTGAGATATACCAGACAGTGTACAGATATGTCTCTGAGAGAGAGGGACGGAGAGAAACCAGTCAGTATACAGATATCTCTCTCAGGGAGAGGGATTGAGAGACGCCAGTGAGTGGACAGATATCTCCTTGAGAGGGAGCAAATGAGAGATGCCACTCAGTGTACAGATGTCTCCCTGAGGGAGAGGGAATGAGAGAAACCAGACAGTGTATAGATGTCTCCCTGAGGGAGAGGACTCAGAGACACCAGTCAGTTTACAGATATTAACCTGAGAGGGAGGGACTGAGAGACACGAGTCAATGAACATATATCTCCGTGAGAGGGAGGGACTGAGAGACACCAGTCAGTTATCAGATATCTCCCTGAGAGAGTGGGACAGAAAAGCACCAGTCAGTGCACAGATATCTCGCTGAGAGGGAGGGACAGAGAGGCGCCAGTCAGTGTACAGATATCTCGGTGAGAGGGAGGGACTGAGAGACACCAGTGAGTTATCAGATATCTCCCTGAGAGAGTGGGACTGAGAGACACCAGTCTTTGTACAGATATCGCCATGAGAGGGAGGGACTGAGAGACACCAGTCAGTTATCAGATATCTCCATGAGAGAGTGGGACTGAGAGACACCAGTCAATGTACAGATATCTCCATGAGAGAGGAGGACTGAGAGATACCAGTCAGTGTACAGATATCAACATGAGAGGGAGGGACTGAGAGAAACCAGTCAGTGTACAGATATGTCCCTGAAAGAGAGGGAATGCGAGACACCAGTCAGTGTACAGATATCTCCGTGAGAGGGAGGGAATGAGAGACACCATTGAGTTATCAGATATCTCCCTGAGAGAGTGGGACGGAGAGACGCCAGTCAGTGTACAGATATCTCCCTGAGAGACAGAGCGACTGAGAGACATCATTTAGATGACATATATTTCCCTGTGGGAGAGGGACAGAGCGACACCAGTCAGTGTACAGATATCTCCCGAAGGGAGAGTGGGCTGAGTGACACCAATCAGTAAACAGATATCTCCTTGAGAGGGAGGGACTGAGCGCCGCCAGTCAGTGTACAGATATATGCCTGAGAGAGAGAGTGACTGAGAGACACCATTCAGTGTACAGATATTTCCCTGGGGGAGAGGGACTGAGTGACCAGTCAGTTTACAGATATCTCCCTGAGAGACAGAGAGACTGAGAGACATCAGTCAGAGGACAGATATCTCCCTGATGGAGAGGGACTGAGAGACACCAGTCCGTGTACAGATATCAACCTGAGAGTGAGGGAATGAGAGAAACCAGTCAATGTATCGATATCTCCCTCAGGGAGAGGGACTAAGAGATACCAGTCAGTGAACAGATATCTCCCTGAGAGGGAGGGTCTGAGAGACACCAGTCAGTGTACAGATAACTGCCTGAGGGAAGGGGATTGAGAGACATCAGTCAGTGTTCAGATATGTAGCTGGGGGAGAGGGACTGAGATATATCAGTCAGTGTACAGACATGTCCCTGAGAGGCAGGGGCTGAGAGAAACCAATCAGTGTACAGATATCTCCCTGAGAGGGAGGGACTGAGAGACGCCAGTCATTGTACCGATAACTGTCTGAGCGACGGGGACTGAGAGACTCCAGTCAGTGTACTGATATCACCCTGAGGGAGAGGGACTGAGAGACACCAGTAAGTGCACAGATATCTCCCTGAGCGATACTGGACGAGAGTCACCAGTCAGTGTACAGATATCAACCAGAGAGGGAGGGACTGAGAGAAACCAGTCAGTGAACAGATATTTCCCTGGGGGAGAGGAATGAGTGACCTGTCAGTGTACACATATCTCCCTGAGTGACAGATAGACTGAGAGACATCAGTCAGAGAACAGATATCTCCCTGAGAGGGAAGGACTGAGAGACGTCAGTCAGTGTACCGATAACTGTCTGAGCGACGGGGACGAAGAGATGCCAGTCAGTGTACAGATATCTGCCTGCGGGAGAAGGACTGAGACACACCATTCAGTGTACAGATATCTGCCTGAGGGAGAAAAACTGAGAGACACCAGTCAGTGTACAGATATTTCTCTGAGATGGAGGGACTGAGAGAAACCAGTCGGCGTAGATATATCTCCCTGAGGGTGAGGGACTAAGAGACACCAGTGAGTTTACAGATATCTCCCTGAGAGACAGAGAGACTGAGAGACACCATTCAGTGTACAGATATCTCACTCAGAGGGAGGGACTGAGAGGAACCAGTCAGTATACAGATATCTCCCTGAGGGAGAGTGGACTGAGAAACACCAGTCAGTGTACACATATCACCCTGAGAGAGAGGGACTGAGATACGCCAGTCAGTGTACAGTTATCTGCCTCAGGGAGAGGGACTGAGATATACCAGTCAGTGTACAGATATCAACATGAGAGGGAGGGACTGAGGGAAACCAGTCAGTGTACAGCTATTTCCCTGGGGGAGAGTGGGACAGAGAGACGCAAGTCAGTGTACAGATATCTGCCTGAGGGAGAGGGACTGAGAGACAGCAGTCAGTTTACAGATATAACCCTGAGAGGGACGGAGAGAGAGAGACTAGTCAGTGTACAGTTATGTCGCTGGGGGAGAGGGACTGAGATATACCAGTCAGTGTACAGATATGTCCCTTCGAGAGAGGGACTGAGAGGAACCAGTCAGTGTACAGATATATCCCTGGTGGAGAGAACTGAGTCACCAGTCAGTGTACACATATCTCCCTGAGAGACAGATAGACTGAGAGACATCAGTCAGAGGACAGATATCTCCCTGAGGGAGAGGGACTTAGCGACACCAGTCAGTGTACAGATATCTGCCTGTGGGAGAGGGACTGAGACACACCAGTCAGTGTACAGATATCTGCCTGAGGGAGAGGGACTGGGAGACACCAGTCAGTGTGCAGATATCAACCTGAGAGGGAGGGACTGAGAGAAACCAATCAGTGCATAATGATTTCCCTGAGGGAGTGGGACTAAGAGACACAGTGAGTGTACAGATATCTCCCTGAGAGACAGAGAGACTGAGAGACATCATTCAGAGGACATAAATTTCCCTGTGGGAGAGGGACAGAGCGACACCAGTCAGTGTACAGATATCTCCCGGAGGGAGAGTGGGCTGAGAGACACCAATCAGTCAACAGATATCTCCTTGAGAGGGAGGGACTGAGCGCCGCCAGTCAGTGTACAGATATATGCCTGAGAGATTGAGTGACTGAGAGACACCATTCAGTGTACAGATATTTCCCTGGGGGAGGGGGACTGAGTGACCAGTCAGTTTACAGATATCTCCCTGAGAGACAGGGAGACTGAGAGACATCAGTCCGAGGACAGATATCTCCCTGAGGGAGAGGGACTGAGCGACACCAGTCAGTGTACAAATATCTCACTTAGAGGGAGGGACTGAGAGACGCCACTCAGTGTACAGATATATGCTTTATGGAGCGGGACTGAGCGACACCAGTCAGTGTACAGATATCAACCTGAGAGTGAGGGAATGAGAGAAACCAGTCAGTTTATAAATATCTCCCTCAGGGAGAGGGACTGAGAGACACCAGTCAGTGAACAGATATCTCCCTGAGAGGGAGGGACTGAGAGACACCAGTCAGTGTACAGATAACTGCCTGAGGGAAGGGGATTGAGAGACACCAGTCAGTGTTCAGATAATTAGCTGGGGGAGAGGGACTGAGATATATCAGTCAGTGTACAGATGTCTCCCTGAGAGGGAGGGACTGAGAGACGCCAGTCAGTGTACCGATAACTGCCTGAGCGACGGGGACTCAGAGACACCAGTCAGTGTACAGATATCACCCTGAGGGAGAGAGACTGAGAGACACCAGTAAGTGCACAGATATCTCCCTGAGCGATACTGGACGAGAGTCACCAGTCAGTGTACAGATATCAACCTGAGAGGGAGGGATTAAGAGACACCAGTCAGTGTACAGATATCTGCCTGCGGGAGAGGGACTGAGACACACCAGTCAGCGTACAGATATCTGCCTGAGGGAGAAAAACTGAGAGACACCAGTCAGTGTACAGATATCACCCTGAGAGGGAGGGACTGAGAGACATCAGTAAGTGCACAGATATCTCCCTGAGCGATACTGGACGAGAGTCACCATTCAGTGTACATATATCAACCTGAGAGGGAGGGACTGTGAGACACCATTCAGTGTACAGATAACTGCATGTGGGAAGGGGATTGAGAGACACCAGTCAGTGTTCAGATATGCAGCTGGCGGAGATGGACTGAGATATATCAGTCAGTGTACAGATATGTCCATGAGAGGGAGGGGCTGAGAGAAACCAATCAGTGTATAGATATCTCCCTGAGAGGGAGGGACTGAGAGACGCCAGTCAGTATACAGATATTTCCTTGGTGGAGAGGAATGAGTGACCTGTCAGTGTACACATATCTCCATGAGTGACAGATTGACTGAGAGACATCAATTAGAGGACAGATATCTCCCTGAGGGAGAGGGACTGAGCGACACCAGTCAGTGAACAGATATCTCCCTGAGAGGGAGGGACTAAGAGATGCCAGTCAGTGTACAGATAACTGCCTGCGGAAGAGGGACTGAGACACACCAGTAAGTGCAGAGATATCTCCCTGAGCGATACTGGACGAGAGTCACCAGTCAGTGTACAGATATCACCCTGAGGGAGAGGGACTGAGAGAAACCAGTCGGCGTAGAGATATCTCCGTGACGGATAGGGACTAATAGACACCAGTAAAGTTTACAGATATCTCCCTGGGAGACAGAGAGACTGAGAGACATCAGTCAGAGGACATATATTTCCCTGTGGGAGAGGGACTGAGCGACACCAGTCAGTGCACAACTATCTCCCGGAGGGAGAGTGGGCTGAGTGACACTAATAAGTCAACAGATGTCTCCTTGAGCGGGAGGGACTGAGCGTCGCCATTCAGTGTACAGATATATGGCTGAGAGAGAGTGACTGAGAGACATGATTCAGTGTACAGATATTTCCCTTGGGGAGAGGGACTGAGTGACCAGTCAGAGGACAGATATCTCCCTGAGGGAGAGGGACTGAGCGATACCAGTCAGTGTACAGATATCTCACTCAGAGGGAGGGACTGAGAGACGCCAGTCAGTTTACAGATATATGCCTGATGGAGAGGGACCGAGAGACACCAGTCAGTGTGCAGATATCTCCATGAGAGACAGGGAATGAGAGAAACCAGTCAGTGCATAGATATCTCCCTCAGCGAGAGGGACTAAGAGACACCAGTCAGTATTCAGATATGTCGCTGAGGGAGAGGGACTGAGAGAAACCAATAAGTGCGCAGATATATCCCTGAGAGACAGAGAGACTGAGAGACATCAGTCAGAGGACATATATGTATATCTCCCTGAGGGAGAGGGACTGATCGACACCAGTCTGTGGACAGATATCTCCCTGAGTGATACTGGACCGAGAGTAACCAGTCAGTGTACAGACATCAACCTGAGAGGGAGGGACTGAGAGGAGCCAGTCAGTATACAGATATGTCATTGGGGGAGAGAACTGAGAGACCATTCAATGTGCGCATATCTCCCTGAGAGACAGAGAGATTGAGAGACATCAGTCAGTGGACAGATATCTCCCTGAGCGAGAGGGACTGAGCGACACCAGTCAGTGAACAGATATCTCCCTGAGAGGGAGGGATGAAGAGACGCCAGTCAGTGTAGAGATATCTGCCTGCGGGAGAGGAACTGAGAGATACCAATCAGTGTACAGATATGTCCCTGAAAGAGAGGGACTGCGAGACACCAGTCAGTGTACAGATATCTCCGTGAGAGGGAGGGACTGAGAGACACCAGTCAGTGTGCAGATATATGCCTGATGGAGAGGGACTGAGAGACACCAGTCAGTGAACAGATATCACCCTGAGCGGGAGGGAGAGAGAGACACCAGTCAGTATACAGTTATGTCGCTGGGGAGAGGGACTGAGATATACCAGTCAGTGTACAGATATGTCCCTGAGAGAGAGGACTGAGAGAAACCAGTCAGTGTACAGATATCTCCCTGAGTGAGAGCGGACTGAGAGACACCAGTCAGTGAACAGATACCTCACTGAGAGGGAGGGACTGAGAGACGCCAGTCAGTGTACAGATATCTGCCTGAGGGATAGGGGCTGAGAGACACCTGTCAGTGTACAGATATCAACATGAGATGGAGGGACTGAGAGAAACCAGTCAGTATACAGATATTTCCCTGGGGTAGAGAACTGAGTGACCAGTCAGTGTACACATATCTCCCTGAGAGACAGAGTGACTGAGAGACATTAGTCAGAGGACAGATATCTCCCTGAGCGAGAGGGACTGAGTGACACCAGTCAGTGTACATATATCTCCCTGAGAGGGAGGGACTGAGAGACGCCAGTAAGTGTACAGATATCTGCCTGCGGGAGAGCGACTGAGACACACCAGTCAGTGCCCAGATATCTGCCTGCGGTAGAGGGACTGAGACACACCAGTCGGTGCACAGATATCTGCCTGAGGGAGAGGGACTGAGAGACACCAGTCAGTGTACAGATATCACCTTGAGAGAGAGGGAATGAGAGAAACCAGTCAGTGTATAGATATCTCCCTCAGGGAGAGGGACTAAGAAACACCAGTCAGTGAACAGATATCTCCCTGAGAGGGAGGGACTGAGAGACACCAGTCAGTGTACAGATAACTGCCTGAGGGAGGAGGACAGAGAGACACCAGTGAGTATTCAGATATGTCGCTGAGGGAGAGGGACTGAGCTATGCCAGTCAGTGTACAGATATGTCCCTGAGAGGGAGGGGCTGAGAGAAACCAATCAATGTATACATATCTCCCTGAGAGGGAGGGACTGAGAGACACCAGTCAGTGAACAGATACCTCACTGAGAGGGAGGGACTGAGAGACGCCAGTCAGTGTACAGATATCTGCCTGAGGGATAGGGGCTGAGAGACACCAGTCAGTGTCCAGATATCAACATGAGATGGAGGGACTGAGAGAAACCAGTCAGTATACAGATATTTCCCTGGTGCAGAGAACTGAGTGACCAGTCAGTGCACTCATATCTCCCTGAGAGACAGAGAGACTGAGAGACATTAGTCAGATGACAGATATCTACCTGAGCGAGAGGGACTGAGTGACACAAGTCAGTGAACAGATATCTCCCTGAGAGGGAGGGACTGAGAGACGCCATTAAGTGTGCAGATATCTGCCTGCGGGAGAGGGACTGAGACACACCAGTTAGTGCCCAGATATCTGCCTGCGGTAGAGGGACTGAGACACACCAGTCGGTGCACAGATATCTGCCTGAGGGAGAGGGACTGAGAGACACCAGTCAGTGTACAGATATCACCTTGAGAGAGAGGGAATGAGAGAAACCAGTCAGTGTATAGATATCTCCCTCAGGGAGAGGGACTAAGAGACACCAGTCAGTGAACAGATATCTCCCTGAGAGGGAGGGACTGAGAGACACCAGTCAGTGTACAGATAACTGGCTGAGGGAGGGGGACAGAGAGACACCAGTGAGTATTCAGATATGTCGCTGAGGGAGAGGGACTGAGCTATACCAGTCAGTGTACAGATATGTCCCTGAGAGGGAGGGGCTGAGAGAAACCAATCAGTGTATACATATCTCCCTGAGAGGGAGGGACTGAGAGACGCCAGTCAGTGTACAGATAACTGCCTGAGCGACGGGGAAAGAGAGACTCCAGTAAGTGTACAGATATCACCCTGAGGGAAAGGGACTGAGAGGCACCAGTAAGTGCACAGATATCACCCTGAGAGACAGGGAGACTGAGAAACATCAGTCAGAGGACATATATATATATATCTGCCTGTGGAAGAGGGACTGAGCGACACCAGTCTGTGTACAGATATCTCCCTGAGCGATACTGGAACGAGAGGCACCAGTCAGTGTACAGATACGTTTCTGAGAGAGAGTGACTGAGAGACACCATTCATTGTACAGATATTTCACTGGGGGAGAGGGACTGAGAGAGCTGTCAGTTTACAGATATCTCCCTGAGAGACAGATAGACTGAGAGACATCTGTCAGAGGACAGATAATTTCCTGATGGAGAGGGACTGCGCGACACCAGTCGGTGTACAGATATCTCCCTTAGAGGGAGGGACTGAGAGACGCCAGTCAGTGTACAGATATCATCCTGAGAGTGAGGGACTGAGGGGCACCACTCAGTATACAATTATTTCTCTGAGGGAGAGGGACTGAGAGACAACAGTCAGTGTACAGATATGTCCCTGAGGGACAGGTTCTGAGAGACCAGTCAGTGCACAGATATCTCCCTGAGGAGAGGGACTGAGAGACAACAGTCAGTGCACAGATATAACCCTGAAGAGAGGTACTGAGAGACACCAGTCAGTGTACAGATATGGCTCTGAGGGAGAGGGACTGAGAGACACCAGTCAGTGTACAGATATCTCACTCAGAGGGAGGTACTAAGAGACAACATTGAGTTTACAGATATCTCCCTGTGAGACAGAGAGACTGAGAGACATCATTCAGAGGACATATATTTCCCTGTGGGAGACGGACAGAGCGACACCAGTCAGTGTACAGATATCTCCCGGAGGGAGAGTGGGCTGAGAGACACCAATCAGTCAACAGATATCTCCTTGAGACGGAGGGACTGAGCGCCGCCAGTCAGTGTACAGATATATGCCTGAGAGATAGAGTGACTGAGAGACACCATTCAGTGTACAGATATTTCCCTGGGAGAGAGGGACTGAGTGACCAGTCAGTTTACGGATATCTCCCTGAGAGACAGAGAGACTGAGATACATCAGTCAGAGGAAAGATATCTCCCTGAGGGAGAGGGACTGAGCGACACCAGTCAGTGTACAAATATCTCACTGAGAGGGAGGGACTGAGAGACACCAGTCAGTGTACAGATATCAACCTGAGAGTGAGGGAATGAGAGAAACCAGTCAGTGAATAGATATCTCCCTCAGGGAGAGGGACTAAGAGACACCAGTCAGTGAACAGATATCTCCCTGAGAGGGAGGGACTGAGAGACACCAGTCAGTGTACAGATAACTGCCTGAGGGAAGGGGATTGAGAGACACCAGTCAGTGTTCAGATATGTAGCAGTGGAGAGGGACTGAGATATATCAGTCAGTGTAAAGATATGTCCCTGAGAGGCAGGGGCTGAGAGATACCAATCAGTGTATAGATATCTCGCTGAGAGGGAGGGAGTGAGAGACGCAAGTCCATGTACCGATAACTGTCTGAGCGACGGGGACTGAGAGACTCCAGTCAATGCACAGATATCACCCTGAGGGAGAGGGAATGAGAGACACCAGTAAGTGCACAGATATCTCCCTGAGCGTTACTGGACGAGAGTCACCAGTCAGTGTACAGATATCAACCTGAGAGGGAGGAACTAAGAGAAACCAGTCAGTGTACAGATATTTCTCTGGGGAGAGGAATGAGTGACCAGTCAGTGTACACATATCTCCCTGAGTGACAGAGAGACTGAGAGACATCAGTCAGAGGACAGATATCTCCCTGAGGGAGAGGGAGTGAGCGACACCAGTCAGTGAACAGATATCTCCCTGAGAGGGAGGGACAAAGAGATGCCAGTCAGTGTACAGATATCTGCCTGCGGGAGAGGTACTGAGACACACCAGTCAGTGTACAGATATCTGCCTGAGGGAGAAAAACTGAGAGACACCAGTCAGTGTACAGATATCACCCTGAGATGGAGGGACTGAGAGAAACCAGTCGGCCTAGTGATATCTCCCTGAGGGAGAGGGACGAAGAGACACCAGTGAGTTTACAGATATCTCCCTGAGTGACAGAGAGACTGAGAGACATCAGTCAGAGGACATATATTTCCCTGTGGGAGAGGGACTGAGCGACACCAGTCAGTGTACAACTATCTCCCGGAGGGAGAGTGGGCTGAGAGACACCAAGAAGTCAACAGATATCTCCTTGAGAGGGAGTGACTGAGGGTCGCCATTCAGTGTACAGATAAATGCCTGAGAGAGAGTGACTGAGAGACATGATTCAGTTTACAGATATTTCCCTTGGGGAGAGGGACTGAGTGACCAGTCAGAGGACAGATATCTCCCTGAGGGAGAGCGACTGAGCGACACATAGTCAGTGTACAGATATCTCACTCAGAGGGAGGGAATGAGAGACGCCAGTCACTGTACAGATATATGCCTGATGGAGAGGGACTGAGAAACACCAGTCAGTGTACAGATATCAACATGTGAGGGAGGGACTGAGAGCAACCAGTTAGTGTACAGATATCTCCCTGAAAGAGAGGTACTGCGAGACACCAGTCAGTGTACAGATATCTCCGTGAGAGGGATGGAATGAGAGAAACCATTCAGTTATCAGATATCTCCTTGAGAGAGTGGGACAGAGAGGCGCAAGTCAGTGTGCAGATATCTGCCTGAGGGAGAGGGACTGAGAGACAGCAGTCAGTGTACAGGTATCACCCTGAGAGGGAGGGAGAGAGAGAGACCAGTCAGTGTACAGTTATGTCGCAGGGGGAGAGAGACTGAGATATACCAGTCAGTGTACAGATATGTACCTTCGAGAGAGGGACTGAGAGAAACCAGTCAGTGTACAGATATTTCCCTGGTGGAGAGAAATGAGTGACCAGTCAGTGTACACATATCTCCCTGAGAGACAGAGAGACTGAGAGACATCAGTCAGAGGACAGATATCTCCCTGAGGGAGAGGGACTGCGCGACACCAGTCAGTGTACAGATATCTGCCTGTGGGAGAGGGACTGAGACACACCAGTCAGTGTACATATATCTGCCTGAGTGAGAGGGACTGGGAGACACCAGTCAGTGGACAGATATCACCCTGAGAGGGAGGGACTGAGAGAAAACTGTCAGTGCATAGTTATCTCCCTGAGGGAGAAGGACTAAGAGACACCAGGGAGTTTACAGAAAGCTCCCTGAGAGACAGAGAGACTGAGAGATATCATTCAGAGGACATATAATTCCCTGTGGGAGAGGGACAGAGCGACACCAGTCAGTGTACAGATATCTCCCGGAGGGAGAGTGGGCTCAGAGACACCAATCAGTGTACAGATATTTCCCTGGGGGAGAGGGACTGAGTGACCAGTCAGTTTACAGATATCTCCCTGAGAGACAGAGAGACTGAGATACATCAGTCAGAGGAAAGATATCTCCCTGAGGGAGAGGGACTGAGCGCCGCCAGCCAGTGTACAGATATATGCCTGAGAGAGAGAGTGACTGAGAGACACCATTCAGTGTACAGATATTTCCCTGGGGGAGAGGGACTGAGTGACCAGTCAGTTTACTGATATCTCCCTGAGAGACAGAGAAACTGAGATACATCAGTCAGAGGAAAGATATCTCCCTGAGGGAGAGGGACTGAGCGACACCAGTCAGTGTACAAATATCTCACTTAGAGGGAGGGACTGAGAGACGCCAGTCAGTGTACAGATATATGCCTGATGGAGAGGGACTGAGAGACACCAATCAGTTTACAGATATCAACCTGAGAGCGAGGGAATGAGAGAAACCAGTCAGTGTCTGGATATCTCCCTCAGGGAAAGGGACTGAGAGGCACCAGTCAGTGAACAGATATCTCCCTGAGAGGGAGGGACTGAGAGACACCAGTCAGTGTACCGATAACTGCCTGAGTGAAGGGGATTGAGAGACACCAGTCAGTGTTCAGATATGTAGCTGGGGGAGAGGGACTGAGATATATCAGTCAGTGTACAGATATTCCCTGAGAGGGAGGAACTGAGAGACGCCAGTCAGTGTACCGATAACTGACTGAGCGACGGGGACTGAGAGACTCCAGTCAGTGTACAGATATCTCTCTGAGAGGGAGGGACGAAGAGATGCCAGTCGGTGTACAGATATCTGCCTGCGGGAGAGGGATTGAGACACACCTGTCAGTGTACAGATATCTGCCTGACGGAGAAAAACTGAGAGACATCAGTCAGTGTACAGATATCACCCTGAGAGGAAGGGACAGACAGACACCAGTAAGTGCACAGATATCTCCCTGAGCGATACTGGACGAGAGTCACCAGTCAGTGAACAGATATCAACCTGAGAGGGAGGGACTGAGGGACACCATTCAGTGTACAGATAACTGCCTGAGGGAAGGGGATTGAGAGACACCAGTCAGTGTTCAGATATGTAGCTGAGGGAGAGGGACTGATATATATCAGTCAGTGTACAGATATGTCCCTGAGAGGGAGGGGCTGAGAGAAACCAATCAGTGTATAGATATCTCCCTGAGAGCGAGGGACTGAGAGACGCCAGTCAGTGTACAGATATCTCCCTGGGGGAGAGGAATTAGTGACCTGTCAGTGTACACATATCTCCCTGAGAGACAGAAAAACTGAGAGACATTAGTCAGAGGACAGATATCTCCCTGAGAGAAAGGGACTGAGTGACACCAGTCAGTGTACAGATATCTCCCTGAGTGGGAGGGACTGAGAGACGCCAGTCAGTGTACAGATATCTGCCTGCCGGAGAGAGACTGAGACACACCAGTCGATGCACAGATATCTGCCTGAGGGAGAGGGACTGTGAGACACCAGTCAGTATACAGATATCACCTTGAGTGAGAGGGATGAGAGAAACCAGTCAGTATATAGATATCTCCCTCAGGGAGAGGGATTAAGAGACACCAGTCAGTGAACAGATATCTCCCTGAGAGGGAGGGACTGAGAGATGCCAGTCAGTGTACAGATAACTGCCTGAGCGACGGGGAAAGAGAGACTCCAGTCAGTGTACAGGTAACTGCCTGAGGGAGGGTGACAGAGAGACACCAGTCAGTATTCAGATATGTCGCTGAGGGAGAGGGACTGAGATATACCAGTCAGTGTACAGATATGTCGCTGAGGGAGAGGGACTGAGATATACCAGTCAGTGTACAGATATGACCCTGAGATGGAGGGGCTGAGAGTAACCAATCAGTGTTTAGATATCTCCCTGAGAGGGAGGGACTGAGAGACGCCAGTCAGTGTACAGATAACTGCCTGAGCGACGGGGAAGAGAGACTCCAGTAAGTGTACAGATATCACCCTGAGGGAAAGGGACTGAGAGACACCAGTAAATGCACAGATATCACCCTGAGAGACAGGGAGACTGAGTAACATCAGTCAGAGGACATATATATATATATCTCCCTGTGGGAGAGGGACTGAGCGACAGCAGTCTGTGTACATGTATCTCCCTGATCGATACTGGACCGAGAGGCACCATTCAGTGTACAGATATGACCCTTGAGGGAGGGACTTAGAGACACCAGTCAGTCTACAGATATGTCGCTGGGGGAGAGGGACTGAAATATACCAGTCAGTGTATAGATACGTCCCTGAGAGAGAGTGACTGAGAGTCACCATTCAGTGTACAGATATTTCCCTGGGGGAGAGGGACCGATAGAGCAGTCAGTTTACAGATATCTCCCTGAGAGATAGAGAGACTGAGGGCCATCACTCAGAGGACAGATAGTTTCCTGATGGAGAGGGACTGCGCGACACCAGTCGGTGTACAGATATCTCCCTTAGAGGGAGGGACTGAGCGACGCCAGTCAGTGTACAGATATCACCCTGAGAGGTAGGGACTGAGAGAAACCAGTCAGTGTATAGATATCTCCCTGAGAGGGAGGGACTGAGAGACGGCAGTCAGTGTACAGATATCTGCCTGCGGGAGAGGGACTGAGACACACCAGTCGGTGCACAGATATCTGCCTGAGGGAGAGGGACTGAGAGACACCAGTCAGTATACAGATATCACCTTGAGAGAAAGGGATGAGAGAAACCAGTCAGTGTATAGATATCTCCCTCAGGGTGAGGGTCTAAGAGACACCAGTCAGTGAACAGATATCTCCCTGAGAGGGAGGGACTGAGAGATGCCAGTCAGTGTACAGATAACTGCCTGAGCGACGGGGAAGAGAGACTCCAGTCAATGTGCAGGTAACTGCCTGAGGGAGGATGACAGAGAGACACCAGTCACTATTCAGATATGTCGCTGAGGGAGAGGGACTCAGAGACACCAGTCAGTATACAGATATCACCTTGAGAGAGAGGGATGAGAGAAACCAGTCAGTGTATAGATATCTCCCTCAGAGAGAGGGTCTAAGAGACACCAGTCAGTGAACAGATATCTCCCTGAGAGGGAGGGACTGAGAGATGCCAGTCAGTGTACAGATAACTGCCTGAGCGACGGGGAAAGAGAGACTCCAGTCAATGTACAGGTAACTGCCTGAGGGAGGATGACAGAGAGACACCAGTCAGTATTCAGATATGTCGCTGAGGGAGAGGGACTGAGATATACCAGTCAGTGTACAGATATGTCCCTGAGAGAGAGGGGCTGAGAGTAACCAATCAGTGTATAGATATCTCCCTCAGAGGGAGGGACTGAGAGACACCAGTCAGTCTTCAGATATGTCGCTGGCGGAGAGGGACTGAAATATACCAGTCAGTGTACAGTTACGTCCCTGAGAGAGAGTGACTGAGAGACACCATTCAGTGTATAGATATCTCCCTGAGGGAGAGGGACTGATAGAGCGGTCAGTTTACAGATATCTCCCTGAGAGTCAGAGGACAGATAATTTCCTGATGGAGAGGGACTGCGCGACACCAGTCGGTGTACAGATATCTCCCTTAGAGGGAGGGACTGCGAGATGCCAGTCAGTGTACAGATATCACCCTGAGAGGTAGGGACTGAGAGAAACCAGTCAGTGTATAGATATCTCCCTGAGGGAGAGGGACTAAGCGACACCAGTCAGTGAACAGATATCACCCTGAGAGGGAGGGACTGAGAGACGGCAGTCAGTGTACAGAAATCTGCCTGAGGGAGAGGGACAGATATACACCAGTCAGTGTACAGATATCTCCCTGAGGGAGAGGGACTGAGAGACAGCAGTCATTGTACAGTTATCACCCAGAGAGGGACCACTGAGAGACACCAGACACTGTCCAGATATGTCGCTTGGGGATTGGGACTGAGAGATACCAGTAAGTGTCCATATATGTCACTGAGAGAGAGGGACTTGTTGACACCGGTCTGTGTACAGATATCTCGCTGAGGGAAAGGGACTGAGCGACACCAGTCAGTGTACAGACATCTCACTCAGAGGGAGGGACTAAGAGACGCCATACAGTGTACAGATATATGCCTGATGGAGAGGGACTGAGAAACACCAGCCAGTGTACAGATATCAACATGTGAGGGAGGGACGAAGAGAAACCAGTCAGTGTACAGATATCTCCCTGAAAGAGAAGGACTGCGAGACACCAGTCAGTGTACAGATATTTCCGTGAGAGGGAGGGAATGAGAGACACCATTCAGTTATCAGATATCTCCCTGAGAGAGTCGGACAGAGAGATGCAAGTCAGTGTACAGATATCTGCCTGAGGGATAGGGACTGAGAGACAGCAGTCAGTGTACAGATATCACCCTGAGAGGGAGGGAGAGAGAGAGACCAGTCAGTGTACAGTTATGTCGCCGGGGGAGAGGGACTGAGATATACCAGTCAGTGTACAGATATGTCCCGCAAGAGGGACGGAGAGACGCCAGTCAGTGTACAGATATCTGCCTCAGGGAGAGGGACTGAGAGACACCAGTCAGTGTACAGTTATCAACATGAGAGGGAGGGACTGAGAGAAACCAGTCAGTGTACAGATATTTCCCTGGTGGAGAGAAATGAGTGCCCAGTCAGTGTACACATATCTCCCTGAGAGACAGAGAGACTGAGAGACATCAGTCAGAGGACAGATATCTCTCTGAGGGAGTGGGACTGAGCGACACCAGTCAGTGTACAGATATCTGCCTGTGGAAGAGGGACTGAGACACATCAGTCAGTGTACAGATATCTGCCTGAGTGAGAGGGACTGAGAGAAACCTGTCAGTGCATAGTTATCTCCCTGAGGGAGAAGGACTAAGAGACACCAGTGAGTTTACAGATATCTCCCTGAGAGACAGATAGACTGAGAGACATCATTCAGAGGACATATATTTCCCTGTGGGAGAGGGACAGTGCGACACCAGTCAGTGTGCAGATATCTCAATTAGAGGGAGGGACTGAGAGACACCAGTCAGTGTACAGATAACTGCCTGAGGGAAGGGGATTGAGAGACACCAGTCAGTGTTCAGATATGTAGCTGGGGGAGAGGGACTGAGATATATCAGTCAGTGTACCGATATCTCCCTGAGAGGGAGGATCTGAGAGACGCCAGTCAGTGTACCGATAACTGACTGAGCGACGGGGACTGAGAGTCTACAGTCAGTGTACAGATATCACCCTGAGGGAGAGGGACTGAGAGACACCAGTAAGTGCACAGATATCTCCCTGAGCGATACTGGACGAGAGACACCCGTCAGTGTACTGATATCAACCTGAGAGGGAGGGACTGAGAGAAACCAGTCAGTGTACAGATATTTCCCTGGGGGAGAGGAATGAGTGACCTGTCAGTGTACACATATCTCCATGAGTGACAGATAGACTGAGAGACATCAGTCAGAGGACAGATATCTCCCTGAGGGAGAGGGACTGAGCGACACCAGTCAGTGAACAGATATCTCCCTGAGAGGGAGGGATTAAGAGATGCCAGTCAGTGTACAGATATCTGCCTGCGGGAGAGGGACTGAGACACACCAGTCAGTGTACAGATATCTGCCTGAGGGAGAAAAACTGAGAGACACCAGTCAGTGTACAGATATCACCCTGTGGGAGAGGGACTGAGAGACACCAGTAAGTGCACAGATATCTGCCTGCGGGAGAGGGACTGAGACACACCAGTCGGTGCACAGATGTCTGCCTGAGGGAGAGGGACTGAGAGACACCAGTCAGTATACAGATATCACCTTGATAGAGAGGGATGAGAGAAACCAGTCAGTGCATAGATATCTCCCTCAGGGAGAGCGACTAAGAGACACCAGTCAGTGAACAGATATCTCCCAGAGAGGGAGGGACTGAGAGATGCCAGTCAGTGTACAGATAACTGCCTGAGCGACGGGGAAAGAGAGACTCCAGTCAGTGTACAGGTAACTGCCTGAGGATGGGTGACAGAGAGACACCAGTCAGTATTCAGATATTTCGCTGAGGGAGAGGGACTCAGATATACCAGTCAGTGTACAGATATGTCCCTGAGCGGGAGGGGCTGAGAGAAACCAATCAGTGTATAGTTATCTCCGTGAGGGAGGGGGACTGAGAGACACCAGTAAGTGCGCAGATATCACCCTGAGAGACAGGGAGACTGAGAAACATCAGTCAGAGGATATATATCTATATACCTGTGGGAGAGGGACTGACCGACATCAGTCTGTGTACAGATATCTCCCTGATCGATACTGGACCGAGAGGCACCAGTCAGCGTACAGATATGACCCTTGAGGAAGGGACAAAGAGACACCAGTCAGTGTACAGATATGTCGCTGGGGGAGAGGGACTGAAATATACCAGTCAGTGTACAGATACGTCCCTGAGAGAGAGTGACTGAGAGACACCATTCAATGTACAGATATTTCCCTGGGGGAGAGGGACTGAGAGAGCAGTCAGTTTACAGATATCTCCCTGAGAGACAGAGAGACTGGGGAACATCAGTCAGAGGACAGATAATTTCCTGATGGAGAGGGACTGCGCGAAACCAGTAGGTGTACAGATGTCTCCCTTAGAGGGAGGGACTGAGAGACGCCAGTCAGTGTACAGATATCACCCTGAGAGGGAGGGACTGAGTGAAACCAATCAGTGTATCGATATCTCCTTGAGGGAGAGGGACTAAGCGACACCAGTCAGTGAACAGATATCACCCTGAGGGAGAGGGACTGAGAGTCACCAGTCATTGTAAAGTTATCACCCAGAGAGGGACCACTGAGAGACACCAGACACTGTCCAGATATGTCGCTGGGGGATTGGGACTGAGAGATACCAGTAAGTGACCATATATGTCCCTGAGAGAGAGGGACTTGTTGACACCGGTCTGTGTACAGATATCTCCCTGAGGGAGAGGACCTGAGAGACACCATTCAGTGTACAGATGTGTCCTGAGTGCGAGGGACTGAGAGACTACAATCAGTGTACAGATATCTCCCTGAGGGAGAGGGACTGAGAAACACAATTCAGTGTACAGATATCACCATGAGCGTGAGTGATTCAGAGACGCCAGTCAGAGTACAGATATCTCCCTGAGGGAGAGCGACTGAGAGACACCAGTCAGTTTACTGATATCGCCCTGAGAGGGAGGGACTGAGAGACACCAGTCAGTGTGCAGATATGTCCCTGAGGATGAGGGACTTAGAGACACCAGTCAGTGAATAGATATCTCCCTGAGGGAAAGGGAATGAGAGATACCATTCAGTGCACTTATTCTTCCCGGAAAGAGAGGGACTGAGAGACACAAGTCAATATATAGATATCTCCATGAGTGAGAGAGATTGAGAGAAACCAGTCAGTGTACAGATATCATCCTGAGAGTGAGGGACTGAGGGGCACCACTCAGCGTACAGTTATTTCTCTGAGGGAGTGGGACTGAGACAACAGTCAGTGTACAGGTATGTCCCTGAGGGACAGGAACTGAGAGACCAGTCAGTGCACAGATATCTCCCTGAGGAGAGGGACTGAGAGACAACAGTCAGTGTACAGATATAACCCTGAAGAGAGGTACTGAGAGACACCAGTCAGTGTACAGATAAGGCTCTGAGGGAGAGGGACTGAGACACACCAGTCAGTGTACAGATATCTTCCTGAGAGGGAGGGACTGAGAAACACCATTCAGTGCACATATATCACCCTGAGGAAGAGGGACTGAGATATACCATTCAGTGTACGGATATCTCCCTGAAAGAGAGGGACTGAGAGACGGCAGTCAGTGCACAGAAACCAACCTGAGAGGGAGGTACTGAGTGACACCAGTCTGTGTACTGATATCTCCCTGAGACACAGAGAGACTGAGACACAACGGTCAGTGTTCAGATATCTCGCTGTGGGAGAGGGACTGAGAGACCAGTCAGTATCAAGATTTCTCCCTGAGGGAGAAGGACAGGGATACACCAGTCAGGGTCCAGATATATCCGTGAGGGAGAGGGACTGAGAACCCAGTCAGTGTATAGATATCTCCCTGAGAT
Organism: Pristiophorus japonicus; assembly: GCF_044704955.1. Lineage (NCBI taxonomy): Eukaryota > Metazoa > Chordata > Chondrichthyes > Pristiophoridae > Pristiophorus > Pristiophorus japonicus. The sequence goes on along the minus strand of NW_027252977.1, from coordinate 393,470 downwards.
ACAGAGAGAGTGAGAGACATCAGTCAGAGTACAGATATCTCCCTGAGGGAGATGGACTGAGAGACACCAATCAGTGTACAGATATGTCCCTGATGGAGAGTGGACTGAGAGACACCAGTCAGTGTAAAGATATGTCCCTGAGAGGGAGGGACTGAGAGACAACAGTCAGTATACAGTATCTCCCTTTCAATTCCATCAATACATTCACTGATTTAATGAAGTTAGATATGTAACCATGGCCGGGAAAATAACCTGTCCTCTTTCATGCTGGAATTCAGATTCACTGTTAATGCTGTAATATTCAAAGAGATCTTGTGTTGGACTGTGTGAACTCAGTACCAGAACATTGAACGTTATGCTCCTGATTTGAACCTCTGTAGGCATACGTTAAGCTACGTCTCCCTCCCAGCAATGAACTCGTGTTATATGGTTTCTGCCTTTGCGGATGGATGGAGATTTCCATAATGATTCTTTAAAGACTGAACTTATAAAGAGGAATATTTAAACCCTGACAGGTTTTGCTTACAATGGGAGAACCTGTTGCTGGATTTTGGAAATTCTGATATTACTTAGCAACCTTCTATTCAAAAGTCTGCACAGTGAATTCAATCCAGCAGTCCAATCTCTCGGAGTGAGATTAAGATGGCTTAGTTCTGTACATTCAGTGGGGTTAATGATTAAATGATGGGAAGTGATGTATTGATCTGAGCAATATGCAGATCTGAAAAATCATGTATATATATTTCAACATAATATACATTATAAAGAAGATTGTATGAACCTTTTGACTGCATCCAACTGGAATTACTAACGAGCAGGGACAATTACTTTCCTTGGAAACCTTCATTAATTCTAGTCATTGAACAGGGTAAATTAATGCGTCTGGTCCGGCACTTTAGATATGCAACATAAAGTATGTTATAATCCACATATATTATACACGAGTAGAAATTCATATCAAAAAATCACTGGCACAGCATGACCCAATGATTACTTTACATTCAGACACTGTCCCTGAACCATGAAACAGATCTGCTCATAAGTAAAATTCCCTTGTAAACCATGACCTACTGATTATTGTTGCAATTATGACGTTTGTAGAAATTGATCCTTGGGAGAATTGGATTGTCCCCATTGCCTCTCCTCGATATTTAAATATATTGAATCCTATAAATATTTCAGCGGGAATAAAGTCTAATGCTGCTGTGAGCAACTGATTGAGTTCACGGGGTTGGGATTAATATATTAGCATGATAGGAGATGGGATAACGAACAGCAAACAGTGAGCAGGAATAAATAATTCATTCTATGGTTTGCAACCAGTAACTAGTGGGATGCCGCAGGGATCAGTGCTGGGACCCCAATTATTTACACTCTATATTAAACACTTGGAACAAGGGACTGAGTGTAAAGTTTGCTGACGATACAAAAATGGGAGGAAAAGCAATATGTGAGGAGGACACAAAAAACCTGCAAAGGAACATAGACAGGATAAGTGAGTGGGCAAAAATTTGTCAGATGGAGTATAATGTTGGAAACTGTGAGGTCATGCACTTCGGCAGCAAAAAATGAAGAGCAAGTTATTATTTAAATGGAGACAGATTGTACAGCGGGACCTGGGGGTATTTGTGCATGAAACACAAAAGGTTAGTATGGAGGTACAGCAAGTGATCAAGAAGGCCAATGGTATCTTGGCATTTATTGCAAAAGGGATGGAGTATAAAAGCAGGGAAGTCTTGCTACAGCTATACAGGGTATTGGTGCGGGCACACCTGGAACACTGCGTGCAGTTTTGGTTTCCGTATTTACGAAAGGATATACTTACTTTGGAGGCAGTTCAGAGAAGATTCACTAGGTTGATTCCAGGGATGAGGGGGATTACTTATCAGAACATTTTGAGTAGGTTGGGCCTCTTTTCATTGGCATTCAGAAGAAGGAGAGGTGGTTTCATCGAAACCTATTAGATTATAAGGGGGCTCGCCAAGGCGGATGCAGAGAGGATGTTTCCACTGATGGGGGAGACGAGAACCAGAGGGCTTGATCTTAGAATAATGGGCCGCCAATTTAAAACAGAGAAGATGAGAAATTTCTTCTCTCAGAGGGTTGTAAATCTGTGGAATTCGCTGCCTCAGAGAGCTGTGGAATCTGGCACATTGAATACATTTCAGTCAGAAATAGACATTTTGTTAAACAATAAGGGGATAAGGTGTAATGGGGAGCGGGCAGCGAAGTGGAGCTCAGTCCATGATCAGATCAGCCATGATCTTATTGAATGGCAGAGCAGGATCGAGGGGATGTATTGTCTATTCCTGCTCCATTTTCTTATGTTCTTATGTTCTTGTATTAGCATGGATAGAGGATTGGCTAACAATAGAACAGAGAGAGTTGCGATAAATGGGTAATTTTCAGGTTGGCAAACAGTAACGAGTGGAGTGCCACACGGAGCAGTGCTGGGTATTGAACTTTTTCCAATCTATATTAATGACTGGATGAATGAACCGAGTGTAATGTAGCCAAAATACTGATGATACAAAGATCACTGGGAAAGCAAGGTGTGACGATGGTGCAAAGAATCTGCAAAAGGATATAGATAGGCTAATTCGGTGGGCAAACATTTGGAAGATGGAATACAACGTGCGAGAATGTGAGGTTTTGGTCGGAAATATAAAAAAAATAATTATTATTTATGTGTGGAGCTAGTACAAAATGCTGCAATATAAAATAATCTGCCGGTTCTTGTGCATCAAATTCAAAACGTTAGTATGCAGGTAGAGCAAATAATCAGGAAGGCAAATGGAACGTTGGCCTTAATTGCAAAGGGGATGGAGCATAAACGTAGGGAATACCTGATCCAACTGTCCTGGGCTTTGGTAAGACCACACCTCGAGTACTGCATACAGTTTTTGTCTCCTTAAAGAAGGATATACTTGAATTGGAGGCAGTTCAGAAAAGGTGCACAAGGTTGAATCCTGAGAAGAAGTGTTGTCATAAAAAGAAAGATTGAGCTGGTTGTGCTTATACTCTTTGAAGTTTAGAAGAGTGAGAAGTAATCTTATTGAAACGTCTAAGATACTGAGGGTGCTTGACACGGGTTAGTTGCAGAAAGCATGTTTTCCCTCATGGGGGAGTCTAGAACTAGGGTACATAGTTTCAGAATAAGTGGTCTTCCATTAAAAACAGAAATGAGGAGGAATTATTCTCCAAGAGTGTCGTGAATCTTTGGAATAATCTACCCCAGAGAGCGGTGAAGGCTGGGTCTTTGAATATGTTTGATGTGGTGATAGACTGATGTTTCAATGATAATGGAGTCAAGGTTTATGGGGAGTAGGTGGAGAAGTGGAGTTGAGGCTCGGATAAGATCAGTCATGAACTTATTGACGGGCGGAGCAGGCTCGACAGGTCAAATGGCTTACCTCTGCTCCTAGCTATTATGCTCTTTTGTCCATAGGGCAATCTTTCATCCCATCAATTACATTAGCATGCATTATACACTTCCAGAAATCTGAGACGGTCTCAATCAGAGATACAGCATTAGTTCAGTTAGTACAGGTTGATCTGATATGCCTGTCCAAGAATTTCACAGAGAATCAGATTGCAATGTCAATGGAGATCATTAGCTCAGACTGAGCTATACATTATATATCTGTCCAAAAATCTCAGAGAGTAACGGTATCATATCAATAAGTAATACAGACTGACCTTCATATTATATGCCATTTCAAGAATCTCAGAGAGAGTCTGACTGAGATAGAGAACAAGCACATAAGTACACAAGAAGTTGGAGCAGCAATAGACCATTCTGACTCTCGAGGCTGCGGCAGTATTCATTGAGATCAAGGCTGATCTTATATCTTAACACCAATTTTCTGTCCTGTTCCCATATCCTTTGATTCGCTTAATATCCAAACATACATTGAACTCTGTCTTTATATACTCCAAGACTGAGCCTCCACAGCCCTCTGCGGTAACGAATTCTAAATAGTAACCACCATGTGAATGAAGAGGTATGTGCTAATGTCTATCCAAAATGGCCGACCCCTTATTCGAAGACTGCGACCCCTAGGGTTAGATTCCTCTGCCAGAGGAAACATCCTCTCTGCATCTACCCTGTCAACCTCTGTAAAAATGTGGCGTGTTTCAATGAGATCACCTCTCATTCTTCCAAAAGTGGAGAAAACATAGGTCTGCTCTACTCAATCTGTCCTCAAAGGACAATCCCCCATCCCATCAACTCCAGTAGTACAGACTGAACTACGTATGTTATACTATTCCAAGAGTCTCAGAGAGAATCAGAAGGAGATACAATATAAGAATATATGCACATACGAATAGGGAGCAGGAAGAGGCTAATCGGCCCCTCGAGCCTGCTCCGGCAATTAATGAGATCATGGCTGATCATTTACCTCAACTCAACTAACCTGCACGAACCCCATATTCCTTGATTCCCTTGATTTCCAAAATTCCACCAAAAACAGTCTTGAATATTCTCAAAGACTGAGGGGTCGAAAGTGGGCATGGCTCTTTTTGAGGCGGTGTCAACGCCTGAATGCTCATTTTAGTGTTACGTGTTAGATGCCGTCTGAAACTACGAAATTGAGCTTTGACACCCGAAGGTGAGAGAGCAGCACTAAAAGTGATGATACACGCTCATCGTCGGGCACAAACAGGGCGGGAGGTCAGGCGGCCTATTGCATTTTGTGATAGAGGTTTACCGGCATGCGAGCTGCAAAAACGGGAAGAAAAACAGAACAAACACTTCTCCGACCTAGACCCAGACTTCACCATTGGTACAACGAATAAATCAATGCCAAAAGGAAGAATGAAATTAAAACGTAGCTTACTCTCTCCCGGCGTTAACGGGCGGCGTTATCAAGCAAATTTCAAAGATTCTCCACCCTCTGAGCATCTGTTTGATTAGCACAGACATAATAATCTCTGTCTTGATATACCCAAAGACTGAGCCACCAAAACCCTCTGGGGTAGCGAATTCCAAAGATTCACCACCATCTGAGTGAAAAGGAAATGACCGACCACTTATTCTGAGACTCTGACCCCAGGATCGAGACTCCTCAGCCAGAAGAAACATCTTCCCTGCATCTACCCTGTCAAGCCGTGTAAGAATTGTGTTAGTATCAATAAGATCACATCTAATTTTTCTAAAATCTGAAGAATAGAGGTCGACTTTGCTCAATTTCCCCTCATAGGACAATCCTCCATCTCATCAATTACATTAGAACAGACTGAACCACACATTAGGTATGAGCAAAATCTCAGACCCAGACGGAGATCCAGTATTAATCCAATTAGTACAAGCTGACCTGCACAAGTCGACAACTTTCAGAGAGAATCAGACTGCGATGTCAATATATTCCAATAGCACAGATTGAGCTGTGCATTATATACCAGTCCAAAAATCGCAGAGATTAAATTGGTACATCGAATAAATAAAGGTTGAAATATATCAAAAAGCAATACTTACCTTGCACTCTGCTGGCGCTAAAATACGGCGTTACCAAGCGAATTTCATTCCTGAGATTTCCCTCTGCGGTACGGAATCCAAATAGTCACCTCACACTGGCAGTCTATTCGATCAGAACAGGCAGAACTACATTTTAGATCCCAGTCTAAAATTCTCAGACAATGTCTGACTCAGATACCGTATCAATTCCACGAGCACAGATAGAAGTACACATTATATAGCAGTCTAAAATTGCCAGGAAGTGTCAGGTTGGCATTCAGTATAAATCCTGTATAAATACAGTATAAATAGCTGAGAACTCAATTTTGATGTGGAAGCAAGTCTTCCTCGATTTCAAGGGACTGCCTATGTTGATTATGATGATAATAAATATTTCAGCACGGACAGAACTACACATTATATACCAGTCCAAAAACGGCAGGAAATGTCAGACTGGCATGCAGTATAAATAGTGTATAAATGCAGTATAAATATCTGAGAACGCACTTTTAGAGTGAACGCAATATTCCTCGATTTCGAGGTACTGCTTACATTGAGAATGATGATAAAAATACTACAGCACAGACAGAACTTCAAATTATATACCAGTCTAATTGTGTCAGACTGCGCCAGACTGAGATAGTGTATCAATTCCATAAGCAACAATAGAACAACACATTATTTAACAGTACAGAATCTCAGCAATTACCACACTGAGATACAGCATCAAGTCCATCGGTTTTTTGTGAATATAATATATAGCAGTCCCAACATCGCATATTTCGACGTCCATCTTGACTCTTGCTTCAGCTCATCCGCTGCTGAAGCAATCATCCATGCCTTCATTACCTCTACACTTGACTATTAAAATACTCTCCTGTTTGGCCTCTCATATTTTACCCTTGTCAATCCGAGGTGATGCAAAACTCGGCTACCCATCTGCCAACTCGCACAAGCCTCGCTCAAACATCATCCCTTTGCTTGCTGGCCTATAGTGGCTCCCGCTTCAGCAATGCTTCCATTTCAAAATTCTCAGCCTTTTGTTCAAATATCTACATGGCCTCGCCCCTCATTATCTGAATAATCTCCTCCAACCCCATGATGCGCTCCGATGATCCTGCCCTTATTATCCCTGATAATAATCGCTCAACCATTGCTGGCCGTGTCTTCTGTTGCCGAAGCACTCCCAAGATCTGCAACACCCTCGCTAAACATCTCTGCCTCTCTAACACTCTGTCCTACTTAAACACGCTTCTTTAAACCTATCTCATCACCTGCTCTCATTTCTCCATAAGCGGCTCGGTGTTAATTTGTTTTAAATTTCACAAAACAGTGAAGCGCCTGAGGATGTTTCACTAAGTTCAAAGCGCTACATAATAACATTTGTTGTTGTTGTTTCAAGTTGTACCACTGATTTAAAGATTAACAGTTGTCTGAATCGCCATCTGTCCGTCATGGATCAGCGCCAAGCGCACTTGTCTCTGATTTAAAAGTTTCAAGCCTGCCAAGCATTTTACACATTTCATAAAGATCAACGCTCATTCTTTTAAAATTGAGAACATCAGCACAATCTAAACAAATCTCTCCTTATTGGAAAGCCTTCATCTCTCAGGAATCAATCAGGCGAACCTTGATTGCATCTCCGTAGAAATAGTGGATGCATTGGTGATCATTTTCCAACAGTCTATCGAATCTGGATCAGTTCCTATGGACTGGAGGGTAGATAATGTAACACCACTTTTTAAGAAAGGAGGGAGAGAGAAAACGGGTAAGTATAGACCGATTAGCCTGACATCAGTAGTGGGGAAAATGTTGCAATCAATTATTAAAGATGAATTAGCAGCACATTTGGAAAGCAGTGATAGGATCGGTCCAAGTCAGCATGGATTTATGAAAGGGAAATCAAGCTTGACCAATTAGCTAGAATTTTTTGAGGATGTAATTCGTCGAGTAGACAAGGGAGAACTAGTGGATGTGGAGTATTTGGCCATTCAAAAGGCTTTTGACAAGGTCCCACACAAGAGATTGGAGTGCAAAATTAAAGCACATGGTTTTGGGGATAATGTATTGAAGTGGATAGAGAACTGGTTGGCAGACAGGAAGCAGAGAGTCGAGATAAACGGGTCCTTTTTCAGAATGGCAGGCAGTGAGTAGCGGTGTGCCGCAGGGCTCAGTGCCTGGACCCCAGCTATTTACAATATACATCAATGATTTAGATGAACGAATTGAGTGTAATATCTCCAAGTTTGCAGATAACCCTAAGCTGCGTGGTGGTGTGAGCTGCGAGGAGGATGCTAAGAGGCTGCAGGGTGACTTTGGCAGGTAAGGTGAGTGGGAAAATGCATGGCGGATGCAGTTTCATGTGGATAAATGTGAGGTTATCCATTTTGGTGGCAAAAGCACAAAGGCAAATATTATCTGAATGGCGGCAGATTAGGAAAAGGGGAGGTGCAACGAAAGCTGGGTGTCATGGTACATCAGGCATTGAAAGTTGGCATGTAGGTACAGCAAGTGGTGAACGAGGAAAGTGGCATGTTGGCCTTCATAGCTAGGCGTTTTGAGTAGAGGAGCAGGGAGGCGTTACTGGACTTGTATAGAGAATTGATGAGGCCTCATCGAGAATATTGTGTTCAGTTTTCGTCTCCTAATCTGAGGAAGGACGTTCTTGCTATGGAGCGAGCACAGCGAACGTTCACCAGACTGATTCCCGGGAAGGCAGGCCTGATATATGAGGAAAGAATAGATCGACAAGGTCTGTATTCACATGAGTTTAGAAGGATTTGAGGGTATCTCATAGAAATATATAAAATTCTGACGGGACTGGACAGGTTCGATGCAGGAAGAATGTTCCCGATGTTGGGGAATTCCAGAACCAGTGTACACAGTCTAAGGATAAGGGGTAGGCCATTTATGACTCAGTTGAGGAGAAACTTCTTCACTCAGTGTTGTTAACGGTCGCAATTCTCTACCGCAGAGAGTTGATGCCAGTTCATTGGAGATATTCAAGAGGGAGTTAGATATGGCCCTTGCGGCTAAAGTGATCAAGGGTTATGGAGAGAAAGTAGGAAAAGGTTACTGATGTGAGTGATCAGCCATGATATTATTGAATGGTGGTGCAGGCTCGAAGGGCCGAATGTCCTTCTCCTGCAACTATTTTCTATGTTTCTATATTTCCTCTAAAGTACATTTACGTCCTTATGTAAGGAAACAAAACTGTACACGATACAAATTCTCCGTTCTTTTATCGCACCAAAGATGAAGCGAGAGATAGCCGAAGTTTCCAGGAGCAGAAGTGAATCCGAGCTACGTTTGAAATTGTATTAATTTACATCTTTACAAGAAAGTTGCTGGGCAGAGTCCAGAATCAGTGAGAGATTCCCTGAAACTGTTGACGATTAGCATTTATCTCAAAAATCCCTTGAACTATTTGCCTATTAATTCAGAGCGGGGCATCGCCTGTAAAATCAGTCTAAACATGCAAAGCACAAAACCGCCAAACAGGGTTTTAAACCCGACGACTCTAAAATTAAGAGAATCATGCGAGACTGAGCCATCCAGACACAAGCCATTATCACAAACTGGACAATTGCAATCACCTGACACGCATGTAAGCTAACCCATCACCTGAACTTGATCAATAGACAATCACTGAACTTAACACATGTCAACTTCGAAACACAGAAACATAGAAATTAGGTGCAGGAGGAGGCGATGCAGACCTTCGAGCCTGCAACACCATTCAATATAATCATGCCTGATCATGCAACTTCGGTAACCATTCCTGCTTTCTATCCATACCCCTTGAAACCTTTAGCCCTAAGGGCCACATCTAACTCACTTTCGAATTTGTCCAATGGGCTGGCCTCAACAACTTTGTGGTGGAAAATTCCAAAGGTTCACATTTCTCTTAGTGAATAATGTTCTCCTCTTCTCTGTGCTAAATGGCTTACCGCTTATCAATATACTGTGACCCCTGGTTCTGGACTTCGTCAACATCGGGAACATTCTCCCTGCATCTAACCTGTCCAATCCCGTCAGAATTATATATGTTTCTATGAGGTCCATCTCATTCTTCAAATTCCAGGAAATATAAGCCTAGTCGATCCAGTCTTTCTTTCTATGTCAGTCCTGCCTTCCCGGGAATCAGTCTGGTGAACGTTCACTGCACTCCCTCAATAGCAAGAATGTTCTTCCTCAGATTAGGATACCAAAACTGTACACAATATTCAAGGAATGGCAGCACCAAAGCCCTATGGATCTGCAGCAAGACCTCCCTTCTCATACACTTAAATCCTGTCGTTATGAAGGCCATTTGCCTTCTTCACCGCCTGCTGTAATTGCATGTCAACTTCCAATGACTGATGTACCACGACACCCAGGTCTCGTTGCACCTCCCCTTTTCCTAATCTGTCATCATTTCAGTTAACATTCTGTTTCCCTGTTTCTGACTCCAAAGTGGATAATCTGACATTTATCCACATTATACTGCATCTGCCATGAATTTGCTTACTCACCTAGCCTGTCGAAGTCACCCTGCAGCTTCTTAGCATCCTCATCACAGCTCACACTGCAACCCAGCTTAGTGTCATCAGCAAACTTGGAGATGTTACATTCAATTCCATCGTCCAATCATTAATGCATATTATAAATAGCTGGGGTCGCAGCACTGAACGTTGTGTTACACCACGATTCACTGCCTACCATTCTGAAAATGCCCCGTTTATTACTGCTCTTTGCATCCTGTCTGCCAGCAAGTTATCTATTCAAGTCAATACATTACCCCCAATACTATGCGCTTTAATTTTGCACACTAATCTCTTGTGTGGGACCTTGTCAAAAGCTTTGTGAAAGTCCAAATACACTACATCTACTGGTTCTCCCTTGTCCACTCTACTAGTTACATTCTCAAAAAATTCCAGAAGATTTTGCAAGCATGATTTCACCTTCATCAATCCATGCTAACTTGAACCGATCCTGTCACTGCGTTCCAAATGCGCTGCTATTACGCCTTTAATAATTGATTCCAACATTTTCCCCACCACCCATGTCAGGCTAACTGGCCTATAATTCCCTATTTTACCTCTCCCTTCTTTTATAAAAAGTGGGATTACATTAGCTACACTCCAATCCATGGCAACTGATCCACACTCTATATAATGTTGGAAAATTATCACCAATGCATCCACTATTTCTAAGGTCACTTCCTTATGTACTCTGGCATGCAGACTATCATGCCCTGGGGATTTATCGGCATTCAATCCCATCAATTTCCTTAACACAATTTCCCGACGAATAATGATTTGCTTCAGTCCTCTTTTTCGCTCGACCCTCGGTCCTCTAGTATTTCTGGAAGATTATTTATATCTTCCTTAGTGAACACGGAACCAAAGTATTTGTTCAATTGGTCTGCCATTACTTTGTTCCCCATTATAAATTCGCCAGATTCTGACTGCAAGGGACCTATATTTGTCTTCATTAATCGTTTTCTCTTCGCATATCTATCGAAGCTTTTGCAGTCAATATCTATGTTCCCTGCAAGCTTACTCTCACATTATATTCCCGACCCACACCTCCTCCTAATTGAAGCCTTTGTCCTCCTTGCTGCATTCTAAATGCATCCCAGTCCTCAGGCTTGCTGCTTTTTCTGGCCAATTTATAAGCCTCTTCCTTGGATTTGACACTATTCCTAATTTCACTTGTTTGCCACTATTGAGCCACTTTCGACTTTTTATTTTTACGCCAGACAGGGATGTACAAATGTCTACAAATGCCTATCAACTGTCAAGCCTTTAAGTATCATTCTCCAGTCTATCCTTGCCAATTCACGTCTCATAACATCGAAATTGCATCGAAGTTGCCTTTCTTTAAGTTCAGTACCCTAGTGTCTGAATTAACTGTGTTACTCTCCATCTAAATGAAGCATTCCACCACATTATGCTCGCTCTTCTCCAAGGGGCATCGCACAACAAAATTATTAATTTATCCTCTCTCGTTACACAAAACCCAGTCTTGGATGGCCTGCTCTCCAATTGGTTCCTCGACATATTGGTCTAGAAAATCATCCTTTATACACTCCAGGAAATCCTCCTCCACCGTGTTGCCTTAGCCCAAACTATATGTAGATTAAAGTCACCCATGATAACCGATGTACCTTTATTGCATGCATCCATAATTTCCTATTTGATGCCATCCCCAAACTCACTACCGCTGTTTCTTGGCCTGTACACAACTCCCACTAGCGTTTTCTGCCCTTTGGTGTTCCGTAGCTCTACCCACACAGATTCCACATCATCTAAGCTAATATCCTAATTTACTATTGCTTTAAGCTCCACTTGAACAAGCTACGCGACGGCACCTCCTTTTCCTTTCTGCCTATCCTTCCTGAATGTTGAGTAACCCTGGATGTTGAGTTCCCAGCCTTGGTCACCTTGGAGCCATGTCTCCATTATCCCAATTACGTCATAACCGTTAACTATTTCTGCACAGTTAATTCCTCCACCTTTTTACGAATGCTTCTCACTTTGAGACACGAAGACTTCAGGTTTGTTCCTCAACAGTCTTTGTCCTTTTAGAGTTATGTTGTAATGTGTCCCTTCTTGATTTTTGCCGTTGATTTTTCTGACTTCCACCTTTCCTTTTCTCCTTTCTACCTTTTGCGTCTGCCCCCATTTTACTTCAATTTATCTCCCTCCATAGATTCGCATCCCTCTGCCATATTATTTTAATCTCTACCCAACAACATTAGCAAGCAGTCCGCTTAGGACATTGGTTACGGTGCTGCCCAGGTGCAGACCGAAGGTTTGTATTGGTCCTATCTCCCCCAGAACAGGTTCCAAAATCCCAGGAATTTGAAACCCTCGCGCTTGCACCATTTCTCAAGCCACGTATTCATCTTAACTATCCTTCTATTTGTACTCTGCCTGGCACGTGGCACTGTTAGCAATCCTGAGGTTACGAATTTTGAAGTCCTCCTTATTAATTCAAATCCCAGCTCGCTAAATTCAACTTGTAGGACCTCATCCTGTTTTATTACCTATATCGTTGTTACCTATATGCACCACGAAACTGGCTGTTCAACCTGCACCTCCAAAATGTCCTGCAGCCGCTCCGAGACATCCTTGGAACTTGCACCAGGGAGGCAACATACGACCCTGGAGTCTCGATTGCCGCCGCAGAAACGCCTATTTTTTCCCCTTACAATAGAATCCCCTGCCAATATAGCTCTCCCACTCTTTTTCCTGCCCTCCTGTGCAGCAGAGCCACCCATGTTGCCATGAACATGGCTGCTAATGCCTTCCCCTGATGACCCATCCCCCTCAACAGTACCCAAAGCGCTGTATCTGTTTTGTGGGGAGATGAACCCATGGTCCTCCGGAACTATCTTCCTTCTACTGCTCCGCCTGATAGTCACCAATTCCTTATGTGCCTGAGTAACCTTTAGATGTGGTATGACCCACTCACTAAACGTGCTATTCACGACATCATCAGCATCGCGGATGATCCAATGTGAGTCCATGTGCAGCTCCAGTGCTGCAATGTGGTCTGTCAGAAGCTGCAGCTGGGCACACTTCCTCCACACATAGTAGTGACCCAGCAGCCACAAACTGAGCAAGACATAGTTATCTAAACCAAAACATGTAAACTGACTGATCACCCATAAATTCCTGCAGTACCAATTAACTGAACCAGAAACAGTAGAGTTACACATAATCATAAAATGATGCCAACGCAGGGTCTAATTCAGTGATCAATAAGTGCTGGCAGTTAACATTAACAGTTATATTGCGGAAATCGGAAATTCAAAGCAGATTCGAGTCTGAATAAAGCGATTACGTGGAATACACAGTTACTGTTAAAGAATAACGGCTCAAACAGGCGTGAGAGAACCGATCATGAGATACCGATTGACACTATTAGGGACTGTCCGGAAACATCACTGACCAGAGGGTTGAAGGCGAAAGGTAGAAACCAACATTAGAGCTAATATCGAAAAGACCTGGCTGAATTTTCTGTGAGAAGTTTTGAATTCTGTTGTTCATGGAGAGGCTGCTGATCACTTGACCGGATGTCTGATTCTCACACAATCGAAAACCTGCACTGAGACATTCAGGTTACATTATCCTATTGGTGATAGTCAGCTGGGTTCAGAAGTGTGATAGATTATTCCAACTCATGGTTAGAATAGAACAGAATATATTTAATCTGAGGTATTGAAGAGGAACACTCAGAGCATCGGAATAATTGAAACATTGTCCCTTCAATCATCAAATTGCCTGTCTGGAGAACCCAAAGAGATTTGTTAAAGTGACCTGTTCAATTACGAAAGTCAAGCTCAGTAACGAAGATACTAATGCAGCAGATTTTGGTTAGAGATGCTAATTCAACAAAGAAAACATTAAATTGATTGTTCAAGAAGTCGTGCTGCGAATCTTGACCAAATGCCAAAAGTGTGATTCGGGCTGTTTGGAAACGTACAGATAAGGAGGCGGCGAGAGGCTGGGGGGAACCACTGTCAACACTACTTTCTATCTGGTAGCGTCAGTCTGTATAACAAGGGGGAGAGAACATTCAAAGTCACTGGAAAGCTGATTTTAATCAACAGGAATGTTATCACAGCAGACGAAGAGAACACTCTCCAGCAAACAGTCCAGGAGACAGGCAATTTGAAGGAGAGCTTGAAGACGGTCAAGATAAACAACAGGGAGGAAACTAATGAATATTGAGCCTCCCTGTCTCCCGAAGAAGACGATTTGGCAATTCTGAGCTGCGAGTTCCGCACTAATATAAAGTTTGGTTGAGTCGCTATCTGTCTACTTGGCTCAGCTTGGAGCGCACTCACATTTGAGTTTGAAGGTCCAAGCCTCGTATGAATTCCATAATTTTAAATCAGATTGCCTCTCATTCTTCTAAACACGAGATTATACAGGTCCATTTAACCCGATGTCTCCTTATCGGACTGCCCTCACATCCAATAATTCAACCTGATGAAACTTGATTGCACGTCCTCTAAAGAAAGTTTTAAGTATCCTGACGTATGGAGACCAAAACTTTAAACAGTACAATTTTTTCTTCATTTTCTCCCACCGATTGGTGCTGGATGAAGCCATAGCCAGAAGTCGCAGTGAGCCGAACTGACCCCGAGCTGCGGTTGAAATTGTATTAATTTACATCTTCAGCATCAAGATGCTGGAGAAAGTCCGGAATCAGTGAGAGATTCCCTGAAACTTTTGTCGAATGACATTTATATCAAACACCCCTTGAACTATTTGCTATGTATTCAGAGCAGGGATCACCTTTGAAATCAGTCTAAACCTGCAAAGCACAACACCGCCAAACGGGCGTTTAAACCCCACGACTCTGAAAGTAAGAAAATCATGCTCGACCGAGCCAGACAGGCCCAAGCCATGATCACAATCTGACCAATTTCCCATCACTTAGCCCAACATATGTAAGCTGACCTCTCACCCAGAATCTGGCCAATTGGCCATAACCGAAGCTAACACTTCCAAAATGACCCAGCACACAGAGACTGAACAAGTGACCATTATATAAACCAACATGTAAACTGACCGGTCATCCAGAAATTGGTCCAGGAGCAATTAACTTAACCAAAAACCTTAAAGCTATCCATTCACCTAAAATGGACTAATCATTAAGTGTTGGGTGGACAGATTAACCGAGTTGCATTTCTAATGTAGGAAATTCAAAGTGTATTCGACTCTGAATAAAGCTTTTAAATGGAATAAACAGTAAAAGTTGGGGAACAACGGGGCTGAATACACATAATATATTGAGCTGCTCTCCACGCAACATCATATCCTCAGCTCCTCCTCACCAAAACATAGTATTGTCCGTGACTCACATCCCAATCTAATATCCTCAGCTCCAACCCACCAATTTTACCTCAATCGTTTTTTACTGAATGGGTCTGAAACTCATTTTAGCGCGACATTTTCACAAGTAGGCAAAGTTTCAAACAACAATATTCACAACAGCTTTTACAACAACGACAGCAGCAGCAACCACTGAAAAGCATATGTAGAGATATGATATATTGGCACCCCACTGGCGCAAACCATGAGACAATCATACAAGGTTCGATACAGGTTTAAAATAATGTCCCTGCTTTTGCATTATGATCCTCTGGAACTGAAGTAGAGTGCTTTATTTGCACGTTGATGTCCTTATTAGCCTCTGTTGCTACTTTTAGTGATTTGTGTAATTGTACCCCAAAATGCCTTTGCAAATCTACCCCATTTATTTCTCAGTTTCCAAAGGGTAAGTAGAGTCCTTATCCCTCGTGCCAAAATGCACCACCTCAAACTTATCTATATTGAAAATCGTTTGTTATTTACATGCCCATTATTCAAGTGTTTTTATGATAGAAGTAATTAACAGCTTTTACTTCGTCATATAAACACTATGTTTTTTAAAAAAATGTCAATGATGAGAGGTATACAAAGGGGCTGCATAATAATGTATTAGTACTTCAGAAACGTGACTCACACAGTTGTGCATCGATAAACAATCCAAAAGACCAAGGTGAGCCGAAAGGGGCTTATCTATTCGTAAATTTGTATTAATTGTTAATTTGTCAAATATTAGCCCATACCCCATGTCACCATAGCAATGGCTGCACAAACATCCCCCTTGCAATAAAGGCCAACATTCCATTTGCCTTCCTGATTATTTACTGTACCTGCATACTAACGTTTTGTGTTTCCTCCATAACGACTCCGAATACGTTTCAATCAGTTTGCCTCTCATTGTCCGTAATTGCACTTAGACGCTCAGGTTACTTTGTCCTATTTGTGCCAGAAGAAACACGAGAATAAACAGGTCCAATTAACTCAATATCTCCTCAAAGGACAGCCCTCATATCCAAGGAATAAATCTGGTTTACCTTGATTGCACCCACTCTAAAGCAAGTTTTAAGTTTCATCAGCTAAGGAAACCAAAAATGTACACAGTACAAATGAGTCGTTGATTTCTCGCACCGATAGGTGGTGAGTGGAACACTGCCCGAGGTCCCAGTGAGCTGAAGTGACCGCGAGCTGCGGGTGTAATTAAATAAAATGCAATAATTAGCAGCAAGACTCTGGAGTTAATCTCGAATCAGGGAGTAATACCCTGATACTGTTGCCGAATAACATTTATATCAAACATCCCTTGAACTATTTGGCCATGAATTCAGAGCTCGGGATCGCCTGTGAAATCAGCCCAAAACAGCATAGCACTAAACCGCCAAACGGGGGTTTAAACCCCACAAATAAAACATTACAAGAATCGCGCTCGACTGAGCCAGGCAACCCAAGCCATTGTCAAAAACTGAACAATTGCCTATCACCTAACACAACACATGTAAACTGACCCAGCAACCTCAAACTGACCAATGCATCATTATATAAACCAACACATGTAAAATGACCGTCATCCAGAAATTGATCCAGTACCGATTAACTAAACGAGAAACCTTAAAGTTAACCATCGCCCTAAAATGATGCCAGCACTTGGTCTAATTCAGAGGTAATTAAGTGTTGGCTGGAAATATTAACCTGGTCACATTACCGATGTTGGAAATTCAAAGAATATTCGAGTCTGAATAAAGCGATTGCATGGAATAAACAGTGAAAGGTAAATACCAATGGGGCTGAATGCTCAACAGGCGTGAGAGAAGCGATCTTACCGTGATATACATGTTGACACAATGAGGGACAGCCCAGAAGCATTACTGACCTGACAGCTTGATAGCGAAAGGTAGAACCCAACGTTAGTGCGAGTATCGTTCAAATCTGGATGCATTTTCTGTGAGAAGTGGAGAATTCTGTTCTTCTTGAAGATGCTGCTGATAATTTGACTGGATGCCTGATTCTCACATAAAGGGAAACATGCACTTAGACGCTCAGGTTACTTTATCCCATTATTGCCAGTCAGGTGGGCATAGCAGTGTGAGAGTTCATTCTCACTAATGTTACAGTGGAACAGAATATATTTAAATACAACTATTACGCAAAACTCTCACAGCAAACTAATACATAAAACAACGTCCCTTCAATAGACAAACTCCCTGATTGGATAACCCTAGTAGATGCAGATCAGATTACAATAGGTAAACTAAAATGTTTAACTGCGAGAGTCAGGCTCAGTAACGAAGATTCGATTGTCTGTATTGCTGGAAAAGTTCTCAGAAACTTTTCATCAATAGTAATGTTTTGGAATCTAAAGGACTGAAGGACAAGCGGTTCGGGTTGAAAAGATTAAGTCAAAGATTTGCCACGGTCTGAGTGAACAGCGGCGCTAGCTCGATTGAATACATGGCGTGCTCCGGCTCATAATTCTTATATCATTATGTTGTTAATGTACCAGGGAATAAGATTGTTACCCAAACTCTGTCTTTATTCAGCTGAAAAAATGATGAAGATTTAAACCCATGAATAGGGTTATAGATTCTCATCTGTGTACCTGTGGCTTAAAGAGGTACCACAAATCGCTGAACTGGAAATTGCATTGCAGCACATGTGAATAAAAGGCAATGTGAAATTGCAATTGTGCTCAACATGTTATATAAGCTTAATATATCGGAGGGTTTGACTATTTTACTGATCGCTGCGATTCTTTTCTATTTGTTGAATTTGCAGCAAATTGAAAATCATGGATGCAGTGCAATTTTCATTGAGGAGATTTAGCACACATTGCTGGGTGGGAGATTTGAGAATTTAAATTGTTGTACAGTGCCATTGTTTAACTGCGCTGGTTTTTGAATCCTGCTCGCAGCGGACATGCTCAGTGTTGGACACAATGCCTGCAATAGTCTGTATTCTTTAATCCGTGGAAGGATTTTGGATATTTCTATACCGCTTTTCAAGAGACTAATGCATCGGCTAGAGACTTGGATTACTGATCTACTAATGGAGCAAACTTTGCTTTAAGGTGTTATTTCAACAAAGGAAAAGTTAAACTGACTGTTCAAGTAGGCGTGCTGGAAATGTTGGCCAAACTCCGAAGTCTGATTTAGGCTGTCTGCAAAGATACAGAGAAGGAGGCATCGAGACACGGTGGGGAAACGTTGACAACAATAGTGGATGTCTGGTAGCGTCAGTCTGTGTAACCATGGGGGAGAGCAAATTGAAAGTCAATGGATAGCCGGTTCTAGGCAGCTCGATTGGTCTCACAGCAGCCGGTTCAAAGTGACGAAGAGAACACACTCCAGCAAACAGTCCAGGAGACAGACACACCGAAGGGGAGGTTGAAGAGAGTCAAGAAAAACATCAAGGAGGACACCAACGAACAGTGAGCCTTTCCTTCTGCCGAATCAGAAGAATTGGCAATGCTGAGCTGTGAGTTGCAGCACTCACTGAAAGGTTGGCTGAATCGTCATCTGTCTTCCGTGGATTAGCTTTGTGCGCACTCACCTCTGAGTTTGAAGCTCCAAGCCCTCGAGGAAATCCATTCATAAGAACAAAAGAAATAGGAACAGGAGTCGGCCATTTGTCCGGGCAAGCCCTGCTCTGCCATTCAATTAGATCATGGCTGATCTGCTCATGCGCTCACCTCTTTTCCCTGACCGCTCCCCATAACACTATAGACACTTATCGCTCAAAAATAACTCTATCTCCGCCTTAAGTATATTCAATGACCCAGCTTCCACATCTCTCTCGGGCAAGGAATTACACAGATTTACAACCATCTGCGAGAAAGATTTCTCCTCATCGAGATATTAAATAGGTTGATGCTTATGTTAAGACTATGTCCCCTAAATTAGCATTCGCCCATCAGTTGAAATATCTTCTCGGCATCCACCTTGTCGAACCCCCTATTTACCTCATAAGTTTCAATCATATCATCTATAATTCTTCTGAACTTCAATGTGTATAGGCTAACCCTACTCAGCCATCCACATAAGTCAAACCACTTAACTCCGGAACCAACCTAGTGAACTTTCTCTGAACAGCCTCCAATGCACGTATATCCCTCCATAAACACGGAGATCAAAAGTGTACGCAGTACTAGAAATATAGAAACATTGAAACATAGAAAATAGGTGCAGGAGTAGGCCATTCGGCCCTTCTAACCTGCACCGCCATTCAATGAGTTCATGGCTGAACATGCAACTTCAGTACCTCATTCCTGCTTTCTCGCCATACCCCTTGATCCCGCTAGTAGTAAGGACTTCATCGAACTCCTTTTTGAATATATTTATTGAATTGGCTTCAACAACTTTCTGTGGTAGAGAATTCCACAGGTTCTCCACTCTCTGGGTGAAGAAGTTTCTCCTCATCTCGGTCCAAAATGGCTTACCCCTTATCCTTAGATTGTGTCCCCTGGTTCTGGACTTCCCCAACATTGGGAACATTCTTCCTGCATCGAACCTGTCAAACCCAGACAGAATTTTAAACATTTCGATAAATTCCCCTCTCATTCTTCTGAACTCCAGTGAATACAAGCCCAGTTGATCCAGTCTTTCTTGATAGGTCAGTCCCGCCATCCCGGGAATCAGTCTGGTGAACATTTGCTGCAATCCCTTAATAGCAAGAATGTCCTTACTCAGGTTAGGAGAACAAAACTGTACATAATACTCGATGTGTGGCCTCACCAATGCCCTGTACAACTGTAGCCACACCTCCTGAGGTCAGTGATGTATCTGGATGGTAGTGACAGTATCAGTGAGGTCAGTGATGTATCTGGATGGGTAGTGAGAGTATGAGTGAGGTCAGTGATGTATCTGGATGGGTAGTGACAGTATGAGTGAGATCAGTAATGTATCTAGATGATTAGTGAAAGTATGAGTGAGTTCAATGATGTATCTGGATGGGTGCTAAGAGTATGAGTGAGGTCAGTGATGCACCTGGATGGGTAGTGACAGTATGAGTGAGGTCCGTGATGTATCTGGATGAGTAGTGAAAGTATGAGTGTGTTCAGTGATGTATCTGGATGGGTAGTGACTGTATGAGTGAGGTCAGTGATGTATCTGGATGGGTAGTGACAATATGAGTGAGGTCAGTGATGTACCAGGATGGGGAGTGATAGTATGAGTGAGGTCAGTGATGTACCTGGATGGGTATTGACAGTATGAGTGAGGTCAGTGATGTATCTGCATAAGTAGTGATAGTATGAGTGAGGTCCGTGATGTATCTGGATGGGTAGTGACAGTGTGAGTGAGGTCCGTGATGTATCTGGATGGGTAGTGATAGTATGAGTGAGGTCAGTGCTGTACCAGGATGGGTAGTGACAGTATGAGTGAGGTCAGTGCTGTACCTAGATGGGTAGTGACAATATGAGAGATGTCAGTGATGTACCTGGATGGGGAGTGATAGTATGAGTGAGGTCAGTGGTGTACCTGGATGGGTATTGACAGTATGAGTGAGGTCAGTGATGTATCTGGATGGGTAGTGACAATATGAGTGATGTCAGTGATGTACCTGGATCGGGAGTGATAGTATGAGTGAGGTCAGTTGTGTACCTGGATGGGTATTGACAGTATGAGTGAGGTCAGTGATGTATCTGGATGGGTAGTGAGAGTGTGAGATCAGTGATGTACCAGGATTGGTAGTGACAGTATGAGTGAGGTCAGTGATGTATCTGGATGGGTAGTGATAGTATGAGTGAGATCAGTGATGTATCTGGATGGGTAGTGACAGTATGAGTGAGGTCAGTGATATATCTGGATGGCTAGTGACAGTATGAGTGAGGTCAGTGATGTACCTGGATGGGTAGTGAGAGTATGAGTGAGGTCAGTGCTGTATCTGGATGGGTACTGTCAGTATGAGTGAGGTCAGTGTGTACCTGGAAGGGTAGTGAAAGTATGAGTGAGTTCAGTGAAGTACCTGGATGGGTAGTTACAGTATGCGTGATGTCAGTGATGTATCTGGATGGGTTGTGACAGTATGAGTGAGGTCAGTGATGTATCTGGATGGGTAGTGAGAGTATGAGTGAGGTCAGTGCTGTATCTTGATGGGTAGTGAAGTATGAGTGAGGTCAGTGATGTATCTGGATGGGTAGTGACAGTATGAGTGAGGTCAGTGATGTATCTGGATAAGTAGTGTCAGTATGAGTGAGGTCAGTGCTATATCTGGATGGGTAGTGACAGTATGAGTGAGGTCAGTGATGTATCTGGATGGGTAGTGATAGTATGAGTGAGGTCAGTGATGTATCTGGATGGGTAGTGAGAGTATGTGTGAGGTCAGTGATGTATCTGGATGCGTAGTGAAAGTATGAGTGAGTTCAGTGAAGTACCTGGATGGGTAGTGACAGTATGCGTGAGGTCAGTGATGCATCTGGATGGGTAGTGAGAGTATAAGTGAGGTCAGTGATGTATCTGGATGGGTAGTGAGAGTATGAGTGATGTCAGTGATGTATCTGGATTGGAAGTGACAGTTTGAGTGAGATCAGTGATGTATCTGCATGGGTAGTGTAGTATGAGTGAGGTCAGTAATGTATCTGGATGAGTAGTGAAAGTATGAGTGAGCATGATGTATCTGGATGAGTAGTGAATGTATGAGTGAGGTCAGTGATGTACCTGGATGGGTAGTGACAGTATGAGGTAGGTCAGTGATATACCTGGATGGGTAGTGACAGTATGAGGGAGGTCAGTGATGTATCTGGATGGGTAGTGACAGTATGAGTGAGATCAGTAATGTATCTGGATGATTAGTGAAAGTATGAGTGAGTTCAATGATGTATCTGGATGGGTACTAAGAGTATGAGTGAGGTCAGTGATGCACCTGGATGGGTAGTTACAGTATGAGTGACGTCCGTGATGTATCTGGATGGGTAGTGAAAGTATGAGTGTGTTCAGTGATGTATATGGATGGGTAGTGACTGTATGAGTGAGGTCAGTGATGTATCTGGATGGGTAGTGACAATATGAGTGAGGTCAGTGATGTACCAGGATGGGGAGTGATAGTATGAGTGAGGTCAGTGATGTACCTGGATGGGTATTGACAGTATGAGTGAGGTCAGTGATGTATCTGCATAAGTAGTGATAGTATGAGTGAGGTCCGTGATGTATCTGGATGGGTAGTGAGAGTATGAGTGAGGTCAGTGCTGTATCTTGATGGGTAGTGAAGTATGAGTGAGGTCAGTGATGTATCTGGATGGGTAGTGACAGTATGAGTGAGGTCAGTGATGTATCTGGATAAGTAGTGTCAGTATGAGTGAGGTCAGTGCTATATCTGGATGGGTAGTAACAGTATGAGTGAGGTCAGTGATGTATCTGGATGGGTAGTGACAGTATGAGTGAGGTCAGTGATGTATCTGGATGGGTAGTGACAGTGTGAGTGGGGTCAGTGATGTATCTGGATGGGTAGTGACAGTATGAGTGAGGTCAGTGATGTACCTGGGTGGGTAGTGACAGTATGAGTGAGGTCAGTGATGTACCTGGATGGGTTGTGACAGTGTGAGTAAGGTCAGTGATGCACCTGGATGGGTAGTTACAGTATGAGTGAGGTCCGTGATGTATCTGGATGGGTAGTGAAAGTATGAGTGTGTTCAGTGATGTATATGGATGGGTAGTGACTGTATGAGTGAGGTCAGTGATGTATCTGGATGGGTAGTGACAATATGAGTGAGGTCAGTGATGTACCAGGATGGGGAGTGATAGTATGAGTGAGGTCAGTGATGTACCTGGATGGGTATTGACAGTATGAGTGAGGTCAGTGATGTATCTGCATAAGTAGTGATAGTATGAGTGAGGTCCGTGATGTATCTGGATGGGTAGTGACAGTGTGAGTGAGGTCCGTGATGTATCTGGATGGATAGTGATAGTATGAGTGAGGTCAGTGCTGTACCAGGATGGGTAGTGACAGTATGAGTGAGGTCAGTGCTGTACCTAGATGGGTAGTGACAATATGAGAGATGTCAGTGATGTACCTGGAAGGGGAGTGATAGTATGAGTGAGGTCAGTGGTGTACCTGGATGGGTATTGACAGTATGAGTGAGGTCAGTGATGTATCTGGATGGGTAGTGACAATATGAGTGATGTCAGTGATGTACCTGGATGGGGAGTGATAGTATGAGTGAGGTCAGTTGTGTACCTGGATTGGTATTGACAGTATGAGTGAGGTCAGTGATGTATCTGGATGGGTAGTGAGAGTATGAGTGAGGTCAGTGATGTACATGGATGGGTAGTGACAGTATGAGTGAGGTCAGTGATGTACATGGATGGGCAGTGACAGTGTGAGTAAGGTCAGTGATGTACCATGATGGGTAGAGATAGAATGAGTGAGGTCAGTGATGTATCTGGATGGGTAGTGATAGTATGAGTGAGATCAGTGATGTACCAGGATTGGTAGTGACAGTATGAGTGAGATCAGTGATGTACCAGGATTGGTAGTGACAGTATGAGTGAGGTCAGTGATGTATCTGAATGGGTAGTGATAGTATGAGTGAGATCAGTGATGTATCTGGATGGGTAGTGAATGTATGAGTGAGGTCAGTGATGTATCTGGATGGCTAGTGACAGTATGAGTGAGGTCAGTGATGTACCTGGATGGGTAGTGAGAGTATGAGTGAGGTCTGTGCTGTATCTGGATGGGTACTGTCAGTATTAGTGAGGTCAGTGTGTAACTGGAAGGGTAGTGACAGTATGATTGAGGCCAGTGATGTATCTGGTTGGGTAGTGACAGTATGAGTGAGGTCAGTGATGTATCTGGATGGGTAGTGATAGTATGAGTGAGATCAGTGATATATCTGGATGGCTAGTGACAGTATGATTGAGACCAGTGATGTACCTGGATGGGTAGTGAGAGTATGAGTGAGGTCAGTGATGTATCTGGATTGGTAGTGACAGTATGAGTGAGGTCAGTGATGTATCTGGATGGGTAGTGAGAGTATGAGTGATGTCAGTGATGTATCTGGATGGGTAGTGAGAGTATGAGTGATGTCAGTGATGTATCTGGATGGGTAGTGACAGTATGAGTGAGGTCAGTGATGTATCTGGATGGGTAGTGACAGTGTGATTGAGGTCAGTGATGTATCTGGATGGGTAGTGACAGTATGAGTGAGGTCAGTGATGTATCTGGATGGGGAGTGACAGTGTGAGTGGGGTCAGTGATGTATCTGGATTGGTAGTGACAGTATGAGTGAGGTCAGTGATGTACCTGGATGGGTAGTGACAGTATGAGTGAGGTCAGTGATGTACCTGGATGGGTAGTGACAGTGTGAGTAAGGTCAGTGATGTAACTGGATGGGTAGAGATAGAATGAGTGAGGTCAGTGATGTATCTGGATGGGTAGTGATGGTATGAGTGAGATCAGTGATGTATCTGGATGGGTAGTGACAGTATGAGTGAGGTCAGTGATATATCTGGATGGCTAGTGACAGTATGAGTGAGGTCAGTGATGTACCTGGATGGGTAGTGAGAGTATGTGAGGTCAGTGCTGTATCTGGATGGGTACTGTCAGTATGAGTGAGGTCAGTGTGTACCTGGAAGGGTAGTGAAAGTATGAGTGAGTTCATTGAAGTACCTGGATGGGTAGTGATAGTATGAATGAGGTCAGTGATGTATCTGGATGGGTAGTGAGAGTATGAGTGAGGTCAGTGCTGTATCTTGATGGGTAGTGAAGTATGAGTGAGGTCAGTGATGTATCTGGATGGGTAGTGACAGTATGAGTGAGGTCAGTGATGTATCTGGATAAGTAGTGTCAGTATGAGTGAGGTCAGTGCTATATCTGGATGGGTAGTAACAGTATGAGTGAGGTCAGTGATGTATCTGGATGGGTAGTGACAGTATGAGTGAGGTCAGTGATGTATCTGGATGGGTAGTGACAGTGTGAGTGGGGTCAGTGATGTATCTGGATAGGTAGTGACAGTATGAGTGAGGTCAGTGATGTACCTGGATGGGTAGTGACAGTATGAGTGAGGTCAGTGATGTACCTGGATGGGTAGTGACAGTGTGAGTAAGGTCAGTGATGTAACTGGATGGGTAGAGATAGAATGAGTGAGGTCAGTGATGTATCTGGATGGGTAGTGATGGTATGAGTGAGATCAGTGATGTATCTGGATGGGTAGTGACAGTATGAGTGAGGTCAGTGATATATCTGGATGGCAAGTGACAGTATGAGTGAGGTCAGTGATGTACCTGGATGGGTAGTGAGAGTATGTGAGGTCAGTGCTGTATCTGGATGGGTACTGTCAGTATGAGTGAGGTCAGTGTGTACCTGGAAGGGTAGTGAAAGTATGAGTGAGTTCATTGAAGTACCTGGATGGGTAGTGATAGTATGAATGAGGTCAGTGATGTATCTGGATGGGTAGTGAGAGTATGAGTGAGGTCAGTGCTGTGTCTTGATGGGTAGTGAAGTATGAGTGAGGTCAGTGATGTATCTGGATGGGTAGTGACAGTATGAGTGAGGTCAGTGATGTATCTGGATAAGTAGTGTCAGTATGAGTGAGGTCAGTGCTATATCTGGATGGGTAGTAACAGTATGAGTGAGGTCAGTGATGTATCTGGATGGGTAGTGATAGTATGAGTGAGGTCAGTGATGTATCTGGATGGGTAGTGACAGTATGTGTGAGGTCAGTGATGTATCTGGATGAGTAGTGAAAGTATGAGTGAGTTCAGTGAAGTACCTGGATGGGTAGTGACAGTATGCGTGAGGTCAGTGATGCATCTGGATGGGTAGTGAGAGTATAAGTGAGGTCAGTGATGTATCTGGATGGGTAGTGAGAGTATGAGTGATGTCAGTGATGTATCTGGATTGGAAGTGACAGTTTGAGTGAGATCAGTGATGTATCTGCATGGGTAGTGTAGTATGAGTGAGGTCAGTAATGTATCTGGATGAGTAGTGAAAGTATGAGTGAGCATGATGTATCTGGATGAGTAGTGAATGTATGAGTGAGGTCAGTGATGTACCTGGATGGGTAGTGACAGTATGAGGTAGGTCAGTGATATACCTGGATGGGTAGTGACAGTATGAGGGAGGTCAGTGATGTATCTGGATGGGTAGTGACAGTATGAGTGAGATCAGTAATGTATCTGGATGATTATTGAAAGTATGAGTGAGTTCAATGATGTATCTGGATGGGTACTAAGAGTATGAGTGAGGTCAGTGATGCACCTGGATGTGTAGTGACAGTATGAGTGACGTCCGTGATGTATCTGGATGGGTAGTGAAAGTATGAGTGTGTTCAGTGATGTATATGGATGGGTAGTGACTGTATGAGTGAGGTCAGTGATGTATCTGGATGGGTAGTGACAATATGAGTGAGGTCAGTGATGTACCAGGATGGGGAGTGATAGTATGAGTGAGGTCAGTGATGTACCTGGATGGGTATTGACAGTATGAGTGAGGTCAGTGATGTATCTGCATAAGTAGTGATAGTATGAGTGAGGTCCGTGATGTATCTGGATGGGTAGTGACAGTGTGAGTGAGGTCCGTGATGTATCTGGATGGGTAGTGATAGTATGAGTGAGGTCAGTGCTGTACCAGGATGGGTAGTGACAGTGTGAGTGAGGTCAGTGCTGTACCTAGATGGGTAGTGACAATATGAGAGATGTCAGTGATGTACCTGGAAGGGGAGTGATAGTATGAGTGAGGTCAGTGATGTACCTGGATGTGTATTGCCAGTATGAGTGAGGTCAGTGATGTATCTGGATGGGTAGTGACAATATGAGTGATGTCAGTGATGTACCTGGATGGGGAGTGATTGTATGAGTGAGGTCAGTTGTGTACCTGGATGGGTATTGACAGTATGAGTGAGGTCAGTGATGTATCTGGATGGGTAGTGAGAGTATGAGTGAGGTCAGTGATGTACATGGATGGGTAGTGACAGTATGAGTGAGGTCAGTGATGTACATGGATGGGCAGTGACAGTGTGAGTAAGGTCAGTGATGTACCATGATGGGTAGAGATAGAATGAGTGAGGTCAGTGATGTATCTGGATGGGTAGTGATAGTATGAGTGAGATCAGTGATTTACCAGGATTGGTAGTGACAGTATGAGTGAGGTCAGTGATGTATCTGGATGGGTAGTGATAGTATGAGTGAGATCAGTGATGTATCTGGATGGGTAGTGACAGTATGAGTGAGGTCAGTGATATATCTGGATGGCTAGTGACAGTATGAGTGAGGTCAGTGATGTACCTGGATGGGTAGTGAGAGTATGAGTGAGGTCAGTGCTGTATCTGGATGGGTACTGTCAGTATTAGTGAGGTCAGTGTGTACCTGGAAGGGTAGTGACAGTATGAGTGAGGTCAGTGATGTATCTGGTTGGGTAGTGACAGTATGAGTGAGGTCAGTGATGTATCTGGATCGGTAGTGATAATATGAGTGAGATCAGTGATATATCTGGATGGCTAGTGACAGTATGAGTGAGGCCAGTGATGTACCTGGATGGGTAGTGAGAGTATGAGTGAGATCAGTGATGTATCTGGATGGATAGTGCGAGTATGAGTGAGGTCAGTGATGTATCTGGATGGGTAGTGATAGTATGAGTGAGATCAGTGATGTATCTGGATGTGTAGTGAAAGTATGAGTGAGGTTAGTGATATATCTGGATAGCTAGTGACAGTATGAGTGAGGTCAGTGATGTACCTGGATGGGTAGTGAGAGTATGAGTGAGGTCAGTGCTGTATCTGGATGGGTACTGGCAGTATTAGTGAGGTCAGTGTGTACCTGGAAGGGTAGTGACAGTATGAGTGAGGTCAGTGATGTATCTGGTTGGGTAGTGTCAGTATGAGTGAGGTCAGTGATGTATCTGGATGGGTAGTGATAGTATGAGTGAGATCAGTGATATATCTGGATGGCTAGTGACAGTATGAGTGAGGCCAGTGATGTACCTGGAAGGGTAGTGAGAGTATGAGTGAGATCAGTGATGTATCTGGATGGATAGTGCGAGTATGAGTGAGGTCAGTGATGTATCTGGATGGGTAGTGAAAGTGTGAGTCAGGTCAGTGATGTATCTGGATGGGTAGTGACAGTATGAGTGAGGTCAGTGATGTATCTGGATGGGTAGTGACAGTATGAGTAGCGTCAGTGATGTATCTGGATTGGTAGTGACAGTATGAGTGAGGTCAGTGATGTATCTGGATGGGTAGTGAGAGTATGAGTGATGTCAGTGATGTATCTGGATGGGTAGTGAGAGTATGAGTGATGTCAGTGATGTATCTGGATGGGTAGTGACAGTATGAGTGAGGTCAGTGATGTATCTGGATGGGTAGTGACAGTGTGATTGAGGTCAGTGATGTATCTGGATGGGTAGTGACAGTGTGAGCGGGGTCAGTGATGTATCTGGATGGGTAGTGAGAGTATGAGTGATGTCAGTGATGTATCTGGATGGGTAGTGACAGTATGAGTGAGGTCAGTGATGTATCTGGATGGGTAGTGACAGTGTGAGTGGGGTCAGTGATGTATCTGGATGGGTAGTGACAGTATGAGTGAGGTCAGTGATGTACCTGGATGGGTAGTGACAGTATGAGTGAGGTCAGTGATGTACCTGGATGGGTAGTGACAGTGTGAGTAAGGTCAGTGATGTAACTGGATGGGTAGAGATAGAATGAGTGAGGTCAGTGATGTATCTGGAAGGGTAGTGATAGTATGAGTGAGGTCAGTGATGTATTTGGATGAGTAGTGATAGTATGAGTGAGATAAGTGATGTACCTGGATGGGTAGCGACAGTATGAGTGAGGTCAGTGATGTATCTGGATGGTTAGTGACAGTATGAGTGAGGTCAGTGATGTATCTGGATGGCTAGTGACAGTATGAGTGAGGTCAGTGCTGTATCTGGATGGGTATTGACAGTATGAGTGAGGTAACTGATGTATCTGGATGGGTAGTGGCAGTATGAGTGAGGTCAGTGATGTATCTGGATGGGTAATGTCAGTATGAGTGAGGTCAGTGCTCTATCTGGATGGGTAGTGACAGTATGAGTGAGGTCAGTGATGTACCTGGATGGGTAGTGGGAGTATTAGTGATGTCAGTGATGTATCTGGATGGGTAGTGACAGTATGAGTGAGGTCAGTGATGTATCTTGATGGGTAGTGACAGTATGAGTGAGGTCATTGATGTATCTGGATGGGTAGTGAGAGTATTAGTGATGTCAGTGATGTATCTGGATGGGTAGTGACCGTATGAGTGAGGTCAGTGATGTACCTGGATGGGTAGTGAGAGTATGAGTGAGGTCAGTGCTGTATCTGGATGGGTACTGACAGTATGAGTGAGGTCAGTGAAGTATCTGGATGAGTAGTGACATTATGAGTGAGGTCAGTGTTGTATCTGGATGTGTAGTGAGAGCATGAGTGATGACAGTGATGTACCTGGAGGGGTAGTGACAGAATGAGTAAGGTCAGTGATGTATCTGGATGGTAGTGACAGTATCAGTGAGGTCAGTGATGTATCTGGATGGGTAGTGACAGTATGAATGTGGTCAGTGATGTTCCTGGATGTGTCGTGACAGTATGAGTGAGATAAGTGATGTAACTGCATAGTTAGTGAGAGTATTAGTGATGTAAGTGATGTATCTGGATGGGTAGTGACCGTATGAGTGAGGTCAGTGATGTACCTGGATGGGTAGTGAGAGTATGAGTGAGGTCAGTGCTGTATCTGGATGGGTACTGACAGTATGGGTGAGGTCAGTGAAGTATCTGGATGAGTAGTGACATTATGAGTGAGGTCAGTGCTGTATCTGGATGGGTACTGACAGTATGGGTGAGGTCAGTGAAGTATCTGGATGAGTAGTGACATTATGAGTGAGGTCAGTGTTGTATCTGGATGTGTCGTGAGAGTATGAGTGATGTTAGTGATGTATCTAGATTGGTAGTGACAGTATGAATGAGGTCAGTGATGTATCTGGATGGGTAGTGATAGTATGAGTGAGATCAGTGATGTATCTGGAAGGGTAGTGACAGTATGAGTGAGGTCAGTGATATATCTGGATGGCTAGTGACAGTATGAGTGAGGTCAGTGATGTACCTGGATGGGTAGTGAGAGTATGAGTGAGGTCAGTGCTGTATCTGGTTGGGTAGTGACAGTATGAGTGAGGTCAGTGCTTTATCTTGATGGGTAGTGATAGTATGAGTGAGTTCAGTGATGTATCTGGATGGGTAGTGACAGTATGAGTAAGGTCAGTGATGTATCTGGATAAGTAGTGTCAGTATGAGGTAGGTCAGTGATATACCTGGATGGGTAGTGACAGTATGAGTGAGGTCAGTGCTGGACCTGGATGGGTAGTGACAGTATGAGTGAGGTCAGTGCTGTACCTGGATTGGTAGTGACAGTATGAGTGTGTTCAGTGATGTATCTGGATGGGTAGTGACAGTATGTGTGAGGTCAGTGATGTATCTGGATGGGTATTGACTGTATGACTGAGGTCAGTGATGTATCTGGATGGATAGTGCGAGTATGAGTGAGGTCAGTGATGTATCTGGATGGGTAGTGACAGTGTGAGTGAGGTCAGTGATGTATCTGGATGGGTAGTGACAGTATGAGTGAGGTCAGTTATGTATCTGGATGGGTAGTGAGAGTATGAGTAGCGTCAGTGATGTATCTGGATGGGTAGTGACAGTATGAGTGAGGTAAGTGATGTATCTGGATGGGTAGTGAGAGTATGAGTGATGTCAGTGATGTATCTGGATGGGTAGTGACAGTATGAGTGAGGTCAGTGATGTATCTGGATGGGTAGTGACAGTATGAGTGAGGTCAGTGATGTATCTGGATGGGTAGTGACAGTGTGAGCGGGGTCAGTGATGTATCTGGATGGGTAGTGACAGTATGAGTGAGATCAGTGATGTACCTGGATGGGTAGTGACAGTATGAGTGAGGTCAGTGATGTATCTGGATGGGTAGTGACAGTATGAGTGAGGTCAGTGATGTATCTGGATGGCTAGTGACAGTATGAGTGAGGTCAGTGCTGTATCTGGATGGGTATTGACAGTATGAGTGAGGTAACTGATGTATCTGGAAGGGTAGTGGCAGTATGAATGAGGTCAGTGATGTATCTGGATGGGTAATGTCAGTATGAGTGAGGTCAGTGCTCTATCTGGATGGGTAGTGACAGTATGAGTGAGGTCAGTGATGTACCTGGATGGGTAGTGAGAGTATTAGTGATGTCAGTGATGTATCTGGATGGGTAGTGAGAGTAAGAGTGAGGTCAGTATTGTATCTTGATGGGTAGTGACAGTATGAGTGAGGTCATTGATGTATCTGGATGGGTAGTGAGAGTATTAGTGATGTCAGTGATGTATCTGGATGGGTAGTGACCGTATGAGTGAGGTCAGTGATGTACCTGGATGGGTAGTGAGAGTATGAGTGAGGTCAGTGCTGTATCTGGATGGGTACTGACAGTATGAATGAGGTCAGTGAAGTATCTGGATGAGTAGTAACATTATGAGTGAGGTCAGTGTTGTATCTGGATGTGTAGTGAGAGTATGAGTGATGGCAGTGTTGTACCTGGAGGGGTAGTGACAGAATGAGTAAGTTCAGTGATGTATCTGGATGGTAGTGACAGTATCAGTGAGGTCAGTGATGTATCTGGATGGGTAGTGACAGTATGAATGTGGTCAGTGATGTTCCTGGATGTGTAGTGACAGTATGAGTGAGATAAGTGATGTATCTGAATAGTTAGTGATAGTATGAGTGAGGTCGGTGATGTATCTGGATAGGTAGTGACAGTGTGAGTAAGGTCAGTGATGTAACTGGATGGGTAGTGACTGTATGAGTGAGATCAGTGATGTATCTGGATTTTAGTGACAGTATGAGTGAGGTCAGTGATGCATCTGAATGTTTAGTGAGAGTATGAGTGAGGTCAGTGCTGTATCTTGATGGGTAGTGACAGTATGAGTGAGGTCAGTGATGTATCTGGATGGGTAGTGACAGTATGAGTGAGGTCAGTGATGTATCTGGATAAGTAGTGTCAGTATGAGTGAGGTCAGTGCTATATCTGGATGGGTAGTGACAGTATGAGTGAGGTCAGTGATGTATCTGGATGGGTAGTGACAGTATGAGTAAGGTCAGTGATGTATCTGGATGGGTAGTGACAGTATGTGTGAGGTCAGTGATGTATCTGGATGCGTAGTGAAAGTATGAGTGAGTTCAGGGAAGTACCTGGATGGGTAGTGACAGTATGCGTGAGGTCAGTGATGCATCTGGATGGGTAGTGAGAGTATAAGTGAGGTCAGTGATGTATCTGGATGGGTAGTGAGAGTATGAGTGATGTCAGTGATGTATCTGGATTGGTAGTGACAGTTTGAGTGAGATCAGTGATGTACCTGGATGGGTTGTGACATTATGAGGTAGGTCAGTGATATACCTGGATGGGTAGTGACAGTATGAGTGAGGTCAGTGCTGGACCTGGATGGGTTGTGACAGTATGAGTGAGGTCAGTGCTGTACCTGGATGAGTCGTGAATGTATGAGTGTGTTCAGTGATGTATCTGGATGGGTAGTGACAGTATGAGTGAGGTCAGTGATGTATCTGGATGGGTATTGACTGTATGAGTGAGGTCAGTGATGTAACTGGATGGACAGTGCGAGTATGAGTGAGGTCAGTGATGTATCTGGATGGGTAGTGACAGTATGAGTGAGGTCAGTGATGTATCTGGATGGGTAGTGACAGTATGAGTGAGGTCAGTGATGTATCTGGATGGGTAGTGACAGTATGAGTGAGGTCAGTGATGTATCTGGATGGATAGTGACAGTGTGAGTGGGGTCAGTGATGTATCTGGATGGGTAGTGACAGTATGAGTGAGGTCAGTGATGCATCTGGATGGGTAGTGACAGTGTGAGTGAGGTCAGTGATGTACCTGGATGGGTAGTGACAGTATGAGTGAGGTCAGTGATGTACCTGGATGGGTAGTGACAGTATGAGTGAGGTCAGTGATGTACCTGGATGGGTAGTGACAGTGTGAGTGATGTCAGTGATGTATCTAGATTGGTAGTGACAGTATGAATGAGGTCAGTGATGAATCTGGATGGGTAGTGATAGTATGAGTGAGGTCAGTGATGTACCTGGATGGTTAGTGACTGTATGAGTGAGGTCAGTGATGTACCTGGATGGTTAGTGACAGTATGAGTGAGGTCAGTGATGTATCTGCATAGGTAGTGAGAGTATGAGTGAGGTCAGTGATGTACCTGGATGGATAGTGACAGTGTGAGTGAGGTCAGTGATGTATCTGGATGAGAAGTGACAGTATGAGTGAGGTCAGTGCTGTACCTGGATGGGTAGTGACATTATGAGTGAGGTCAGTGGTGCACCTGGATGGGTAGTGATGCTATGCGTGAGGTCAGTGATGTATCTGGATGAGTAATGACAGTTTGAGTGAGGTCAGTGGTGTACCTGGATGGGTAGTGATAGTATGAGTGAGATCAGTGATGTATTTGGATGAGTACTGACAGTATGTGTGAGGACAGTGCTGTACCTGGTTGGGTAGTGATTGTATCAGTGAGCTCAGTGATGTATCTGGATGGGTATTACACACTGTTCCACCACAAATGTGTGTTGACCTCGATGCTTGCCCACACCAGATTTGTCTGTCGTGCCATCTGCATGGCACTGGCTTCAACACGCAGGCACACGTTTCAATCATATCCCACAGGTTCGGTGCTCAGACCTGCTGGAGCAAACTACGGTGCGAGCGGGCTGACCTATTTCGGAGCCTCTTACATGGAAACTGCTACAGGCCGGAGCCCTGAGCCACTGAGTATGTGAAGAGCAGACGAACGCAGATACTGTGCTGCAAATTGTGGCTTGAAAGAGGGTGCTCTTGTCAAGCGCATAGGCACTCTGAATGTTTTTGGCCCTAGAACATCAGGTGCAGTAGTGGAGAGATAGTGGGAGAGAGAAACCGTATGTCTGTCTGTGTCTGTCTCTGGAACTCTCAGTCTCTCTCTTACTCACAGCAGTTTCTCTCTGTCCCTCTCCCCCCCTCTCTCTGTCACAGTATGTCTGTCTGTGTCTCTGTTTCTGTTTCTCTCAGTCCCTCTCACACTCACACCACTATCTCTCTGGTGCAATTCGAGAGTGGGGAGAGGGATAGAGTGGGATCAAATGATATTGAGGAGAGAAAGTGGGAGAGATTGAGAGACAAAGACTTGGGAGAGAGAAATACCGGAGTGAGCATGACTGAGGGAAATCGAGAGAGGGGCTAGAGAGATTGGGGGAAAGAGAGAGGTGACAGAGATAGAGAGGGACAGAGAGGTAGTGGTGTGAGTGAGAGGGAGACTGCGAGTAACAGAGGCAGAGACATAAACAGACATAGAGTGACAGAGAGAGAGAGGGACAGAGCGATAGTGGTGTGAGTGAGAGAGAGATTGAGAGAAACAGTGACAGAGACACAGACAGACATAGAGTGACAGAGAGAGAGAGAGGGAGAGGGACAGAGAGACAGTGGTGTGAATGAGAGAGAGACTGAGAGAAACAGTGACAGAGACACAGACAGACATGGAGTGACAGAGAAAGAGAGGGAGAGGGACAGAGAGATAGTGGTGTGAGTGAGAGAGAGACTGAGAGTAACAGTGACAGAGGCACAGACAGACATAGAGTGACAGAGAGAGAGAGAGGGAGAAGGACAGAGAGTTAATGGTGTGAATGAGAGAGAGACTGAGTGAAACAGTGACAGAGACACAGACAGACATGGAGTGGAAGAGAAAGAGAGGGAGAGGGACAGAGAGATAGTGGTGTGAGTGAGAGAAAGACTGAGATAAACAGTGACAGAGACACAGACAGAAATAGAGTGACAGAGAGAGAGAGGGGGAGAGGGACAGAGAGATAGTGGTGTGAGTGAGAGAGAGACTGAGAGAAACAGTGACAGAGAAACAGACAGATATGGAGTGACAGAGAAAGAGAGGGAGCGGGACAGAGAGATAGTGGTGTGAGTGAGAGAGAGACTGAGAGAAACAGTGACAGAGATACAGACAGACATACAGTGAAAGGGACAGAGAGGGAGAGGGACAGACAGAGCGAAGGAGACAGCGAGACAATGTCATACGGAAATGGAGAGAGAGAGATAGACAGCAAAAGAGGCGAAAAGAGAGATTGAGAGAGAGTGGTGAGACTGAGGTTTGTCTAGTCCATTCCTGGGGACTGCACAGTGGTCATATGTTGGATGTACAAAAACACCTTATATTTATATAGTGCTTTAAAGTGGCGAAACATCGCAAGGTGCTCCATAGGTGTATGATGAGATAAAACAAACTGGACACTGAACCACACAAGTAGAAATTAGTGCAAGTGATCAAGAGGAAGTTTATAAGGAACATCTTTAACGGGAAAAAAAGGTCGGGAGGTGGAGAGGATAAGGGACAAATTCCTGAGTTGGAGCCCAGGCAACAGGAGTCACGGCCACCAATGGTGGAGCGATTATAATCTGGGATGCTCAAGAGGGAAGAATTAGCGGGTGGAAGACATCTCTAGGGTTGTGGGGTGGAGGACGTTACATAGATAGCTAGGGGTTAAGGGCAATGGAGGGATTTTAAAACAGAATGAGGATTTTGAAATGGAGGCGTTGTTTAACCGGGAGCCAATGTATTTCAGCGAGCACAGGGGAGATGGGTGACAGGAATTTGGTGCGAGTTGTGTCATGGGTTGCACAGTTTAGGATCATCTATAGTATATGTCGGGGAGAATGTGGGAGGCCTACCAGGGGTGTGTTGGAATAATCATATCTAGAGGTAATGGAAGAATGGTCGAGGGTTTCAGCAGCGGATGAGCTGAGGCAAACGGCGGTCTCGGGCGATGTTACGGAGTTGGATATAGGTGGTCTTAGTTATGCTGCGGATATGAGGTGGAAAGCTAATCTCTGGGTCAAATGTAACAGCAAGGTTGCGAACAGCCTGGTTCAGTCTCAGACAGTAGATGGGGAAAGGGATGGAGTCAGTAGCTAGGGAACGGAGTTTGTGGCGGGGACTGAAAACAATGGGTTTGGTATTCGCAATATTCAATTAGAGAAAATTTCTGCTCATCCGGAACAACACAGGTGGAGGTGCAGCTCATATTGTGTGGCTGCTGGGAGGAGGCTAAATACAACAATCCTTAGGCTCACCGAGTCCCCAGCTCAGGTCCAGTTACATTTTGCGCGCTTCTGGTCCCCTTTTTGAAAGTGTTTCTCCGTGTTATTCCAATCATGTTACGAGAGACGGGATAGGGTTTGTGGACCAGCTTGTATCTCAGAGTCTGAGAGAGACGGAGGGAACGGCAGCAGACAAAGAGAAAACAACTTCTCCAAAACGGATCCCAACTCCTCACCAATCTCAGGGAAGATAAACTCACCGCCTTCTTAGGAAGTTTCACCACTTTATTCACCTTCTTATTTGAGCTCTGTTTGGAATCCGTTTATTTTATTATTCTATTGAGTGTTTAACGGCAGCCTTGAAGTGGGAGAAGAAACTAGGAGCAGTTTATTCTCACAATGCTACAACCAGACTTGTAACCGTTTTAAGATTTTTAATGAACCTTTCACAAAATGAAGCTTTGAAAACACGTTTCCTCCTAAGTTTCGAAGGTGATTTCGGAAGAAACAGGCAAAAATCAGTTTTTGCCTCCTCTAAACCAGTCCCAAACTGGTCTTGAAATCCAAAAACTTCGAAAGAGCCTCCGAATTGCTCAACACGTTTAAAATTGATGGTCTTCAATATTTGATGTTCAGCGATTGAATAAAGTGTGCAGCTTTACACAAACACGCTCCCCATGTTGCTGAGGAGGGAAGGGCAGGGGACGAGGTGTCGGAGTTACACGTTACTTTTTATTAACATTAAAAAGTATCGTTAAGCCGGTTAGGAAGAGAAGCAAAAAAAGTTAAAAACGCAAACCTTTTTATTTTATACAACATAAAAACAGAAATTGCAGGATATATCCAGCAGGTAAGGCAGTAACTGTGGAGAGAGAAACCGAGTTAATGTACAGGTCTGTCGACTTTCACCAGAACTGTAAAATGATCGAGATGTAACAGATTTAAACCAGGTGCAGAGGCAGAGAAAGTTGAGAGGGAGGAAAGAACAAAAGGAAAGCTCTGTGTTATGGTGGAAGACAGGAGACGTTAAATCCTGCCTCTGCACCTGGTTAAAATTTGTTACATCTCTAACTTCTTCCAGTTCTGACCGAAATCTCACAGACCTAAATGGTTACATTAGTTTCTCTCTCCACAGAAGCTGCCTGACCTTCTGAGTAGTTCCAGCATTTTCTGTTATAGTTTCAGATTCCAGCATCCGCTGTTTATTGCGATTGTGAACGATTTTAATTTGTCTGACGTTCTACAGTCCAAACAAGTCTCAGGGAAAATGTAAATATAGATTTACTCCTAAACGTTTTATGGAATGTTAATAGAAACAAGAATTATGTAATGATGTATCAAATAGCAGGAAGCGAGTTTAGAAGAAACCACTATTTGTTTTTTGACAACTACAGAGAAAATACTTTGATAAACTGACAATGTACAACTTAGATTTTGTATATATGTTTGAAATAGGAGAATAAAAATTGAGAGTACAATGAAGTTTGTTTCCCACTATATAATTGGGAAGTACTTAAATTTATTCAACACTTTTAGTAATAAGAGCAGGGATTAATACCGTGCCGAATGTTTGAAAGAAAAACATGAAAAGCAACATTTGTATTTTAACATCTTTAATTCACCATATTAGTCAACATTTCCAAGTCAGACTGATTGTTTGACCTATCCAGGAAGAAAGATGAATGTTTATTTCAGTTAAATCATAGCTCTCCCTGCATTTGGTTTTTAATTCGGTGATGCACAGTGGGTATGTGTTTTTCTGCACTTGTGAATAAGTGTCTCATTTCTGACATGTTACATGGCATGGTGCAAGAAGGCCACGGTTATTAATGGAAGTGGTTGCAGTTGGAAATTGCGGTCCATTTTGTTCAATTCCTTCTTATACCTTGAAGTAAAGAATTACGGCAATTTAATGTGCTGGTTGTCTGTTTGTATTATGATTAAAATTCTAATTACTTATGTGGACATACAGGATATCAGCGCCCTAGGAAACTCACTGTTTCTGCTGCTTCTGCTGCCATTGCTAGGGTCACATGAGAGATGCGGCTAATAGGTTGACAACTTTAAAATTAATACAAATTGCACGAATATATAAGCCTCTTTCAGCTCACCTTGGGCATTTGGATTGTCTGTCGATGCATAACCGTGTAACTGAGTAATGGTTTTCTAGTGTTAATGCATTATTATGCAGTTCTTTTAAATCCCACTCATTTTTGATCAGTTATAATTTTTTAATTGATTTTGTACATGAGGAACTAAAAACTTTTAATTAATTCTATCGTAAACAACATGCATAAGAGTCCTGTAAATATCAAACGATTTTCAAGATGGATCAGTGTGGGTTGGAGCATTTTGGTCAGAGAGATAATGACCCAAGCTACCCTTGGAAACTAAGGGTATGAATGGTGTAGAAGTGCAAAGGGTTCTCTGGGTACAGATGCAAAAGTTACTAAAGGAAGCAATGGAGGATAATAAGGCCATACAAGTGCAAATGGAGCACTGGAGATCATTTATAGAGGATTATCATTGAACAGCAGAGAAGTTATGTAAACCCTGTATCTAACCTTGTCCTATTATCTAATGACTTGAGACGGTTGGCTGCCAATATCGTATAACTCTACATATGATTTCAAATGGTTGCTGCTGCTGTTTTTGTTGTAAAAGCTGTTGGAAATAATGTTGTTGTAAACTTTGCCCAGAGGTGAAATGTTCGCGCCAAAAGGAGTTTCTGGTCCGCTCAGTACAAACAATTAGAGGCAACATTGGGGGGGAGAGTCTGAGGGTATTGGGTGTGGTGGGGAGTGTCTGAGGTTATTGAGTGTGGTGTGGAGGGTCTGATGGTATTGGGTGGGGTGGGGAGGGTCTGAGGATATCGGGTGGGG
The DNA here is from genome assembly GCF_044704955.1 of Pristiophorus japonicus. Lineage (NCBI taxonomy): Eukaryota > Metazoa > Chordata > Chondrichthyes > Pristiophoridae > Pristiophorus > Pristiophorus japonicus. The sequence goes on along the minus strand of NW_027252977.1, from coordinate 354,195 downwards.
TGGTGAGCGTCTGAGGATATTGGGTGGGGTGTGGAGGAGCTGAGGATATTGGGTGGGGTGGGGAGGATCTGAGGATATTGGGTGGGGTGGGCTGGGGAGTGTCTGAGGATATTGGGTGGGGAGTAGCTGAGGATATTAGGTGGGGTGGGGAGGGTCTGAGTATATCGGGTGGGGTGGGGAGTGTCTGAGGATATTGGTTGGGGTGGGGAGGGTCTGAGGAGATTGGGTGGGGTGGGGAGTGTATGAGGATATTGGGTAGTGAGGGTCTGAGGATATGGGTGGGGTGGGGAGGGTCTGAGGATGTTGGGTGGGGAAGAGCTATGGATACTGGTTGGGGAGGGGAGGGTGTGAGGATATCGGATGGGGTGGGAAGGATCTGAGGATATTGGGTGGGGTGGGGCGGGTCTGAGGATATTGGTTGGGCTGGGGAGGGTCTGAGGATATTGTGTGGGGCTGCGAGGCTCTGAGGATATTGGGTGGGGTGGGGAGGGTCTGAGGATATTGGGTGGAGTGGGGAGGGTCTGAGGATATTGGGTGGGGTGGGGAGGGTCTGAGGATATTGGGTGGGGTGGGGAGGGCCTGAGGATATTGGGTGCGGTGGGGAGGGTCTGAGGATATTGGGTGGGGTTGGGTGTGTCTGAGGATATTGGGTGGGGTGGGGAGGGTCTGAGGTTTTTGGGTGGGGTGGGGAGTGTCTGAGGATATTGGGTGGGGAGGGTCTGAGGATATTGGGTATGGTGGCGTTGGCCTGAGGATATTGGGTGGGGAGGAATAAGGATATTGTGTGGGGTGGAGAGTGTCTGAGGATATTGGGTGGGATGTGGAGGAGCTGAGGATATTGGCTGGGGTGGGGAGGGTGTGAGGATATTGGGTGTGGTGGGAAGGGTCTGAAGATATTGGGTGGGGAGTGTCTGAGGCGATTGGATGGTGTGGGGAGTGTCTGAGGATATTGGGTGGGGTGGGGAGTGTCTGAGGATATTGGGTGGGGTGGGGAGGGTCTGAGGATATTGGGTGGAGTAGGGAGGGTCTGAGGATATTGGGTGGGGTGTGGAGGATCTGAGGATATTGGTTGGGGTGGGGAGTGTCTGTGGATATTGGGTGGGGAGGGTCTGAGGATATTGCGTGGGGTGGGGAGGGTCTGAGATTATTGGGTGGGGTGGGGAGGGTCTGAGGATATTGGGTGGGATGGGGACTGTCTGTGGACATTTGGTGGGGAGGGTCTGAGGATATTGGGTAGGGTGGGGAGGGTCTGAGGATATTGAGTGGGGTGGGGAGGGTCTGATGATATAGGGTGGGGTGGGGAGTATCTGAGCATATTGGTTGGGGTGTGGAGGGTCTGATGATATTGGGTGGGGAGGGTCTGAGGATATTGGGTGGGTTGGGGAGGATCTGAGGATATTGGGTGGGGTGGCGAGTGTCTGTGGATATTGGGTGGGGAGGGTCTGAGGATATTGGGTGGGTTGGGGAGGGTCTGAGGATATTGGGTGATGTGGGGAGGATCTGAGGATATTGGGTGGGGTGGGGAGTGTCTGAGGATATTGAGTGGGGAGGAGCTGAGGATATTGGGTGGGGTGGGGAGGGTCTGAGGATATTGGGTGGGGTGGGGAGGAGCTGAGGATATTGGGTGGGGTGGGGAGGGTCTGAGGATATAGGGTGGGGTGGGGAGTATCTGATAATATTGGTTGGGGTGGGGAGGGTCTGAGGATATTGGGTGGGGTGGGGAGGATCTGAGGATATTGGATGGGGTGGGGAGTGTCTGTGGATATTGGGTGGGGAGGGTCTGAGGATATTGGGCGGGTTGGGGAGGATCTGAGGATATTGGGTAGGGTGGGGAGGATCTGAGGATATTGGGTGGGGTGGGGAGTGTCTGAGGATATTGAGTGGGGAGGAGCTGAGGATATTGGGTGGGGTGGGGAGGGTCTGAGGATATAGGGTGGTGTGGGGAGTATCTGAGGATATTGGTTGGGGTGGGGAGGGTCTGAGGATATTGGGTGGGGTGGGGAGGATCTGAGGATATTGGTTGGGGTGGGGAGTGTCTGTGGATATTGGGTGGGGAGGTTCTGAGGTTATTGGGTGGGGTGGGGAGGGTCTGAGGATATTGGGTGGGGTGGGGACTGTCTGTGGATATTGGGTGGGGAGGGTCTGAGGATATTCGGTAAGGTGGGGAGGATCTGAGGATATTGGGTGGAGTGGGGAGGATCTGAGTATATTGGGTGGGTTGGGGAGGATCTGAGGATATTGGGAGGGGTGGGTATGCTGTGAGGATATTGGGTGGGGTGGGGAGTGTCTGAGGATATTGAGTGGGGAGGAGCTGAGGATATTGGGTGGGGTGGGGAGTTTCTGAGGATATTGGGTGGGGTGGGGCGTATCTGAGGATATTGGTTGGGGTGGGGAGTGTCTGTGGATATTGGGTGGGGCGGGTCTGAGCATATTGGTTGGGGTGGGGAAGATGTGCGGATATTGAGTAGGGTGGGGAGTGTCTGAGGATATTGGGTGGAGTGTGTCTGAGGATATTGGGTGGGGTTGGGAGTGTCTGAAGATATTGGGTGGGGAGGAGCTAAGGATATTGGTTGGGGTGGGGAGGGTGTGCGGATATTGGGTGGGTTGGGGAGTGTCTGAGGATATTGGGTGGAGAGTGTCTGAGGATATTGGGTGTGGTAGGGAGGGTCTGACGATATTGGTTGGGGAGGATCTAAGGATACTGGGTGGGGTGGGGAGGGTGTGAGGATATTGAATGGGGTGGGAAGGATCTGATGATATTGGTTGGGGTGGGGAGGTTCTGAGGGATTTGGGTGGGGTGGGGAGGCTCTGAGGATATTGGGTGGGGTGGGGAGGGTGTGAAGATTTTGGGTGGTGTGGGGAGGTTCTGAGGATATTGGGTGGGGTGCGGAGGGTCTGAGGATATTGGGTGTGGTGTAGAGTGTCTGAGGATATTGGGTGGGATGGGGAGGGTCTGAGGATATTGGGTGGGGTGGGGAGGGTCTGAGGATATTTGGTGAGGTGGGGAGGGTCTGAGGATTTTGGGTGGGGTGGGGGTGTATGAGGATATTGGGTGTGGAGGGTCTGAGGATATTGGGTGGGGTGGGGAGGATCTGAGGATATTGGGTGGGGAGGAGCAATGGATACTGGTTGGGGTGGGGAGGGTGTGAGGATATTGGATGGGGTGGGAAGGATCTGAGGATATTGGGTGGGGTGGGGCGGGTCTGAGGATATTGTGTGGGGTGAGGAGGGTTTGAGGATATTGGGTGGGGTGGGGAGTGTCTGAGGATATAGAGTGGGATGGGGAGGGTCTGCGGATATTGGTTGGGGTGGGGAGGTTCTGAGGATATTGGGTGGGGTGGGGAGGCTCTGAGGATATTGGGTGGGGTGGGGAGGGTGTGAAGATTTTGGGTGGTGTGGGGAGGTTCTGAGGATATTGGGTGGGGTGTGGAGGGTCTGAGGATATTGGGTGTGGTGGAGAGTGTCTGAGGATATTGGGTGGGATGGAGAGGGTCTGAGGATATTGGGTGGGGTGGGGAGGGTCTGATGATATTTGGTGGGGTGGGGAGGGTCTGAGGATATTGGGTCGGGTAGGGAGTGTATGAGGATATTGGGTGGGGAGGGTCTGAGGATATTGGGTGGGGTGGGGAGTGTCTGAGGATATTGGGTGGGGTGGGGAGGGTCTGAGGATATTGGGTGGGGTGGGGAGGGTCTGAGGATATTGGGTGGGCTGGGGAGGGTTTGAGAATATTGGGTGGGGTGGGGAGGGTCTGAGGATATTGGGTGGGGAGGAGCTATGGATACTGGTTGGGGTGGGGAGGGTGTGAGGATATTGGATGGGGTGGGAATGATATGAGGATATTGGGTGGTGTGGGGCGGGTCTGAGGATATTGTGTGGGGTGGAGAGTGTCTGATGATATTGGGTGGGGTGTGGTGGAGCTGAGGATACTGGGTGGGGTGGGGAAGGTGTGACGATATTGGGTGTGGTGGGAAGGGTCTGAGGATATTGGGTGGGGAGGGTCTGAGGCTATTGGATGGTGTGGGGAGGGTCTGAGGATATTGGGTGGGGTGGGGAGGGTCTGAGGATATTGGGTGGGGTGGGGACTGTCTGTGGCTATTGGGTGTGGTGGAGAGTGTCTGAGGATATTGGGTGGGATGGGGAGGGTCTGAGGATATTGCGTGGAGTGGGGAGGGTCTGAGGATATTTGGTGGGGTGGGGAGGGTCTGAGGATATTGGGTGGGGTGGGGAGTGTATGAGGATATTGGGTGGGGAGGGTCTGAGGATATTGGGTGGGGAGGAGCTATGGATACTGGTTGGGGTGGTGAGGGTGTGAGGATATTGTGTGGGGTGGAGAGTGTCTGAGGATATTGGGTGGGGTGTGGTGGAGCTGAGGATATTGGGTGGGGTGGGGAGGGTGTGAGGATATTGGGTGTGCTGGGAAGGGATTGAGGATATTGGGTGGGGAGGGTCTGAGGCTGTTGGATGGTGTGGGGAGGGTCTGAGGATATTGGGTTGGGTGGGGAGTGTCTGAGGATATTGGGTGGGGTGGGGAGGGTCTGAGGATATTGGGTGGAGTAGGGAGATGTGTGAGGATATTTGGTGGGGTGGAGAGGATCTGAGGATATTGGTTGGGGTGGGGTGTGTCTGTGGATATTGGGTGAGGTGGGGAGCGTCTGAGGATATTGGGTGGGGTGGGGAGCGTCTGAGGATATTGGGTGGGGTGGGTAGGGTCTGAGGATATTGGGGGGGGTGGGAAGTGACTGAAGATATTGGGTGGGGTGGGGAGGGTCTGAGGATATTGGGTGGGGTGGGGAGGAGCCAGGGCATCATCGACATGACAATGGCTCAGAGACAGATAACAAAGAGCATTGATGACTGGTTGTTGTTCAGAATGGAGGGAGCTGTACTGCTCCCTCCAGTCGTATTAGGAGGACTGTATTTTTGATATGTATTCATGAACCCAAGATCTGGGTATATATGTTATCATTTTATAGTTTGTAGATGATACAAGAGGACGAAGTGCAGTCCACAATGAGGACAATCGTAATAGTTTTCAGGAGGGTATGGACTGACTGAGTGAATATGAGAAGGTTTAAGCTGATCATTGGTAAAAAGGACAATGATTTCACATTTTCAAACTCACTCTGATTCCTGAATATCAAGTTATCTCCTCACTCAGTTTAATGCTATTTCGAAACATAGAAACATAGAAGATCGTGCAGGAGTAGGTCATTCGGCCCTTCGACACTGTACCGCCATTCAATAAGATCATGGCTGATCATTCCCTAAGTACCCCTTTCCTGCTTTCTCTCTATACCCCTTGATCCCCTTAGCCGTAAGGGCCATAACTAACTCTCTCTTGAATATATCCAATGAACTGGCATCAGCAACTCTCTGCAGCACGGAATTCCACAGGTTAACAACTCTCTGAGTGAGGAAGTATCTCCTCATCTCAGTCCTAAATGGCCTCCCCCTTATCCTATCTCAACGTCCCTTGGTTCTCGACTTCCCCAACATCGGGAACATTCTTCCCGCATCTAACCTGTCCACTCCCGTCAGAAGCTTATCTGTTTCGATGAGATCCCCTCTCATTCTTCAGAACTCCAGTGAATAAATGCCCAGTTGAACCATTCTCTCCTCATATGACATTCCAGCCATCCGTGGAATCAGTCTGGTGAACCTTCGCTGCACTCCCTCAATAGCAAGAACGTCCTTCCTCAGATTAGGAGACCAAAACAGAACACAATATTCCAGGTGAGGTCTCCTCCAGGCCTTGTACTACTGCAGTAAGACCTCCCTGCTCCTAGACTCAAATCCTCTCGCTATGAAGGCAAACATACCCTTTGCCTTCTTCACCGCCTGCTGTACCCGCATGCCCACTTTCAGAGACTGATGAACCATAACACACAGGTCTTGTTGCACCTCTGCTTTTCCTAATCTGCCACCATTGAGATAATATTCTGCCTTCGTGTTTTTGCCCCCAAAATGGATAACCTCACATGTATCCACATTATACTGCATCTGCCATGCATTTGCCCACTCACCTAACTTGTCCAAGTCACCCTGAAGCCTATTACCGCCCTCCTCACAGCTCACACCGCCACCCAGTTTAGTTTCATCCGCAAACTTGGAGATATTACACTCAATTCCTTCATCAAAATCGTTAATGTCTTTGGAAAGAGCTGGGGTCCCAGCACTGAGCCCTGTGGCACCCAACTAGTCACTGTTTGCCATTTTGAAAATAACCCGTTTATCCCGAATCTCTGCTTCCTGTCTACCCACAGTTCTCTATCCACGTCAGTAAGTTACCCCCAATACCATGCGCTTTGATTGTGCACACCAAACTCTTGTGCAGGACCTTGTCATAAGCCTTTTGAAAGTCCAAATACACCACATGCACTGGTTCTCCCTTGTCCAGTTTGTTAGTTACATCTACAAACAATTCCAGAAGATTCGTCAAGCATGATTTCCCTTTCATAAATCCATGCTGACTTGGGCCGATCTTGTCACTGCTTTCAAAATGCGCTGCTATTTCATCCTTTATGATTGATTCCCACATTTTCCCCACTACTGTTGTCAGGCTAACCGGTCAATAATTAGCGATTTTCTGTCTCCCTCCTTTTGTAATAAGTGGTGTTACAACAGCTACCCTCCAGTCCATAGGAACTGATCCAGAGTCGATAGACTGTTGGAAAATGATCACCAATGAATCCGCTATTTCTAGTGCCACTTCCTTACGTACTGTTGGATGCAGACTCTCTGGCCCCGAGGAATTATCGGCCTGCAATCCCATCAATTTACCTAAATCAATTTCCCGCTTAATAAGGATATCCTTCAGTTCCTCCTTCTCACTAGACCAACTGTCCCCTAGTACAGTAGTGTCTTCCTTCGTGAAGACACAAACGAAGTATTTGTTCAATTGGTCTGCCATTTCTTTGTTCCCCATTATAAATTCACCTGAATCCGACTGCAAGGGACCTACGTTTGTCATCAACAATCTTATCCTCTTCACATATTTATAGAAGCTTTTGCAGTAAGTTTTTATTTTCCCTGCAAGCTTCCTCTCGTACTCTATTTTTTGAGCCAATGTATTTGCCTCTTCCTTGGCTTTAACAGTATCCTTAATTGTCCTTGTTAGCCACGATTGAGCCTTCTTCTCCGTTTTATTTTTACTATAGACAGGGATGTGCAATTGCTGAAGTTCACTCATGTGATCTTTAAATGTTTGCCATTGCTTATCCACCGTCAACCATTTAAGTATCCTTTGCCAGTCTATTCGACTCAATTCACGCCTCATACCATCAAAGTTCCCTTTGCTTAAGTTTCAGGATTCTAGTTTCCGAATTAACTGTGGCACTCTCCAACTTAATAAAGAATTCTAACATATTATGGTCACCCAAGGGGTCTCGCACAATAAGATTGCTAATTCGTCCCTTCTCATCACACATCACCCAGTCTAGGATGGCCAGCTCTCGAGTTGTTTCCTCGACATTTTGTTCTCGAAAACCATCCCTAATCCACGCCAGGAAATCCTCCTCCACCGCATTGCTACCAGTTTGGTTAGCCCAATCAATATGTAGATTAAAGTCGCCCATGATAACTGCTGTACCTTTATTGCACACATCCCTTATTTCTTGTTTGATGCTGTCCCCAACCTCACTGCTACTGTTTGTTGGTCTGTACACAACTTCCACGAATGTTTTCTGCCTTTTGGAATTCCGCAGCTCCACCCATACCGATTCCACATCACCCAGGCTCATGTCCCTCCTTAGTATTGCATTAATTTCCTCATTAACCAGCAACGCCACCCCGCCTCCTTTTCCTCTCTGCCTATCCTTCCTAAATGTTGAATACCCCTGGATGTTGAGTTCCCAGCCTTGGTCACCCTGGAGCCATGTCTCCGTGGTATCAGTCACATCATATCCGTTAATTGCTAACTGTGCAGTTAATTCTTCCACCTTTTTCCGAAAACGCCTCACGCTGAGGCACAGACCCTTCAGGGTTGTTGTTTTAACACACTTTGCCCCTTTAGAATTTTTCTGTAATGTGGCCCTCTTTGTCATTTGCCTTGTGTTTCTCTGCCCAACACTTTTACTATTCTCCTTTCCATCTTTTGCTTCTGCCTCCATTTTATTTCCCTCTGTCTTCCTGCATAGGTTCCCATCGCTGTGCCATGTTAGTTTAACTCCTCCCCAACAGCACTAGACAATGCTCCCCCTAGGACATTGGTTCTGGTCCTGTCCTGGTGCAGACCGTCCGGTTTGTACTGGTGCCACCTTCCCCAGAACAGGTTCCAGCGTCCAAGGAAATTGAATCCCTCCCTCTTGCAACACTCCTTAAGCCACGTATTCATCTGAGCTATCCTGTGATTCCTACTCTGACTAGCACGTGGCACTGGTAGAAATCCTGAGATTACTACCTTTGAGGTCCTACATTTTAATTTAGATCCTAGCTCCCTATATTCGACTCGGAGGATCTCATCCGTATTTTACGTATATCGTTGGTACCTGTATGCACAATGACAACTTGCTGTTCACCCTCCCTTTTCGAAATGTCCTGCACACGCTCCGAGACATCCTTGACCCTTGCACCAGGGAGGCAACATGCCATCCTGGAGTCTCGGTTGCGGCCGCAGAAACGCCTATCTATTCCCCTTACAATCGAATACCCTAACACTATAGCTCTTCCACTATTTTTCCTGCCCTCCTGTGCAGCAGAGCCACCCACAGTGCCATGAGCTTGGCTGCTGCTGTTTCCCCTGATGACTCACTCCCCTCAACAGTACCCAAAGTGGTGTATCTGTTTTGCAGCGAAATGACTGCAAGGGACTCCTGCACTACTTTCCTTGCACTGCTCTTCCTGCTGGTCAGCCATTTACTATCTGACTGTGTACCCTTCACCTGCGGTAAGACCAACTCACTAAACGTGTTTTCACGTCATTCTCAGCATCGTGGATACTCCAGAGTTCATCCACCCGCAGCTCCAGTGCCTCAATGCGGTCCATCAGGAGCTGGAGGCGGATGCACTTCCCACACACTTCGTCGTCAGGGACACCGGAGGCGTCCCAGACTTCCCACGTAGTACAGGAGGAGCACAACACGTGTCCGAGCTCTCCTGCCATGTCTGAACTTGTCAACTACAATGCTAAAAGGTTACTTACTGATCGAGAAAGAAAAATGAAAATCTACTTACCAATTTTGCATTAATCGAATAACTTATCAGTGGAGCCTTAAACAGGCCTTAAATGCCCAGCAACTGTATTCAGGCTGGGGGGCCTGAAAGCTACAGAGCAGCCCATGACCTGATCATCCAATTCCAGGATGGTGTTTCAATTCCCTTACAGCATAACCCTAACTCTGATTCAAATGGGCAGACACATGGCAGCTTAAATTTAACACAGAGAATTGTGAAGTAAGGTATGTTGGTAGGAAGATTGAGGAGCGGCAATATGAACCAAATTGTACAATTTAAAGGGAGAGCAAGGACATAGCGACCAGGGGGTGTATTTACACTCATCTTTGAAGGCTGCCGGATAAGGTGAAAAGGATGTTAAATGTCCTTCTCTGCCATTTGCATCATTAAGAGAGCAATAGAGCACAAAAGCAAGGATGTTATGTTAAGATATTATAAAACACAGCTTCGGCTTCAGCTGGGGTATGGTGTTCATTTCAGGGCACCTCACGTTGGGAAAGATGTCAAGGCACTGGAGCATGTACAGAAGAGAAAGGCTAGAGTGGGTCCATGGATGATGGTCTTCAGTTACGTGAAGGCACTGGAGAACTGGGGTTCTTCTCCTTAGAACAGAGGATGTTCAGGGCAGATTGATCAGAATGGTACCAGGAATGGGAACGTCAGTTATATGGATTGAATGGAGATACTGGTGTTGTTCTGATTTGAGCAGAGATGGTCAAGTGTTTCTGTCGGTATATGAATGAAAAACGTGGCAAAGTAAATGTTGGTCCCTGAGAGGACGAGACCGGGGAACTAGTAATGGAGAACATGGAGATGGCAGAAACTCTGAACAATTATTTTTTATCAGTCTTTACGGTAGAAGATACAAACAATATTCCGACAGTGGATAGTCATGGGGCTGTAGCGGGGGAGGAACTTAACACAATGAAAATCATTAAGGAGGTGGTTCTCAGTATTATAATGGGACAAAAGGCAGGTAAACCCCTTGGACCTGATGGCTTGCATACTAGGGTCTTAAGATAAGTAGTGGCAAGGATTGTGGATGCATTGTTTGAATTTACAAAAATTCCCTGGATGCTGGAGAGGTCCCAGCAGATTGGAAAACTGCAAATGTAACGCCCCTATTTAATAAAGAAGGCAAACAAAAAGCAGGAAACTATAGACCAGTTAACCTAACATCTGTGCTTGGGAAAATGTTGGAGTCCATTATTAAAGAAGCAGTAGCAGGACATTTGGATAAGCAAAATTCGGTCAGCCCGAGTAAGCATGGATTTAAGGAGAGGAATTCATGTTTGACAAATTTGCTGGAGTCATTTGAGGATGTAACGAACAGAGTAGATAAAGGGATGTGGTGTATTTCGAATCCCAGAAGACATTTGACAAGGAGGCATATAAAAGGTTACTGCACAAGATAAAAGTTCACGGGGTTGGGGGTAATATATTAGCATGGATAGAGGATTGGCTAACTAAAAGAGAACAGAGATTCAGGATAAATGGTTAATTTTTTGGTTGGCAATCAGTAACTCGTGGGGTGCCACAGGGATCGGTGCTGAGACCCCAACTATTTACAAGCTATACTAATGACTTGGAAGAAGGGACTGAATGTAACGTAGCCAAGTTCACTGACGATACAATGGTGGAAGAAAAAGCAATGTGTGAGGTGGACACATACAATCTGCAAAAGCACATAGACAGGCTGAGTGAGTGGGCAAAAAATTGGCAAATGGAGTATAATGTTGGAAAGTGTGAGGTCATGCACTTTGGCAGAAGAAAATCAAAGAGCAAGTTAATATTTAATGGAGAAAGTTTGCAAAGTGCTGCAGTACAGCGGGAACTTGGGGAACTTGTGCATGAAACACAAAATGATAGAATGCAGGTAAAGATATTCATCAGGAAGCCCAATGGTATCTTGGCTTTTATTGCAAAGGGGATGGATTATAAAAGCAGGGAAGTCTTGCGACAGTTGGACAATGTATTGGTGAAGCCACACCTGGAAAACTGCGTGCAGTTTTGGTTTCCGTATTTAAGAAAGGCTATACTTGCTTTGGAGGAAGTTCAGAGAAGGTTTACTAGGTTGATTCCGGAGATGTCGTAGTAGACTTATGAAGAAAGGTTGAGTAGGTTGGCTGTTGTTCTTTGGAGTTCAAAAGAATGCGAGTTGATATTATCGAAACGTATAAGATTATGAGGGGGCTTGACAAGTTGGATGCAGAGAGGATGTTTCCACTGATGCGGGAGACTAGAACTAGCGGGCATGGTCTTAGAATAAGGGGCCGCACATTTGAAACTGAGATGAGGAGGAATTTCGTCTCTCAGAGGGTTGTAAATCAATAGAAATTGCTTTCTCGGAGAGCTGTGGAAGCTGGGATATTGAATACACTTAAGACATAGATAGACAGTTTCTTGAGCGATAACGAGATAAGGGGTTATGGGGAGTGGGCTTGATTGTGGAGCTGAGTCCAGGATCAGATCATCCATTATATTATTGCATGGTGGAGCAGGCTCGAGGGGCCGAATTGCCTGCTCCTGTTCCTATTCCTTATGTACTCATTTTCTTATGTTAATGAGAGATTGGCCAGAATGGTTCCCTGAATATGGTCCTTCAGTTACGTGGAGAGACGGGAGATGCTGGGGCTGTTCTCCTTTGAGGTGAGATGGTTACGGGAGATTGACCAGAATTGCTCCAGGGATGGGCTATTTCAGTTAGGTGGAGAGATTGTAGAAGCTGGGTATGTTGTGCTGAGAGCAGAGAAGGCTAAGAAGATATTCAATAGACGTCTTCAAAGTCCTAAATAGTTTCAATAAATTAATAAAGGAGCAAGTGTTTCCAATGACAGTGGGCCGGTAACCAGAGGACACAGATTTAATGTGATTGACAAAAGAACCAGAATTGACTGAAGGAAGATTTTGTTTAAACGGCGAGTTGTTGTGATCTGGAGTGAACTGTCTGAAAGGGTGGTGGAAGCAGATTCAATCGTAACTTTCAAAAGGGAATTTGCCAAAATACTTGAAGTAAAAAAGATACAGGGCATAGAGCAGAGGAGTGGGATTAATTGGAAAGCTCTACCAAATAGACAGAGCTGGCACGATTTGCCGAATGGACTCTCTCTGCGCTGTACAATTCTATGGTTCTACAATCACCTACCCCTTTGGAAATAAGAAACTGAATGGGCCAGGAGAGTAAAATGAACTTGTGGTTCAGGTGAACAAATCATTAAAAACTGTATCACAGGTCAGCAAAGCGATTCAAATGAAACAGTAAATTAGGGTTTATTTGTAAGCCAATTTAAATCAAAAGCAGCGAAACTGGCAAAGGTGAGAAGTGATGTTCCACAAGCATCGATGCTGGTACCACTCCTGTTCAACATTTACATAATCAATTCGGACTGGGGAATCGGGAGTGACATTTTACAATGGGCGTGTGTCGTTAACACTGAGGAGCTAAGCGGCAAAAACATTCAATACAATAATAAACTTGCAAAATGGGCGTGTAATTGGCAAACGAATATCTGTTGTGTATCTGTAAAGCATGCACTCCCATGTTCCACCAGCAGGAAGCGCATCCCCTGAAGTCGCAAGGGATCGCAGCATCCCTTGGGAGCACTGTATACAAGCCGGCCTCTAAGGCCTGTTCCTCACTCTGGAGTGTCTTAATAAAGACTGAGGTAATTGTTACTTTAACCTCCCTATGTGCTGTCTCATCTGTGTTAGGAACACAATACATCAATGTAGAGGAGTGTGAGTTGGTGCGTTTTAATAGGAAGAATATGAAGGTGAGATTCTCCTTGGAACATAATTATCTAAACAGGAATGAGGAACAGAGGGATGGGACAGTACACTTACACCAATCACTAAATGTAGCGATGCAGGTTCATCAATCCATAAAAAACAAAGAACAGGCTTGTTTTCATGTCTAGAGGGATAGACTTGTAAAACATTGAAGTTATGTAAGCTTGTATGGATCCTTGGTGTAAATATTATAAAATGACAGCGAGGCTCTGGAGAAGGTGCAAAATGTATTTCCTGCAATGATACCAGAACTGAGTGGGTATATTATCTGGAAATGTTGAACAGGCCGTCGCTCTTTTCTTTAACAAAGAGAAGACTCAGGGATGGTCAGAATGTGCCTTTCTGGATAGGAAAGGCTTTGATAGGGTAGAGGGAGAAAAGATGTTTCCACTTGTGAGAGAGACCAAATCTCAGGGACATAGATTGAAGACAGCCATTAATAAATCCAACAGGGAATAGAGGTCACCTTGACACCGAGGCACAAAAGGAGGTTTTAGCAAATAATCTTCATCAAATATTTGTCTTAAGGGGAATCTTAAAGGAGGAGGAGAGTTAGCGAGGAATAGAGGTTTAGGAAGAGAATCCCAGAGCTTGGGAGCCAGGTAGCTGAAGGAGGAGGAGAGTTAGAGGTGGAGAGGGTTAGGAAGAGAATTCAAGAGCTTGGGACCCAGGCAGCTGAAGGAGGAGGAGAGTTAGAGGTGGAGAAAGTTAGGGAGAGAATCCCAGAACTTGGGACCCAGGAAGCTGAAGGAGGAGGAGAGTTAGAGGTAGAGAGGGTTAGGGAGAGAATCCCAGAACTTGGGACCCAGGAAGCTGAAGGAGGAGGAGAGTTAGAGGAGGAGAGTGTTAGGGAGAGAATCCCAGAGCTTGGGACCCAGGAAGCTGAAAGCCTGGCTTCCATTGGTGGAGCAGTTTAAATCTGGGATGTGCAATCTGCCAGATTTGGAGCAGCACAGAGATCTCGGGAGCTCTAAGTGCTGGTGCAGGTTACAGAGGCCGTGAAGTGACTTGAAATGAAAAATGATCATATTAAAATTGAGGCTGTTGGACAGGGAGCCAATGTAGGTCAGCGAGCACAAGTTTATTGCGATAACGCGCAAGATAGCACACAGGCAGCAATGTTTTGGATGAGCTCAAGTATATGGATGGTGTGAGATTGGAAGCCCCCAGGAGAGCATTGGAGGAGTCATATCTCGAGCAATTAAAGGCACGGATGAAGGTTTTAGAAGCAAATGAACTGAGTCAGGCGATGTAACAGAGGCACAAAGATGCCATCCTGGTAATGGAGGGGATATGGTGTTGGAAGATCATCTCCTGCTCAAATAAGACACCAAGGCTGCTAACGGCTGGGTCAGCCTTAGACTGGTGACAGGGAGAGGGATGGAGCCGGTGGTTAGGGCAGTGGAGATGGTGACGGGGGCCACTGGTACATTCACAAAATGTTGGTTTGACGGAACCAGAACTGAAAGATAACAGTTATCAGGAACGATTGAACAGGTTGTGCTTGGTTCCTTTAGAAGACAGAGAACATAGAGGAGTCCTGATAGAAGTCTTGTAAATTAAGATTGTTTTGGAGCAGTTCGATTGGGAGAGAAAAGTTTATACTCGTGGGAGCATCCAAATCTGTGGAGCTATAAGTGCCAGATAATCACTAATAACACCAATAGAGAAATGAAGAACAATTTCTTTACTCGGAGAGTGGTTAGAATGTGGAATTCCCTACGAAAGGAAGTGGTTGAGATACATAAGTCAGATGCTGTCAAAGCGAAACAAGACAAGTAAATGAGAGAAAATTAAATAAAAGATATGATGAGAGGCTGAGACGAAGTATTTTCAATGGGATGAGTCTGGTCTGGAGCATACACATCAACACAGACTCGTACAGCCGAAGTGTATTTTTCTATGCTGTCGATTCTATGTAACGTAATCTTCTGAACTACAGCTCCAATTTGCCTACCTACCTCTTTACGTGCCTCTCACGCTGGAAGCTATCATGAATTCCCTCACTAAATAGCTGTAGTGACCCTTTACAGAAGAGCTGGGACAGAATGCAACAAAGTCAATGCAACAAAGTCGTGTTGCTGACCAGAAAGACAAGGTGAGAAATGTCAATCAGATATAGTGCCGTGAGCTAAACACGTCGCTGGGTTTATTATCAGATCAGCAGCCATTCCTGGTATAATTCAGTGGATGGAAGTCTGGGGCTCGATATTATATTCCTGTACTGGAAACACTGGGACCCGCCTCTGGCTGCGCTCAGTTGTTCTGTTTATTAATTAATTGTATAATTGAGGGAACCGGATATTTCACCGCGGTCTTCAACTGCTCTCTGAACTTGGTCTGAGTCACCCCGTAAATAAATGTGTTTGTGCAGCAACTTAAATTCTGTAGAATATATCCGACTTGTCGATAGGTAGATAAAGAAACATTGTAATCATGGGATTTATTCCTGCAATGATATAATATAAGAATTGTGTAACATACACCAGCCACAGCAGTATGAAGCTGCCGGATATGGTGAAGAGTAAAATCACAGACTTCCTCCTGCTCTCCATCTCTGGGTCACTGCTTTTCTCCCCCTTGCTCTCACCCCTCAGTCCCTTTCGGACTCGACTGGCCACTAAAACGTGTCTGACTGTTAGAGCGTTGAGCAACAAAATTACAGTGAATGGGAGCAGTGGGGTTAAAACCGTATCAAACCAGTCAAATCCCACCCATCCGGGCTCAGTATAATAGGCTGGGATTGCTACACAGTACCATGGAACATTGTCGATTATATACACAGGTTCTAATGTAAAGTAGAAGGGAACGTTTTTTGAAGAGAGCAGAATGCAGCTTGTTGCCAGAACCACAGCCGCAGTTCTCCCGATGCAATTTTCGTTTTCAGCTTCTGGCAATAAATGGCCACAAATCGATCAAAGGTGAAAGTGATGTTGAACCAGACAAAACAGTCTGTGGCTACACGGGACAGGAGATATATAACAGTACACACAGGGATAATATCCAAGAAAGATCCCGGGAAATAATACCGCCTGATCTGCCGCAGTATGACCTCAGTGATGACCACCAGTAGATCCGCCGCTGCCATGGCCACCAGGTAGCGAGTGGTGCAGGTGGACAGCCCGCACTTTCCCCGGAACAGGACCACAATCGCCACTAAATTCACTGTAATAAACAGAAGGGAAAAGAGACGGTCAATTATTGGTCACACATTCTCGTCGACCGAGCCCAGACAGTAAGGCCTGTCTTTTAGCACAAAAACGGCCGAGTGGACGTCGGGTTTTACATGTAAAGCATATCATCGCAACCCAACCTACCTCCAACCCGCTGCTTCCCAGTTTAGCAGAGACGTGGCAGTGGGAGGGAAGCCGAGCCATCTCAGCGGGCGGGGGGGCAATATTAATAGAAACAGAAACATCGAAAATAGGTGCAGGAGTAGGGCATTCGGCCCTTAGAGCCTGCACCAC
The DNA here is from genome assembly GCF_044704955.1 of Pristiophorus japonicus. Classification (NCBI taxonomy): domain Eukaryota; kingdom Metazoa; phylum Chordata; class Chondrichthyes; family Pristiophoridae; genus Pristiophorus; species Pristiophorus japonicus. The sequence goes on along the minus strand of NW_027252977.1, from coordinate 337,767 downwards.
CATTCAATAAGATCATGGTTGATCATTCCCTCAGTCCCCTATTCCTGCTTTCTCTCCATACCCCTTGATTCCTTCAAACGTAAGGCACATATCTAACTCTCTCTTAAATATATCCAATGAATTGGCAGTAACAACTCTCTGCAGCAGAGAATTCCACAGGTTAACATTTCTCTGAGTGAAGAAGTTTCTCCTCACCTTGGTTCGAAATGGCTTACTCCTCATCCTTAGTCTGTCTCCCCTGGTTATGGACATCCCCAACATCGGGAACATTCTGAAACTATGTCCCCTAGTTCAAGATTCCCCCACGAGGGGCAGCACCCTCTCTGCATCTACCCTGTCGAACCCCCTCAGAATTTTAAACGTTTCAATAAGATCTCCGCTGATTCATCTAAACTCCAACGATTATAGGCGCAACCTGCTCAACATTTCCTCATAAGACAAGACCTTCATCTCAGGAACCAGCCTGGTGAACCTTCTCTGAACAGGGCATGGTCACTGCAGGAAGATAATTAACCAGAGGAGGTCGGGGACCGGGGAACCACCCCACTACTGTAGCCCATCAGCCCGAGTTACTGACTCAACTGGTCACTGTCTCCAAGACTCTGCCTCGTCTCTCCTCTGCTACCCACTCCACACTAGGTTACAGGCCCACAGGATCAGGACCACAGAGGGCGGGTATCCTCAGCTCAGAAAAAGGAAGACATGTTGTAAGCACTGGTGTGGGAGGTGGCTTCATCGGAACAGATGCTGCGCAGGCAGCGACATTTGGAGAATGTAATAGAGTCCTTCCAGCAAGCTGGGTGAGAAGTCATATAATCAAGGTAGCTGGTGGAGTCGGCCGGATTATGGTAGATATTTGTAGAGACCCTATCTCGGAAATTGACTTAGAGATGTCGAGGAAATGAAGGGTAATGTCAGACGGAGCATGTGAAGGAGAGAGAGCAGCGTAAATTAGAAGCAAGGTTGACTACATAATTATAATTATAATTATTATTATCAATAATATTAATAATAACTAATATTATTGAAAATAAAAACAATAACTTTTATTTATATCATGCCTTTACTGTAGTTAGACATCAAGGTGCTTCAGAACAGTGGTAACAGGACAACACAAATACATAGGATAAAAAAGAAAAAATTAAGGCATATGACCAAAAGCTTCGTAAAAGAGGATGATTTTCAGGATATCTTTAAAATGGAAAGATGTTTACAGAAGCGGGTAGGTTTAGGGAGGGACTTCCAGAGTTTGGGGCACAAACAGCTGACGATAAGGCCACCGATGGTTGAACAGTATAATTAGGGATGTTCTAGAGGGCAGAATTAGAAGAGTGGAAATATCTTGAGGGTTATGTGGCATTATAAGATTTCATAGGTGTGGAGGAGCAAGGCCGTGGAGAGATTTGTAAACAAGGATGATAATTTTCAAAAGCGTGGCATTCTTTAACCGGGAGGCAATGTAGGTCAGAAAGCATAGAGCTGAGGTCATGGGTGATCATGACTTTGTGCGAGTTAAGACATTTTCCAGTTCATGGCTAGAAAAGGAAATTGCGCGAACAGAGTCATCAATGTGCCTGAACAATATGTGAAGGAGGGGACCGGAGTAGAATTGGAACAACGAAGGTTCCCTGTATCCCAAGAAAAGGCAGCGTAGCTAGGGACTATCCGACCTCCCATACCGACACCATTGGAGTGTGGGGATAGAAAATTGTTCAGACCAGAGGTCCAGCACTTGTACTTTCAGCAGAGGCAGGGCACTCGGGTCAGGATCAGGATCAGCAACCTGCAAGGGTTTTCATTCCCTTCCCAAAGCCGGTGAGGGTGAGAGGACTTACAGTGTGAATGGCAAGTGAATTAAATTGTAAATGGGGGCCTCAGAATGTATCAGCGGCGATAGGCGCAGGGACACTCGTGATCCGCTGAGATTTATCGGGGAGCTCGGGTTTACTAGGCTTTACATTGTACAATGTGGACCATTTTCCATACCTCGGGAGCCGACTGTCAACAAGGGCAGACTTTGATGGCAAACTCCAACACTGCCTTCAGTTTGTCAGTACAACCTTCGGACGCCTGTGGAAGGAAGTGTCTGAAAACCAGGACCTCAAACCCCGGACCAGGCTCATGGTCTACAGGGTAGGAGTGATACCTGCAATCATATATGCTTCACAGAAATGTAATATTTAGAGCAGGCACCTCAAAGCACTGGAGAAGTACCAAAGCTATCTCCGCAATTACCTGGAAATTAATTGGCCTGTGTGGCGCACCAACATCAGTGTTCTCTGTCAGGCCAACCTCCTCAGCATCGAAGCATTGACCACAGTCGATCATTTCTGTTGACCGGCAACATCAGCGACATGCCTCACATCAGATTCAAAAAGCAAAAGCTCTACTCGGTGATTCGTTTTTGCAAGCGAGCCACAGGTGGGCAGAGGACACGTACCATGACACACTCAAAACCTCCTTGAAGAATTGAAACGTCCCCACCTACACATGGCAATCCCTGGCCCAAGCCAGCCCAAAGTGAAGGAAAAGTATCCGCACGGTGCAGAGCACCTCGAGTCTTAACGCCCAGAGCAAGCTGAAGCCAGGCGTAGATAGCGGAAGGAGCGCGCAACAACCCAGGCACCCAACAGGACCGTTCGTTCAACCGCCGTGCGCCCCATTTGTGACAGAGAATGTTGGTCATGCATTGGGAGCTTCAGCACTCTGGGAACTAATTTTTAGTGTGGAATCGAGTCATCCTCGATTCCGAGGGTACGCATCAGAAGCGGAAGTAGCAGAAATAGTGACGAACACTGAGTACATCCTACATGACATACACTCCCAGTAATACATGGTCACTGGGGTACAGTTTTCCACACCGGTTAGTGACACACACTCAGTATATCGTAGAGTGACACACACTCGCAGTAATACATGTTAACAGGGATACGGTATTCCACACCGGCTAATGACCCACACTGTGTATATCCGACAGTAACACACACAACCAGTAATACATGGTCACAGGGATACGGTGTTCCACACCGGCTAATGGCCCACACTCAGTATATCCTACAATAACATACACAACCAGTAACACATCGTCACTGTGATACGGTGTTCCAGACAGGTTAGTGACCACACTCAGTAAATCCCACAGTGACACACGCTACCAGTAATACATGGTCACTGGGGCACATCGGTTAGTGACCCACACTCAGCATATGGCACAGTGACACACACTACCATTTATATATGGTCAATGTTGTACAGCGTTCCACACCGGTTAGTGACTCACACACAGTACATCCTACACGGAAACACACTCCCAGTAATGCATAGTCACTGGGGTACAGTGTTCCACACTGGTTAGTGGCCCACACTCAGTATATCCTACAGTGACACACACTCCCAGTAATACATAGTCACTGGGTTATTGCGTTCCACACTGGTGAGTGAACATCCTGAAGATATACTACAGTGACACAGACTCCCAGCAATATATGGTCACTAGTGAACGGTGTTCCACACCGGTTGGTGACCCACAATCAGTATATCCGACACTGACAGACACTCCCAGTAATACATGGTCACTGGGGTACGGTGCTCAAGACAGGTTAGTGACCCACATTCAGTACATCCTACAGTGACACACGCTCTCAGTAATACAAGGTCACAGCGGTACGGTGTTCCACACCGGGTAGTGACCCACACTCAGTATTTCCAACAGTGACAGACAGTCCTGTAATTCATGGTCACTGGGGTACGGTGTTCCACACTGGTTGGTGATACACACTGTGTATATCCGACAGTGATTACACTCCTAGCATTACATGTTCACTTTCGAACAGTGTTCCACACTTGTTAGTGACCAACAAACAGCATATCCTACAGTGGCACACACTCCCAGCAATACATGGTCACTGGGGTACAGTTTTCCATAGCGGTGAGTGAACCACACTCAGTATGTCCTACAGTGACAAACACTCCGAGTAATACATGGTCACTGGGGTACGTTGTTCCACACCGGTTGGTGACCCACAATCAGCATATCCTACAGTGACACACACTCCCAGCAATATATGGTCACTGGGATCCGGTGTTCCACACCGGTTAGTGACCCAGGCCCAGTATATCCTACAGTGACACACACTCCCAGTAATATATTGTCACTGGCGTACGGTGTTCCACACCGTTTCGTGACCCTGGCTCAGTATATCCGATAGTGACTCGAACTGCCAATAATACATGGTCACTGGAGTTCAGTGTGGCACACCGAATAGTGACACCTACTCAGCATATACTACAGTTACAGACACAACCAACAAAATATGGTCACTGGGATGCAGTGTCTCCACAATTGTTTGTGACCCACATTCAGTATATCCTACAGTGACAAACACTCCGATTACTACATGGTCACAGGCGCAAGCTGTTCCACACCGGTTCGTCGCCCAGGCTCAGTATATCCAACAGTGACACACACTGCCATTAATACGAGGTCACTGCAGTATGGTGTTCTGCAACGGTTAATGAACCACACTCAGTATATCCTGCAGTGACAGACACTCCCAGTAAAATATGTTCACTGGGATATGGTGTTCCACATCGGATAGTGATCCACACTGAGTATATCCTGCAGTGACACACAGTCCCAGTCATACATGGTCATTGGTGTACATTGTTACACACAGGCTGGTAATCCACACTCAGTATCTCCTAAAGTGACACACACTGCCAGTAATCTCTGGTCACTGGTGCACTGTGTTCCACAACTTCGGTGACCCAGAATGAGTACAACATACAGTGACACACACTCCCAGTAATACATGGTCACTGGGGTACGGTGTTCCAAACCGGTTAGTGACACATACTCAGTATATCCTACACTGACAGCCGCTCCCAGTAATACATGGTCACTGGGGTATGCTGATGTACACAGGTTAGTGATCCACACTGCGCATATCCTACAGTGACAGACATTCTTAGTAATAAATCGTCACTGGGGTACTGTGTTCCACAGTGGTTAGTGACCCACACTCAGTATATCCTACAGTGACACACTACCAGCAATACATGGTCACTGGGGTAGAGTGATCCACAGCGGTTAGTGAACCACACTCAGTATATCTTACAGTGCCACACACTCTGATTAATACATGGTAACTGGCGGACGGTGTTCCACACCGGTTAGTGACCCAGGCTCAGTATATCCTACAGTAACACACACCCACAGTAATATAAGGTCACTGGGGTATGGTGTTCCACACCGTTTAGTGAACCAGGCTCAGTATATCCGACAGTGACATACACTCCCAATAATACATGGTCATAGGGGTACAGTGTGGCATACCGAATAGTGACTCTCACTCAGCATATCCGAAAGTGACAGACACTCCCAGTAATACATGGTCATTGGGGAACGTTGTTCCACACCGGTTGGTGACCCACAATCAGTATATCCTACAGTGACACACACTCCCAGCAATATTTGGTCACTGGGGTACGGTGTTCCACACCGGTTAGTGATCCAGGCCCAGTATTACCTACAGTGACACACATTCCCAGTAATATATTGTCACTGGCGTACGGTGTTCCACACCAGTTCGTGACCCTGGCTCAGTATATCCGATAGTGACACGAACTGCCAATAATACATGGTCACTGGTGTACGGTGTTCCACACCGGTTAGTGACTCACACTGAGCATATCCAACAGTGACACACCTTTCCATTAATACGTATTCACTGCGGTGCGGTGTTCGACACCGGTTAGTGACCCACACTCAGTGTATGCGACAGTGACAGACACTCCCAGTAAAATATGGTCACTGGGGTACAGTGCTCAACAATTGTTCGTGACCCACATTCATTATATCCTTCAGTGAAAAACACTCCGAGTAATACATGGTCACTCGCGCAGGGTGTTCCACACCGGTTAGTCATCCACACTCATTGTATCCAAAAGCTACACACACTCCCAGTCATACATGGTCATTGGTGTACATTGTTGCACACAGGCTGGTGATCCACACTCAGTATCTCCTGAAGTGACACACACTCCCAATAATACATGGTCACTGGAGTACAGTGTGGCACACCGAATAGTGACACCTACTCAGCATATTCTACAGTTACAGACTCACTCCCAGCAAAATATGGTCACTGGGATACAGTGTTTCCACAATTGTTTGTGACCCACATTCAGTATATCCTACATTGACAAACACTCCGATTAATACATGGTCACAGGCGCAAGCTGTTCCACACCGGTTAGTGGCCCAGGCTCAGTATATCCAACAGTGACACTCACTGCCATTAATACGTGGTCACAGCAGTATGGTGTTCTGCAACGGTTAGTGAACCACACTCAGTATATCCTGCAGTGACAGACACTCCCAGTAAAAGTTTGATCACTGGTATATGGTGTTCCACATCGGATAGTGATCAACACTGAGTATATCCTGCAGTGACACACAGTCCCAGTCATACATGGTCATTGGTGTACATTGTTACACACAGGCTGGTGATCCACACTCAGTATCTCCTAAAGTGACACACACAGCCAGTAATCTCTGGTCACTGGTGCACTGTGTTCCACAACTTCGGTGACCCAGAATGAGTACAACATACAGTGACACACACTCCCAGTAATACATGGTCACTGGGGTATGCTGATGTACACAGGTTAGTGATCCACACTGCGCATATCCTACAGTGACAGACATTCTTAGTAATAAATCGTCACTGGGGTACTGTGTTCTACAGTGGTTAGTGACCCACACTCAGTATATCCTACAGTGACACACACTCCCAGCAATACATGGTCACTGGGGTAGAGTGATCCACAGCGGTTAGTGAACCACACTCAGTATATCTTACAGTGTTACACACTCTGAGTAATATATGGTCACTGGCGGACGGTGTTCCACACCGGTTAGTGACCTAGGCTCAGTATATCCTACAGTGACACACTCTCACAGTAATATATGGTCACTGGGGTATGGTGTTCGACACCGTTTAGTGTCCCAGGCTCATTATATCCGACAGTGACATACACTCCCAATAATACATGGTCATAGGGGTACAGTGTGGCACACCGAATAGTGACTCTCACTCAGCATATCCGACAGTGACAGACACTCCCAGTAATACATGGTCACTGGTGTACGGTGTTCCACACCGGTTAGTGACTCACACTGAGCATATCCAACAGTGACACACCTTTCCATTAATACGTATTCACTGTGGTGTGGTGTTCGACACCGGTTATTGACCCACACTCAGTGTATGCGACAGTGACAGACACTCCGAGTAATACATGGTCACTCGCGCAGGGTGTTCCACACCGGTTAGTGATCCACACTCATTATATCCAAAAGCTACACACTATCCCAGTCATACATGGTCTTTGGTGTACATTGTTGCACACAGGCTGGTGATCCACACTCAGTATCTCATGAAGTGACACACACTCCCAGTAATACATGGTCACTGGGGTATGGTGTAATACACCGGTGAATGACACACATTCAGTATATCATATAGCGACAGACACTCCCAGTAATACATGGTTACAACGTACTATGTTGCATACCGGTTAGTTACCCACACTCAGTACGGCTTACAGTGATTCACACTCCCAGGAATGCATGGTTACTGGGGTATGTTGCACCACACCGGTAAGAGACCCACACTCAGTATATCTTAGGATGACACACACTCTCAATAATGCATGGTTACTGGGGTATGGTGTTCCACACCGGTTAGTGAATCACAATCAGTATATCCTAAAGTGAGAGTCACTCCAAGTAATACATGGTCACTGTGGTATGGTGTTCTACACCAGTTAGTGACCCACACTCAGTACATCCTACAGTGATGCACACTCCCAGCAGTACATGGTCACTGGGGTACGGTGTTACCCACCGGTTGATGACCCTCGCTCAGTATATTCTGCAGTAACACACATTCCAATAACACACGGTCACTGGGGTACGGTGTTCGACATCGGTTGAGGATCCACACTCAGTGTATCCTACAGTAACACACACTCCCAGTAATACACGGTAACTGGGGTGCGGTGTTCCACACCGGTTAATGATCCACACTCAGTATATCCTACAGTGACAGACACTCCCAGTAATACATGGTCACTGGATACTATGTTGCAGACCGGTTAGTTACCCACACTCAGTATGGCCTACAGTGACACACACTCCCAGTAATGCATGGTTACTGGGGTATGGTGCACCACACTGGTAAGTGACCCACACTCAGTACATCCGACAGTTATTCAAACTCCCACTAACAAAAGGTCACCGGGGGATGGTGTTCCACACAGTTTAATGATCCACACTCAGCTTTTCCGACAGTGACAGTCACTTCCAGTAATACATGCTCACTGGGGTACAGCGTTCCACACCGGCTCGTGACCCACACTCAGTATATCTTACGATGACCAACATTCTCAGTAATACATGGTCATTCGGGTACAGTGTTCCACACCGGTTAATGAATCGCAATCAGTATATCCTACAGTGAGAGTCACTCCCAGTAATACATGGTCACTGTGGTATGGTGCTCCACACAAGTTAGTGTCCCACACTCAGTACATCCTACAGTGATATACACTCCCAGAAATACATGGTCACTGGGGTACGGTATTACACACCGGTTGATGACCCACGCTCAGTATATCCTGCAGTAACATACACTCCCAGTAATACACGGTCACTGGGGTGCGGTGTTCCACACCAGTTACTGATCCACAATCAGTATATCCTACAGTGACAGACACGGTCAGTAATACATGGTCACTGGGATACGTTGTTCCACACCGATTAGTGACCCACACTTAGTATATCCTACAGTGACACACATTCCCAGTAATACATGGTCACTGGCGTAGAGTGTTCCACACAGGTTAGTGATCCACACTCACTATAGCCTAAATTAACAGATACACCAAGTTCTACATGGTCACTAGTGTACAGTGTTCCACACAATTTAGTGACCCACACTGAGCAGAACCTACAGTGACAGACATCCCAGCAATACATGGTCACATGGGCAGGTGTTCCACACAGTTTAGTTACCCACACTCAGCTTAACCTCCAGTGACAGTCACTCCCAGTATTGCATGGTCACTGGGATACAGTGATCCACACCGGTTAGTGACCCACATTCAGTATATCGCACAGTGATAGACACTCCCAGTAATACAATGTCACTGGAGAACAGCGTTCCAAACCGGATCATGACCCACACTCAGTGTACTCTACATTGACACATACTCCCAGTAATACATGGCATTTGGTGTATGGTGTTCCACACGGGTTAGTGAATCACAATCAGTATATCCTACAGAAACACACACACCCAGTAATACATGAGCACTGGTGTATGGTGTTCCACACCGGTTAGTGACCCTCACTCAGTACATCCAACAGCGACAGTCACTCCCAGTATTACATGGTCACTGTGGTATGGTTTTCCTCACCAGTTAGTGACCCACACTCAGTATATCCTACAGTTACACACATTCACAGCAATACATGATCACTGGAATACAGTGTTCCACACCGGCTAGTGACCCACGCTGCGTATAATATTGACACATACTCCCAAAAATACATGGTCACTGGTGTACGCTGTTCCACACAGGTTACTGACCCAAAATCAATTTATCCTACAGTGACAGACACACCCAATAATAGATGGTCACTGGGGTACGGTGATGCACACCGGTTAGTGACCCACACTCACTATATCCGACAATGACAAACATCCGTGTAATATATGGTCACTGGGGTACAGTGTTCGTTACCGGTTACTGACCCACATTCAGTATATCCTACATGACAGACACCCCAGTAATATATAGTAACTGGGATAAGGCTTTCCACAAAGGTTAGCAACCCACACTCAGGATATTCTACAGTGACACACACTCCTACTATTGCATGGTCACTGGGGTATGGTGCTCCACACCGGTTAGTGACCCTCACTCAGTATATCCTGCAGTGACATACACTCCCAGTAATGCATGGTCACTGGGGTATGGTGCTCCACACCGGTTAGTGAGTCACACTCAGTATATCCGACACTGACTCAAGCTCCCAGTAATACAAGGTCAACGGAGGACGGTGTACCACACCGGTTAGTGACCCACGCTCAGTATATCCTGCACTGACAGACACGCCCAGTAGGATATGGTCACAGTGTTACAGTTTTCCACACGGATTAGTGACCCACACTCAGTTTATCCTACAGTGACACACACTCCCATTAATTCATGGTCACTGGGGTGCGGTGTTCCACACGGATTAGTGACCCACACTCAGTATACCCTACAGTGACACATACTTCCAGTAATGCACGGTCACTGGGATACAGTGTTCCACACAGTGTAGTGACACACAGAGCAGAACCTACAGTGACAGACACTCCCAGCAATACATGGTAATTGGGATACACTGATCCACACCGGTTAGTGACACACATTCAGTATATCGTACAGTGATATACAATCCCAGTAATACATGGTCACTGGGGAAGAGCGTTGCACACCGGCTCGTGAACCACACTCAGTATATCCTACATTGACACACACTCCCAGCAATACATGGTTATTGGGGTATGGTGTTCCACACCGGTTAGTGAATCACAATCAGTATATCCGACAGTAACACACGCTCCCATTAATTCATGGTCACTCAAGTGCGGTTTTCCACACGGTTTAGTGACTGACGCTCAGTATATCCTACAGTGAACACACACTCCCAGTAATACATGGTCACTGGCGTACAGTGTTCCACACAGGTTAGTGACCCACACTCAGTTTATCCTACAGTGTCAGACACTCCCAGTAATGCATGGTCACTGGAATATAGTGTTCCCCACAGTTTAGTGACCACACTGAGAAGATCCTACAGTGACAGGCACTCCCAGCAATACATGGTCACTGGGATACAGTGATCGTCACCGGTTAGTGACCCAAATTCAGTATATCGTACAGTGATAGACACTCCCAGTAATACATGGTCACTGGGGAAGTGCGTTGCACACCAGCTCGTGACCCACACTCAGTATATCCAACATTGACACACACTCCTAGTAATACATGGTTATTGGGGTATGGTGTTCCACACCGGTTAGTGAATCACAATCAGTTTATCCTACATTGAAACACACTCCCACGAATGCATGGTCACTGGGGTGTGGTGCTCCACACAGGTTAGTGACCCACACTCAGTATATCGTACAGTGACAGACACTCCCATTAATACATGGTCACTGGGATACAGTGTTCCGTACAGGTTAGTGACCCACACTCAGTATATCCTACAGTGACAGATGCTCCCAGTAATACATGTCACTGGTGTACAGTGTTCCACACCGGTTACTGATCCACACTCAGTATATCCTACAATGACAGTCTCTCCCAGTATTACATGGTCACTGTGGTATGTTGTTTAAAACCAGTTAGGAATTCACACTCAGTATATTCTACAATAACACACACTCCCAGTAATACACGGTCACTGTGGTATGGTGTTACAAACCGGTTCGTGACCCACGCTCAGTATATCCTACAGTAACACACACTCCCAGTAATACATGGTCACTGTTGTATAGTGTTCCACAGCGGTTAGTGATCCACACTCAGTATATCCTACAGTGACACACACTCCCAGCAATATATGATCACTGGAATACAGTGTTCCACACCGGCTAGTAACCCAGGCTCCATATAATACTGATACACACTTCCAATAATACATGGTCACTGTTGTACGGTGTTCCGCACCAGTTAGTGACCCACACTCAGTATATCTCACAGTGACAGACACTCCCAGTAGACCATAGTCACAGCGGTACGGTTTTCCACACAACTGAGTGACCCAAACTGAGTACATCCGAGAGTGACACCCACTCCCAGAAATACAAGGTTACTGGGATACGGTGTTCCACACGGATTAGTGATCCACACTCAGTATATCCTACAGTGATACACACTCCCAGTAAAACATGGTCACTGTGATACGGTGTTCCACACGGATTAGTGACCCACACTCAGTATATCCTACAGTGACATACACTCCCAGGAATGCATGGTCACTGGGGTATGATGCTCCACACAGGTTAGTGACCCACTGTCAGTATATCCGGCAGTGACAGACACTCCCAGTAATGCATGGTCACTGGGATATAGCGTTCCCCACAGTTGAGTAACCCACACTGAGCAGAATATACAGTGACAGACTCTCCCAGCAAAAGATGGTCACTGGGATACAGTGAACCACAACCGGTTGGCGACCCATATTCAGTATATCGTACAGTAATAGACACTCCCAGTAATACACAGTCACTGGGGAAGAGCGTTGCACACCGGCTCGTGACACACACTCAGTATATCCTACATTGACACACACTCGCAGTAATACATGGTCATTGGTGTATGGTGTTCCACACCGGGTATTTAATCACAGTCAGTATATCCTACAGTAACACACACTCCCATTAATTCATGGTCACTGAAGTGTGGTGCTCCACACGGATTAGTGACCCACATTCTGTGCATCCTACAGTGAACACACACTCCCAGTCATACAGGGTCACTGGCGTACAGTGTTCCATACAGGTTAGTGACCCACACTCAGTTTATCCTACATTGACAGACACACCCAGTAATATATGGTAACTGAGAACGTGTTCCACACTGGTTTGGGACCCACACTCAGTATATCCCACAATGACACACACTCCCAGTAATGCATGGTCACTGGGGTATGGTGCTCCACACAGGGTAGTGACCCACACTCAGTATATCCTACAGTGACACACACTCCCAGTAATGCATGGTCACTGGGGTATGGTGCTCCACACAGGGTAGTGACCCACACTCAGTATATCCCACAGTGACACACACTCCCAGTAATGCATGGTCACTGGGGTATGGTGCTCCACACAGGGTAGTGACCCACACTCAGTATATCCCACAGTGACACACACTCCCATTAATACATGGTCACTGGGATACAGTGTTCTGTACAGGTTGTGATCCACAGTCACTAACTCCAACAGTGACAGATACTCCCAGTAATACATGTTCATTGGTGTACAGTGTTCCACATCGGTTTGTCACCCACACTCAGTATATCCTAAGTGACAGTCACTCCCAGTATTACATGGTCACTGTGGTATGTTGTTCCACACCAGTTAGGAATCCACACTCAGTAACACACACTCCCAGTATTACACGGTCACTGTGGTATGGTGTTCCAAACCGTTTAGTAACCGAAGCTCAGTATTTCCTACAGTAATCCACACTCCCAGTAACACATGGTCACTGTGGTATGGTGTTCCACAGCGGTTAGTGATCCACACTCAGTATAACCTACAGTGACACACACTCCCAGCAATACATGATCACTGGAATACAGTGTTCCACACTGGCTCGTGACCCACGCTCCGTATGATAGTGACACATACTTCCAATAATACATGGTCACTCATGTACGGTGTTCCACACCGGTTAATGACCCACACTCAGTATACCCCACAGTGACAGACACTCCCAGTATGGTATAGTCACAGGGGTACGGTTTTCAACACCGCTGAGTGACCCACACTGATTACATCCGAGAGTGACACCATCAACCAGAAATACATGGTCACTGGGATACGGTGTTCCACACGGATTAGTGACCCACACTCAGTATATCCTACAGTGACACATACTCCCAGTAATTCATGATCACTGGGGTACAGTGTTCCACACAGGTTAGTGACACACACTCAGTATATTCAACAGTGACAGACACACCCAATATTACATGGTCACTGGGGTACGGTGTTCCACACGGGTTAGTGACCCAGACTCAGCACATCCTACAATGAGACACACTGCCAGTAATACATGGTCACTTGGGTACGGTGTTCCACACCTGTTAGTGACCCACATTCAATATATCCTACAGTATCATACACACCCACTCTTACATGGTCACTTGGGTACGGTGATCCACCTTGGTTATTGTTCCACACTCAGTATATCCAACAGTGACACACACTGCCATAATACATGGTCACTGGGATACAGTTTTCCATACCAGTTGGTGACCCACACTCAGCATATCCTACAGTGAGACACACTACCAGTAATACATGATCACTTGGGTACGATGTTCCACAACTGTTCGTTACCCACACTCAATATATCCTACAATGACAGATATCCATGTAATACATGTTCACTGGGGTACAGTGTTTCATACCGATTACTGTCCACACTCAGTATATGCTACATGGCAGACACTCCCAGTAATATATGTTCACTGGGGTACAGTGTTCCACACCGGTTTCTGCCCCCACTCAGTATATCATACAGTTACACACACTCCCATAATACATGGTCACTGGGGTATGGTGTTCCACACTGTTTCGTGACCTACACTCAGTATTTCCTACAGTTACAGACACTCCCAATAATACATGGTCATTGGTGTACAGTGTTCCACACCGGTTACTGACCCACACTCAGTATATCCTACAGTGACACACACACCCAGTAATACATATTCGCTGGGGTACAGTGTTCCACACCGGTTAGTGACCCACACTCAGTATACCCCACAGTGACAGACACTCCCAGTATGGTGTAGTCACAGGGGTACGGTTTTCAACACCGCTGAGTGACCCACACTGATTACATCCGAGAGTGACACCTACTACCAGAAATACATGGTCACTGGGATACGGTGTTCCACACGGATTAGTGAGCCACACTCAGTATATCCTACAGTGACACATACTCCCAGTAATTCATGATCACTGGGGTAGAGTGTTCCACACAGGTTAGTGACACACACTCAGTATATTCTACAGTGACAGACACACCCAGTATTACATGGTCACTGGGGTACGGTGTTCCACACGGGTTAGTGACCCAGACTCAGCACATCCTACAATGAGACACACTGCCTCTGATACATGGTCACTTGGGTACGGTGTTCCACACCTGTTAGTGACCCACATTCAATATATCCTACAGTATCATACACACCCACTCTTACATGGTCACTTGGGTACGGTGATCCACCTTGGTTAGTGACCCACACTCAGTATATCCAACAGTGAGACACACTGCCATAATACATGGTCACTGGGATACAGTTTTCCATACCAGTTGGTGACCCACACTCAGCATATCCTACAGTGAGACACACTACCAGTAATACATGATCACTTGGGTACGATGTTCCACGACTGTTCGCTACCCACACTCAATATATCCTACAATGACAGATATCCCTGTAATACATGTTCACTGGGGTACAGTGTTTCATACCGATTACTGTCCACACTCAGTATATGCTACATGACAGACACTCCCATTAATATATGTTCACTGGGGTACAGTGTTCCACACCGGTTTCTGCCCCCACTCAGTATATCATACAGTTACACACACTCCCATAATACATGGTCACTGGGGTATGGTGTTCCACACTGTTTCGTGACCTACACTCAGTATTTCCTACAGTTACAGACACTCCCAGTAATACATGGCCATTGGTGTATAGTGTTCCACACCGGTTACTGACCCACACTCAGTATATCCTACAGTGACACACACACCCAGTAATACATATTCGCTGGGGTACAGTGTTCCACACCGGTTAGTGAACCACACTCAGTATATCCTACAGTGATCAACAGTCCAATTAATACATGGTCAATAGGTACGCTGGTCCATAACGTTTAGTGACACATACTCAATATGTACAACAGTGACGGGCACACCCAGTCATGTATGGTCACTAGGGTACGGTGTTCCACACCGGCTGGTGAACCACACTCAGTCTATCCTACAGTGAGAGACACTTTCACTAATACATGGTCACTGGGGTACAGTGTTCCACACCAGTCAGTGACCGATACTCAGTATATCCTACAGAGACAGACACTCCCAGTAATACATTGTATCTGGGGTACAGTGTTGCTCACCGTTTCGTGACCCACATGCAGTATATCCTACAGTGACATACACTATCAGTAATAAAAGGTCACTGGGGTACGGTGGTCTACACCGGTTACTGACCCACACTTTGTATATACTACAGTGACTCACACTCCCATTATAGAAGGCACTGAGATATGGTGTTCCACACGATTGGTGACTCACATTAAGCATATCCCTCTGTGAAAGAAACACAGAGTAATACATGGTCACTGGGGTGCGGTGGTCAACACCGGTTCTGATCCACACTGAGTATATCCAACAGTGACACACTCTCTCAGTTACATGGTCACTCGGGTACGGTTCCACTCACTGGTTACTGACCCACACTCAGCATATCCTGCATGACACACACTCCAAGTAATACATGGTCACTGGGTAACAGTGTTCCTCATTGGTTAGTGACCCACACTGAGTATATCCTACAGTGACAGACACTCCCAGTAATACATGGTCAATGGGGTACGGTGCTCCACAACTGTTAGTGACCCACACTCAGTATATCCTGAAGTGACAGACACACGCAGTGACACATGGTCACTGCAGTAGGGTGTTCCACACCGGTTCGTGAAACAAACTCACTATATAATACTGTGACAGACACTCCCAGTAATACATGGTAACTTGGGTAAGGTATTCCACACTGGTGAGTGACCCATTCTCAGTATATCCTACAGTGAAACACACTCCCAGTCATACATGGTCACTGGCGTACATTGTTCCACACTGGTTAGTTACCCACACGGAGTATATCCCAGAGTGATACACACTTCCAGTAACACATGTTCACTGGGCTGCAGTGTTCCACACTGTTTAGTGACCACACTCAGTTAATCCTACAGTGACAGACATTCCAATAATACATGGTCACTGGGGTAAAGTGTTCCACATCGGTTAGTGACCCACACTCAGTATATCCTACAGTTAAACATACTCCCAGTAATACATGGTCACTGGGATACGGTGTTCCACACCGATTAGTGAACCACATTGAGTATATCTGACAGTGACAGACACTTGCAATAACACATGGTGACTGGGTTACGGTGTTCCACACCGATAAGTGACCCACACTCAGTATCTCCTACATCGAAACACACTCCTAGTAATACATGGTTATTGTGATAGGGTGTTCCACACCGGTTATTGAACCACAATCAGTGTTTCCGACAGAGCCACACACTGCCTGTAATACATGGTCACTGGTGTATGGTGTTCCACACCGGTTAGTTACACACACTTCGTATATCCTAAAGTGACTGACACTCCCAGGAAAACATGGTCACTGGGGTACTTTGTTCCACACTGATTCGTTACCCACACTCAATACATCATACAGCGACACACACTCGCAGTAATACTTGGTCAATGAGGTACGCTGTTCCACACTGCTTAGTACCTACACTCAGGATATCCTACAATGACAGACACTCCCAATAATACATGACCACTGGGGTACGGTTTTCGACACCGGTTAGTGAACCACACTTAGTATATCCTTCAGTGTCACACACTCCCATAATATATGGTACTGAGGTATGGTGTTCCACACCATTTGGTGACTCACATTCAGTAGAACCTACAGTGTCAGACACTTTCAATAATACATGGCCACTGGGGTACGGTGTTCCACACCGGTTAGTGTCCCACATACTGGATATCCTATAGGGAAAGACACTCTCAATAATACATGGTCACTGGTGTACGGTGTTCAACACTGTTTAGTGGCCCACACTCCGTGTATCCGACAGTGACACACACTACCAGTAATACATGGTCACTGGGGTACAGTGTTCCACACTGATTTGTGACCCACACTCAATATAACCTACAAAGACAGACACACCCAGTAATACATGTTCACAGGGGTATGGTGTTCCACACCGCTTATTGAAACGCACTGTGTATATCCTAGAGGGACAGACATCCCCAGAATACATGGTCACAGGGGCACGGTCTTCCTCACCGGTTAGTGACCCACACTCAGTGTATCCCACAGTGACATAAATTGCCTGTAATAAATGGTCACTGGAGTACAGTTTTCCGCACCAGTTAGTGACCCACACTGAATATATCCAAGAGTGACACACACTCCCAGTAATACATGGTCACTGGGGTACGGTGTTCCACAGCGGTTAGTGACCCGCACTTAGTTTATCCCACAGTGACACACACTCCCATAATACATGGTCATTGGGGTACTGTGTTACACACCATTTGGTGACTCACATTCAGTAGATGCTACAGTGACAGACACTCTCAATACTACATGGTCACTGGCGTACAGTGTTTCAGACAGGTTAGTGATCCACACTCAGTATATCTAAGAGTGAAACACACTCCCAGTAATACATGGTCACTGGGGTACGGTGTTCCACACTGGTTAGTGACCCACACTCAGTGTATCCTACAGTGACAGACACTCCCAGTAACACATGGCACTGTGATATGGTGTTCCACACCGATAGTAAAACACATTCAGTATATCCGACAGTGATACACACTCACAGTTATACATATTCACTGGTGTTATGTGTTCCACAACGGTTACTGACCCACTTTGAGTATATCCTACAACGACACAACTCCCATTAATACATGGTCACTGGAGTAAAGTGTTCCACACCCGTTAGTGATCCACACTCAGTAGATCCTACAGTGACACACACTCCCAGTAATGCATATTCACTACGGTACAGTGTTCCACACTGGTTAGTGATCCACACTGAGTATATCCAAGAGTGACACACACTCCCGGTAATATATGGACACGGGGATACAATATTCCACACCGGTTAGTGACGCACACTCAGCATATCCTACAGTGATAGAAACTCCCTGTAATACATGGTCACTGCAATACAGTTTTCCGCAATGGTTAGTGATCCACACTGATTATATCCAACAGTGACACACACTCCCAGTAATACATGGTCACTGGGGTACAGTGTTCCACACTGGTTAGTGACCCACACTCAGTATATCCTACAGTGACACACACTGCCAGTAATATATGATCACTGGCATACAGTGTTCCCCACCGCTTATTGACCCACACTTAGCATATCCCACAATGACACACACTCCCATAATACATGGTCACTGGGGTACGGTGTTCCACATCTGTTAGCGACCCACATTCTGTATATCCTGCAGTGACATACACTCCCAGTAATACATGGATACTGGGGTACAGAGTTCCACACTGATTAGTGACCCACACTCAGTATAGCCTACAATGACAGACACTCCCAGTAACACTTCGTCACTGGCGTATGGTGTTCCACACCGGTTCCTGACACACACTGTGTATATCCTAGATGCGCAGACACTCCCAGTAATACATGGTCAAAGGGGACGGTGTTCCACACTGGTTTGTGACCCACACTCAGTACATCCTACAGTGACACACACTCCCAGCAATACATCGTTACTGGGACATGGTATTCCACACGGGTTAGTGACCCACACTCAGTATATCCTACACTGACACACACTCCCAGTAATACATGGTCACTGTGGTGCAATGGTCCACACGCGTTAGGGACCCATACTAAGTAGGTCGGACAGTGACACATTCTCCCGTTAATACATGGTCACTTCGGTATGGTGTTACACACCGGTTAGTGATCCACACTCAGTATATCCTACAGTGACACACACTTCCTGTAATATATGGTCACTGGGGTACGGTGTTCCACATCGGTTCGTGACCCACATTCAGTATATCCTGCAGTGAAAGACACTCTCAATAATACATGGTCACTGGGGTATGGAAGATTCACACCGGTTAGTGACCCACAATCAGCATATCCTAAATTAACACGCACTCCCAGTAATACATAGACACTGGGGTACAGTATTCCACACTGATTAATGACCCACACTCAGTATCTCCGACAATGTCAGACACTCCCAGTAACACATTGTCACAGGGTTTCTGTGTTCCACACCGATTAGTGACCACACTCAGGATATCCTACATTGGCACACAACTCTTTTAATACGAGACAAAATTAACCAATTAAGTCAAGTGGCCCCCAATCTGGGGGACACTACAAACATTTTTCAACTGCCCTTTGTTTGTTTTTTCGGGGGGTTATTTGACTTTTTTGTTGTTGTTTTTTTTAGCGCAATAAAATCATAAATATTTACAAGTGGACACTATAAAAGGGGAGGGGCACACTAAAAACCACGGCAATTAAAGCAAATTAAACTTTAAAACGTAAAATTAAATTAAAATGTGATTGCCGGGCGTGATGATGTACTACAGTGCCTCCGGCGCCCAACTCTCGCGGAATGCCGCGAGCGCACCAGTGGCCACCGCGTGCTCCATCTCCAAGGATATCCTGGCCTGGATGTAAGCACGGAAGAGAGGCAGGCAGTCAGGCTGAACGACTCCCGCGGCTGCCCGCTGCCTGGACCAGCAGATGGCACCCTTGGCCGTGCCCAGGAGCAGTCCTACGGATACAGTGGCACACATTCCCACTAATACATGATCACTGGCGACCAGCGTTCCACTCTGATTTGTGACCAACACTCAGTATATCCGACAATGAAAGACACAACCAGTCATACATGATCATTGGGGGACGATGTTCCGAACCGATTAATGACCCACACTCAGTATATCCTACAATGACAGGTACTCCCTCAAAGACATTGTCATCTATCAAACTAATACAGTCCACCAAACTAACACAGTCACTCACACTAATACAGTCCATCAAACTAATACAGCCCCTCAAACTAATACAGTCCCCCAGACTAATACAGTCCATCAAACTAATACAGTCCATCAAACTAATACAGTCCCACAAACTAATACAGTCCATCAAACTACTACAGTCCACCAAACTAACACAGTTCCTCAAATTAATACAGTCCTTCAAAGTAATACACTCCATCAAACTAATACAGTCCCTCAAACTAATATAATCCATCAAACTAACACAGTCTCTAAAATTAATACAGTCCCTCAAACTAATACAGTCCATGAAACTAATACAGTTCTTCAAACTAATAAATTTCATCAAACGATACAGTCCATCAAACGAATACAGTCCATCAAACTAATACAGTCTCTCAAACTAATACAGTCACTCAAACTAATACAGTCCATCAAACTAATACAGCCCCTCAAACTAATACAATCCCCCAGACTAATACAGTCCATCAAACTAATACAGTCCATCAAACTAATACAGTCCCACAAACTAATACAGTCCACCAAACTAACACAGTCCCTCAAATTAATACTGTCCCTCAAACTAATACACTCCATCAAACTAATACAGTCCCTCAAACTAATACAGTCCATCAAACTAACACAGTCCCTCAAATTAATACAGTCCCTCAAACTAATACAGTCCATCAAACTAATACAGTCCTTCAATCTAATAAATTTCATCAAACGAATACAGTCCATCAAACGAATACACTCCATCAAACGAATACAGTCGATCAAACGAATACAGTCCCTCAAACTAATACAGTCCCTCAAACTAATACAGTCCATCAAACTAATACAGTCCATCAAACTAATACAGTCCCTCAAACTAATACAGCCCCTCAAACTGATACAGACCCTCAAAATAATACAGGTTTTCACACTATTAAATGTGCCACTAACTTTGAGAATCACAGAATAAGGGAATGGTTACAGTACGGAAGCATCACATTCGGACCGTAGAGATCATGCCAACTCTCAAATACTCCCACCCGCCCTGTCATTTACCCGCAGCTGTGCAATTTTATACTTCCGGATACTTATCCAACTCCGTTTTGAAAAATAAGATTGAGTGTGCCTCCACCGCCCTTTTAAGCTGCGTATTCCAGATTCTAACCTCTTGCTGAGGAATTGCCACGCCTGTTCCTTTCTATAAAGACAGAGAAAGATGGGATCAATTCCTGCCACACTCAAAACCTTGCTAACAACAGCACCATCATTCTATTCTCATAACGCAAGCTCCTGATGTGACGGCAAGCTGTTTAGCGTAAAGCTCTGGTTATGTTTCCAACAGCGCTGCAACCACAACGTTTCCGTAGTGTAGTGAGTATCCCGTTCGCCGAAAACCGGGCAGAAAAATGTTGCAAACGTGTTCTATTAATGATTGAACAAATTGAATAATACATATTCGTCATTCAATATTAAGAGAATGCAGTGTCTCATGACGCTGCTGCATTTGCTGATTTCTCTGCACAGTTATGTACACACTCAAACGCTACACAGTGTTTCTCACTCCCTCCAGTTTGCAGCCCTGCCGGTGGAAAAACCCCATCTCAAAGCTGCACATTCCGTGCATTCAGTTCAGCTGTGAGAGATTAATAAAGGATAATGTTATAGCAGCAGTCTGCCCCTTCATTTAGTTATTGAGAAGGTGTTCCAGACCCAGTTATAGCAGCTGTCTGCTCCTCCATCCAGTTATTCAAAAGCTGTTCCAGACCTGTTACAGCTGCATTCTGCTCGTATATCCTGTTATTGAGAAGCTGTTCCATACCTGTTATAGCAGCAGTCCACACCTCCATCCAGTTATTGAGAAGCTGTTCCAGACCCAGTTATAGCAGGAGTCTGCTCCTCCCTTCAGTTATTCAGACACTGTTCCAGACCCAGTTACAGCAGCATTCTGCTCCTCCATCCAGTTATTGAGAAGTAGTTCCAGACCCAGTTATAGCAGCATTCTGATCTTCCATCCAGTTATTGAGAAGATGTTCCAGACCATGTTATAGCAGGAGTCTGCTCCTCCCTTCAGTTATTGAGACACTGTTCCAGACCTGTTATAGCAGCAGTCTGCTCCTCCAGCCAGTTATTGAGCAGCTGTTCCAGACTCAGTTGTAGCAGCAGTTTGCTCCTCCATCCAGTTGAGGAGAAGATGTTCCAGACACTGTTATAGCAGCAGTCTGCTCCTCCATCCAGTTATTGAGAAGCTGTTCCAGACCTGTTAGAGCAGCAGAGTTATCATCCTTCCAGTTATTGAGAAGCTGTTGCAGACCCAGTTCCAGCAGCAGTAAGCTCCTCCATCTAGTTATTAAGAAGCAGTTCCACATCTGTTAACGAGGCGATCTGCTCCTCCATCCAGTTATTGAGAAGCTGTTCCAGACCCTGTTATAGCAGCAGTCTATTCCTCCATCCAGTTAAAGCGCAGGTGTTCCAGACCCTGTTATAGCAGCAGTCTATTCTTCTATCCAGTTATTGGGAAGCTGTTCCAGACCCTGTTATAGCAGCAGTCTATTCCTCCATCCAGTTATTGAGAAGCTGTTCCAGACCTGTTACAGCAGCAGAGTGTTCATCATTCCAGTTATTGAGAACCTCGTGCAGATCCAATTATAACAGCAGTCTGCTCCTCCATCCAGTTATTGAGCAGCTGTTCCATATCCAGTTTTCGCAGCAGTCTGTTCCTCCATCCAGTAATGGTGAGGCTTTTCCAGACACTGTTATAGCAGCAGTCTGCTCCTCCATCCAGTAATTGTGAGGCTGTTCCAGACACTGTTATAGCAGCACTCTGCTCCTCCATCCAGTAATTGTGAGGCTGTTCCATACCCAGTTTTCGCAGCAGTCTGCTCCTCCATCCAGTTATTGAGAAGCTGTTCCAGACCCAGTTATCGGAGCAGTCGGCTCCTCCATCCAGTTATTGAGAAGCTGTTCCACACCCAGTTGATTCAGCAGTCTGCTCCTCCATCCAGTTATTGAGAAGCTGTTCCAGATCCGGTGTTTGCAGCAATTTGCTGCAACATCCAGTTATTGAGAAGCTGTTCCAGTCATGTTATAGCAGCAGTCTGCTCCTCCATCCAGTTATTAAAAAAATTGTTCCAGACCCTGTTTAGCAGCAGTCTGCTGCTCCATCCGGTTATTGAGAAGCTGTTCAAGACAATTTTATAGCAGCAGTCTGCTCCTCCATCCAGTTATTGAGAAGCTGTTCCATACCTCTTATAGCAGAAGTTAGCTCCTCCATCCTGTAATTGAGAAGCTGTTCCAGACCCTTATTATAGCAAAAAGTATGTTCCTCCATTCTGTTATTGAGAAGCTGTTCCAGACCCAGTTGCAGAAGCAGTCTGCTCCCCCATCCAGATACTGAGAAGCTGTTCCAGACCCTGTTATAGCAGCAGTCTGCTTCTCCATCCAGTTATTGAGCAGCTGTTCCAGACCTGTTACAGCAGCAGTCTATTCCTCCATCCAGTTATTGAGAAGCTGTTCCAGACCTGTTATAGCAGCAGAGTGTTCATCATTCCAGTTATTGAGAAGCTCGTGCAGACCCAGTTATAACAGCAGTCTGCTCCTCCATCCAGTTATTGAGCAGCTGTTCCAT
Organism: Pristiophorus japonicus; assembly: GCF_044704955.1. NCBI lineage: Eukaryota > Metazoa > Chordata > Chondrichthyes > Pristiophoridae > Pristiophorus > Pristiophorus japonicus. The sequence continues at coordinate 313,453 of NW_027252977.1, read as the reverse complement.
ACCCAGTTTTCGCAGCATTTTGTTCCTCCATCCAGTAATTGTGAGGCTGTTCCAGACACTGTTACAGCAGCAGACTGCTCCTCCATCCAGTAATTGTGAGGCTGTTCCAGACACTTTTATAGCAGCAGTTTTCTCCTCCATCCAGTAATTGTGAGGCTGTTCCAGACCTGTTACAGCTGCAGTCTGCTCCTTCATCCCGGTATTGAGAAGCTGTTCCAGGCCAAGTTATAGCAGCAGTCTGCACCCCCATCCAGTTATTGAGAAGGTGTTCCAGACCCTCTTACAGCAGCAGTCTGCACCTCCATCCAGTTATTGAGAAGCTGTTCCAGACCCAGTTATCGGAGCAGTCTGCTCCTCCATCCAGTAATTGAGAAGCTGTTCCAGATCCGGTGTTTGCAGCAATGTGCTGCAACATCCAGTTATTGAGAAGCTGTTCCAGTCATGTTATAGCAGCAGTCTGCTCCTCCATCCAGTTATTAAACAAAGTGTTCCAGACCCTGTTTAGCAGCAGTCTGCTCCTCCATCCAGTTATTAAAAAAATGTTCCAGACCCTGTTTAGCAGCAGTCTGCTCCTCTATCCAGTTATTGAGAAGCTGTTCCAGATCCGGTGTTTGCAGCAATGTGCTGCAACATCCAGTTATTGAGAAGCTGTTCCAGTCATGTTATAGCAGCAGTCTGCTCCTCCATCCAGTTATTAAACAAAGTGTTCCAGACCCTGTTTAGCAGCAGTCTGCTCCTCCATCCGGTTATTGAGAAGCTGTTCAAGACAATTTTATAGCAGCAGTCTGCTCCTCCATCCAGTTATTGAGAAGCTGTTCCAGACCTGTTATAGCAAAAGTCTGCTCCTCCATCCAGTTATTGAGAAGCTGTTCCGGACCCTTATTATAGCAAAAAGTCTGTTCCTCCATTCCGTTATTGAGAAGTTGTTCCAGACTCAGTTGCAGAAGCAGTCTGCTCCCCTATCCAGTTATTGAGAAGCTGTTCCGGATGCTGTTATAGTAGCAGTCTGTTACTGTATCCAATTATTGAGAAGGTGTTCCAGACCTGTTACAGCAGGAGTCTGCTCCTCCATCCAGTTATTGAAAAGCTATTCCAGACCCTGTTACAGCAGCTGTCTGTTCCTCCATCCAGTTATTGAAAAGCTGTTCCAGAATCAGTAATTGCAGCATTCTGCCCCTCCATCCAGTTATTGAGCAGTTGTTCCATACCCAGTTATAGCAGCAGTTTGCTCCTCCATCCAGTTATTGAGAATGTTTCCAGACCTGTATAGCAGCATTGGGCTCGTCGATCCAGTTATTGAGAAGCTGTTCCAGACACTGTTATATCAGCAGTCTGCTCCTCCATCCAGTTAATGAGAAGCTGTTCCAGACACTGTTATATCAGCAGTCTGCTCCTCCATCCAGTTATTGAGAAGATGTTTCACACACTGTTATATCAGCAGCCTGTTCCTCAATCCAGTTATTGAGAAGCTGTTGCAGACCCAGTTGTAGCAGCAGTCTGCTCCTCCATCCAGTTATTGAGAAGATGTTCCAGACCTGTTCGAGCAGCAGTCTGCTCCTCCATCCAGTTATTGAGAAGCTGTTTCAGTCACAGTTGCAGCAGCAGTCTGTTCTTTCATCCAGATATTGAGAAGCTGTTCCAGAACCAGTTGCAACAGTAGTCTGCTCCCCCATTCAGTTATTGAGTAGCTGTTCCAGACCCAGTTATAGCCGCATTCTGCTCCTCCATCCAGGTAGTGAGAAGCTGTTCCAGACACTGTTCTCGCAGCGGTCTGCTCCCCCAGCCAGTTATTGAGAAGCTGTTCCAGAACCATTTAACGGAGCATTTCGCTCGTCCATCCAGTTATTGAGAAGCTGTTCTGGACCCTGTTTTGCAGCAGTCTGCTGCCGCATCCAGTTACTGAAAATATGTTCCAGATCCTGTTATAGCAGCAGTCTCTTCCTCCATCCAGTTATTGAGAAGATGGTCCAGACCTGTTACAGTAGCAGTTTGCTCCTCCATTCAATTAATTGAGAAGGCGTTCCAGACCCTGTTATAGCAGCATTCTGCTCCTCCATCCAGTTATTGTGAAGCTGTTCCAGACCCTGTTATAGCAGCAGTCTATTCCTCATTCCAGTTATTGAGAAGGTTTTCCAAACCCTGTTATAGCAGCAGTCTATTCCTCCATCCAGTTATTGAGAAGCTGTTCCAGACCGTGTAATAGCAGCAGTCTATTCCTCCATCCAGTTATTGAGGAGCTGTTCCAGACCTGTTACAGCAGCAGAGTGTTCATCATTCCAGTTATTGAGAAGCTCGTGCAGACCCAGTTATAACAGCAGTCTGCTCCTCCATCCAGTTATTGAGCAGTTGTTCCATACCCAGTTTTCGTAGCAGTCTGTTCCTCCATCCAGTAATTGTGAGGCTGTTCCAGACACTGTTATAGCAGCAGTCTGCTCCTCCATCCAGTAATTGTGAGGCTGTTCCAGACACTGTTATAGCAGCAGTCTGCTCCTCCATCCAGTAATTGTGAGGTTGTTCCAGACCTGTTACAGCTGCAGTCTGCTCCTCCATCCCGGTATTGAGAAGCTGTTCTAGGCCCAGTTATAGCAGCAGTCTACGCCCCCATCCAGTTATTGAGAAGGTGTTCCAGACCCTCTTACAGCAGCAGTCTGATCCTCCATCCAGTTATTGAGAAGCTGTTCCACACTCAGTTATCGGAGCAGTCTGCTCCTCCATCCATTTATTGAGATGCTGTTCCAGACCCAGTTATCAGAGCAGTCGGCTCCTCCATCCAGTTATTGAGTAGCTGTTCCACACCCAGTTGCTTCAGCAGTCTGCTCCTCCATCCAGTTATTGAGAAGCTGTTCCAGATCCGGTGTTTGCAGCAATGTTCTGCAACATCCAGTTATTGAGAAGCTGTTCCAGTCATGTTATAGCAGCAGTCTGCTCCTCCACCCAGTTATTGAAAAGCTATTCCAGTCCCTGTTACAACAGCAGTCTGCTCCTCCAGCCAGTTATTCAGAAGCTGTTCCAGACCCAGTTGCAGGAGCAGTCTGCTCCTCCATCCATTTATTGAGAAGCTGTTCCAGACCCAGTTATCGGAGCAGTCGGCTCCTCCATCCAGTTATTGAGTAGCTGTTCCACACCCAGTTGATTCAGCAGTCTGCTCATCCATCCAGTTATTGAGAAGCTGTTCCAGATCCGGTGTTTGCAGCAATGTGCTGCAACATCCAGTTATTGAGAAGCTGTTCCAGTCATGTTATAACAGAAGTCTGCTCCTCCACCCAGTTATTGAAAAGCTATTCCAGACCCTTTTTACAACAGCAGTCTGCTCCTCCATCCATTTATTGAGAAGATGTTCCACACACTGTTATATCAGCAACCTGTTCCTCAATCCAGTTAATGAGAAGCTGTTCCAGACACTTTTATAGCAGCAGTCTGCTTCTCCATCCAGTTATTAAGAAGCTGTTCCAGATGCTGTTATAGTCGCAGTCTGTTCCTGTCTCCAGTTATTGAGAAGGTGTTCCAGACCTATTACAGCAGCAGTCTGCTCCTCCACCCAGTTATTGAAAAGCTATTCCAGACCCTGTTACAACAGCATTCTGCTCCTCCAGCCAGTTATTCAGAAGCTGTTCCATACCCAGTTGCAGGAGCAGTCTACTCCTCCATCCAGTTATTGAGAAGCTGTTCCAGATCCTGTTATAGTAGCAGTCTGTTCCTCCATCCAGTTATTGAGAAGATGTTCCAGACCTGTAACAGCATCAGTCTGCTCGTCCATCGAGTTATTGAGAGGTTTTCTAGACCCTGTTACAGCAGCTGTCTGTTCCTCCATCCAGTTATTGAAAAGCTGTTCCATTCCATGTTATAGAAGCAGTCTGTTCCTCCTTCCAGTTATTGAGAAAATGTTCCAGATTCTTTAAAAGCAGCAGGCTGGTCCCCATCCAGTTATGGAGAAGCTGTTCCACAACCTGTTACAGGAGCAGACTGCTCCTCCATCCATTTATTGAGAAAGTGTTCCAGGCTATTTTATAGCTACAGCCTGCTCCTCCATCCAGTTATTCAGAAGCTGTTCCAGACCCTGTTACAGCAGCAGTCTGCTGCTGCATCCAGTTATTGAGAAGCTGTTCCAGACCCAGTTACAGCAGCAGTCAGCTTCTCCATCCTGTTATTGAGAAGCTGTTTCAGAACCTGTTACAGTAGCAAACTTCTCCATCCAGTTGTTGAGAAGCTGTTCCAGACCCAGTTATAGCAGCAGTCTGCCCCTCCATCCAGTAATTGAGAAGCTGTTCCAGACCCTGTTACAGCAGCAATCTTCTCCATCCAATTATTAAGAAGCTTTTCCAGACCCAGTTACAATAGCAGTCTGCTCCTCCATCCCGTGATTGAGAAGCTGTTCCACACCCTGTTACAGAAGCAGACTGCTTCTCCATCCAGTTATTGAGCAGCTGTACCTGCCCTGGTATAGCTGCAGTCTGTTCCGCCATCCAGTTATTGAGCAGATGTTCCAGACCTGTTACAGCAGCATTCTGCTCCTCCATCCAGTTATTGAGAAGGTGTTCCAGCATCCAGTTATTGAGAAGGTGTTCCAGACCATGTTATTGCTGCAGTCTGCTCCTTCATCCAGTTGTTCAGAAGCTGTTCCAGACCCAATTACAGCAGCAGTCAGCTTCTCTATCCAGTTATTGAGAAGCTGTTCGAGACACAGTTACAGCAGCAGTTTGCTCCTCCATCCAGTTATTGAGAAGCTGTTCCAGACCCTGTTACAGAGGCAATCTTCTCCATCCAGTTATTGAGAAGCTGTTCCAGACCCTGTTACAGAAGCAATCGTCTCCATCCAGTTATTGAGAAGCTGTTCCAGACCCAATTACAGCAGCAGTCTGCTCCTCCATCCAGTTATTGAGAAGCTGTTCCATACTGGTGGGGCGATGATTCATCTGGGAATGCAGTGATAGCTAATTCCACAGTACCACTGCTGTCACAGCTGCACAGGGGGGCGGTGGTTGTAGGAGAAGAGTGTAAGGGCAATAATAGTAAAATGTTCATTTGTCAGTGGAGCAGACAGGCCACATATATCATTCCATTATGAAATGTTGCCAACATGGTGCAGAGTCAAGGTTTTAACTGAGCGGCTGCAGGGGATGATGGGGGGAGTGAGTGAACAGTCAAAGGCTGTGGTCCATTATTGTACCAATGATATCGGAAGAAAGATGGATCAGGCACTGCAGGTAGATTGTAGAGAGCTAGGAGAGAGATTAAAAAGCAGGACCCCAAAAGTAGTAATTTCCGGATTACTCCCAACGCTACGTGTCAGTGATGAGTATGATCTTATACCTATTATGGAGGCATGGCTGAAATAAGAGCAGGTATGGTAGGTCAACATTTCTGCTGATATGATTTTTAGGCGGGAGAAAGAGGGGGATAAAAACGAGGGGAGGGGATACGTCCAATTGTTGATTAAAGAAACCATTGATGCTGAGGAGAGATAATATGCTTGATGGATCATCAATTCTAGACAGATGGAATCAATTGAACAATATAACCGCGGCGATCACACTGCTGGGAGAGTATTTAAGCCGCTGCCAGTCAGAATGAGAGAGAAGAACAAAATTGTTGGCAAAGTTATAGGGGAGGAATAGGAGTCGATTTCAACTACACTAATCTTAACTGGGATAGAATTAGTGCGAATTACATATAGGGGCAGAATTACTAAAATGCATTCAGGAGATCTTTATTTGCCGTTTTGTTGCCAGCCAAGGAAGGGAGGGGGCGATTCTGACTTAGTTTTAGTTAATGAAGCTGAGCAAATGGAAGGGGTATCAGTAGCAGAATATTTTGGTACTAGTGATCATAATTCAGTTAGATTTAGTGTAGTTATGGAAAAATACAAGTTTAGACAAGAAATAAATACTCTCAATTGGGGAAAAGCCAATTCTGTTCAGCAGAGATAGGATTTATCCAACGTTGATTGGAAACAGATATTTGAAGACAAACCTGTGCCAGAGTATTGGGAGGCATTCAAGGAGCAGATCCTCAGGTTTCCGAGCAATTACGTTCCCTTAAAGAAAGAGGGTTGGACTTGCAAATTCAGAGCCCCCTTGAAACCAAGGGGCTTACAGGGTAGGATAAAGGAAAATATGGGGCTTATGCCATAGCGATGCATCAATGCGTCAGAAACACTAGAAGATTATAGGAAGTGCAAACGTAAAATCAAAAAGGAAATTGGAAAGCAAAGTGAGTGCATGAAAATATTTTGGCAAGTAAAATCAACGAAAACCCAAAGTTTTATAAATATATTAAGAGCAAGACGATATCTAAAGATTGGGTAGGGCTCATTAGAGACCGTAAAGTAATGTATGTGCAGAGGTGGAATATTTGTTTATGGTTCTCAATGAATACTTTGCATTTTTTTACATAAAAGAGAGCGGCGATGCAGATCTTTCAATCGGGGGGGAGTTGGGGGGAGGAACGTAAAATATTAAATGAAATAAGCATAGTAAGAGAGGAAGTCTTATGCGGTTTAACAGCTTTGAAAGTGGAAAAATCCACAGGGCCACGTGGAATGTACCAAGGCTGTTAAGAGAAGCAAAAGAGGAAATAGCAGAGGGTCTGACCATAATAATACTCTCTGGCTACAGGTGTGGTGCCAGAGGACTGGAGGACTGCTATTGTCGTATCTTTGTTCAAAAAGGGAGAAAGGGATCGATGATCGATTACAGACCAATCAGCCTAACATCGGTTGTGGAAAGATTATTAGAAAAATTTCTGAGGAAAAGGATAAATAATCTTTTAGAAAGACTCGGTTTGGTCAAGGAAAGTCAGCATAGATGTTTTCAGGTAAGGTCCTGCATGACTAAATGGATTACATTTTCTGACATGGATTGTCCATAAGCGTAGCGCATTTGAGGTAGTGTAAATGGATCGTAGCAAGGATTTCGACAAGGTTACATATGGCAGACTGCTCATCAAAGTAAAATCCCATAAAGTCCAATGCAAAGTGGCAAGTTTGATCCAAAATGTTCCTGGGGGCAGCAAGCAAAGTGTAATAGGTATTTTCGCAACTGACAGGCTGTTCGAGTGGGGCTCCTCATGGCTCCTTGTTTTTTGAGGTATACATCAATGATTTGATGTGAATGAAGGAAGTATGATTAAAACGTTTTCAAATGACACAAGCATTAGCTGTGTGGATGATAATGAAGAAGAACGTTCTTAAATGCAGCTAGTTATCAATGAAGTGGTCACGTGGGCAGAATCGTGGTGAATGGAATTCAATACGGAGAAGTATTAGGTAATGTATTTGGGGATGGCTAACACTGCAAGTGAATACATATTAAATGGTAGAGCACTGAGAAGTGTACTCTTACAAACGGAGTGTTTAATGTATGTCCACATACCCACGAATGTAGCAGCACAGGCAGAAAAGTGCGTTAAGAATGCATCCGGAATAGTTTCCTGAATTGACGAGGCATAGAATATAAGAGCAGGGAGGTTACGCTTGAACTGTATCAAACAGTTAGGCTACAGCTGGAGTACTACGTAAAGTTCTGGTCACCATATTACAGGAAACACGTGATTGCACGAGACAGGGTACGTAGGAGACTTACCAGGCTGTGGCTTGGAATGGGGAATTTTAGCTGTGGGGAAAGATTAGACATGCTGGTTTTATTTTCTCTGGAACATAGGAGTCTGAGGGGAGAAGTTGTTCATGTGTTTAATTAGGAGGTGCCGAGATAAGGTGGATCGGAAGGATCTTTTTCCCTTAGCAGAGGAGGTCAACAACGAAGAGGCAAATCTTTAAAGTAATTGGTAGGTGATTTAGTGGGGAGTGAGAGGAAATTTCTTCACCTAGATTATGGTGGTGCTGATTGGGGGAGGGGTCGTGAGAGGGGAATTGTCCTTGATCGCACTGCCTGAAAGGGTGGTAGGTGCAAAAACGGTCACCACATTTCGAAAGTATTCGGACGTGTACCTGAAGTGCCGTAACCTACAGGTCTGTGGATCAAGACGTAGAAAGTTGGATAATGTTTGATAGCTCTTTATTGGACGGTGTAAACGCGACGGACAGAAATGGCCTCCTTCTGTGCTGTAAATTTCCGTGATTCCATGATAAGATGAATAGAAAAAGTGGACGTGAAACAGCTCATTGAAGGTAACTCAGTGTCGGAGCAGTGGGAGGCATTCAAGAAGGAGATACCAGTTCAGTGTCACCATATTCCTGGAAAGAAAAACGGCAACAGTGCCACATCTGGAGCCGCCTGGATAACAACGTGCATAGAGTGAAAGATAAGGCAAAGAGAGGAAGCGTTTTTCAGCTATCGGGCGCCCAGTACTGCAGAAAGCCTCGAGGTGAAATTAAAAATGAATTTTGGAATGAAAAGAGAAAGCATGAAAAATACTGGCACTTTGAATCAAAGAAAACCCAGAGATATTTCACAATTGCATAAATAACAAGTGGATAACGACGGGCATAATATGGCATTTAGCGACCAAAATGGTCATCTATGTGTGGATGTGGGGTATGTGGGAATGGACTTAACGAAAGTATTGCAGCGGTTTAATAAAGGAGGGCGACGATGCCAGCGTTAAAGGTAAGGAAGAAGAGAATGTAATATTGGATTGGATAAACATAGTAAGCGAGCAATGATTAAGGGGTTTGGCATCTACAAATGTAAATAAATCTCCAGGACGCAATGAAAGATAAGCAAATGGCGAAATTGCAGAGGCTCTGACGATCATTTGAGCAACCTCCCTTGGTGCAGGAGAGGGAAAAAAAACATTGGATCACTGTTAACGTTGTACCATTATTTAAAAAGGGAGAAAGTGAAACAGCGAATAATTAAAGACAGTTAGCTTAATCCTGGTGATGGGAAAATGATTGCAATCAACGCTAAGGGACAGTATAAACCTTCATTTTGAAAGCATCGAATTGTTAAGGGAAGATCGTGCCTGACTTATTTAATTTAATTTTTTGAGGAGGTAACAAAGAGTTCCAATACGGGCAGTGCATTTTAAGTAATCCACATAGATTTTAACAAACCTTTTGACAAAGTCTCACATGGCAGCCTGATCAAAAAACTAAAAGCCCATTGTATTTAAGGGATTGTGGCAAATCGAATCGACAATTGGCTCAGTGGGAGGAAGAAAATGGTTCATGTATGCTTTTGCGAATGGAAGGCTACTTCCAATAGGGTTCGTAGGGTTCAGTTCTCGGTACCTTGTTTTCTGTAGTTCACATTAATGATTTAGACATAAATGTAGGGAGCATGGTAAAGAAGTTCACAAAAGATACAAAAATTGTCTGCGTGTTTGACAGTGAGGAAGGAAGTTTAGACTGCAGGAAAATATCGATTGACCAGTCAGTTGGGTAGAAAAGAGAAACATGGCAATCATTGCAGGGAAGTGTGAGCTCATACAATTTGTGAGGTGCAACAAGGCAATGGAATACACTCAAAGTAGCAGGATACTGAGAGGTATGGAAGAACAAAGGGACCTTCGAGTGTATGCCCTCTGATCCTTCAAGTTAGAGGACAGGTCGATTATGTAGCTCAAAAGACCGATGGAATCCTTTACTTTATTAGCCAAAGGATAGAATGTAAGAGCAGGGTAGTTACGGAACAACTGCAAAAGAATAGTTAAGGCATAGCGAGGGTGCTGCTGCAGTTCTATTCACTACATTACAGGAAACATTTGATTGCACTCGAGAGGGCACAATGGACATTACGAGGATGTTGAATAGACTGGAAAATTGAAGCTATGAGGAAAGATTGGATGAACGATGTTTTATTTTAATTGGAATTGAGGAGGCTGATGAAAGATTCAATTGAAGTGCATGAACTATGAGGGCACTAGATAGAATGGGTAGCAAGGACATTAGAATGAGTATTTGCCTTAGGTGAGTGATCAAAAACCAGGCGCATCGATGCAATTAGTTTGTATCATGATTAGAAAGGAGATAAGGGGAATAAATTTATCCAGATGATGATGGGTGTCTGGAACTCACTAGCTGAAAGGATGGTAGACGCACAACCCCGCACCATTATTAATAACGTTCTTGGAAGCGCACTTAAAGAACCGTATCCTACAGGGCTAAGGGCCTCGTGTTGAAGGTCGGTTTAGGGCTGTTAGCTATTTGTCGGCGGGCAGAGACACAATGAGAGAAATGGCTTCACTTAGTGTCGTATTATTTCTATTATTCTATCAGGAGAAAGAGATAGAAAGTTTCAGAGATTTAGAAAGGGAATTCCAGAGCCAACAGCCCAGGCAGCTGAAGGTACGGCCATGAATGGTTGAGTGATTATAATCAGGGATGCTCAACGAGACAGAATTAGAGGAGTGAAGATTTGTCAAGGATTTATGGAGCTGGAGGAGAAGACAGAGATAGGGCGGAGCGAAGAAATCGAGCGGTTTGAAAGCAAGGAGATTTTATTATCGATGAGGTGCTTAACCGGGAGTGAATGTAGATCAGTTAGCACAGGGGCGATGGGTGAAAGGGCTTAGTGCCACTTAGGATACAGGCAGTCTATTTTCTTGATGACCACAAGTTTTCATAGTGTAGAACGTGGGTGGCCACCCAGGAGTGCATTGGAATAGTCCATTCCAGGGGCAACAAATGCATGGATAAGGATTTTAATAGCAGACTCGCTGAAGCTCGGTTTGAGACAGCTGATGTTACGCACGTGGGATACTCCATAACTCAGAGGTAAAAGGTTGGCAACCAGCGAGGAATGATTTGGTTGCATGCAGTCTTAGGTTTAGTTTAATGGACTGTAATTTATGTTATGGGATTGAGGAGCATTTGGATGGAAGTCAAGAAGCAAAGAAACTTCCTGACGGCAGCAGAAAAGCTGTCGAGGAGGAAGTGCACGGAATGGAGATTAACTTTGGAATTCTCGTTTCTCAATCATTGAACGGTTCACAGCCGTTAATTTGTTTGGAGTGCAAGGAATGTGTACAGTTGTGGTCTCATAACCTCAGGAAGGATAGAGAGGGAGGAAGGAAGTTTCACCAGACTGATTCCTGGGATCTTGCGATTGTTCGATGACAAGAGATTGAGTAGACCATGAATATATTCGCTCGAGTTTAGAATAATGAGAGGTGAACTCATTGAAATATGCAACATTCTTACAGTGCTTGACAGCATAAATGCAGAGAGGACATTTTACTCTGTCTTGCGAGTCGAGAACCAGGGGGCACTGTCTCAGAATAAAAGATCTGCTATTTAGGAGTGAAATCAGGAGAAAAGTTTACACTCAGAGGATGGTGAATGTTTTGAATTATATACACCATAGGGCTGTGGAGGCTCAGTCTTTGAATATATACATGTCAGCGATCGATAGATTATGGGATATTAAGGATAGTAAGGGATATGGGACAGTGCAGGAATAGATTTGAGGTAGAAAATCAGCCATGATCTCATTGAATAGCGCAGCAAACTCGAGGGGCCGAATGGCTGAATCCTGCTTCTAATTCTTATATCGTTTTGAAAGAAATGGAAATCAAAACTATCACGTTGTTTAATCATTAATTGTTCCCATTAGTCTCACACTTCGTCCAAACTCACCCTGGACTATGGCCCATGAGCGAACATCAGTCCATCGTTCCCAAGAAGGTCACTGATCACATCTCCTCTGGGGATCTTCCCACATGGCCGCTAACCTCATAGTTCCCCAAACCCGCGCAGCCAGTTACAAACATCGCTTCAGCCTGTTCGCGCCCTATAGAACTGATGTCTCCCTGTTTCAACTCTATTTTGCTCCCCTTGCCTTACCTGTTCCCACCGAGTTGGACATTTGGAATAGTCTGATGCAATAAAGCAGAGACGGCATGGTTTTCTGAAAGGGAAATCATGCTTGACAAATTTGCTGGAGTTCTTTGAGGATGTAACGAGCAGATGGATAAGGAGGAACCAGTGCACGTGGTATAATTATATTTCTAGAAGGCATACGATAAGCTGCCACATAATAGGTTGCTGCACAAGATAGAAGCTCATGGATTTGGCGGTAATGTATTAGCATTGGCTAAATAACAAAAAACAGAGATTCGGAATAAATGGGGCATTGTACGGTTGGCAAAGCTGACTAGTGGGGTGCCGCAGTGTCAGGTTACTGAGTCTTGAACGATTTACAGTCTGTATTAATGATTAGATGAAGGGACCGAGTGTAATTTAGCCACGTTTGCTGATGATATCAAGATGGTTGGGAATGCAAATTGTGAGGAGGACATAAAACATCTGCAAAGGGAGATAGGCAGCCAATGAGTGGCAAACCTTTGGCAGGTGGCGAATCATGTGGGATATTGTGAGATTATCCACTTTTGCAGAAATAACAGGAAAGCAAATTATAATTTATGTTCAGAAAAATGGCAACGTGCTTCAGTACAGAGAGACGTGGGGAGCCTTGTGCATGAAACACAAAAAGTTAGTATTCAGGTACAGCAATTAATCAAGAGTGCAAATGGAATGTTCACGTTTATTGCAAGGAGGATAAAGTATAAAAGCAGAGAAGTCCCGCTACAAATTTACAGGTTATTAGTGAGGCTACATCAGGAGTACTGCACACAGTTTTGGTATCCTTAGTTACAAAGATATACTTGCATTGGAGGCTGGACAGAGAAGGTTCACCAGACTGATTTCGGAGATGAGAACGTTGACTTATGAAGATAGGCTGTGTAGGTTGGACCTATACTGATTGCAGTTCCGAAGAATGACAGGTGATGATATTGAAATTGGTTAGAAAATGAGAGGGCTCGAAAAGGTGATGCAGAGAGGATATTTCCACTCATGGGGGAAACTAAAACGAGAGGACATAATCTCAGAATATCGAGCCGCCCATTTAAAACTGAGATTATAACTTTTTTTCTCAGAAGGTTGTAAATCTATGGAATTTTCTGCCCGAGTGAACTGCGAAGGTTTCGTCATCATACATATTTAAGGCGGGGATGGACATATGTTTGAGCAATAAGAAACCAAAGGGTTATGGTGTGCGTGCTGGGAAGTATAGCTTAGTCCATGAGCAGATGAGCCATGATCAAATACGTTGACAGAGTGGGCTCCAGGGGACAAATGGCCTACTTCTTCTCCTATTTTTTATGTTCTTATGGTATAAAACGATAATTTGATACCGAGCCACATCAGGAGAAATAAGAATAGATGAGCAAAAGCTTTGTCTCAAAGCTAGGTTTCAAAGCGCCCTAAAGTAGTGGAGAGAGGTGGAGAGGTTTGCTCGGAATTCGAGAGATTAGGGCTCAGGCAGCTGAAGGGATGACCAGCGATTGTTGAACGATTGTAATCAGGGATACTCAAGATGGCAGAATTAGAAGAGTGCCTATATCTCCAGTGGTAATAGGGATGGAGGAGATTAATAGCATTGGGAGGGGCGAGGACATGACGGGATGTGAAAACAACAATGAAAATTTTGAAATCCAAGCATTGCTTCAGCGCGAGCCAATATCGGTGAGCGAGCATCAGGCTGCTGGGTGAATGGGATTGATGCGAATTTGGATACAGCCAGAGTGTTTTGGGATAACCTCAAGTTTACGTAGGGTAGATCGTGGGAGACCAGTAAGGAGTGCGTTGGAGATATCCTGATCTATTCTTATTTGTCCTGGACTGACTCGGTATGAAATTATCGTTTTATACCATAAGAACATAAAAAATACGAGAAGAAGTAGGCCATTTGGCCCCTCGAGCCCACTTTGCCAATGTATTTGATCACGGCTCATCTGATCATGAACGAAGCTATACTTCCCATCAAGTGCACCAGAACCCTTTGCTCGCTTATCGCTCAAAGATTTGTCCATATGAACAAGTAAGAAAAAACGAAGGCATGGTCAGGATTTCAGGAGCTGATGGGTGAAAGTAGCGGCGGTGAAGCGTGATGTTACGGATGGGGGACACTCCTCAAGGAGACATTTCGGGGGCAAACGTTTGGCACCGACAGGGGAGGGAATTGGTGCAATGCAGTCAGCGACATAGATTAAGAGCCTTAGCTGTGGTTTAATTTAATTAAATTCGGAGATTTTATGTGGAGGTCCAGATGCAAAGAGATTTTCCGAGGGCAGCAGAAAAGCTGGAAAGGAGGAGGTGAGGAAACGGTTTGATAGTGGTTGGACTTCCCGACTTCTTGTATTTCAATCAGTGAATGGTTCACATCCGTTGTTGGAGTGTAAATAATGGAATTGAAATAAATATAATCAGGGGCTGAATCTATCACTATCGTCATTACATTAATGTTAATTGCAGTACTATGTGACTTAAATAATAAGACTCTGATTCTTATGTCAATCAGAAAGTTACCTGAAGTTTGGAGATTCGAGTCTTGTCCTGGATGCATTATACGCTAGTATATTTTAACTTTATAAAACGAAACCACGAGTCCAATCATTAGGTTGATGAATGGTTGACGAACAGCGGTGTACATAAAATGAGATATTTCACATCTCTCAAGAAAAATATATTCCACTGAGGAGGAAACGGAGAAAGAGTAAAGATAGCCTTCCATGTCTAACAAATGAAATAAAGAACGGTATCCAATTCAAAATATGACATACAATATGACCAAAACTAGTGGGAGGTAGAAGATTGGAAAGCGTTTACAAGCCAACAAAGAATGACAAAAAATGATTAAGAATGGGAAGATAGACTAAGAAAGTAAACTAACACGAAATATAAAAACACATAGCAAGAGTTTCTATAGGTATATAAAAATGAAAATTGTGGCTCGTTTAAATGTTGGTTTCTAAGAGGACGAGATCGGGGAATTAGTAATGGGAAACATGGAGATGGCAGAAACTCTGAACAAATATAGTGTATTATTCTTTACGGTAGAGGACACTAATAATATGCCAACAATGGATAGTCAAGGGGCTATAGAGGGGAAGGAACTTAACACAATCACATTCAGTAAAGATGTGGCACTAAGTAAGCTAATGGTACTAAAGGCAGATAAGTCCCCTGCACCTTATGGCTTGCATCCTACGGTCTGAAGAGAAGTAGCGGCAGAAATAGTGGATGCATTGGTTGTAATTTACCAACATTCCCTGGATTCTGGGATGGTCTCAGCAGATTGGAAAACAGCAAAAGTAACACACCTATTTAAAAAAAGGCGGCCTATCAAAACGCAAATAATTATAGACCAGTTAGCCTAACTTCTGTGGATGGGAAGATGTTGAAGTCCATTATTAAAGAAGCAGCAGCAGGAAATTTGGAGATGCAAAATTGTGTCAGGCAGAGTCAGCATGAATTCATGCAGGGGAATTCATTTTTGGCACATTGGCTAGATTTCTTTGAGGACGTAAGGAACAGGGTGAATGAAAGGGAACCAGTAGATGTGGTGTATATGGACTTCTAGAAAGCCTTTGATAACGTGCGACGTAAAATATTACTGCGCAAGATAAAAGTCCACGTGCTAGGCGGTAATATAGTAGCATTGATAGAGGATTGCTGTATGAACAGAAAACACACAGTAGGAATAAATGGTTCATTCTCTGGATGGCAATCTGTAACCAGGGGGGTGCTGCACGGGTCAGTGCTGGGCTCAAACTATTTAAAATCTATATTAACGACTTTGAGGAAAGTAGCGAGTGTAACATAGCTAAGTTTGCCGACGATACAACGATGGGAGGAAAAGCAATGTGTGAAGAGCACACAAAAAATATGCAAAAGGAAATAGGCAGGCTAAGTGAGTGGGCAGATGGAGTAAAATGTTGGAAAGTATGAAGGCAGCATAACTTAAGAGCTATTTATTATTTAAATGTAGAATGATTGCAAAGTGCAGCCGGAACTGGGGGTACTTGTGCATGAATCAGAAAAAGAGAAGTGTGCAGGTACAGCAAGTGATCAGGAAGGCCAATGTAATCTTGGCCTTTCTTGCAAAGGCGATTGGAGTATAAAAGCTGGGATGTCTTGCTACAGTAGTACAGGGTATGTGTGAGGCCACACATGGAATAATGCGTGCAGTTTTGTTTTCCATATTTACGCAAGGATATATTCGTTTTTGAGGCAGTTCAGATAAGTTTCAAAAGGTTGATTCCAGAGATGAGGAGGTTGACAAATGTGGAAAATTTGATTCGTGTGGGATTCAGAATAATGAGAGGTGAGCTTTTCGAAACGTTTGAGATTACGTGGGGGCTTGGCAAGGTGGAGGCAGAGAGGATGTTTCCACTGATCGGGCAGACTAGATCGAGATGGCATAATCTTAGAATCAGAGGCCGCCCATTGAAAACTGATGTGAGGAGAAATGTCTTATTTCAGTGGGTAGTGGATCTGAGGAATTCGCTGCCTTAGAGAGCTGTGGAGGCTGGGTCATTGAATATATTTAATGCGGAGATAGACATATTTTGGAATGTTAAAGGTTTAAAGGATTATGGAGAGCGGGCAGGGAAGTGGAGCTGAGTCCATAAGCAGAGCAGCTATGATTGTATTGAATGTCGGAGCTGGCTGGTGTGGCCAAATGGACGACTCCTGCCCTAATTTCTTATGTTCCTACGTTCTCATTTTGTTCATGTTCGAAAGAAACTTTGGAATTCCTACAGCATCAAACCACAGATTGCAACTGAGATAAACGCAGCGAGAGTTAGCTGCAGAATCGAGTCAGATGGTGGAATAGACAAGATGATGGTTGGATCCAAAACAGCCTCCGAATCCAAAAGTCAGTGACAGGTAGCTGACTGAAATTAGTCAGTGCAGGCAAGCCGGTAAAGTTGTGGTTTGGCTCCGTGACTTAAGTGGTCAAAACACTTGTCTAATTAACACGACAGTCTTGGGTTCGACAATCAATGTGGCCTCATTTTTTTTCACTACGCACAATGGGCGAAATTCTTCCCGCGTGAAAGGGTTTTTAAATATAACTATCGCAGCACCAGTTTCCATTCTGGATTGACACTCTAATCGCTACAGGGTGTCGGTGGAATTCCACCGGTGCCATAATTTCTGGTGGGGCTAATTTTTACTTGATCAATATAATCCAGCAGTGCTGTTTATGACTTTGTTTTTTCAAAACAAACTTGCAGTAACTGATGTAGAGTGCCGTGATCGTATACTGGTTAGTACTCTCCGTTGTAGCAGCAGCAACCTCGGTTAAAATCCGAGTTATGGTACAGTTTACTTTTTATCTTTTGTCCTCTCCGGCAACTGCTGATGGAACATAGCAGAACATCAATCATTACTTTCTTGAACAAGTATTGTTTTGTTGCCAGTAGAAACCTGTATACTCTTTCAAACGGGCCTGATTTCTCAGCTTTTTCTGCCTTCCAGAAACAATAGCCCTTTCCTTAAAATGCTTCCTTCAATAACTGTAATGGCGGCAGCAGTGACTGCGTGGGTTAATGGAAAAGGCGCCTGACTTCAATACCAAAGAAGTTCTGTCGTGGGCATTTAATTCCCCCGGACAATCGTTTATTTTTCTCTGCATGGAAACTGTTTCACTACATAACATTTCTGGCGCTGCCTCACCTGAAGCAAGAAAAGGCTTTTACTGACAGACGCTAGTTGTACTCTTTCAACATTGTTGCAACTTGGTGCATGGGCAGGACAAGCGTTGAGTTCCGTTTTTCGCTAGGGATTGCTGTTTGGATGCAAAAATCAGAAAGCTGAGAGACTGATTACACTCTTGCAGCCAAACGTGGTGGCCGACACGATCAGGCAAAAGTCTGCTAATGCATTGTGCGCTACATGCGCGGATGCGAATATAATCCTCATTGATATTGCCTTCAACATTTAATGATTCAGTTTGTTTTGTTAATCGCTTAAGCTTAATGTCCACATTCACCTGTTGCTCCAAATATGCTATTATCAGGTCATGTCATTTCACAAATTACTAATATTTATATTAAAAGGAAAATAAATTGTAGGATTATGGGGAGTGGGACTAATTTGATAGCTCTCTCATGGACACAGCACAGGCAGGATGGGCTTTGAATTTAAAACTTTACCGACAGAATATGAGATTTGAATACGTAATGAGTTGCGTTGTTTCTTATTATCGGAGGCTTGTTGGTCTCCCGATTTGATTCTCGCTTTGGGATTTTCAGCTTTGAAATGCGACAGATCCTGTGTGCAATTCCCTGACTATTGTCTCAAGGGTTTAGTCAAAGATCACATTTTCACAGCCGAAAGGCACTGCAGAAAAGATTAATAATTTAAATTAAAATGTATGAATTTGCACGTATTTAGTACATCGTTCGAAATCACACAGCTTCACAGGAGCAACGTTAAAACCAACCAATTGAGTAAAGTTATTGGATTCCGGGTGTCTGCGGCTCTGTGTCTCATTGAATGTGTTACACACGTGGCAGGTGTGAAGAGGCAGAGCATGATGAGCAGAAGTTCAAAGAGCGGGAGCAGAGAGGATCGGCTAGTTACAGAGCGGGAGCAGAGATGAGCGACTGTTACAAAGCAGGAGCAGAGCTGATTGGCAGTGCCTTGTTCTGGACCTGTGAGGTTTTCGAGCAGTTGCTGAAGAAATTGTTTTTTAGCATCTGAAGTACTTTGCTGTGCATAATTGTGCTTCACTTTGTATTAAAACAAATGCAATGATTAATTGCGCTAGCTTGTTGATTAAATACAAAAGCTGCTATGTATGTAACTGTGTTATACTTGCCATCAGATGACGCGACTGCTGGATTCCTAGTGGTTATCTGCAGACAAGGGCAGGGCCAGTGTACAAGATTGGCTGCCATGCTGTTTAGGCACTCTGGAGATTCAATAAAGAATTGTTATGAAGTAAGCAAAGGAAAACATGCTCTCTCTCGTCCACCTGGATCTAATTTATCACTTGCAAACCCGGCGACACCGGCAGAACATGTACCACGAACACGTGGCTGTTTCACGTGACATTGATGCTAACGACCCTCGATTTTTCCTGAATTACGGTCATGGTTCCAAGTGGATTGCTGGCACTGTTTTTGCCAAGGAAGGGAATAGTGTGTTTATAGTCAAACTGTTAAATGCCGAAACGTGCAGAAAGCATTTAGATCAGACCAAGTTGCGATTTACTGACAGCCAGGTACGACTTGAAGAGTACATCACCATCGACGATCCACCAAAACACACACAACCAGCAATTGAACTCGTTGGCAATCATGAGGATGAATCCACCGTTCCTGACAGTCCGGTCAGAGCAGCCGCGTTGCAGCGCAGAAATCGTCCGTCCAACTCACACGGGCCAGGGTTTGACCTTAGACGATTCACCAGGTGGTAAAATGCTCTGGACCGCCTCAACATGTAAATAACTTGTACCGAAGGTGGGAGTGATGGTATGCATATAACGATGTAATACTTGCCACCAGAGGGCGCGAATTTTGGAGTCCTAATGGTCCCCTGCAAACACGTGCAGGGCCAGTATAAAATGTTATCTGGCATGTTGCTCAGGCACTCTGGAGTTGTAATAAAGAAGTCGAAGGACACCATAAGTTTAGCTCCCTGTACTAAGACTCGTGGAGTTCTTCTGTATACGACAAAAACAAGGTAAGCTTTGGTGATTCAGGGGAAGAATAATCGCCTGACACGCGGGAGATATGGTTATTGTGCAAACAATAAACGTAACACATGCCTTATTAATTGTTGAAATATAAACTATAAATGTAAAATAAACTGTGCGAAAATTGATAGTAACAGATCACTTGATTCTGAGAATATTTATTTCACCAACAATGGAAAGCTCTTTTTTCAAAGTGATGCTGGCCCAATGAAAACGTGCGATGTTGACGTGATTGGAAGCCACTGTCTGATCTGGAATCAGAATCACTACCATAGCAGCACAAGGTCCAACGCCGTCAAGTGCAACCGCATCTATAGGAGGGGTATAAACAGGACATGCTGGCAATTCACAGACGGTCAGGCAATATCCGTGGGGAGCAAAACACAGTTTATGTTTCAGGTCCATGATGCTCCCTCAGAACATGTCTGCAGGAGGGTGCAGTGAGGAGCAGCTGTTTAAATATGGAGCAGAGAAGACGCGGGTCCGATTCCAGGTCAATCCCGATCCCTGGTTTTACTCATGAATTTCAATAAACAAATTACATTTAAAAAGTTACATGAAGCACTGCGCAAAGAAAACTCTCATTTATGGGTTTCAGCCCGTCATATCACGGTCTGTGACACTGCTCCATTTGCGATTTAATCCCGGTGCTACATATAGCGGCCAGACTGTGACGATGTTCATTCTGAAACAGTTCAGCTGTCGATCGTATGAAAGCTGACTGTTATAATTGCTCAATGCAGCAAAAGCATATATATAAAAATCCGCTTTTGACCAATCGGCATAATTTGATTCCGAAGTAGCACATTCTGTGTTTCAATTCTTTCACCGGTTTGGTGGGTTATTGTTCCAACAAAATGACTATGTCATCGTCTGGGCGATGGATCGCATCGACGTCCACATCACCCACGCCATGAAAAGAGCTGGTGACTGCTGCATGGGCCACAGCTAATCCACTCTGTTACTTAATTAATGTAGACTCAAAACAGCAGCGTGAACAGAAACGCTGGCGTAGGAAAACCAAAGCTTGATCACTCAAATACTCTACTAAGGAAGCCCTATTCAGACAACGCCCCACAACCAACTTCAGGAATTCCAGTCAACCGGAGGCACAAAGTGTCTGTAGTGCCTGGTCTGCATTCAAGGCCTCTCTACTTAACACCTGTGTCGAGACGCTTGGTAAATCCACCAGGAAACATCAAGACTGGTTCGACAAAAATAACCAGGTAATCCAGGAGCTAATAAGCCACACCACAAATGCAAGGCATTCTTGAACTGGAAGCAGATGCAAAACTCGAGAGCAAGAACGCAGTTATTTAGACATCTGGAGGCCGAGGTCCAAGATAAAACTAGCGATGTAATGAACAGATGAAGAAGAGAAATAACACAGGAGATCCAGCAACTTGCTGATAAACATCGTGTGAATGGATTCATTGGCGCAGTCAAGACCAACTACGGACCAAGCAGTGAAGTTTGCACCTCAATGAGGGCCAGGATCGGAACCGTACTTATCAAGGACAGAGAAGCAGTAAGTGCCCGCTGGAAGGCGTATTTCAAGATCTCTTAACAGAGACTCTCTCTTCGAAATAAGTGTCCTCGATTCCATCCGACAGCATGCTACCCACCTAGAACTCAGCATAACCACAGCCCTGCATGAGGTTCCAAAGGCCATCCGATAATTAAAGAACAACAAGGTATCGTGAGCACATGGATTCCCAGCTGCCGCACTAAAGAATGGCGGGGAATATCTGTTGGCGCGAATGCATGAAATAATTTCTCTCATTTTCAATGCGGAGAGCATGCCAGGGGATCTCGGAGAAGTTGTAATCATGGCCATCCTCAAGAGAGGTGATAAGTCCTATTGCGGTATTTACAGAGGAGTTTACCTGCTGTCTGCCCAAGGGAAAGTCATCCGAAGAATCCTCCTCAATCACATTCTCCAAGTGACTGAAGATTCGTGGTGCTGATTCAGCCCACGAAGGGGCACAGTGGTCATGATCATCACTGCGTGCCAACTTAAAGAAAAAGGCTGGGAGCAGCATCGAACACTGGACAGGACCGACTTTGACCACAAAAAGGCTTTCGACACCGTCACAGGTGAGGGATTATGGAGTGTCCTCTTCAACTTCAGCTGCTCTCAACTTGTTTTCATTATCCACCACCTGCTTCACGATGACATGCAAGCCATGATGCTGAACAACGGATCCACCACACACGTGCGAACCGGCGTCAAGCAAGGTTGAGTCATCATAACAACGCTCTTCTAGATTTTCCTTTCTGCAATGATCCATCTGACTCTCAATATGCTCTCCCCTACTTTTGAGCTAATCTACAGAATAAGTGTTAAATTGTTCAAACTCCATCACCTCCAGTCCAGATCCAAGGTCGTCCCACCATCAGCGATTCAATTATAGTATGCACAGGATGCTTGCGTCTGTGCACAGTGGAAGATCGAACTCCATACCTTTGTCAATACCAGCAGCGAAGCGTACGATGGCATGGGCCTTACATTAACCATCCATAAGACATAGGTTTTCGACCAACCTGCACCGCCATACAATAAAACCATATTATTAGCAAGAACCATGCCGAGGCCTTGGACAACGTGGACTATTTTGCATACCTCGGAACGCTAATGTCAACAAGGGAAGACGTCGAAGACAAAGTCCAACACCGCCTTCAGTGTGCCAGTGCAACGTTCTGTCAACTGAGGAAGAGAGTGTTCAATGAGCAGGATCTGAAGTCCGGAACCAAGCTCAATGCCTGCAGGGCTGTAGTGATGTTCCCCCTCCTCCATGCTTCACAGGCATAGCCTTTATAGAGCAGGCACTTCAAATCACTGGAGAATTAGCAACAATACTTCCTCGGAAAGTTCCTACAAATACATTGGCAGCATAGGAACAGCAACGGCAGAATACTCGCTCAGGCAAATATCTAAAGCATGGAAGCATTGACCACACTCCATCAGCTCTGATGGACAGGTGACTTCGTCCTCATGTTGATATTAATCTGCCAAAATAAGGTGCTCTACTCAGAGCACCAACAGGGCAAGCGTGTCCATGGTGGCAGAAGAAACTCTTCAAGGACATTCTCAAAACTTCCTTGAAAAATTATTGCATTCCCACCGACATCTGGGAATCTTTGGACTAAGACGGCTCAAAGTGAGGCACAATCATTTGAGAAGACGCCAAACACGTCATGTCTCTTCGCTGGAATCACACGGAATCCAAGCACAAACAGGGGAAGAAGCCCACGACAACCCAAGCACCACACCCTTCCGTCCATTCTATCACCGCCTGCCCAACTGGTGACAAAGACTGTGGTTCTCGCATTTCCTCATCACTCACCTGAGAAAAAATATTGTGAGGAAGCAAGTCATCCTCGACTCCGAGCGAGTGCGTAAGAGGAGACAAACAGGGGAAGACCGAAATAAATAGATGCATTCAAGGAAGTATATATACGCATACGAGTGCTGACATTGAAGGGGTTAGATGCAGATGGGAGGAAGCAGGCCCTTGCGGAGCATAAGCATAGACACTGACCTGATTGGCCGAATGGTAGTTTATGTGCTCAAAATACTTTGTATTACATTTTGTACATCAGTAACCTTTATATTTCCAATATAACTAACCCATACTCAATTCTGCCACTTTACTGATGTATGAGAGATTTTTCCTCTCCATGTGCTCTCTCTAACACACAGTGCCCACTGAACTTCCAATATACACAGCCATTTCCCAACATGGGATGGTTTCATTCTATGAATATAATTGCTGAATACTCAGTAAACATTCACGTTCCAATATGCGCAGCCCATGACCGGATATTGATTCATTTTTCAGATGGGAGAGATTTTTCTTGTGACTATAATGGTATTATTCCGTACCTGTTAATATTTCCAACATGTTGAGACAATGCCCAATATTGACTTTACTGTTATGGGAGATTTATCTTCTCAATATTCCGGCATTTAATGCACACTAACGTGGATGGTAATAGGGCAGTAAAGAAACAAAAGATGCTACAGAGAAGGTTTTTGTGGGAACAGCGGAATATTTCCTGCATCTGCTGCCCGAGAGCGGGAGCACTGGTTAAGCTAAGATTTATTGAACTTACTGTGGAGACCAGAAGGTTGTAAAGTGCCGAATGGAAAGATATGGTCCGCAACCCATTTACTCAGTACAGGAAGCCTGGTCAAGCCGGTTTGATTCCTGGACAATACAGAACACTGTACGGTTTGTATTCGGAATCATGGGACCAATACAAAAGCCAACTTCTCACATGTTTTCAGCGCTAGAAAAAACAAGCCTGACTGATATTCTCGGCAGTCGATGTTTCATGAGGATGGAGGGTTGAAGCTAAATGTAAGTTTCTCCCAAATCAGCGAGCTCATGAATACAGAAAGCCAAATGTCAAGGTGCTGCATTGGCCGTAATCGAAAATGGGTAGAAGACATTCAATGAGACACAGAGACGAATACAGCTGGAAACATTTAATCTTACTGAGTAAATTGAATTTCATGTCGCTCCTGTGCAGATCTGGGATTTCAGTAGACGTGGGAAAATCGCACGAGATCAAGTAAATTTAATTTAAAATATTTATGTTTTCTGGAATGTCGATCGGAGTTGAAAAACTAATTTTTGACTAATATTGAGCCTCGTTCGTCCACGGTTTGAATCTGGACTGCTTGAAACTCAGCTGTAAAATCCCGAAAGGCAGAATCATGCCCATAAAGCAAAGCAACCGCTTATTGCAATTTCAGATTCTGAAGAAGCAGCAGTATGTTATTCGGCCCATCGTGCCTGTGCTGGCTCTCTGAGAGTCCCACACCACTTGGCCCAACAAAGGTTACCCCTTTAAAGTAAATAGTAATAATTTGAGTCGTGATATGAGTGGAATGTAGCATGGTTTCGATATAAAGGTGAATTTCGACATGAGGTTTAAGGTTAATGACAAAATAAGACAAATATCGAATTTTTAATGCAATAATGACAAAAATGGGATTTGAAGCCACCCGTGCAGAGCACAATGATTTATAGATCATCACCTTCACCTCTCAACGTTTAAAAATGTCAACGTGTGGGAGGAATTGGAGAGTGAATCAAGAGAACCACAAGAAGGTCACACAGCAGCCTCGAGGATTTCACTCTGACCATGGATTTGTTGCGGACTACACGGATTTTTTGCTGTTAAATATTAATAAAATGCAATGTTTATTTGCAGCTGTTATATTTCTATCATATTACAGTTATCGGCAATTAGAAACAGGAGGGGGCCAATCAACCCTTACGCCTGTTCTGCCATTTAAGTATGTGACGGCTGATATATGTCATTTGCCCGTGATAATTCCATAAATGTTAATATTCTCTCCGAACAAAATTCTACAAATCTGCATTTTGAAATTGTCATTTGATTCTCAGCCTCAAAAGCTTAGTAGAGAAGAGAGTTCCAGATTTCCGCTACCTTCTGTGTGAGAAACTGATTCCTCACTCATCACTGAATGTGATATTTATAATTTTACAGTTTTCCGCTATTGAGCTGGACACTCGCACCAGAGTGAATAATTTATCTCTACCTGACAGCAATTCATTTCCAGCACGTCCTGAAGTCCACTCCCCAGAACATTAACTGTTCCTCTGATCCTGTCTCTCGCTTTCAGATTTTGAGCTCTTGCCTCTCTACCTGCTGATTCTTTGCGCCCAATATTAGCAGATGAGTATTTGACCGGGGTATAAATTTAATGTAGTTGGTAGAAGGATTCGATGGCTGATAAGGAAGCATTTCTTCACCAAGACAGATCTGGGAGTCTGGAACTCACAGTCTGAATGGATGGCAGATGCGGAAAACATCATCACATTTTTAAAAATTACTTGGATGTGCACTGAAAGAGCAGTCATCTGCCGATCCCTATCCCTACCGCTGTAACCCATCCATGCACCGCCTATTCCTATTGCTATCTTTGCAAATCTTCCATGGCAGCCTAACCCCTATGCCTTCCACTGCAACCGATCCACGGAAATCTTATTCTTATCCCTATCGCTATAATCCATCCATGGACAGCCGATCTCTATCACTACGGCTGAAACCCATCCATTGACCGCCTACCCATATCGCCATCACTGTTACCCATCCATGGAACGCCGATCCCAATCCCTATCACTGTAACTCATCCATAGACCCCCTACCCCTATCCCCATCATTGTCACCCATCAATGGAGCGCCTATTCCTATCCCTATCTCTGTAAATTGTCGTTGGACAGCTTGACCCTATGCCTAACGTTGTAACCCATCCATGGGCCGCATATTGCTATCCCTATCTATGTAAACAATGCATAGACTGCCAACCCCTATCCCGATCGCTGCAATCCTTCTATAGACCGCCTATTCCATTCACTATCTGTAACCCATCCATCGATCACCTGCACCTACCCCCATCACTGTAACCCATCCACCCATCCATGGATTGTCTCTTCCTATACCTAACTCTGCAATCCTTCCATGGACCATCTATCACCACCGCTTTCGCTGAGGCCCATTCATGGACTGCATATCCCAATCTGTATCTCTGCAACCAATTCATGGAGTGCCTGTCCCTGTCCCTATCGCTTAACCGCATCCAGGGACTGTCTAATCCTATCCCTTGCGCTGTAACCCAACATGGCCTGCCTATTCCTATTCCGATCTCTGTAACGCATCCATGGACTGTCTATTCATATCCTTAACGCTGTGACCACTCCATGGACCGCCTCGTCCAATACCAATCTCTGCAATCTATGCATGGACTGCCGATCCCTATGCCTATCTCTTTAATCCATCCATGGATTGCGCATCCCTAACACTATCACTGTAACCCACCCATGGACTCGCTATTCCTTATTTAATGCTGTGATCCGTCCATTGTCCACCTATAACTCTCCCTATCGCTGTAACGCATCCACGCACAGTCTATCTGCATCCCTACTGCTCATATCCATGGATTGACTACTGCTATCCCTATCTCTGTAACTCATCCATGGACCTCTTAATCCTATCCATATCGCTTACAGCCATCCACGGACTGATGATCCCTATCCCTGTACATCATCCATGAGCTACCTGCTCCGATCACTATTTCTGTAGCCCATTCATGGACCGCCTATTTCTATACCTATTGCTGTGACTGATGCAATGACTGCCTATCCCGATCTCTGTAACCCATCCATTGGTCACCTGACATAGAAACATTGAAACATAGAAAATAGGTGCAGGAGTAGGCCATTCGACCCTTCTAGCCTGCACTGCCATTCAATGAGTTCATGCCTGAACATTCAACTTCAGTACCCCATTCCTGCTTTCTCGCCATACCCCTTGATCCCCCTAGTAGTAAGGACCTCATCTAACTCCTTTTTGAATATATTTAGTGAATTGGCCTCAAAAACTTTCTGTGGTAGAGAATTCCACAGGTTCAACACTCTCTGGGTGAAGAGGTTCCTCCGCATCTCGGTCCTAAATGGCTTGCCCCTTATCCTTAGACTGTGACTTCTGGTTCTTGACTTCCCCAACATTGGGAACATTCTTCCTGCATCTAACCTGTCGAACCCCGTCAGAATTTTAAATGTTTCTATGAGGTCCCCTCTCATTTTTCTGAACTCCAGTGAATACAAGCCCAGTTGATCCAGTCTTTCTTGATAGGTAAGTCCCGCCATCCCGGGAATCAGTCTGGTGAACCTTCGCTGCACTCCCTCAATAGCAAGAATGTCCTTCCTCAGGTTAGGAGACCAAAACTGTACACAATACTCCAGGTGTGGCCTCACCAATGCCCTGTACAACTGTAGCAACACCTCCCTGCCCCTGTACTCAAATCACCTTGCTATGAAGGCCAACATGCCATTTACTTTCTTAACCGCCTGCTGCACCTGCATGCCAACCTTCAATGACTGATGTACCATGACACCCAGGTCTCTTTGCACCTCCCCTTTTCCGAATCTGTCACCATTCAGATAATAGTCTGTCTCTCTGTTTTTACCACCAAAGTGGATAAGCTCACATTTATCCACATTATACTTCATCTTCCATGCATTTGCCCACTCACCTAACCTATCCAAGTCGCTCTGCAGCCTCACAGCATCCTCCTCGCAGCTCACACTGCCACCCAACTTAGTGTCAACCGCAAATTTGGAGATACTACATTTAATCCCCTCATCTAAATCATTAATGTACAGTGTAAACAGCTGGGGCCCCAGCACAGAACCTTGCGGTACCCCACTAGTCACTGCCTGCCATTCTGAAAAGTACCCATTTACTCCTAATCTTTGCTTCCTGTCTGACAACCAGTTCTCAATCCATGTCAGTACACTACCCCCAATCCCATGTGCTCTAACTTTGCACATCAATCTCTTGTGTGGGACCTTGTCGAACGCCTTCTGAAAGTCCAAATATACCACATCAACTGGTTCTCCCTTATGCACTCTACTAGAAACATCCTCAAAAAATTCCAGAAGTTTTGTCAAGAATGATTTCCCTTTCACAAATCCATGCTGACTTGGACCTATCATGTCACCTCTTTCCAAATGCACTGCTATGACATCCTTAATAATTGATTCCATCATTTTACCCACTACCGATGTCACGCTGACCGGTCTATAATTCCCTGTTTTCTCTCTCCCTCCTTTTTTAAAAAGTTGGGTTACATTGGCTACCCTCCACTCCATAGGAACTGATCCAGAGTCAATGGAATGTTGGAAAATGACTGTCAGTGCATCAACTATTTCCAAGGCCACCTCCTTAAGTACTCTTGGATGCAGTCCATCAGGCCATGGGGATTTATCGGCCTTCAATCCCATCAATTTCCCCAACACAATTTCCCAGCTAATAAGGATTTTCCTCAGTTCCTCCTCCATATTAGACCCCCCGACCCCTTTTATAACCGGAAGGTTGTTCGTGTTCTCCTTCGTGAATACAGAACCTAAGTACTTGTTCAATTGGTCCGCCATTTCTTTGTTCCCCGTTATGACTTCCCCTGATTCTGACTGCAGGGGACCTACGTTTGTCTTTACTAACCTTTTTCTCTTTACATATCTACAGAAACTTTTGCAATCCGTCTTAATGTTCCCTGCAAGCTTCTTCTCATACTCCATTTTTCCTGCCCTAATCAAACCCTTTGTCCTCCTCTGCTGAGTTCTAAATTTCTCGCAGTCCCCAGGTTCGCTGCTATTTCTGGCCAATTTGTATGCCACTTCCTTGGCTTTAATACTATCCCTGATTTCCCTTGATAGCCACGGTTGAGCCACCTTCCCTTTTTTATTTTTATGCCAGACAGGAATGTACAATTGTTGTAGTTCATCCATGCGGTCTCTAAATGTCTGCCATTGCCCATCCACAGTCAACCCCTTAAGTATCATTCGCCAATCCATCCCAGCCAATTCACGCCTCATACCTTCAAAGTTAGCCTTCTTTAAGTTCTGGACCATGGTCTCTGAATTAACTGTTTCATTCTTCATCCCAATGCAGAATTCCACCATATTATGGTCACTCTTCCCCAAGGGGCCTCGCACAACGAGATTGCTAATTAATCCTCTCTCATTACATAACACCCAGTCTAAGATGGCCTCCCCCCTAGTTGGTTCCTCGACATATTGGTCTAAAAAACCATCCCTTATGCACTCCAGGAAATCCTCCTCCACCGTATTGCTTCCAGTTTGGTTAGCCCAATCTATGTGCATATTAAAGTCACCCATTATAACTGCTGCACCTTTATTGCACGCACCCATAATTTTATGTTTGATGCCCTCCCCAACATCACTACTACTGTTTGGAGGTCTGTACACAACTCCCACTAACGTTTTTTGCCCTTTGGTGTGCTGCAGCTCTACCCATATAGATTCCACATCATCCAAGCTAATGTCCTTCCTAACTATTCCCTTAATCTCCTCCTTAACCAGCAATGCTACCCCACCTCATTTTCCTTTTATTCTATCCTTCCTGGATGTTGAATACCCCTGGATGTTGAGTTCCCAGCCCTGATCATCCTGGAGCCACGTCTCGGTAATCCCAATCACATCATATTTGTTAACTTCTATTTGCACAGTTAATTCATCCACCTTATTGCGGATACTCCTTGCATTAAGACACAAAGCCTTTCGGCTTGTTTTTTTAACACCCTCTGTCCTTTTAGAAGAGACACCCAGGTCTCTTTGCACCTCCCCTTTTCCTAATCTGTCACCATTCAGATAATAGTCTGTCTCTCTGTTTTTACCACCAAAGTGGATAACCTCACATTTATCCACATTATACTTCATCTGCCATGCATTTGCCCACTCACCTAACCTAACCAAGTCGCTCTGCAGCCTCACAGCATCCTCCTCGCAGCTCACACTGCCACGCAACTTTGTGTCATCCGCAAATTTGGAGATACTACATTTAATCCCCTCATCTAAATCATTAATGTACAGTGTAAGCATCTGGGGCCCCAGCACAGAGAATTGCGGTACCCCACTAGTCACTGCCTGCCATTCTGAAAAGTACCCATTTACTCCTACTCTTTGCTTCCTGTTTGACAACCAGTTCTCAATCCATGTCAGTACACTACCCCCAATCCCATGTGCTCTAACTTTGCACATCAATCTCTTGTGTGGGACCTTGTCGAACGCCTTCTGAAAGTCTAAATATACCACATCAACTGGTTCTCCCTTATCCACTCTACTGGAAACATCCTCAAAAAATTCCAGAAGATTTGTCAAGAATGATTTCCCTTTCACAAATCCATGCTGACTTGGACCTATCATGTCACCACTTTCCAAATGCACTGCTATGACATCCTTAATAATTGATTCCATCATTTTACCCACTACCGATGTCAGGCTGACCGGTCTATAATTCCCTGTTTTCTCTCTACCTCCTTTTTTATCACTACCTCTGTAACTAATCCAAGGACTGGGTATTCCCATCGCTATCTATGAAATCCAACGATGGACCGCCTAACCCTATCCATATTGCTCTAACCCATCCATGGGCCACCACCTCTATCCGTATCTCTGAAACCCATTCATACACCGCCTATGCCTATCTCTATCGCCGCTGTATGCCATAGATGGACCGCCAATACCTAACCCTGTCTCTGCAACCCATCAGTGGACTTTGCATTCCAATCCCTGGTTTTATGTCATCCATGGACTGTCTATCCCTATCCCTTTCTCTGTAACCCATTCATAGACTCTTTATTCCAATCACTATATGTAACCCATCCATGGACTGCCTATCGCTATCTCTGTAACCCATGCATGGACTGTATTCCAATCCATACCTATAACAAAACCATGGAACTCCTATTCTTATTTACATAACTCATCCATGGACTGCCGATCCCTATCCTTTTCTCTGCAACCCATCCATCGACTGCCTATCCATAACTAACCCATCCATGCACTGCCTATCCCTATCTCCATCTCTGTAATCCTTCCGTGGACTGCCTATCGCTATCACTATAACCCATCCTAATCGACCACCTATCCCTGTCGCTTTAATCTTCTATACCAGTGCTTCCAATAGGCCATCCTTTTGTCATAACAGAATATTCCACTCCACCTCAGTTGTCTTTTCCCTCGAACATGTTCGTACTATTTCCCGCAAATCTGCCCTCACGAATTCTCGCCCTCTCACACAAAAAATAAGGGTTTAACCTTGCACTCAACTTCCACCCTACCAGCCTCAACAATCAATGTAATATACTCCGCCATGTCTGCTTCCTCTAGCGTGATTTAACCACCAAACTCTTCTTCCCCTCTCTTACTATTCCCATTCTGAAAAGACTGCATCTTCCGCGGCATCCTGGTCCATTCCGCAGCCATTCTAAGCAGCGCCTTCCCTTCTCAGGACATCTTCCCAGGCAAGAGCAGGGCATGCAACATCTGCATTGTTACCGCCTGACTACCCACTGTCCAGGCTCCCAAACACACTTTCCAGGTAAAACATTGTTTTACTTGTATTTCGTTCAATGTGTTATACTGCATTCGCTGCTCACCATGTGGTCTCTTCTGCACTGGGAAGACCAGACACAGATTGGGTGATTGCTTTGTGGGGCACCTTGGTTCAGGCGGCAAACTTGACACAGAGCAGCCAGTCACAGGTTATTTTAATTCTCCGGCGCACTCCCCTACTGAGATCGATGTTTTTGGTGAAATTAAACTCAATGTAAGCTCGAGGAACGGCTCCTCATCTTAAACACTGCTCCAATTTTTTGGACAAAACCTGCTGTTAATGATTCTGCAGTTCCCATTTAAAAATCCACGAGAACCATCTTGTGTTTCTTTATTTGACCAATTTTATCCCTTTTGCCTTGCACAATCAATCCCTTGATTCATTTCATCTCGTGCCTTCCATCCTGTCACAGATCTTCGCATTTGTTCCGTCCCCAGGGCCCATCCATTTCACTGCCTCGGAACCAGTTAAAAACCTGCTCCAACTCGAACTATTTCCAGTTGTGATGATTCGTCATCAATCTGACAGGTTAAATTTACTTAGCTCCCCAGAAATGTTTTCTGGCCTGCTAATTATGTCTAGCAATCGCTGTTTGAATTTCGGATTTTCAGCAGAGCCAGTACTTTCCCTTGGAAATATTCAGATCAGCTGCTTGGTTGTGAGGCACAGTGACAAAGCAGCAAGGTCTCGTTTTATAAACTGAAAAGCACAGACGCGTCCCCTCTCTATGCATGCATAACATCTTGCTTTTCAAACTCCTGTTGCTTATAAAGATCTCGAATTGCAGCTAAATCTGCCAATCCATGTCTCTGAAGATCCAGTGAATCGCCTGGATATGTCGGTGATCGACGCTGCTCCATGCATTGTTCTTGAATTTGGTGCGTGGTGAAGATCATGTCCATTGTGCACCTCAGTGGGCAGAATCAGTACTACGAATCTGTGACTCGACAGTCTCTGCGAGAAGCGGATTCAGGAGGCTTCTTCCCATGACTTTCCCTGGCGCAGACAGCAGGGATGCTCCTCTGTCATTGCCGCAAACGGATTTGTCGCCTTTGCTGGAGCTCGTCACTATTACAACGTCTCCGAAATCCTCTAGTCCTGCTCTCCTCATTCCAAATAAAATAAATCAGTTCATGGATTCGCGCTAACAGTAATTCTGCACCATGCTTTTGTGCTTCGGCAGGGATTCCATGTTCTCATGAGGGCTTGTTGGTCTTTAATTATCGGGAGGCCTTTTGAACATTGCGCCGGGCTGCGATTTTTCTGAGTTGGTGACGGTTAGCATGCTGTCAAATGGAATCGAGGTCACTCATGTCGAAGACAGAGTCTCTCATAAGCAGATTTCGAAGTACGCATTCCAGCGGGCATTTACTGCTTCTCTCTCCTTGATAATTACACTTCCGTTTCTGGCCCTCGGTTGGGTACAAACTTCACTGCTTGAACGTAATTGGTCTTGAATGCGCTAATTAATGTATGCACGTCGTGTTTGTCAGCTCATTGCTGGATCTCATGTGCTAATTCTACCCCCCCCGCCTCCAGCTGTTCTTTAGGTCGCGAGTTCTATCTTTGATCGGGGCCTTCAGATGTCTAAAGAACTGCTTTCTTGCTCTGAAATTGTGCATCTGTTTCAAATTCTAGAATGATTCGCATTTGTGGCTTATTAGCTCCTGGATCTCCTGGTCATTTTTGGCGAACCATTCTTGATGTTTCCTGAAGGATTTATCAAGCGTCTCTGCACAGCTGGTAACTATAGAGGCCTTCAGGGCAGACCAGACAATGTGGACACTCTGCCTGACTGGAATTCCTGAAGTTGGTTTCGGGGCGCTGTCGGAATAGCGCTTTCTGAACAGGTTCTTTGAATGCTCCAGCTTTGGTTTTCCTGCGCCACCGTTTCTGTTCCCGATGCTGTTTGGATTCTACGTTTATTTAATAACAGGATGGTTCATCCGGCTGTCATCAGCTACTGTCATGGCGTGGGTGATGCGGACTTCGTTGAGATCCCTAACCCAGACAATGACGTAGTCATCTTGTTGGATTAGTAAACCAGCCATCTTGTGAATGAATTGAAACATACACCGCCCAGCTTCGGAATCAAGCAATGCCGATTGGTCGATTGCTGATTTTTATATATATCCTTTTGCTGCATTTTGCAATTAGGGCAGTTAGGTTTCTTGTCACCAGAAAACCAACAACTGTTTTTAGGATGAACATAGTCCCAGGGGGCCGATATCTGCAGCACCGAGATTGCAAGGCCTATGGAGCAACGTCACAGACCGAGATATGACGGTCTGAAATCCGCAAATGGGAGTTTTCTTTGTGCAGCGCTTCATGTAAATTTAAATTTAATTTGTTTACGAAAATTCATTAGTAAAACGGGGCATTGCAATTGGTCGCGAATCGAAACCCTGTCTTATCTGCTCCCTCATTTAAGCAGCTTTTCCTCATTGCACCCACCTCCAGACATGTTTTGAGGAACCACCATCGAACTGAAACATTAACTCTGTTTCGCTCTCCAAGGATACTGCCTGCCCTTCTATTTATTTCCAACATTTTCTTTTTATCATCATCGTAGGCAGGCTCTTGAAGCGAGGATGACGAGCTTTCACGCCAAAAAGTAATGATTACACAGGTGTATTAATAAATGCCCTAATATTCCAGATCCTGAAATATATCGTGAAGGGTGGAACTTGCCTGTGCTTGGAATTCTTAACGTGTGTTGGCCGTGGCATACCAGCAACCACACAGGTTTGACAGAGGTAGGTCTTGATACAATGGCAAGCTATACGCAAGTCAAGCTGGAGAACAGCTCAGCTGTACAGGCCGAGCGCGCACACATATCTTTGTAGCGGTTGGCCCATGCTGCCCTTGGGCTCTCGTGTCTTCTGAGCTCCAGATTCACGCCTCTATTGGGCCTCAGCCACTTCCATCTATGGAGTCTTGCTGCTCCTATATCCCTCCTGCTGTGCCTGCCCGCACTGCAATCAGTGACTGG
This sequence comes from Pristiophorus japonicus, assembly GCF_044704955.1. NCBI lineage: Eukaryota > Metazoa > Chordata > Chondrichthyes > Pristiophoridae > Pristiophorus > Pristiophorus japonicus. The sequence continues at coordinate 279,055 of NW_027252977.1, read as the reverse complement.
CTTTGTAGCCATCGCCCTCCTGCAGCAGCACGCGCTGCTCCCTGCAATGGCATGCGGCTGCAAGCTTCTATCTCCAAAGGCCCCGACCTGCAGGCCGGGACCGCGCTGATTTCTGGGCCGGGCCGCCGCAAGCTGCTCCCTCCAATTGCACCGGCCTGCTGATGATCTTGCAAGGTGGGACTGCGCCGATTTCCAGGCCAGGCGTCTTCATTGTGCTCGATCCTTGCTATCGATGCGGCTGCATTTGTCGGCTTTAGACCTTGTGCTGCAATGATAGCGCTTCTGATTTCAGTTTAGTGGCAACGGGTTACAATCAAGTCTAGATCGCACGTTTTCATTGGGCTAGACTCACTTTGAAGGAATAGCTGATCATTGTTGGTACAATAAGTATCCTCAGAATCAAGTAATCTTTAATTTCGATTTTCACACATAGTTTTTATTTAATTTATATTGTATAACCCAACAATGTTTAAGGGGTGTGTTATGTTTTTTATTTGCACATTATTCATTTCTCCCGCGTGGCATGCGAGAATTCTACCCCTGACCCACCAAAGCTTACATTGTTTTGAAATTTATTCTTCATGCCAGCGCAATTAATTATTTCATTTGTTAATACAAAGTGAAGAGCAATAAAACACTGCAAAGTTCTTCAGATGCTGAAAAAGAATTTATTCAGCAACTGCTCGTGACATGCCACAGGTCCAGCGCCAGATACTGCCACTCAGCTGTGCTCCCGCTCTGTAAACAGCCGCCCCTCTGTGCTCTCGCTGTGTCAACAGCCGCTCCTCTCTAAACCCGCTCTGCAAACAACCGCCCCTCCCTGCTCCCATTGTGTAAACAGCTTCTTTCCTCTTTTCCCGCTCTGTAAACAGTCACTTCTCTCTGCCCCCGCTATGTAAACAGCCGCTCCTCTCTGCTCCCGCTCTGAAAATAGCAGCCCCTCCCTGCTCTCGCTTTGTAGACAGCTTCTCCCCTCTTTTCCTGCTCTGTAAATAGTCACTTCTCTCAATTCCGCTCTGTAAATCGCCGCTCCTCTCTGCTCGCGCACTGTAAACAGCGGCTCCTCTCTCCACGCGCTCTGTAAATAACCGCTCCTCTCTGCTGTCGCTCTGTAAAAAGTCGCTCCTCTCTGCTCCCGCTCTGTAAATAGCCGCTGCTCTCTGCTCCCGCTCTGCAAATAGCCGCTCCTCTCCGCTCCCGCTCAGTAAACAGCGGCTCCTCTCTGCTCCTGCTCTGTAAACAGTCGCTACTCTATGCTCCTGCTCTGGAAACAGTCGCTCCTCTGTGCTCTTGCTCTGTAAATAGCTGCTCGTCTCTGCTCCTGTTCTGTAAACAGTCGCTACTCTCTGCTCCCGCTCTGGAAACAGTCGCTCCTCTCTGCTCCCGCTCTGTAAACAGCCGTTCCTCATGCTCTGCCTCTTTAAACAGCCGCTCCTCCCATCTCCCACGTGTTTAAGATGTGCAATGAGACACAGAGCCGCTCAAACCCGGAAAACTATAACTTTACTCAGTTGTTTCGTTTTAATGTTGCTCCTGTGAAGTTCTGTGATTTCGTACGATGTACAAAATATGGCGCAAATTCACAAGTTTTTAATTTAAATTATTGATCTTGTTTGCAGTGCATTTCAGCTTTGAGAAGGTGGTTTATGACTAAACACTGCGATCGACAGTCCTGGATTTGCACCATGGATCTATCGCATTGCAACACTGATAATCCCAAAGTCAGAATCGAATCACTAGACCAATGAGCCTCCTATAAAATACAACGCAACACGATGCATGTTGAAATCCCATCGAATGTCGGTAAAGAAGAAAGTGTGAACTCCCTCCTGCCTGTATTGTGTCGTTGAGTGAACTATCAAATTATTCCGCCTCTCCATAATCCTACACATGTTTTCCCATTATTATACATGTTAATAGTTTGAGACATGACATGAGCTGAGTGTAGCATACTTGGAGTAAAAGGTGAATTTGGAAATGAAGCTTACGGTGATTAACAAAACCAACAGAGGCATCAAATGGTCAGCACAATAACAATGAGGATTATATTCGAATCCGCACGTGTAGCGCACAATGGATTTGCAGTCCTTCGCCTCAACCATTCGGCTACCTCGGATTACTGGTATGTACACTAAATCTGCTTTCTGCTTTTTTAACCAAAACTGAAATCCTCAGCTACAAACGGTACTCACCGCTAGTGCTGCCCGTGCACCCAGTTGCAACAATGTTCAAAGTGTACAATTAGTGTCTGTCAGTTAAAGGCCTTCCGTTGCTTCAGGTGAGGGAGCGCCAGAAATGTTCGATTGTGAAACAATTTCAGAACAGAGAAAAGAAAATACGTTTGACACGGTGAATTAAACGACCACGCCAGGACTTTGTTAGCATCGACGTCCGGCGCCTTTTCCTTCAGCTCATGCAGTCACTGCTGCCGCCACAATTGTGGTGAGGAGAATTGTAAGCAAAGGGCTATGTTTTTCTGGAAAGCAGGAAAAGCTGAGGCAAGAGGCGCGTTTGAATTAGTAAAACTATATCTACCGCCAACAGTATAATATTTGTTTCATATAGTGCAGATTGATGTTTTGCTGTGTTCGATCAGCAGTTGCCGCGGATGACAAAAGATAAAAAGCAAACTGTGCCGTAACTCTGATTAGAACCGAGGTTGCTGCGGCTACAACACAGAGTACTAACCACTATAGGATCACGTCGCCGCACAGCAGCTGTCGCAAGGCTGCTCGCACCACAGCATCACACGCAGCACTTCTTAGAAATGATGGATTCTTTATATAAGGCCAAAATCAGCCCCGCCAGAAATAATAGCAGCAATGGAATTCGACCCACATCCTAAAGCGACTGGAGCGTTAATCCAGAATGCTGCAGCCATCGGCAAATTTAAAAGGATTGTAGCCCTTTCACCTGGGAAGAAATTAGCCTCTTGAGCGTTGTGAAAAAAAGCCAAGGGAGTGGAGGCTGGGTCATTGAATATATTTAAGGAGGCGACATAGAGAATTTTGAGCGATAAGGGATTAAAGACTTACTTGGAGTCGAATGGAGGATCTATTGTTGACTCGACAGGCGCTTTGATCAGCTGAGCCAAGCAGCGAAACCACGCTTTTAACAGCTTACCTTCACTGAGTCCACTTTCATTGCCTTTTGGAGTTTGAGGCAGTTTTGGGTCTAACAATCTCTCTTGTCTATTCCACCATCTGTCCCGATGCTGCTGCTATCACTCACTGCGTTTATCTCAGTTTCAATCTCTGGTTGAACTGAAGGAAGTCCAGTATTTGTTTCGAACATAAACTAAATGAGAACATAACAACATAAGAAATTGGAGCAGGATTAAGCCATTTGGCCACTCGAGCCAGCTTCGACATTCAATTAGAACATGGCTGATCTACCACTGTACATGGAACTGCGAAGGCCACACCTAGAGTATGCATACAGTTCTGGACTCCATATATTAGGAAGGATATACTTGCATTGGTGGCTCTTCAGAGTAGCTTCACTACGTGGTGAAGAAAGGTTGAATAGGTTGGGCCTATACACATTGGAATTCAGAAGAATGAAAGGTATTCTGATCGAAACATATACATTAATGAATGTGCTCGAAAAGATGAACACAAAGAGCATATTTGCAAACGAAGGGAAAGTGAAACTAGCGGACATCGTCTCAGAATAGCGGCAGCACATTTAAAATAGGGAAGAGGGGGAATGTATTCTACCTAACAATATAAGGAAATAAGAACATAAGAAATAGGAGCAGGCGTAGGCCATTTGGTCCATAAAGCCTGTTCCACCGTTCAATAAAGTCGTGGCTGATCTGATCATGGATTCAGCTGCATTTCCTTGCCCGCTCCCCATCATTCTTTACCCCGCTTATCGCACAATATTCCTAATATCCGCCTGAAATGTATTCAAACAGCCTCCACAGCTCTCTGGGGCAGAGATTTGCAAAGATTTACAACCTTGTGAGAGAAGCAATTCCTCCTCATCTCAGTTTTAAATAAGTGGCGACTTGTTCTGAGACTATATCACCTAGGTTTCTTTTTCCAATATGAGCGGAAACGTCCTCTCTGCATCCACCTTGTCGAGCCGCCTCATTATATTATATATTTCACCAAGTTGACCTCTCATCCTTCTGAACTCCAATGTGTACAGGCGCAACCTACTGACCCAAAATGTACGCAGTACTCTAGGTGTCGCCTCATCAATACCATGTATACTTGTAGCAGGACCTCTCGGCTTTTATACACAATACCCTTTCAATAAATGCATTCCTGATTACCTGCTCTATCTGCACACTAAATTTTTGTGTTTCGTGCACACGGACCCGCAGGACCATCTGTACTGCAGCATTTTGAAATTTTCCTCCATTTAAAACTAATTTGCTTTTATACATTCCTTCCAAAGTATATAACTTCACATTTTCCAAAATTATACTGCTCCTGCCAAATGTTTGCTCAGTCTCTTAGCCTGGCAAAACTCTTTGCAAATTATTTGTGTTCAACTCACAACTTGCTTTATCACCCATCTTTTTTTCATCAGATAATTCGGCGACTTTGAACTCGGTTCCTTCAGCCAAATCAATACTATAGATTGTAAGTTGTGGAGGTCGCAGCACGTATCCCTGCGGCACCCCACGAGTTACTGTTTGCCAAATGGACAATGTATAATTTATCCCGACGCTCTATTTTCTTTTTATTAACCAATCTTCTATCAATGCTAATATATTACCCCGAACCCAAGACCACGTATTTAACTGGTGCAGCAAACGTTTATGTTGCATGTTATAGAATGCTTTCTGGAAAGCTAAATTCACCACATGCAATGGTTACTTCTTATTCACCCTGCTCGTTACATCCACAAAGAACTCCAGCAAATTTGTCAAACATGGATTCTCTTTGATAAAACCATGATTGTTTAAATTATGCTTTTCGAAATGATCTGCTACTGCTTCCTTAATAATGGACTCCAGCATTTTCCCAACGACAGATGTTAGGAAAACTGATCTATAGTTTCCTGCTTTCTGTCTGCCTCCGTTTTTACACAGGGGCGTTACATTTCCGGGTTTCCAATACGCTGGGAGCTTCCCAGAATCTAGCAAATTTGTCAGATTACAACCAATGCATCCACTATCAATTTAGCCATTTCTTTTAAGATCCTAGGATGCAAGCCGTCAGGTCCAGGGAGTTGTCCGCCTTTATGCCCATTATTTAACCGAGTAATATTTCTTTCGTGATAGTGATCCATCCCTCCCGAATACCCATTGAGTAACCACAATTGGGATATTTTCGTGTCTTCTACCATGATGCCCGTTACAAAATATTTGTTCAACGTCTCTGCAATTTCCGGGCTCCCCATTATTAATTACCTAGTCTTGCCCTCTAGGGGACCAATATTTACTTTAGCCATATTTTTCCTTCTTTTGTACCGGAAGAAACTCTTGTTATCTGCCAATTTACTTTCAGGTGGACATGAGCATGTCAAAGGGAATTTATTCCAAAGAAGTTTGGGGTAATGGGTTTGGGGAGGGCTAACAGGGCAAGGGAATGTACATTAAATGTTGGAACATTTGGAAGTGTAGAGGAATAAAGGGAGCTTTGAGCGCAGGTAAACACATGCCTGCAGGTAGCAGACCACGTCAGCCATGATCTTAGAGAATCAAGTGGCCAAATGGCCTACTCATGCTGATATTTCATATTTTCTCATGTTCTGACAATTTGTTTTAATGGCATATGGGACACATGGGCCAAAACTAGAAAACTGCGTGTAGTTCTGCTCATTTAATTACAGGGTCGAGGTGATTGCCGGAGAGCTGGTCGAGAGCAGATTTACGAGGATGTTGCCTGGATTGGAGGATATTAGCTATCAGGAAAGATTACATGGGATGGATTCATTTTTTTCAGAGTAGCAGATGCTGAGAAGTGAACTCATTGAGGTGTATACAATTATGAGGGTTTAGATAAAATGGACAGTAACGACCTATTACCCTTAGGTTATGGGTCAACAACAAGAGGGAATAAATTAACATAATCAGTTGGGACACAGAGTGGATTTGTTTCACCAATAGAAAGGTGGAGGTGTGAAACCCACAGCCTGAAAAGGTGATATAGGCAGAAGACTGTACCCTATCTAAAAATGACCTGGATGTGCAATAGAACTGCCCTAACGTACAGGGCTATGGTCCCAGTTTTTGAAAGAAGGATTCGGCTGGAACCAAATAGGGGGGAGGCCATCTTAGACTGGGTGTTGTATAATGAATGAGGATAATTTAGCAATCTTGTTGTGCGAGGCCCCTTGCGGAATAGTGACCATAAAATGGTGGAATTCTAGATTAGGATGGAGAATGATACAGTTTATTCAGAGACCATGGTCGAACGTAAAGAAGGGTAACTTTGAAGGTATGAGGCGTGAATTGGATAGGATGGATTGGCGAATGATACTTAAGGGGTTGTTAGTGGATGGGCAATGGCAGACATTTAGAGACTGCATGGATGAACTACAACAATTGTACATCCCTGTCTGGCATAAAAATAAAAAACGGAAGGTGGCGCAACCATGGCTATTAAGGGAAATCAAGGACAGTATTAAAACCAAGGAAGTGACATACAAATTGGCCAGAAATAGCAGCCAACCCGGGGACTGGGAAAAATTTAGAACTCAGCAGAGGAGGACAAAGGGTTTGATAAGGGAGGGTAAATAGATACGAGAGGAAGCTAACAGGGAACATTAAAACGGACTGCACATGCTTCTCTATATATGTGAAGAGAAAAAGGTTCGTAAAGACAAACTTAGGTCCAGTGAAGTCAGAATCAGGGGATGTCTTAACGGGGAACAAAGAAATGGCAGACCAATTGAACAAGTACTTTGGTTCGGTATTCACGAAGGAGGATGCAAACAACCTTCCGGATATAAAAGGGGTCAGAGGGTCTAGTAAGAACGTGGAACTGAGGGAGATCCTTATTAGTCGAGAAATTGTGTTGGGGAAATTGATGGGATTGAAGACCGATAAATCCGCAGGGTCTGATGGTCGGCATCCCAGAGTATTTAAGGAGGTGGCCTTGGAAATAGCGAATGCATTGACAGTCATATTCCAACATTCCTTAGAATCTGGATCAGTTCCTCTGGAGTGGAGGGAATCAAATGTAACCCAACTTTTTAAAAAAGGAGGGAGGTGGAAAATAGGGAATTATACACCGCACGGCATGACATCGAGAGAGGGTAAAATGATGGAATCAATGATTAAGAATGTCATCGAAGCGCATTTATAATAGGTGACATAATAGGTCCAAGTCAGCATCGATTTGTGAAAGGAAAATCATGCTTGACAAATCTTCTGGAATCTTTTGAGGATGTTTCCAGTGGAGTGGACAAGAAAGTTGATGTGGTGTATTTGGACATTCAGAAGGCTTTCGCCAAGGTCTCACACGAGAGATTAATGTGTAAAGTTAATGCATATGGGCTTGGGGGTACTGTGCTGACGTGGATTGCGAACTGCTTGGCAGACAGGAAGCAAAGAGTAGGTGTAAATGGGTTCTTTTCAGAATGGCAGGCAGTGAGGTTTGTGGCACTGCAAGGTTCTGTGCTGAGGCCCCAGCTGTTTACATTGTACAATACTGATTTAGACAAGGGGATTAAATGAAGTATCTCCAAATTTGCGGATGACACTAAGTTGGGTGGCAGAGTGAGCTGGGAGGTGGATGCCATGAGGCTTCAGATTGACTGGGAGAGGTTAGGTTAGTGGACAATTGCATGGCAGATGAAGCAATATGTGGATATATGTCAGGTTATCCACTTTGATGGTAAAAACAGAGAGACAGACTATTATCTGAATGGTGACATATTATGAAAAGGGGAGGTGCAACTAGACCTGTGTGTCATGGTACATTAGTCATTGAGTGTTGGCATGCAGGTACAGCAGGCGGTTAAGAAAGAAAATGGATAATTGGCCTTCATAGCGAGGGGATTTGAGTACAGGGGCAGGGCGGTGTTACTACAGTTGTACAGGTGCTTGATGAGTCCACACCTGGAGTATCGTGCACAATTCCGTCTCCTAACTTGAGGAAGGACATTATTGCTATTGAGAGAGTGTAGCGAAGGTTCACCAGACTGATTCCAGGGATGGCGGGACTGACATATCAAGAAAGAATGGATCAACTGTGTTTTTATTCAATGGACTTCAGAGGAATGAGAGTGGATCACATAGAAAAGTTTTTAAATTTTGACGGGTTTAGACAGGTTCGATGCTGGAAGAATGTTCGCAATGTTGGAGAAGTCCAGAACCAGGGGTCACAGTCTAAGGAGAAGGGGGAAACCATTTAGTACCGAATGAGGAGAAACTTCTTTACCCAGAGAGTGGTAAACCAGTGGAATTCTCTACCATAGAAAGTTGTTGAGGCCAATTCACTAAATATATTCACAAAGGAGTTAGATGTAGTCCTTACTAATCGGTGGATCCAGAGGAAGGGCGAGAAAGCAGGAATGGAGTACTGAAGTTGCATGTTCAGCCATGAACTCATTGAATAGCGGTGCAGGCTCGCAGGGCTGAATGACCTATTTTGCACCTATTATCTATGTTTGTACTCCTCCAGCCACGTATTCTTCTGATTTATCCTGCGATTCCTACTCTGTCAAACACGTGGCACTGTTAGCAATTCTGAGATTAGTATTTTGAGGTACTACATTTTAATTTAGCTCCTAGCTTCCTAATTGCGTCTCGTAGGAATTCATCACGTTTTTTTACCTATATCGTTGGTCGGTATATGCACCCGGACAAGTGGCTTTTCACCCTCCCTTTCCAGAATGTCCTTCACCCGCTCTGAGAAATCCTCGACCCTTGCACCAGGAAGCCAACATACCATCCTGGAGTCTCAGTTGCGGTCTCCTTCCTATTGAATCTCTTATCGCTATCGCACTTCCACGCTTTTTCCTGCCCTCCTGTACAGCAGTGCCATACATGGTGCCAGGAACTTGGCTGCTGCTCCCTTCCCCTGAAAAGTCATCCGCCTCAACATTACCCAAAGCGGTGTATCTGTTTTGTAGGGGGATGACCGCAAATGACCACTGCAATTACTTCCTTGCACTGATCTTCCTGTTGGTCACCCGTTCCCTATCTGGCTTTTCCTGCGATGTGACCAACTCGCTAAACGTGCTATTCACGTCATTCTCTGCATCGTGGATGCTCTAGACTGAAACCAGCCGCAAATCTCGTGCTGCAATGCGGTCTGTTATGAACTGCAGACGGATGCACTTCCCGCACAAACAGTCGTCAGGGACACCAGAGGCGTTCCTCAGTTCACATATAGTACAGGAGGAGCATAAAACGTATCCGAGCTCTCCTGCCATGACTTAACTTTTGGATTAATTAATGGGGCAACAACAATGTTAAAAGGTCACTTACTGATAAAGAAAGAAAAATATAAACTACTGACCAATCACCAGTCAATCACTTACCCCTTTGGCTGTGACATCATCTTTCAATTTCTTTCTACATCTTCTTTGCCTTCTCAGTATAGCTGCACCAGCTGGCCTCAGCGATGCGTTGGGCCTTTTTATAAGTTTCTTTGATGCACATCGCGAGCCGCTCCGACTCGCTACGAACTCCCGAGCCTCAGCGATGCGTTGAGCCTTTTTTAAACCTCTCCAACGCACCTCGCGACCATCCCCGACTCACCACGACATCCCCAGCCTTAGCTACGTGTTGGTTTTTTTAATGGGCCTCTCCAGCACACCTCCCGCGCCTCTCCGACTCACCAAGAACTCCAGAGCCTCAGCGACACGTTGGGCCTTTTTATAAGCCTCTGCGACGCACCTCTGGAGCCTCTCCGACTCACCAAGCATTCCAAGCTTCAGCGACGCGTTAGGACTTTTTATCGGCAAGTCCCGAGCCTCCTCATCTCACTACGAACTCCGGAGTATCAATGTCGTGCAGGACCTTTTTATAGGCTTCCCCGACCACCTCCCCAACCTCACCGACTCACCACGAAATCCCGAATCTCATCGGCGCGTTGTGCCTTTTTATAGGACCCTCTGATGCATCTCCCGAGCCTCTCTGATCCACTACGAACTCCCGAGCCTCAGCGACGCGTTGGGTTTTTTGTAAGCCCCTCCAACGCAACTACCGAGGCTCTCCAAAACAACACGAACTCCCGAGCCTCAGCGACGCGTTGGGTTTTTTGTAAGCCCCTCCAACGCAACTACCGAGGCTCTCCAAAACAACACGTACTCCCGAGCCTCAGCTACGCGCTGCGCCATTCTATCGGTCTCTCCGACTCAACTTCCGAGCCTCAGCGATGCGTTGGTCCTGTTACGAGGCCTGTCCAATTCACCGTGAGCTCCCGCGACTCGGCGACGCGTTGGTTCTTTTTATAGGGCTCTCCGACGCACCTCCCCAGCCTCTCCGATTCACCACAAACAACATACTTACCTGTTTCATAATGGAAACGGCTCACTCCTTCAATATAAACAATTAATACCAAAGTGCTGTCAAAGAACTGTCACCTGCCCCTGAATCATTGTGGCTCTTTGGAATCTAAATGCTCACATGGAACCATTAATAAAATGTATATAAAATGTGAGGGAAACACCAATTATCATTTCAACGTCGAATCATTGCCTGATCTGAGCGAGGATTAAACAACCTTTGCGTTGCATCTGTCTGCACTATCATATAAGTACTTCACGCTTGCCCGTTGTGCCACTAGAGCCATACGATGGTAATGTGAGGCATCATTACTCCCAAGTTACAGCTGCATTTTCCACCGATCTTATATACAAGTGTGCATAGAGTCATTGCGCTCAAAAATACGCCATTAATTCCATCGTCTCTGTGCCGCACTCAGAAAAATGTTTCAAATTATTCCCACGTCAGAGATTTTGCGCCAAAGCCCTGCTTTATATTTCTGTGTATCTGTTTATTATTTACAATGCAGGAAGGATATATTCACCTTGGAGTGAGTGCAGCGTAGGACTTTCGAAATGAGACCTAGAATCCAAGGCCAGATTACAAAATTAAAGTTGTATTCTATTGAATGTAGAAGGATAAGGTGTGATTTGACCAATCAATTCAAGATATTAGGGGAAAATGTTAGTATAAGCAGAGATACATTTTTCTCGCTGTCTGTGGATTCTCGGATTAGGGGACATAGTCTACAAATTAGAGCCAAAAGTGAACTTAGCCAACACGTCTGCTCAAAAACGATGATAAAGTTTGGAACTCTCTTCTGCAAACTGAAATTGATGATCGATGAACTGTTAATTTTAAATCTGAAGTTGACATATTTGTGTCAACGAATGGTATGATATGGGCCAAAGGAAGCCAGATAAAGATCAGCCATTTTCTCATTGAGTGGCAGAACTACTCGATGTGCTCAATGGTCTACTCCTGTTCCTATATACACATCCTCTCGTCTGTGCATTTGTACACATTTAGGGAATAGGCAGATGTGAATAATTTACAGGGAAAAATTTAGATCATATCTTCAAGTCTTGCACTCACACATAACGATGCACAGACTCACGGATTCATTCATTCAGAATCAACCGAGATATAGAGATTCCGAGATAAACACAGTCAGGCGGACTTGCAATATTCTCCATGATCAAAATGCTGTTATCAGAGATTGTAGGTACATGTCCTGCGGCTGCCTTTTTATACATTGGTCAATAGCTTTCGCTTTCTGCACCGGATCCACTTTACATGCGACATTACTAAATCAGTGTACTTAGTCCATCCGGAATCTATGGTATGCACTGGCGTGAGCTGCTGTTCCAGTGAAGTTTACTGACATAAGATGATCCGACATTTTCACCATTGTCGAGTGCCCATTTCCTCAAAGAACGAAGCCGAACAGAATGAGGTTTATACATTGAATTAACAATCAGGAATCTATGGCTCACTGGCGAAAGCTCCGTTTGAACCCGACAACCACAGCCTTTAAGGTAGAGAGTTTACTAATACACAATTCTTACTGGGCCAGAGAGTGTTTTTGTATGTGGGATGTTACTGCTGACTAGAGCGAGGGATTTCCTGAATTTAGGGTCATCTATTTAGGACAGTGATGAGGAGAAATATCTAAACTTAGAAAGTTGTGAATATTTAGATCTCTCTATCGGCGAGTGATGATGAGTCTCTGTCATTGAGTACATTCAAGATGGAAATCAATAGATTTTTGAAATTAAGGGAATCAAGGGATAAGGCAATAGTGCGCACAATTCAAGTTGTGGTAGAGGTTCAGCCATAATTTTGATCAATGCCGGAGCATGCCAGAGGATCCAAATGGCGTACTCGTGTTCCTATGTCTCATATTCTTATGTTCTTATGTTCCAGAATCTGGAATCCAGATGAACATTCCTATTCTATGAAAACGTGCTCAACGATTTTATCTCCTGGAATTCATCGTTCTAACGTTAAGGAGAAGTGTCCTTTCTTCTTCATTCACCCAACATAGAAACATAGAAACAGAGAAACATAGAAAATAGTTGCAGGAGTAGGCCATTCGATCTTCGAGCCTGCACCACCATTCAATAAGATCAAAACTGATCTTTCCCTCAGTACCCCTTTCCTGCTTTATCTCCATACCCCTTGGTCAACTTAGCTGTAAGAGCCATTTATAACACGCGCCTGCATATATCTAATGAACTGGCATCTACATCTCACTATGGCAGAGCATTCTACAGGTTAACAACTCTCTGAGTGAAGAAGTTTCTCCTCATCTCAGTCCTATTTCCTACAGCTTATCCTTAGACTCTGTCCCCTGGTTCTGGACTGCCCTAACATCGGGAACATTCTTCCTGCATCTAACCTGTCCAATCCCGTCAGAGTTTTATATGTTTCTATGTGATCCACTCTCATCCTTCTTAACTCCAGCAAATACAGGCCCAGTCGATCCAGTTCCTCCTCAGATGTCAGTCCTGCCATGCCTGGAATCATTCTGGTGAACCTTCTCTGCAATCCCTCAATAACAAGAACGTCCTTCCTCAGCTTAGGAGACCAGAATGAACACAATGTCCCATGTGAGGCCTCACTAAGGTCCTGTACAACTGCATAAGATATCCCTGCTCCTATAATCAATTCTCCAAGCGAAGAAGGCCATTTGTCTTCTTCACCGCCTGCTGTACCTTAATGCCGAATTTCAGTGACTGATGTACCATGACACCCAGGACTCGTTGCACCTTCCCTTTTCCTAATTTGCCACACGCAGATAATAATCTGCCTTGGTTCTTTTGCCGCCAAAGTGGATAACCTCACAATTATCCAAATTATATTGCATCTGCCATGCGTTTGCCCACTCACCTAATCTGTCCAAATCAACCTGCAGCCTTTTAGCGTACTCCTCACAGCTCACTCCATCACCAAGCTTAGTGTCATCTGCAAACTTGGAGATATTTCACTCAGTTCCTTCATCGAAATCATTAATGTATATTGTAAATAGCTGGGGTCCCAGCACTAAGCCCTGCTTCTCTGAAAAGGAAACTTGTATCGCGACTTTTGCATCCTGTCTGCCAAACAGTTCTCTATCCGCGTCAGTACATTAGTCCCACTATCTTGTGCTATAATTTTGTACAACAATTCCTGGTGTGGGACCGTGTCAAAGCCTTTTGAAATTTCAAATAAACCATATACACTGGTCCTCACTTGTCAACTCTATCAGTTAAATCCTCAAATAATTCTAGAAGATTTGTCAAAAATCAATTCCCTTCCATAAATTCATGCTGACTTGGAATTATCCTGTCACTGCTTTCGAAATGCGCTGCTATTTCTTCTTTAATAATTGATTCCAACATTTCCCCATCACTGACGACAGGCTAACCGGTCTTTAATTACCCTTTTTGTCTCTCCCTCCTTTCTTAAAACGTGGTGTTACATTAGCTACACTCCAGTCCATAGCAACTGATCTAGATTCGATAGTTTGCTGGAAAATGATCACCAATGCATCAACTATCTTTAAAGCCACAGCCTTAAGTACTCTGAGATGCAGACTTTCAGGCACCGGGGAATTATCGACCTGCAATCCTACCAATTTCCCCAACACAATTTCCCCCCTATTAAAGATTTCCTTCAGTTCCTTCTTCTCACTTGACACTCGGTCCCTAATATTTCCGGAAGGCTATTTGTTTCTTCCTTCGTGACGACAGAACCAAAGTATTTGTTTAACTGGTCCGCCATTTCTTTGTTCCCATTATAAATTCACCAGAATCTGACTGTAAGTGACCTACGTCTGTCTTCACTAATCCTTTTTCTCCTCACATATCTATCGAAGCTTTTGCGGTCTTTTTTTATGTTCCCAGCAATCTTCCTCTCATACTCTGTTCTCCCCCTCCTAATTAAACACATTGTACTCCTTTGTTGAATTATAAAATCTCCCAATCCTCAGATTTGCTGCTTTTTCTGGCCAATTATTATGGCTCTTCCTTGGATTTAATATTATACTTAATTTCCGTTGTTAGCCACGATTAATCAATCTTCCCCATTTTATTTTTTACTGCAGACAGGGATGTACAATTGTTGAAATGTGATCATTAAATATTTGCCATTGTCTATTCACCGTCAACCCTTTAAGCATGACTCGCCAGTCTATTGTGGCCAGTTCATGCCTCATACCAACTGGAAAGTTACCTATTCTTAAGTTCAGTTCCCTAGTCTCTGAATAATCTGCATCACTCTCCATCTTAATAATAAATTCTTCCCTATTATGGTCACTCTTCCCGAAGGGACCTCGCAAAGCAAGATTGCAAATGTGTCCTTTCCCTTAGCCATGCAGTCTAGGATGGCCAGCCCTCTAGTTTGTTCCTTGAAATATTGGTCTCGAAAATCATCCCAAATACACTCCAGAAGATCCTCTTCTACCGCATTGCTACCAGTTTGGTTAGCCCAATCAATATGTAAATTAAAGTCGCACATGATAACTGCTGTACCTTTATTGCCCGCATTCCTAATTCCTTGTTTGATGCTGTCCGCAACCTCACTGCTATTGTTTGTTGGTCTGTACACAAGTCTTACTAGCGTTTTCTCTCCTTTGGTATTCGGTAGCTACAACCATACCGATTCCACATCATCAAAGTGAATGTTCCTCCTTGCTATTACTTTAATTTCCTCTATAACAAACAACGCCGCCGCCTCCACCTCCTTTTCCTTTCTGTCTGTCCTGGCTGAATGTTGAATATGCCTGAATGTTCAGTTCCCAGCCGTGCTCAGCCTGGAGCCATGTCTCCATGATGCCAATTACATCATATCCGTTAACAGCAATCTGCACAGTTAATTCGTCCACCTTGTAACAAATACTCATCCATTGAGGCACAGAGCCTTCAGGCTTTTCTTGTTAATACAGTTTGCCTCTTTAGAAACTTGCAGTAATATGGCCTTTTTGATTTTTAACTTGGGTTTCTCTTCCTACTACTTTTCTTTACTTTCTTTTTATCCTTTGCTCCTGCCCCATTCTACTTTCCTCTATCTCCCTGAATAGGTTTCCATCCACCTGCCATATTAGTTCCAACGCACCGCATCAGCACTAGCAAACACTCCCCCAAGGATATGGGTTCCAGTCGTTTCCAGGTGCAAACCGTCCAGTTTGTACTCGTCCCACCTCCCCCAGAACCGGTTCCAATTCCCCAGGAAGCTCAATCCCTCCATTCTGCACCACTCCTCAAGCCACGTATTCATCTGAGCTATCCTGCGATTCCTACTGTGACTAGCACGTGGCACTGGTCGCAATCTTGAGATTACTAATTTTGATGTCCTAATTTTTAATTTAGCTCTAGCTCCCCAAATTAGTCTTGTCCGCCTTCATTCCGTTTTTTACCGATATCGTTGGTACCTATATGCACCGGATAACCTTCCCGCACATGAAGCGTTCCTGCCTTCCCACATATCACAGGAGCAGCATGACACGGGTCTGGTCGCCCTTGCCATGACTTACACTTAGATTAACGTAAATTTGCAAAAGCAATGCTAAAACCAACCGACTGATAAATAAAAAGAAAGACTACTCGCCAATCACCAACCAGTCGCTTACCTGCTTGGCTGTGACGTCAGCCTTCTATTTCTTTCTACTTCTTCTTTGCTTTCACTTCCTGGAGCTGCACCAACTGGCCTATCGAACGCTGCCGCCTCCACGAAATCCTCGACGCCGCCCGGCTGGACGTTAGGCATTTTGTAGGCCTCTGCGACGCTGCCCCACCTCCTCAAACTCTCCACTGCTTCGCGACTCGTCTCTGGGACTTTTGTCGTCCTCTCTGACGATGCTCCGCCTTCTCGAACGCCACGCTGCCTCCCGACTCGATTCTGGGCACTTTGTAGGGCTCTCCGAAGCTGCTCCACCT
Organism: Pristiophorus japonicus; assembly: GCF_044704955.1. NCBI lineage: Eukaryota > Metazoa > Chordata > Chondrichthyes > Pristiophoridae > Pristiophorus > Pristiophorus japonicus. The sequence continues at coordinate 262,738 of NW_027252977.1, read as the reverse complement.
CTTCGAAACTCCGCTGCCTCCCGATCCTTCGCTGGTCCTTTTTATGGGTTCTGCGATGCTGCTCTGCCTCCTCGAACTCCCCACTGCCTGCCGACACGACGCTGGGCCTTTTCTAGCATCTCGGGCGCTTATCCTCTTCCTCGAACTCTCAGCTGCCACCCAACTCGATGCTGGGCCTCCGGGAGTTCTCTGTGACGTTGCTCCACTTCTTCGACCTCCCCGTTACCTCCCGCCTCGAAGCCTGGACTTTTGTAGGCCTCTCCTACGTTGCTCCTCCTCCTCGAACTCCCCTGAGTTGTTGGTAGAGCTCCTAATTTTCCGATTTCTGAAACTCCAAATTGCGCTGTTGATGAAGCAGCAATTTCCTATTCAAGTGTCGACTCGTTCAATATATATCATTTCAATATCCAGTTTAAGGTGCGATCTCCTAAATCCTCTGCTGCAGGGAAAACTAAGTCACCTCTTTGTAGAGCTAACTCTGACATTTCTAAAAGCAATTCCCCTGTTTATGGAGCAAATTGTGTTATTTCTGGAGCTAATTCCAATGTTCGTGTGGCTGCTAATTTCCCAGTCTGTGAAGCTCCTAATTCAACTGTTTCTCCAGCAACTTCCCCTGTTCCTGGAGTTAATCACATTTTATCTGTAGCTGAAAAGCCTTCTGTTTTTAGAGCACCTGACTCTCTCTCTATCTGTAACTAATCAACATATTTCTAGACGTAATTACTCTCTTTCTGGAGCACCAAATTCCGGTGATTCTGGAGCATTTAATTCCCCAGTAGGGGGAGTTACCTCCAGTATTTCTGGAGCTAATTCCCCGATTTATGGAATTATTTCCACTAATGAATAATAACCTATTCTCCTTGTTTCTGGAGATATTTCCCTTATTCCGGTGTTAGATTCAATGTTTTTGGAGCTGCTAAATCCCACCTTACAGCAGCTCCGATTGACGCTGTTGCTGGAGCTCATACTACCCCAGGTGATGCAGGTCCTAGTTCCACTGTTTCTGGAGCTATTTCAGTTGTTTGTGGAGATCATAATTCCCCTGTTTCCGGAGCGGCAAACTGTGCTGTTTATGAAATATCAAATTGCGCTTATTTATATGTCTGCCATTTCCCGATATATTTATCTCCGAATTATTCTGCTTATTGTGCGCTCTCCTAATTACCCTGCTACAGGAATAAATTGTTTACCTGTTTCTTGATCCTAAACTTATCTTTTTAAATGTAATTTATTTTGTTTCTGAAGCTACTTCCTCTGTACTTAACAATTTCCTGTGTTTCTTGAGCACCTAATTCCTCTGTTTCTCCAGTGCACAATTCTCTAGATTCTGCATCTCATAATTCTCATCATTCTAGACCCAAGTTCCCTATTTCTAGAGCTAATACCCATGTTTCTGAACTAATTCCGGTATTCCTGGAACTCCGAATTCCCCTCTCTGCAGCTCCTAATTACGCGGGTCCTGGCCCTTATTTCCTTGTATCTGGAGCTAATTACCCTGTTTCTGGAGTTCATAATTTTTCTGGGGTTCTTAATATCCCAGATTGTGAATCTGCTAATGCTTCTATTTCTGGAGGTAACTCCCCTGATTCTGTTGCTAATTGAACTGTTTCTGGAACTAATACATTATTTTCTGGGGAAAATTAATGGAGATAATAATTTCCCTTTTTGTGGAGCTCCATATTGTGTGGTTTGTGAAGCAAAAAAATTGTCCTTTTTACATGTGCAGTAGTTTGCCGATATCTATGGCTCCGAATTGTCCTGTTTATGGTGCGCTCTCATAATTAGCCTCAAACATGAACAGAAAATTCACCTTTTCTGCAGGTAACTCTCCTCTTTCTAAACATAATTCTCCTGTTTCTGGAGAGAATTGCGCTGTACTGTGATTATTCCTGTGATCCTGGAGATTGCCTCCCGTGATTCTGCAGCTCCCCATTGCCCTATTTCTGGAGCGAATTCAACTCTTTCTGGAACTGCTAATTTACCAGTTTCTGTAATTTCTACGTTTCAACTTTCAAGACCTAATTCCACAGTTTGTAGACCTAATTCCCCTATTTCTGGCGCTTATTCCCTTGTTTCTACGCTAATTCCAGTGTTCCTGGCGCTCCTACTTACTTTCGTTCTGCGACGACTAACTTTCCTGTCCCTGTAAGGAATTCCCCTATTTTCAAACTAATTCAGATGTTTCTGGAGCTAATATTACCTTTTTTCCAGAGCAAATTTCATAGTTGCTGAAAGTCCTAGTTGCTCTCTTTCTGGAGAATCTGAGTTGTTTGTGGAGCTTCCAGTTGTCCTTTTTCTGTAGCTCTAAATTAAGCTGTTTATGAAGCAACTAATTATCCTACTTAAGTGTCCACTAGATATATATATATATATATTCTAAAAAATGTCCTTTTTATGCTGCACTCTCCTACATTCGCTGCTGCAGTGCCAGCTAAATTTGGGGATTCTAAGTTGTTTGTGGAGTTCCTAATTGTCTTTTTTCTGGAGCTCCAAATTGCACTGTTGATGAAGCACCCAATTGTCCTATTTAAGTGTCTCCTAGTTACATATATATAGCTCCGAAATTTGCTGTTCATGACGCGCTATCCTAAATCCCCTGCTGCAGTGACACCTCTTTCGAGAGGTATCCTTGTTCTTTCTAAACATAATTGTCCTGTTTCTGGAGCTAATTGCGCTGTTTCTGGCGCTAATCCCACTGTGCCTCGGGCTGCTAATATCCCAATCTGCCAGCTCCTAATTCCGCTGCTTCTCCTGCAATTTCACCTCTTAATCGAGATAATCACCTTGTATCTGCAGCTGAAAAGTCCTCTTTTCTGGAGCACCTGATTCTCCCACTATCTGGAGCTCATCACAATTGTTCTGGACATAATTTGCATGTTTCTGGAGCTCATAATTCTGGTGTTTCTGGAGCACTTAATTCCTTTATTTACGGCGTTAACTACAATATTTCTGGAGCTAATTCACCGCTTTATGGCATGAATTCGTGTAATTAAAGATATCCCAGTCCCCCTCTTTCTGCAGCTATTACCCTTGCTCTAGGGTTAGTTTCAATATTCTTGGAGCTGCTAAATCCCATCTTGTGGGAGCCCCGAATGCCGTTATTGCTGCAGCTCCAGCTACCCCAGGTTATGTAGTTAATATCCCTCTCTGCAGCTTCCAACTCCCTGTTCCTTGAGCTAATTCCCCAGTTTCTGCAGCTCAGTTTTTTCTGGAGTCCCTAATATCTCTGATTGTGGATCTCCTAATGCATCTATTTCTGGAGGAAACTCCCTTGTTTCTTTTGGTAATTGAACGGTTTATGGAGCCATGCCTTTTCGTTTGAAAAATTACTGTGGTGCTCCTAATTCCCCTTTTTTATGGAGCTCGAAATTGTGAAGTTAATGGAGCACATAAATGTCTTTTTTTACGTATCTAGTAGTTTGCCAATACACATGTTTCTGAACTAATTCCAGTATTCCTGAAACTCCGAATTCACCTCTCTGCAGCTCCTAATTACGCGGGTCCTGGAGCTAATTCCCTTGTTTCTGGAGCTAATTCCCCTGTTTCTGTAGCTCCGAATTGTCCTGTTTATGATGCGCTCTCCTACTTACCCTGCTACATGAATAGAAAATTCACATGTTCTGGAGGAAACTTTCCTCTTCAAAACTTAAATCCCCTCTTTTTGAGCTAACTGCGCTGTACTATGATTATTCCTGTGCTCCTGGAGCTTGCTTCCCCTGTTTCTGCAGCTCCCCATTGACCTGTTTCTGGAGCGAATTCCACTCTTTCTGGAGCTGTTAATATACTAGTTTCTGTAACTCCTATTTTTCATCTTTCGAAACATAATTCCACAGTTTCCAGAACTAATAATCCTCTTTCTAGCGCTAATTCCCTAGTTTCTGCGCTAATACCCATGTTCCTGGAGCGCCTACTTCCCCTCTCTGCGACTCATAACGTCCCTGTTCCTGGAGGGAATAATCCTGTTCCTGTAGCTAATTCAGCTGATTCAGTAGCAAATACTTTTATTTCTGGAGAAAGTGCCACCGTTTCTGAAGGTCATAGTTCCCTTCTTTCTCGACATACTTCAGTTGTTTGTGGAGCTCAGAATTCCACTGTTTATGGAGCTCCCGACTCTACTGTATATGAAGCAACTAATTGTCCTTGTTATGTGTCTACTAGTTTGCCCATATATATTGCTCCAAATTATGCTGTTTATCCTCCGTGTTCCTAATTCCACTGCTACAGGAAGAGTAAATTCAACTATTCCCGGATGTAAATCTCCTATTTCTAAACACAACTCCCTTTTTCTGGAGCTAATGGCAATGTACTGTGATTATTCCCATGCTCCTGGACATTTCCCCTTTGCCCTGTTTCTGTTGCTAATTCTATTTTTCCTGGAGTTGTTAATCCACTAGTTTCTGTAACTCTTCCTTTTCATCTTTCTCGAGCTAATTCTACTGTTTCGGGAGTTAATGGCTATATTTCTGGAGCCAATCCCCTTGTTTGTGACCTAATTCCCGTGTCACTGGAGCTTCAACTTCCCCTCTTTATGCGGCTCAAAATTTCCCGGTTCCTGGAATTAATTCTGCTGTTTCTGGAGGCAACTCCCGTATTTACATAGATAATTCAACAGTTTTTGGAGCAAATGCCTATGTTTCTGGAGTTAATTCCGCACTATTCGAAGGTCCCAGTTCTCTTGCCCCTGTAAATCCTAATTCCTTTGTTTATGAGCTAATACCTATGTTTCTGGAGCTAATTCCTAAATACCTGAAGATCCCAGATCTCCTGTCCCTGAAGCTCCTAATTCCTCTGTTTATGGATCTAATACCTATGTTTCTGGAGCTAATGACAATATCTGATTGTTCCAGTTCTCCTGTTCCTGCAGATTCTAATTCCTCTGTTTCAGGGGCTGTGTTTCTGGAGCTAATGCCATAATATTTGAACGTCCCAGCTCTACTGTTCCTGCAGATCCTAATGTATCTGTTTCTGGAGTTAATACCTATGTTTCTGTAGCTAATTCCACATTATCTGAAGGTCCGTCTTCTCGTTTCCTGGCAGCTCCGAATTCCTCTGTTTCTGGAGCAAATGCCTATTATTTCTGGAGCTCATTCCCAAATATCTGAAGGTGCCAGTTCTCATGAACTGCAGCTCCAGATTCCTCTGTTTCTGGAACTAATATCTGTTATTTCTGGAGCTAATTCCCCAATATCTGAAGGCCCCAGTTCTCCTGTCTCTTCAGCTCCTACTTCCTCTATTTCTGGGGCTAATACCTATGTTTCTGCAATTAATTCTCCAATATCTGAAGGAACTGTGGAATTAACAGCTCAAGGAACAATGGAATTAGCTTCAGAAATAATGAAATTAGCAGCTATAGGAAAAATGGAATTAGCAGCTACAGAAACAGAGGAATTAGCTGCAGAAACAGTGGAATTAGCAGCTACAGAAATAGGGGTATTTGCCACAGAAACAGTGTAATTAACAACGGAAACAGTGGAATTAGCTCCAGAAGCAGTGGAATTAGCTCCAGAAATAGGGAGGAATTAGCAGCTGCAGACAAACTACAGCTAGCTCCTTAAATAATGGAATTAGATCCAGAAACAGTGAAATTAGCAGCTCCAGGAACAGAGGATTTAGCTATAGAAATCAGGAATTAGCCCCAGAAACAGAGGAAATAGCTCCAGAAACAGTGGAATTAGCTCCAGAAACTGGAATTAGCAGCTTCAGAAACAGTGGAATTAGCTCCAGAAACAGAGGAATTAGCTCCAGAAACAGTGGATTTGGAAGGACCAGAAATACAGTAATTAGCCCCAGAAACAGGGGAATTAGCACCAGAAACAGTGGAAATAGAAGGACTAGAAATAGAGGAAATAGCCGCAGAAATAGAAAAATTAGCCCCAGAACCATGGGAATTGGCTCCAGAATCAGTGGAAATGGAAGGACTAGAAATAGAGGATTAACCCCAGAAACAGTGGAATTAGCTCCAGAAACAGTGGCTTTCGCAGCTTCAGGAACAGTGGAATTAGCTCCAGAAACTGTGGAATTAGCTCCAGAAACAGTGGACTTAGCTCCAGAAACAGAGGAATTTGTTCAGAAAGAGAGGAATTAGCCTCAGAAACATTGGAATTAGACGCAGAAACAGTGGAATTAGCTCCAGAAACTGTGGAATTAGCTTCAGAAAGAGTGGAATTAGCTCCAGCAACAGTGGATTTTGCTCCAGAATGTGGGGAGTTAGCCCCAGAAAGAGTGGAATTAGCCGCATAAACAGTGGAATTAGCCGCATAAACAGTGGAATTAGCTCTAGAAACAGTGAAATTACCTCCAGAAATAGAGGAATGTGTTCAGAAAGAGGGGAATTAGCCCCAGAAACATTGGAATTAGCCGCAGAAATAGTGGAATTAGCGCCAGAAACAGAGGAATTAGCCCTAGAAATATTGAAATTAGCAGCCACAGGAACACTGGAATGAGCAGCTCCAATAACAATAGTATTAGCTTCAAACATATTGGAATTAGCAACTCCAGAAACAGCAGAATTAGCGCCAGAAGCAGTGGAATTAGCAGCTCCAGAAACAGTGGAATGAACTCCAGAACAGTGGAATTAGCAGCTGTAGAAACAGGGGACTTAGACACAGAAACGGTTGAATTAGCTCCAGAAACAGTGGAATTAACGCCATAAAGAGTGGAATTAAATCCAGAAACAATGGAATTAGGTCCAGAAGCAGTGGCATTAGCTCCAGCAACAGTGGAAGTAGCTCCAGAAAGAGGGGAGTTAGCCCCAGAAAGTGTGGAATTAGCCACAGAAACAGTGGTATTAGCTCTAGAAACAGTGAAATTAGCTCCAGAAATAGAGGAATGTGTTCAGAAAGAGGGGAATTAGCCCCAGAAACATTGGAATTAGCCGCAGAAACAGTGGAACTAGCTCCAGAAACAGTGGAATTAACTCCAGAAACAGTGGAATAAGCTCCAGAAATATGGAATTAGCCCCTTCAGCAACAGTGGAATTTGCTCTAACAATTAGCAGTTCCAGCAACTTTGGAATTAGCAGCTCCAGAAAGAGGGAGGAATTAGCAGCTCCAGGAACAGTGGAATTAGAAGTTCCAGAAACAGGGGAACTAGCTTCAGAAACAGTGGAATTAGCTGCTCCATGAAAAGTGGAATTTGCTCCAGAAACAATGGAATTAACCCCAGAAACAGGAATATAAGCAGTTCCAGGAACATAATTAGCAACTGCAGAAACGATGGAATTAGCATTTCCAGCAACATTGGAATTAACAGCTCCTGAAAGAGGGAGGAATTAGCAGCTCCAGGAACAGTGGAATTAGAAGCTCCAGAAACAGTGGAACTAGCTTCAGAAACAGTGGAATTAGCAGCGCCAGGAACAGTAGAATTTGCAACTTCAGGAACAGTGGAATTAGCTCCAGAAACACTGGAATTAGCTCCAGAAACAGAGGAATTTGTTCAGAAAGAGGGGAATTAGCCGCAGAAACATTGGAATTAGCCGCAGAAACAGTGGAATTAGCTCCAGCAACAGAGGAATTAGCTCCAGAAAGAGGGGAGTTAGCCCCACAAAGTGTGGAATTTGCCGCAGAAACAGTGGGATTAGCTCTAGAAACAGTGCAATTAGCTCCAGAAATAGAGGAATTAGCTCCAGAAATATTGAAATTAGCAGCCACAGGAACATTGGTATGAGCATCTCCAGTAGCAATAGTATTAGCTTCAGAAATATTGGTATTAGCAGCTCCAGGAACAGCAGATTTAGCACCAGAAGCAGAGGAATTAGCAGCTCCAGAAGCAGTGGAATTAGCTCCAGAACAGTGGAATTAGCAGCTGTAGAAACAGGGGACTTATCCCAAGAAACAGTGGAATTAGCTCCAGAAACAGTGGAATTAGCTCCAGAAACAGTGAAATTAAATCCAGAAAAGTGGTATTAGCTCCAGAAACAGGGGAATTAGCTCCAGAAACAGTGGAATTAGCTCCAGAAACAGTGGAATTAAAACGATAAACATTGGAATTAGCTACAGAAACAGTGGAATTAACTCCAGAAAGAGTGGAATGAGCTCCAGAAACAGTGGAATTAAAACCAGAATGAGTGGAATTAGCTCCAGAAACAGTGGAATTAACTCCGGAAAGAGTGGAATTATCTTCAGAAACAGTGTAATTAGCTCCAGAGACAGTGGAATTACCTCCAGAAAAATTGGAAATAGCCGCAGAAACAGTGGAATTAGCTCTAGAAATAGTGTAATTAGCTCCGGAAATAGAGGAATTTGTTCAGAAATTCCTCAGAATTTAGCCCCAGAAACATTGGAATTAGCCGCAGAAACAGTGGACTTATCGCCGGAAACAGTGGAATTAACTTCAGAAACAATGGAATTAGCTCCGGGAAAAGTGGAATTAAAACCAGAAACAGTGGAATTAGCTCAAGAAACAGTGGAATTAACTCCAGCAACAGTGGAATTAGCTCCAGAAATATGGAATTAGCAGCTTCAGAAGCAGTGGAATTTGCTCCAACTACAGTGGAATTTGCTTCAGAAACAGTGGAATTAGCTCCAGAAGCAATGGAATTAGCTCCAGAAATATGGAATTAGCAGCTTCAGAAACAGTGGAATTTGCTCCAACTACAGTGGATTTTGCTTCAGAAACAGTGGAATTATTTCCAGAAGCAGTGGAATTAGCTCCAGAGACAGTGGAATTAGCTCCAGAAAAAGTGGAATTAGCCGCAGAAACAGTGGAATCAGCTCAAGAATTAGAGGAATGTGTTCATAAAGAGGGTATTTAGCCCCAGAAACATTGGAATTAGCGCAAGAAACAGGAATTATCCATTATATTGGAATTAGCAGCCACAGGAACTGTGGAATTAGCAGCTACAGTAACAATAGTAGTAGCTTCAGAAATACTGGAATTAGCAGCTCCAGGAACAGCAGAATTAGCGCCAGAAGCAGTGGAATTAGCAGCTGCAGAAACAGGAGCATTGGCCCCAGAAACAATGGGATTAGCTCCAGAAACAGTGGAATTAGCTCCAGTAAAAGGGAGGAATAGGACACTCCAGAAACAGAGTAATTAGCTCTATCAACAATGGAATTAGCCCCAGAAACAGGAATATTAGCAGTTCCAGGAACATCAGAATTAGCAGCTGCAGAAACGATGGAATTAGCAGTTCCAGCAACTTTGGAATTAACAGCTCCAGAAAGAGGGAGCAATTAGCAGCTACAGGAACAGTGGAATTAGAAGCTCCAGAAACAGTGGAACTAGCTTCAGAAACAGTGGAATTAGCAGCTTCAGGAACAGTGGAATTAGCTCCAGAAACAGTGGAATTAGCAGCTTCAGGAACAGTGGAATTAGCTCCAGAAACAGTGGAATTAGCAGCTTCAGGAACAGTGGAATTAGCTCCAGAAACAGTGGAATTAGCTTCAGAAACAGTGGAATGATCTCCAGAAACAGTAGATTTAATTCCAGAAACAGTGGAATTAGCTCCAGAAACAGTGGAATTAATTCCAGAAACAGTGGAATTAGCTCCTGAGTGGAATTAACTCCAGAAACAGTGGAATTAGCTCCAGAAATAGTGGAATTAGCAGCTTCAGAAACAGTCGAATTAGCTCCAACAACAATGGAATTAACTTCAGAAACAGTGGAATCCGTTCCAGAAGCTGTTTAATTAGCAGTTCCAGAGACAGTGGAATTAGCTCCAGAAAAAAGGTGAATTCGCTCCAGAAAAAGTGGAATTAGCCGCAGAAACAGTGGAAATAGCTTTAGAAACAGTGGAATTAGTTCCAGAAATATTGGAATTTGTAGCCACAAGAATTTTGGAATTAGCAGCTCCAGGAACAATGGAATTAGCTTCAGAACTATTGGAATTAGCAGCAACAAGAAGAGTGGCATTAGCTGCTCCAGAAAAAATGGAATTAGCTCCAGAAACAGTGGAATTTTCAGTTCAATGAACAGCCGAATTAGCGCCAGAAACTGAAATTAGCAGCTCCAGCAACAATGCAATTACTCCAGAAACAGTGGAATAACAGCCCTAGAAACAGGGGAATTAGCCCAGAAACAGTGGAATTATCTGCAGGAGCATCGGAATTAGCAGCTGCAGAAACAGGGAGAAATTAGCAGCTCCAGGAACAGGGGAATTAGCTTTAGAAACATAAGTATTAGCTCCAGAAACAGGGAAATTAGCTCCAGAAACTGAGAACTCAGCAGCTCCAGAAACAGTGGAATTAGCAGCTTCAGAAATAGGAGAATTATATTCAGAAATCGTGGAATTAATTTCAGAAGCAGGGGAATTAGCTTCAGAAATCGTGGAATTTGCAGCACCAAGAACAGATGGAATTAGCAGCTCCAAAAACAGTGGAACATGATGCATAAATATTGGAATTACCAGCTCCAGATACAGTGGAATTAGACCCAGAAATAGGGGAATTAGCTCCAGAAACAGTGTAATTAGCAGCTCCAGAAACGGTGAAATTATCAGCTTCAGACAGAGAAGAAATCGATCCAGGAACAGTGGAATCAGCTCCAGAAATAGTGGAATTAGCTGCAGAACAGAATAATTATCAGCTCCGGAAACATTGGAATTAGCTTTAGGAAGAGTGGAATTAGCAGCCCCAGAAACAGTGAAATTAGCAGCTCCAGGAACTTTGGAAATAGCAGCTCTAGAAAGAAGGATAAATTAGCAGCTCCAGGAACAGTGGAATTAGTGCCAGAAACAGTGGAATTAGCTCCAGAAACGGTGGAACCAGGTCTAGAAAAAGGTTAATTAGAATTTAAAGGAACTGGTGATTAGCAGCTCCAGACACAGTGGTATTATCTCCAGAAACTGAAGAATTGTGCGCTGCAGAAACAGGGGAATTAGGAGTTCAGGAAGAGAGGACTTCACTCAGTACAGCGGAATTATCTAGAGAAACATGGTAATTGGGTTACACAGAGAAGAGTTAGCTCAATAAATAGGAAAATTAGCTGTTCCTGTAGCAGGAGAATTAGGTCAGAGCGCCATAATCTGAACAATTCAGAGCTTTCTATATCCGGAGAATATTAGCAAAATGAATACAGAATTAGACGCTGCATAAACAGTGCATTTGTAGCTCCAGAATCATAGGAATTAGAATCTCCACAACAAGTGAAATAACTACAGAAACAGGGAACTAGGCCCTACATAAGATGTGGTATTAGATGGTACAGCAACATGGTAATTAGCAGCTCTCAGAACAGAGAAGTTAGCACCAGAATGAGCGAATTAGCTCCAGAAACAGGGGGAAAAGTATCTCCTTAAATATATGAATTAATTCCAGAAACAGGAAAATTAGTTGCATAAATACTGGAATTTATTCCACAAACAAATGAATTATGTGCTTCAGAAACGCCCGAATTAGGAGCAACAGAAAGACGAATTATGGCCTAAAATGCTGTAATTATCTCCAGACATTGGGAGAATCGATTGCTCCAGAAACAGGGGAATCATGAGATCCAGAAACAAGAAAAGTGTGCATCCATAAACAACGTAATTCGGAGCAAAATAAACAGAATATTAATGAGATCCCAGATCGAGCGGAATTAGGGGAGCACCACATCTACATGGAATGTAGCTCCAGGAACTGGGAAATTGGGGCACAGCTCCATAAAAAGGAGTGTTAGATTTTCCATTAGCAGAGGAATTAGGAGAGTGCACCTGAAAGAAGACAATCCGGTGCTATATATATATATATCGGGGAAATAGTAGCCACATTAATTAGGTGTTCCATAAACAGTGCTATTTGCAGCTCCAGAAATTTTGCAATCATGGGCTCCACAAACAAGGAAAAGTGGGAACTCTCGAAATTCGGGTAGTAAGAACTCCAGAAACATTGACGATAGCAGTTCCAGGAATAGAAGGATTAGCCCCAGAACAAGATAATTAGTTACAGAAACACTGGAATTAACTCTACAAATCGTGGAATTAGGAGGTCCATAAACACATGTATTAGCAGCTCCCGAAACAGGGGAATTGTCCTTAGCAATATGGGAATTAGCTCGATCAAGGGGCAGAATCAAGTTGTCCGGAAACAGTTGACGTTGCAGCAAAGAAACAGGGTGTTTAGCTTCAGCAGCATGAGATTACGATATCCAGTAAAAAGGTAATTATGGTTCCATAAAGAATGTAATTTGAAGCAAAAGATACAGGAGATTTCGGAGATCAAGATGCAGGGAATTTGGGAGAGGGCTCCAACAACATGGAACATAGGAGAGGGCACAAGAAAGTGGGAAATGTGGAGACAGCTCCGGGAAAAGGCAAATTAGCTGTTCCTATAGCAGGGGTAATTGGAGAGCGCACCATTAACAGGACAATTCGGATTTATAGGGGAACATGTAGCTAAATGAAAACGATAATGATGTGCTCCATGAACTGCGAAATATGGAGCTCCAGTGTCAGCGACATTAGAAACTCCACAAACAAATAAATCAATTCCAGGACCAGAGCGACTAGGATCTCCAGAAACTGGGGAATCAGCACCAGAAACAGAGTATTACCTACAGAAACAGTTGAATTAGCTACAGAAACATGGGCGTTACCTCCAGAAACAGAGGAATTAGGATCTCCTCAAACTGCGATATCAGGAGGTCCAGGAAAATATGAATTACCTCCACAACCAAGGGATTAGATTCAGAATCAGGAGAATTGGCAGCTGCAGATCGAGGAGCTCCAGAAACACGGGAATTAGATCGGAAATAAGGGCATTAGCTTCAGAAACGAGGAATTAATTCCAGAATAATTCCTGAAACTGAGGAAATATAAGTTCCATAAACAAGGGAAGTGTGGTTCCATAAACAAAGTAAGTTTCAGAAAAAGATACAGGATTTTTTGGAGATACAGATACAGTGATATTAGCAGAGAGCTCCATAAACGTGGAACGTATGAGCAGGCTCCAGAAAGTGGGACATTTGGAGCCAGCTCTAGAAACAGGTGTATTCGCTGTTCCTGTATCAGGGAGTTTGGAGAGTGCACTATAAATAGGAGAATTCCGGGCTATATCTACAGGGGAACTAGTAACAACGTCCGAACACAATTACGTCTCCAAAAACAGCGCAATTTGGGGTTCCAGATACGTTTTTTTGGAGCTTCACAAGCAACTGAAACATCTGCTGTAATAATGGAACTAGTGCCTGCAGAATCTAGGGATTTAGCTCAAGAGGCAAAATTATTTCTGTAGCTATTTCACCTGTTTCAGGGGCTTTCCATGCAGAAACGGAGAAATTCGGAGCTTTACAAACTGGGATATTAGGATCAGCAGAATAAAGAAGAATTTGCTCCGGAAACTTGGAAATTAGCACAAGAAACACCGGACTTAGCTCATAAACAAGGAAATCAACTCCATAAACAGGTGCTCAACTCCAGAATCAGTGCTATCATTTCAGAATCAGGGAAATTAACTCCAAAAACAGGGGAATTATACGATCCAGAAAGAAGGTAAGTATGGTTTCATAAACAAATTCATTTGGAGCAAAAGAAACAGGAGATTTAGGAGATCCAAATACAGGTAATTAGGAGAGGGCAGTATCACCGTGGAACGTTGGTGCAGGCTCTAGAAACTGGGAAATTTGGAGCCAGTTCTAGAAATAAGTGAATTAGCTGATCCTGTCGATTGGGAATTAGGAGAGCGCACCAAAAACAATGCAATTTGGAGCTGTATATATCGGAGAACTAGTGGCCTCATGAAAAGGGCAATTAGGTGTAATATAAACAGGGCAATTTCGAACCCCAAGAAACAGAAGAATTAGGATCTGCAGGAACAGGAGAAGTAGGAACGACAGAGATTGGAAATAGCTCCAGAAACATAGGATCTGGAGAAACATTAGCTCCAGAATCATTTGCTCCACAAACAGCTGAATTAGCTACCGAAACAGGGGTATTAAATCTAGGAACAGGGAAATTTGGAGCCGCTGAAAGAGAGGAAGTTGGAGCTCCTGGAACACGGATATTCGCGCAGAAAGAAGGGAATTAGCTCCAGAAATAGAGCCATTGACTCCAGAAACAATGGAATTAGCTCGAGAAGTAAGGAAATAAGAGTTACAGGAAGTGGTGAATTATCAGCTCCAGGAACAGTGGGATTCGCTCCAGAAACAGGGCATTGCGGAGCTGCAGACACAGGAGAAGCAGGGGCTCCAGGAACACGGGAATAATCACAGTACAGCGCAGATAGATCCAGAGATAGGGAGTTGTGTTTAGAAAAAGGATAGTTACATTCAAAAACAGAGAATTAGCTCTTCCTCTAGGAGGGAAATTAGGGGTGCGCACCATAACAGGTCAATTCGGAGCCATATATACCGGCAAACTACAGAGATATAAAGGACAATTACGTGCTTCATAAATTGCACAATTTGGAGCTCTACAAAAAGTGAAACTATGATCTCCACAGGAATTTCCCCCAGAAAAAAACGTATTCTCTTCAGAAACAGTTGAGTTAGCAACAGAAACAGGGGAGTTACCTCCAGAAACAGATGCATTCGTAGATCCACAATCTGGATATCTGGAACTCCAGAAAAAGATGAGCTCCATAAACAGGGGAATTAGTTCCAGGAACAGGGGAATTAGGAACTGCAGAGAGGGGAATTACTAGTTCCAGGAATACTGGAATTAGTTCAGAAACAAGGGTATTAGCTCCAGAAACAGAGGAATTAGGTCTAGAAAGATGTGAATTGGAGTTACAGAAACTGCCGAATTGGGCACTGCAGAAATGGGAAATTAGGAGCTCCAGAAACATGGGATTTTAATCAGTACAGCTAAAGTTGCTCCAGAAATAACCGAACTACATTTAGAAAGGGAAGCGTTGTCTCGTGAAACAGATGAACTAGTTTTTCCTGCAGCAGGGAATTTGGAGAGCGCACCATAAGCAGAATACTTAGGAGCTAAATATAGCGAGAAATGGTAGCCACATAATAAACACACTTAGGTGCTTCATAAACAGTGCAATTCGAAGCTCCAGAAACAGGGGAATTAATTTCTCCACAAACAACTGAAATAGCTTCAGAAACAGGTGAACTAGAACCTTGGGGTAGTCGGAGATCCAGCAACAGCGGCATTGTGAGCTCTCGTAAGATTTGATTTAGCAGCTCCAAGAACATTGAAATTAACCCTTAACAAGAGAAATAGCTCCAGGAACAGTGGAAAAGGGATATTCTTACTTACGAGAATTAATTCCAGAAACCGGGGATTTAGCTGCAGAAATATTGGCGTTAACTCCACAAGCTGTTGAATTGAGTGCTCCAGAAACACGAGAATTAGGAGCTGCAGAGAGAGGGGAATTATGCCCAGAAGTTTCGCGATTATATACAGAAAGAGAGAATTAGGTGCTCCTGGAACAGAGGACACTTCAGCTACAGATACAAGATGATTTGCTCCAGGAACAGGGGAATTTGCTCCAGTCGCAGAGGAATTCGGAGCTCCAGAGACTGCGAAATTAGTAGCCCCGGGAATATTGGAATTAGCTCCAGAAACAACGCAATTCTCTCCAGAAACAGGGGAATTGGTGTTAAAACGAACAGAGTAAAGTCTAGAAAGAGGTGACTTAGCTGCCCCTGCAGCAGGAGATTTAGTGGAGCGCACCATAAACAGGACATTTCGCAGAGATATATAGATAACTAGTAGACAATTAAATACGACAATTAGGTGCTTCATAAACAGCGCAATTTGGAGCTCCAGAAAAAGGACAATTAGGAGCTCCACAAACAACTCAGAATCTCCAGAAAGAGGGTAACTAGGACTTCCAGAAACTACGGGTTTTTCTCCGAAAAAAAAGGTGTTGTTTCCTGACACAGCTGCATTAGCAACAGAAACATGGGAATTCCCTCAGGAAACAGAGAAATTAGGAGTCACAGACAGAAGACAAGTTGTAGCTCCAAGAACACGGGAAGTAACGCAGAAATAAGCGAATTAGCGCCGAAAACACGGAAATTAGTGCCGGAAACAGTGGACCTAAACGTAGAAACTGTGGAATTCGGTCTTGAAAGCTGAATACAAGGAGTCACAGAAACTGGTAAATTAGCAGCCCCAGAAACAGAGGAATTAGCTTCAGAAACAGGCAATGTGGAGCTGCAGAAACAGGGCAAGCGAGCTGCAGGAACTTCGGAATAATCACAGTACAAAGAAATTACCTCCCAAGCTCTCCTACACCAGCAAGCACTCATACCCACAAACCTATGCTACGCTGCCCAAACTCTCCTGCCCCCCACGAAGCTTTCCTAACCCCACAAGCTCTCCAACCCCGCCCAAGCTCTCCGACCCCAAAGATCTCTTAACCCCCAACTCTACTAGCCAACCAAGCTCTCCTACCCGCCAATCGCTCCTGCACCCCCAAGCTCTCCTAACCCCACATGCTGCCCTACCCCTCCAAGCTCTCCTACCCGCCCAAGCTCTCCTGCCCCCATTACTCCTACTCCCCAAACGCTGCTACCCCCCCCCAAGCTTACCTGCCCCTCAAGATCTCCTACGCCCTCCAAGCTCTCCTAACCCCGCCCCTAAGCTCTCCGAACCCCCAAGCTCTCCTACCCACAAGCTCTCGTAAAATGCCAAGCTCTCCGACCCACAAGCTCTCCTACACGACAAAGCTATCCTCACCGGCCCCCATGCTCTCCTACTCCCACCAAGATATCGTACCCCCGCAATCTCTCCAAACCCCCAAAGCTCTCCGACATGCCAAGCTCTCCTACCCCGCCAAGCTCTAACACCCACCAAGCTCTCCAGCCCTCCAAAGCTCTCAGAACCCCCAAGCTCTCCTGACCCCCCCCCCAACTCTCATAGGCCCCCAAGATTTCCTACTCCGCAAGCTCTCCGATACCGCCAAGCTCTCCTACTGCCACAAATTCTCCAACACCCCGCAAGTTCTCCCACCTCGCCTAGCTTTCCTACCCAACCCCAAGCTCTCCTACAACTCAATCTCTCCATCCCCCCAATTTCTCGTACCACCCCAATCTCTCCTACCCGACAATCTCTCCTACCACACCAATCTCTCCGACACACGAAGCTCTCCGACCACCTAAGCACTCCTACCACCTCCACCAGCTCTCCTACACACCCAGAACCCTACTCCAGGAGCTCAACCCAACCCCCCAAGCTTTCCTACCCGCAAAATCTCTCCTACCCCAAAAGCTCTCCTACCACACCCCCCAAGCTCTACTACCCCCCACACTCTCCTACCTCCCAAGCACTCCCATCCCCCAAGATCTCCGACCACCTCCCAAGCTCTCCTACCCACCTAACCTGTCCTACCCCGCTCCCCAAGATCTCATACCGCCCAAGCTCTCCAATCCCGCCAAACTCTGTTACACCCCAAGCTCTTCTACCCCGCAAAGCTTTCCTTCCCCCTCAAAATATCCTTTCTCCCCAAGCTCACCTACACCCAAAGCTCTCCTTCACCCCCAAGCTCTCCCATCTCCCCAAACTCTCCAACACCATCCCAAGCTCTCCTATCCATCCAACCTCTCCTCCTCCCCTCCCCAAGATCTCGTAGCACGCAAGCTCTGCAAACCCCCGAACTCTCCTGCTCCCCAACTTCTTCTAATCCCCAAAGCTCTCCTCCCCCCTCATAATCTCCTACATCCCCACGCTCTCTGACCCCGCAAGCTCTGGTGCTACCCAAGCTCTCCTACACACCAAGCTCTCATATCCCCAAAATGCTTACCGACCCACCAAGCTCCCCTACCCACCAAGCTCTACTACCCCGCAAGCTGTCCTACCCACCAAGATCTCCTACCCCCGCAAGCTCTACTACCCTCAAACACTCCTACACCCCAAGCTCTCTTGAGCCCCAAGCTCTCCTACACACCAAGCTCTCCTGCCCCTCATGCTCTCCATCCCCCCAAACCGCCTACCCAACGCTCCACTAACCCCCAAATCTCTCCTACCCCCCGCCAAGTTCGCCTCCTACCGCCCCAGCTTCCTACCCCTGCAGCTCTGCTAACCCCAGCTCTCCTTCCCCCCACCAAGCTCTCCTCCCCGCCCAGCTCTGGTACCCCCGCCAAAGCCCTCCTACAACCAGAAGCTATCCTACCCCCCAAGCTGTCATACTCCCCCAAAGCTCTTCTAGACACCAGGCTCTGCTACATCGTCCCCCCAGCTCTTCTAATCCCACAATTTCTGCGACCCACCCAAGCGCTCCGACTCACCAAGCTCTCCTAACCCCCAAGAGTTCTTAACCCCCCAAGCTCTCTTACCACCCAAAGGTCTGCTACCCCTCAAGCTTTCTTACCCCCACAAGATCTACTACCCCTCCTCCACCAAGCCTTCCTACCACTTCCAAGTTCTCCAACACTCCAAGCTCCCCTACACCCCATGATCTCCTATCATCCCATGTGGTACAACCCCCGATGCTCTCCTAAACCCGCAAGCTCTGCAACCACTCCAAGCTCTCACATCCCCGGAGCACACCGACCCCGCAAAATCACCGAACCCCCCAAAGCTCTCCTAGCCCCCAAGCTCTCCTACCCCACCAAATACTCCTACAACCCCAAAGCTCTCCTACCCCCCTCCCGCATGATCTCCTACACCCCCAAAGCTCTTCTACCCCATCTCCTAGGCGCTCCTACCCCGCTAAGCTCTCCTATACCCCAAGCTCTGATACCCACCCAAGCTGTCCAAACCCCCCCAAGACTTCTTACACCCAAGCTCTCCAACCACTCAATGCTTTCCTACCTCCAAGCTCTCCTACACCCCAAGCTCTCCTACCCCAATCTCTCCTACCCCCCAAGCTCTCCTAACCCCAAGCTGCCTTACCACCCCCAAGCTCTCCTACTCCACAAATCCCCAACCCTATTGTTCTCCTACCACTCCATGCCCTCCTACCCCCAAGCTCTCCTACCCCCGTAAGCTCTCCTATCCACCAATGCTCTCCGAACCCCCAACCTATCATAACCCACCCCAAGCTCTTCGACACCCCAAGCTCTCCTACTCCGCCAACCTCCACTACACCCCATGCTCTCCTACCCCGTAAGCTCTCCTAAACCCAAGCTCTCCTCAACTCCAAGCTCTCCGACCCACCAAGCTCTCCTACACCGCAAGCTCTCCAACACCCACAAGCTGTCCGATCCCCCCGCCCCACCAAGCTCTCGTAACCCCCGAAGCTCTCCTAACCCCCAAGCTCCCCTAACCCCCAAGCTCTCCTAACCCCAAGCTCTCGTCAACTCCAATCTCTCCGACCCACCAAGCTCTCCGACCCCGCAATCTCTCCAACACCCAAAAGCTGTCCTATCCCCCCTCCCCGCCAAGCTCTTCTAAACCCCCAAGCTCTCCCTCCACCCCAAGCTCTGCTACCCCTCCCCAAGCTCTCCTACCCATCTAAATTATCCAACACCCCAAGCTCTCTTACTGACCTAGCTCTCCTACCACCCGCCAAGCTCTTCTACACTCCCAAGCACTCTTACCCCATCATACTCATTACCCCCACAAACTCTCCTACACCCAAAGCTCTCCTGCCCCTCCAACCGCTCCTACCCCGCCAAGTTATCCTAGCCCCCAACGCTCTCCTATCTCCCCCAAGCTCGGCAACCACCCACACTCTCCTACCCCCCAAAGCTCTCCTGCTCCCCAAGCTCTCCAACCCACCAAGATCTCCGAACCCCAAGCTCTCCTACGCCTTCCAGCTCACCTATTCCCCCCACGTTCTCCTATCCCCACACCCTCAGCTCTCCTACCACCCCAAGCTCTCTGACACCCCGCAAGCTCTCCTACCCCGCCCAAGCTCCCCGAACACCCAAGCTATTCTACCCCCGCAAGCTTTCTTCACCCCAAACTCTCCTACTTCCCATGTTATCCTAAACCCCAAGTTCTTCTTCCCCCAAGCTCTCCTACCGTCCCAAGCTTTAGTAATCCCCTCCAACGTACTACTATCGCTCCCCAAGCACTCCTACCCCCACAAGCTCTCCAAGACCCCCAAACTCTCCGAGCCACCCCAAGCTCTCCTGCCCCCAAGGTTTCCTAACTCCCCAAGCTCTCCTAACCCCCAAGCTCCCCTACCCCCACAAGCTCTCCTACACCCCAAGCTCTCCTACCCTCCCCCCGCAAGCTCTCATACCTCCCCAAGCTCTCCGACCCCTCAGGATTTCTAACCCCCCAAACTCTCCTACCCCAAGATCCAATACCCCGCCAAGCTCTCCTGCCCTCAACAAGTACTCACAACCTCCAAATCTCACCTCCCCGCCGCCAAGTTCTCCTCCTACCGCCCTAGCTCTACTACCACAGCAACTCTGTTTCACCCCACCTCTCCTCCCACCGCCCCCGCCACTAAGCTCTCCTACCCCACCATGATCGCCTACCCGACAATCTCTCCTACCCCGCCAAAGCCCTCCTACAATCCCTAAGCTCTCCTACCCCCCATGCTCTCCTACACCCCCAAAGCTCTTCTAGCCGTCAGGCTCTCCCACCAGTCCCCAGCTCTCCTACACCCCTAAGCTCTGCTACCCACCCAAGTTCTCCGACTCACCAAGCTCTCCTACCCCCCAAAGGTCTCCTACCCCTCAAGCTCTCTTACCACCTCAAGCTCTCCTATCGACCCAATACTGACTACACCGTCAAGCTCTCCTATCCCTCCACAAGCCATCCAATCCATCAAGCTCTCCTACCCTCCAATATCTCCTATCCCCCCAGCTCTCCTAAAACCGTCAAGCTCTCCTCCTAACTCATGCTCTCCTACCCCCACAAGATCTGCTACACACACCAAGGTCTCCTACACCGCCCAGTCTCTCCTACACACCGCAAGGTCCCCTACTCCCTCAAGCTCTCCTTCGCCTCCAAGCTTTCCAAACCCACACGCTCTCCTACCTCCTCATGCTCTCCTAACCCCGCAAGCTCTCCGACCCCGCCAAGATCTCCTACCCTCGATGCTCTCATACTCGCCCAAGCTCTCAGTCCCCACCAAGCTTTCTGACACACGCACGGTCAGCTCACCCCCAAGCACTCCTACACTCCAAGTTCTCCTGCCCCGCAAGCACTCCTAACCACCCAAGCTCATGTACCGCACAAGCTGTCCTCGGCCCCGAAGCCCTCCTGCGCCCCCAGATCTCCCACAGCCCCAAGCCCTCTTACCCCACAAGTTGTACTACCCCCGCAAGCTCTCCTAAACGGCAAGTTTTCCTACCCTCACCGCCCAAGCTATCCTACCCCCCAAGCTCTCCTATCCCCCTAAGCACACCTACCCCCACAAGCCCTCCAACCATCCCAAGCTCTCCTACACCCGAAAAGTTCTCCTATCCCCCTCCCCAATCTCTCCTACCCCCACAAGCTCAACTACCTCCCACAAGCTCTCCTACACCCCAAGCTTTCATACCACCCAAAGCTATCCTCCACCCCTGCAACAACTCCTACCCCCGCAAGCTCTCGTGCCACCCCAGCTCTCCTAACCCACAAGCTCTCCTACCCACCAAGCTCTCCTATCTCTCCAAGCACTCCTACCACCCCCAATCTCGCCTAACAACCCAAGCTCCCTTACCGCCCCAAGCTCTCATGTTCCCCAAGCTCTCCTAACCCGCACGCTCTCCTACCCTCTCTCCAAAGCTATCCTACCCCCAAAATATCCTACCGCCCCCCCAGCACTCCTAGCCCTCCAAGCTCTCCTACCACCTAAATTCTCCTACCCCCCAGCTCTCCTACCTCCCCTGCTCTCCTACAACCCCAGCTCCCCTACCACGCAATGCTCTCCTACCCCTCCAAGCTCTCCCACTCCCCAGCTCTCCTAACCTCCAAGCTCTCCTAGCCACCGCAAGCTCACCTTCGCTCGTAAGCTCTCCTACCCGCCAATCTCTCCTACCCCAAAAGGTCTCCTGCCCCGCCTATCTCTCCTACGCCCCCATGCTCTCATACACACTCCAAGCTGTCCTACCCACCCAAGCTCTTCTACCTCCGCAAGCACTCCTACCCCACCAAGCTCTCCTACTCGCCAAGCTCTCCTAACGCCATAAACTTTCCGATCCCGCCAAGCTCTTCTACACCATCCAAGCTCTCCGACCACACCAAGCGCTCCTATCCCCTCAAACATTCCTAACGCACAAAGCTCTCCTACACCCCCAAACTCTCGGACTCCCGAAGCTCTCCTACCCCCTCAAGATTTCCGAGACCCCCAAGCTTTCCTCCCGCACCGCGCTCTCCTACCGCCCAAGCTCCCCTAAACTCCCCAAGCTCTCCGTCGCCCGCAAGCTCTCCTACCCCCGCACATTATCCTACACCCCAAGCTCTCCTAACCACACAAGCTCTCCTTCACCGCCCAAGCGCCCCTATCCCCTGGAAGGTCTCCTATACCTCCAAGCACTCCGATCCCCGCCGCAAAGCTCTCCTACACCGCCAAGCTCTCCTACTACCCCATGTTCTCATACCACCTATGCTCTCCAATGCCCCCAAGATCTCCTAACCCCCAAGATCTCCTACCACCCAAGGACTCCTACACCCCAAATTATCCGATCCCCCAAGCATGACTACCCTCCCAACCTCTCCTTATCGCAAGCTTTGCCATCCCTTCAGCTTTCCTAACCCCCAAGCTCTCCTAACCCCCATGCTTGCTAACCTACAAGCTCTCCTACTCCCCACGCTCGCCTACCCGCTAAGCTCTCCTACTCCGTCAAGCTCTCCCAACTCCCCAAACTCTGCTACCCTCACAAGCTCTACTACCACGCCAAGATCTCCAAACCACCCAAGCTCAACTACCAAGCCAAGCTCTCCGACCGACCCCCAAGCTCCCCAAGCCCCAAGCTCTCCTCTGCTGCCAAGTTCTCCTACCCCCACAAGCTCTCCTACTGCCCCAAGTTCGCATAGCCCCCAAGCTCTCCTACACCCGCCAAGCTCTCCAAGCCCCAAAGCTCTCCTACACACCAAGGTCTCCTACAGCCCAAGTTCCCCTATCCCCCAAGCATTCCTACCCTACCAGCTCTCCGACCGCACCAGCTCTGCTACCTACCCTGCTCTGCTACCCTGTCAAAGCTCTTCAACACCCGCCAAGCTCTCCGACCCACACAAGATATCCTACCACACAAAGCTCTCCTACTCGTCCAAAGCTCTCCTACACCGCGTCACAAGTTATCCTACACCCCAGTGGACTCCAACAGCCCCAAGCTCACCTACGCCCCAAGCACTCCAACCCCACCAAGATCTCATACCCGCCAAGCTCTCCTACCCGCCCAAGCTCCACGACACCCCAAGCTCTCCTAACCCCCAATCTCTCCTTTTTGCAAGCTCTCCTACCACACCAAGCTCTCCTATGCACACGCTCTCCTACCGCGCAAGCTCTCCTAAACCTCCAGCTCTCCGACTCCCCCAAGCTCCCTTCCCACCCCATGCTCTCCGAATCCCCCTACCTCTCCTACCCCCTCAAGTTCTCCACCCCCCCAACGCACTCCTGACCCCAGACTCTCCGACCTACCAGACTCTCCTTCCCCCAAACTCTCCTACCCCCAAGCTCTCCTACCCCCCAAGCTCACCTACACCCCCAGGCTCTCCTAACCGCCCCAATCGCTCCTACCTCCAAAAGGTCTCCTATCCCCTCAAGTTCGCCTAACAATCAAGATCTCCTACTCCCACAAGCTCTACTCACCCCAATCTCTCCTACCCCTCCAAGCTCTCTTACCCCACCAAGCTTAATACAACCCAAACTCTCCTACCCCCCAAGCTCTCCTACTACCCACCAAGCTTTCCTAAAAAACAAGCCTTCCAACCGCCCAAGCTCTCCAACCCATCAAGTTCTCCTACCACGCCAAACTCTCGTACACACCCCTGAAGCTCTCCTGCAACCCAACCTCTCCTAGAACCCCAAGCCCTCTTACCCCCAAAGTTGTACTACCCCCGCAAGCTCTCCTAAATGCCAAGCTCTCCAACGCGCCCAAATTATCCTACCCCACTCGCTCTCCTACGGCCCAAGCTCTCCTGCACCCCCAACCTGTCCTACACCCCCAGCTCTCCAAACCCCCAGCGCTCCTACCATCCCAGCTCTCCTAACCCCAAATTTTCCTACCCTCCCAAGGTTTCATACTCAGAATGGAGATAGAAGGTCTGCGAATGATTTAGTAAAGGATCACGGGAAAATGGCCTAGAGAAATGGTCCAGCTGCGATATTTGCCCTGTCGACACAAACAAAGGATTACTCAGATTTGTGGTCAAACACGAGTTACGTGAAAAAGCAAAAATCAGACATGAATCAGACGAGGGGCTGCTATAAACAGCCGTAAAATAGGGAAATGTGATGAAAATCGAAACAATAAACACATCCCTGGAGCCCGCCCTATTTGGAGAGCTGTTCGCCTGCAATTGGGCGTGCTATGGGGGAAATCGACCAATGATTGTATAAACTGAGTGTCACTCAAATGTGTTCTGCTGCAACAATGTATAAGTATTGAGCTTTTGTACAATTACAGGACTGGTCAGGAGAGAGGAGGACAGGCTGGAACCGAGAGTGTTCCCTTTATCCTAACAGGTCACGGCCAGAGAATCTACAGAATAAAGGTCTTATGTTGCAAAGACTAAAAGCTGGTTCTCAGGTTAAGTCTTAACGAAATCCAGGTCAATCTGGCGAACACTTTCTAAACTTAGGAAAAACCGTGTTGCGACACGAAGAGAGAAATCGCGTAGGAAGCCGTGTCGCGACACAAAGAGAAAAATCGCGCGAACCGCGTAGGGAAACGCGGAGGTTAGGGAATTGTGTAAAATTAAGCTGTGGGACTATACGGGACTGTGTAAATTTTAAATTGTACTTATGCCAGGTGCGGTGTCGATTTTGTATATCACTTGGTCCGCCTAGGCTCTGGGTAAGATAACTGAAACCACCACGGGGCGACGTGGAGACAATTAGGACAATTAGGACCCCGATCCAATGTGCGGCGACACAAGGATGGGTAATTTAGTAAAAACTACGAATTCCCTGAAAAGTCAAGGATCAAAAATAAAGACTCGTGTGGACGTCTGTTTTAAATGCTTGTATGCATTTTACTGTGGAGAAGGAAGCTTGTGTGGGGAACAGGGGAGTTGTGGTTTGCTTTAACTCCACCCACTTTTTCAAACTGTGAATTTTTTTTTAACCCTTCATAGTGTTGTCCTGTAAGTGGGAAGTTTAAGAGTGTGAATCTTATTGAATTACATATAGTCGGATGATAAGTTACGGAGCCAGGAAATGCACAAAGGATAGGTTTGTTGAGTAAAAACAAAATATATGGTCCCGGTGGTTAAAAAAGGATCAGGATTTACTCGCCAAATGGAGACAGTACTGTCAAAAGCTGAAAGATGAGTCCCTTCTGTCAAGCTGGCACGAGAACGCCACTAAACTAGGACGTTCCTTGACAGAAGGAGGACATGTTAAAACTGTAGATGTCTTAAACAAAGACTGCGCGCACGAGAAACGTACTAAGAGTTCCCCTGGGACCTCTGAGAAGGGTACCGATAGATTAAGTAGTCGAATGGTTGGCTTTGCGTTGACCGAGGCTGATGATGAATTTGATGTATGTTCACTGACTCGGCGCCCAACCCCAACAGCGGCTCTCGCAGCCCCCGGCCTCTCACCACCGTCCCCTTCCTACCAACCTCCACCCTACACTCCGGCGGTAGGAGGTGATGATAACCGTAACCCCACAACAATGAACCGACAAGCCCAGACGGACTCTTCTTCTTCAGATAGTGACTCATGTCCTTAGTTCACCTACCCTGTGGCAGGTAGGATCAAATCTAAGACTAAAGGACGTAACCTGACAGTTCAGACCCCTAGTCCAGAGAGGCGACGCGGGCGCTCTCATCAGCCCCGCTCTCAGTCTGAACCTCGAGGCCATCAGCAATGACCCACTCGTTATAGCCGAAGCTCCAGCACTAGTTCTACAGGCTCGGTGTGCTCTTCAGATAGAGAAACGGCCTCAGCAAATAACACTTCTGACCAGAAAACTAGGGTAGGAACTAGGCAGTTCACAGTTCGACCCATGCCAAATCCCAATCCAGAGCAGGTTGCGGACCACCTCACCATAGAAGTATATATGCCATGGAAGCCGAATGAGATTATGGCTATCCTGGCTACCATACCAGATCGAAAAATAAAAATAACCTGTCAAGTTTATAGATCGCCTCCGACTCACCATTGTAGTTTACAATGCAGACTCAAGAGACATGAGATACTTAGTGCAGCCGACCCTGAGCCCGACTGAACACATCCAGTTCTTAGAAAATCTGGGGCGAGCCACCAATGATGAATTCGTGACTGCTCACCCTAATAATGCCCAGGATCGCCTAGACGCTATCTTTAATGCTCTCAGCAAGAATCTTCAGAAGCCCATCAGTATGGCAACAGTATTAGAAACTAAACCCAAACTGAAGAAACTGCCGACGAATTCATGGAAAGATTTATTGAAATATACGGAGGTCAATCAGGAAATAATGCCTTCAGGGCAGGGGACAATTCACCTCAATTCTGCGCTATTCTACTTCAGTGCCTGCCCTATTCGATTGCTCACGCTATCCGGACATATAATATGAATTGTGTAGATAACAGTAGAGCCCAAATGGAAAGAGCGGTAAAATATAATTGGCAGGAGAAAAAATGAGGGGAAGGAGGAGGCGCATCCCTGACCCTGGTCCGACCCGAGGGGATACCAGATGGAACCACAGTGCTGTGTCAAGGAATGGGTGGATAACGAAGGATACGGATATACCCAACACGCAAATGGCCCAGGGCCACCCTACTCTCGCCGGCCTGGTATGGGAAGAAGTCGGGGCTGGGAAAGACGAGATGGATGCTTCAATTGTGGGCAAGAAGGACATTGGAGTTGAGAGTGTCCCTCCCGTCGGCACGAAAGAGGAAGAGGAGGAAGAGGAGAGGGCAAGGGGAGAGAGGACGTGGATCTTACTTCTCCCAGAATAACCTCTTTGGCCTACCGTCCCCCGATTACGTAACTTGATTGTGCAGAGAACCTCCCAGGATGACGAACCGATTTGCCGGTTTCCAGTCCCTAGCACGGCTAAACAAATGCGACAGTGGTTGGGGATGATCAATTACTGCAGATCCTGGATTCCTAACGTCGCCTTGATGACTAAGCACCTTACCCCGTATACAAATAAGGAAGGCAGCTTTGAAATAAAAACTGCAGACGTCCAAGTCTTTCAGGAACTAAAGACAGCCCTGCTGCAAGCTCCGGCTTTGTGCCGGCCCCTCGATGACCGGCCCTTTCAACTGTATTGTACAATCCTGGAAAACTGTGCTACCGTTATCTTAACACCTCTCACTCCGCAGCTGCCCTCCTGGGCCAACTGCAGACTCAACACCTTACCATGGTCAGGCAAAGCAGATATGGGATCTACCTACTGAATAATCCTAAACTGACCTTTCGGAACTTTACGGCCATTAATCCGACCTGTTTTCTTACTGAGCCACCCCAACATGAGGAACAACCCAGTCATGATTGTTTATCTTTAATTCAGGAGGTATAATCGGTCAGGGAAGGTTTAGTTGACGTACCAATGGAAGCCCCAGACTGTATTCTGTGAGTTGATGGAAGTTCTTCTATTAATCCAGAAGGTACACGAATCTCAGGATACGCCATAGTAAACCAGGAGAATCAGGTCTTGGAATCTGCCGCCTTTGAAACCGCCTATTCTGCCCAACAAGCTGAACTATTCGCCCTCACCCGAGCCTGTATCTTGGCCAAAGACCACAAATTCAATATCTACACCGACTCTAGGTATGCCTTTGGTGTAGCCCATGATTTTGGACAGTTATGGAAAAATAGGGGACTCCTAACCTCACAGGGGAATGAGATATCTCATAGGCAACTAGTATCAGATTTGTTGCAAGCCCTCATGCTCCCTGAACGTATTGCTATTGTCAAGTGCACTGCCCACACTACCGGAAACTCTCTGGTCGATATCGGAAACCGCCGTGCTAGAGAGGCTAAACAGGCCTCTTGCGGACAACAAATGGTGGTGCCTAGAATAATGAGTCAAACTAAAAATCCTGCCAAAGATAAGTTAGCCTCGGAAAAACCAATGCCAACCATCCAAGATGTCATTAAAACACAGGAGGACTCTCCTGAAAAAGATAAACTGTTGTGGAATGATTATGGATGTACTTATGACAATGTTTCTAAACTCTGGATAACTCCCGCGGAACAGACTTGCATGTCTGACGAGTTGGCTCTGTGGGTTATTGAATGTATGCATTATGCTACTCATTGTGGAGAAAGGACAACAAGTGACACGTTTTGGCCACTTGGTGGCATCCTAGACTCCAGATGCTAGCCCAGAATATCAGTAGTCGCTGCCTTGTTTGCCAACAGCATAATCCAGGGAAGGGAGTCCCCTGTGATTGGGGTAAGACGCCCCTACCAGAAGGCCCCGTTGAGACCTTACAGTTGGACTACATTGAGTTGCAAAAAGTTCAGTGTTACAAATATGTGTTAGTAATAGTAGATGTGTTTAGCAGATGAATTGATGCCTACCCTATCCTGGACAATAAGGCTCAAACTGTTGTTAAGGTGTTAATGAGGGAAATGTTCCTAGATATGGTAATCCAACGCGACTGATGACCACCTATGTTCTTTCTCTGACTCCCCTACTGCGTCTATCTCACAACCAGGTTTGAGAGGCTCACCTCGACCTCCCAGTTTTACCCGAATCGTCCCTCGTGGCACCAGGGAAGTATTTCCTGATTAAGAAATGGATCCGAAAAGGGTTGGCGCCACGATGGGAGGGGCCCTTTCAGGTGTGACTCACTACCCCCACCGCAGCTAAGGTTGAAGGGAGAAGTGCCTGGGTTCAGCTGCACCACTGTAAACTTATTACTTCATAATGAGCCTCTCACTGGTCGTCCTAACCATTCTTTCTGTTCCAGACTTCCTCTCCACCATAGCTGAATAAAGCACATCCTTGGGACAGGAAGAAAAACGCCAAGAACACGGCAGGAGAAAGGAACAAGCAGACTTAGCTGTTTTCTGATCTATCCTTATCCTATTGTTAACTAATGTACAGTGTGGTCTAAAAATGTTTAAACATGTGTAAACATGCTGAACTGGAAGGGCTACAGGATAACTTAATTTATCAGACCCATACCCCATTGCATGGCAATCGAACTGTGTATTAACCACTAGCCCAATCAGTAGAGGACCTGTTCGTGGCTACCCCTGTGTGGACTCCCCGGGATTATAGGGGACAAATGTATAACACATGTCACGGACGAATCGTACAATATCACCCAGGCCATTGATGCCATAAAGAAGCAGCTGGATGAGTTTAGGCAGGGCCCAAAGAAAGGAGATGGTTGGTTAGATTGGTTACTTGGAGGATCCTGGGGATCTTATTTAATGCATGCAGCAGTCATTCTCGTTGTGATAATAGTTACCTGTTGTCAGCTTATTGGCTGCTTTAATGTCTGTTGTAAGTGATGATGGCGAAATTGGAGCAAACTCTTGGTCACGAGCTCCCGGAATTTGGTTGAACAAATTAAAGGTTTACTCGAGAATCAAGAAGAGTATGAAAACAAGAATGCGAACGGCTAAATGCGATACTCCTGGTTTATCATGGAATTATAAAAGGGGGGAATGAGAATGCAGATAGAAGGTTTGCGAATGTGATAGTAAGCGATCATGGGAAAATGGCCAAGAGAAATTGTCCAGTTGCGATATTTGCCCGGTCGACACAAACAAAGGATTACTCAGAGTTGTGGTCAAACACGAGTTACATGAAAAAGCAAAAGTCAGACATGAGTCAGACGAGGGGCTGCTATAAGCAGCTGTAAAATAGGGAAATGTAATGAAATTCGAAACAATAAACACATCCCTGGAGCCGTCCCTATTTGGAGAGTTGTTAGCCTGCAATTGGGTATGCTATGGGGGAAATCGACCAATGATTGTATAAACTGAGTGTCACTCAAATGTGTTCTGCTGTAACAATGTATAAGTGTTGAGCTTTTGTACAGTTACGGGACCTGTCAGGAGAGAGGAGGACAGGCTCGAACCGAGAGTGTTCCCTTTATCCTAACAGGTCCCGGCCGGAGAATCTGCAGAATAAAGGTTTTATGTTGCTAAGACTAAAAGTGTTTGTGTGTCAGAGAATTCGCTGAAACATTTTGAAGGGAAAAGAATCCAGTATCAACAATACCATCCAAGCTCTCCTACCCATCCAAGCTCTACAACCACCCAAGCTCTCCCAAACCCTCAAGCACTTCTTCCCCTGCAAGCTCTCCTACCCACGCTAGATCTCCTACCTCCCCCAATCTCTACTACCCGCAATGCTCCCGTACCACAGCAAGCTCTCCTACCCCCGCCAAAGCTCTCCTGCTGCACTATTCAAACTCTCCGACCCACCCAAGATCTCTAATCCCCCAAGCTCTCCGACACTCTCAAGTTCTCCTAACCAGCCCCAAGCTATGCTACACCTTCAATCTCTCCTATCCCCTCCAAGCTGTCCTATCACCCCGAAGCTCTCTTATCCCACCAGATCTCCTACTGCACCAAGCTCTCCTATGCTGCCAAGTACTGCTACCCCTCCAAGCTCTCCTACTCCCCCAAGCTCTCCTACACCCCAAGCTCTATTACACCCCCAAGCTCTCCTACCGTCCTTTGGTCTCCTACCCCCCAAATTCTCCTACGTCCCAAGCACTCCTACGCCCCGAGGTCTCCTACCCTTAGCTGTCCTACGCTCCGAAGCACTGCTACCTCCCAAGCTCTCCTAACCCAAGCCTCTCCTACCCATCAAGCTCCTATACCCCCCTAAACTCTCCTGAACTCCAGGCTCTCCTACTCCCCACGCTCTCCTCCCCACAAGCTCTCCAACACCCCAAGCACTCCTACCCCACCCAATCTCTCCTACACCCCAAAATTCTCCAACCCCCAAAGCTCTCCTACACCCCAAGATCTCTAAGCTTCCCAAGCTCCCCTACCCAAAGCTCTCCTAAGCCCCAAGATCTCTTATCTCACCAAGCTCTCCACCTCTCAATCTCTCCTACCCCAAGTTCTCATAACCCCCAAGCTCTCCTAACCCCCATGCTCTCCAACCCCCCGCAAGCTCTCCTATCCATTAAGCACTCCGAATCCACAACGTCTCCTTTCCCACAAGTTCACCGACCCCCAAACTCTCCTGCCGCTCCAAGCTCTCCTAGAATAAAAGCCCTTCAACACCCCAAACTCTTCTAACCCCAATCTTTTCTGCATGCCGCAAGCACTTCTCACCCTAACGTCTCTCTTCCCCCAAGTTCTCTTTCTCCCCACAAGCTCCCATAACCACCAAGCTCTCCTTCCTCTGCACGCACATCTACTTCCATAGCTCTCCTACCACCCGCCAAGTTCTCCTGCCTCCCATTCTCACCTATCCCCCCAAGCTCCCCTACCCACCCAAGCTCAAACCCCCCGAAGTTCTCCTACGGCCTCAATCACTCCTACCGGCGAAAGCTCTCCTAGCCCACCCCCCAAGCTCTCCTACCCCCATGATCTCCAAACCCCCAAGCTCTCCTACCAGCCCAAGCTCTCCTACACCCCCCCCCCGAAGCAATCCTAACCCCCAAGCTCACCTAGCCCCCAAACCTCTCCTACATCACCATCAAGCCTAATCCACTCAAGCTCTCCTACGCCGCTAAGCTCTCCTAGCCCCCTCCCCAGCTCTCCTAACCCCAAATCTCTCCAACCACAAGCTCTCCTACCCCCGCAAATTTGCCAATACCCCCAAGCTCTCCTAACACCCCAATCTCTGCTATCCGCCCAAGCTCTCCAACACCCCCACACTCTCCTATCCCCCAAACTCTCGCACTCCAGAAGCTCACCTAAACCCCCCAAGCTCTCCTCCCCCCCAAGCTGTGAAGCACATCATTATCCTTCATATGTGCCTTGTAGTTTGCCGATATATATTGTTCCGAATTGTCCTTTTGACGGTTCACTCGCCTAAATATGCTGCAACATGAACAGAAAATTCAGCTTTTTTGGAGGTAACTTTCCACTTTCAAAACCTAATTCCCCTGTTTCTGGAGCTAATTGCTCTGTACTGTGATTATTCCTGTGTTCCAGGAGCTCACTTCACCGATTTCTGCAGCTCCCCATTGCCCTGTTTCTGGAGCTTATTCCACTGTTTCTCGAGCTGCTAATTTACCAGTTTCTAAAACACCTACTTTTGCTCTTTCACGACCAAATTACACAGTTTCTAGACCAAATTCACGATTCTGTCGCTAACTCCGTTATTTCTGTGCTAACAATGCTCATCGAGCCGCGAATCCGATGCTGCCCATTTTGCACCACTGTGCGGGATAATTTTCTCGGCCTGACCTTGCAATATTTTGTAGCATTAAAAATGCTTCCTGTAATGATTGGTAGCTATTCTTTTCGCCGCTAAATTGCAAACAGCAGTCAAAAAAGATAGCTGACTCCTGAAAAGTGTGTAATATTCATTATTCTCCAATCACTTTAGCATACCTTATCTCTAATGCTCTGTTCCAGTGAACACGAAGGCAGAATATTTTCTGAATGGCGGCAGTTTAGGAAAAGGAGAGGTGCAACGAGAACTGGGAGTCATGGTACATCAATCGTTGAAATTTGGCATGCTGATACAGCTGGCGGTGAAGTAGTCAAATAGTATGTTGACATTCATAGCGAGGCGATATGAGTAGTGGAGCAGGGAGGAATTACTGCAGTTGAACAGGACCTTGATGAGGCCTCATCTTCAATACTGTGTTGAGGTTTGGTCTCCTAAACTGAGGTAGTACGTTTTTGCTGTTGAGGGAGTGCAGCAAAGGTACACAAGACTGATCACCGGGATGGCACGACTGACATATGAGGAGAGACTGGATCGACTGGGCCTGTATTTACTGGAGTTTAAAAGGATGAGAGTGGATATCATAGAAAAATATAATATTCTGACGGGACTGTAAACGTTGGATGCAGGAACAATGTTCCCGATGTTGGGGAAGTCCAGAACCAGTGGACACAGTCTAAGGATAAGTGGTTCGCCATTTACGATTGAGATGAGGAGAACTTATTCACTCAGAGAGTTGTTAACCTGTGGAACCCACTTCCGCAGATAGTTCTTCATGCTGGTTCGTTAGATGTATTCAAGGTGGACTTGGATATGGCCTTTATGGCTAAAGAGATCAAGGGGTATGGAGAGAAAGCACGAAAGGGGTCCTGAGGTGAATGTTCAACCATGATCTTCTTGAATAGTGGTGCAGGCTTGAAGGACCGAATGGCCTCCTCCTGCACATGTTTTCTATATTTCTATTTTTCTAATCCCCATGTTCTTGGAGCTCCGAATACACCTCTTTCTGCGACTCCTAATGTCCCTATACCTATATGGAATGTCCCTGTTTCTCTAGTTTCTCTAGGTAATTCAACTGCTTCTGAAGCTAATTCCTTTATTTACGAAGAACATTCCATAGTTTCTTGAAGTCCACGTTTCCCACTTTCTGGACATAACGTGTTGTTTGTGGAGCCCCTGTTCGTCTGTTTTTTTAGGTCCAAATTGCACTGTTGATGAAGCAGCTAATTGTTCTATTTTCATGTCTACTCGTTATATATATAACTATCGGAGATGTGCTGTTTATGGTGCGCAATCCTAACTCCCCTTCTGCAGCAACCGCTAATTCACCTCTTTGTGGAGTAAACTCGTTAATACCTTTGTTGCCAGAAAAAATTCCATAGTTTCTGGAAGTCCTAGTTCCCCACTTAATATTTAAGTGTCTACTAGTTTTATATAAATATGTATATATCCGAAATGTCCTGCGCATGGTGCTCTATTCTACTTCACCTGCTACGGGAATAGCTAGTTTCCTGTTTCTTGAGCATATTCTTCTCTTTCTAAATGTAAATCCTTTGTTTCTGGATCTACTTCTGCTGTACTGAAAAAGTTCTAGTTTTCTGGAGCTCCTAATATGCCAGCTTCAGCAGTGTCCAATTCCGCAGTTTCAGTAACTCCTAATTGTCATGTTTCTACACCTAAATCCTATGTATTTGGTACTAATAACCTTGTTTCTGAACTAATTATAGTATTCCTGGAACTCCTACTTCCCCTCTCAGCAATTGCTAATAACACTGTTCCTGCTGCAAACTCCCCTATTTCTGGAGCTCAGGTTTTCTCTGGAGTTCCTAATATCCCAGGTTGTGGATTTCCTAATGCATCTCTTTTTGGGAGTAACTATCCTGCATCTGTAGCTAATTCAACGGCTCCTGGAGCTAATACCTTTTTTTCTAACATTACTAACCCCAGCGTCTGCTTCACCTCCATCCTACGGGTAAGCTTAGGACACTCATGAACCTACATTCATAACGGACGAATTTAGGGCAGATCTGGCGCTGTATGAGGAACACCTCTCAGCACCCATACCCTATCTCCCAGAGGACATAAATGAGATAAGGGATCCCCTGGAGGATAATGTACAAATTTACCAAAACCTAAAGCATCATCTCTCATATGCTGATAGTTCTACAATTGTTATTGTCCTTAGTCTGGCATGTATAGACAGGTGCAGCTTGGTCTAATTGTAGGAATAAAAGCAAGGGTAAAGCTATAGTAAAGAAGAAGAGTAACCTACTGAGATAGAGGGAGTAATATAGCTACATGTGCACTAGGCTCCTTCCCACAACTGTTGAATTTAGAAGGGCTGGTTACGTTGAGGTGGGTAGACAAGGACCAAAAGGGGTAATTGAAGTACTACATGGGCCTCCGTTGTATCTGATTCATTGATAGAGTTATAAAGTTGGCGATAGCATCATACATCATCAATTCCATATTTAGACTGATATGGTTCAGACGAGTGTTGCATTACAGGTAGCCTCGCTCACAGCTGCTTAGAATTCAGGATGCAAGCCTCATGCTCAAGAATTAAAGTCCCCAAACATTCCAAAGTGTATCATATGAGCGAAATAGATAATTAATCTGACTGAAAAAGGCCATGTAATGTACGGTACACACCTATTAGCTGCAATGTATAACTGTCCCAGACCACGAGATTATCGAAGAGATCGGGGCGGAGAGCTCAGTGAAGGGCTAATTATCAACTACCCGATTTTCCCTTGCAAGTGAATAATTTGATACTTTGCCATTCAATAGTCTTCAAGTGGTGTATTCATTTGTTACACTACATCATAGTTAAAATAGTTACATAATCAGGGGAGTTACCTGAAGAAACAGTAGAATTAGGGGCTCCACAAACTGGGATATTCGTAACTCCCCAGAAAAAGATGAATTAGCTCCGGAAACCCGTGAATTGCTGCAGGAACACGCAAATTATCTTCATAATCAGGAGAATTAGCTCAAATACTTGGGAATTCAGAGATACAGAAACAAGGAAAGTATGGTTCAATAACCAAAGTAAGTTGTAGCAAAAGAAAATGGAGATTTAGGTGATACAGATATGAAACAGGGGAATTCGGAGAGGGCAGCATGAACATGGAAATTAGGAGTTGGCTCTAACAAACTGGGAAATTTGGAGTCAGTTACAGAAACTAGTAGATTGATCCGCAGAAACAAAGGTTTTAGCTCCAGACAGTTCAATTAGCTACAGAACCAGGAGAATTACATCTAGAAACAGGATTTCGGAGCTTCACAAACTGGGATATTCGGACCTCCAGAAAAAATATGAAGTAGGAGCTTCAGGAACCCGGGAATTAGCGCAAAACAAAGGACTTAGCTCCATAAACAGAGGAAATGGGTCCAGAAAGTGGATATTTAGGAGTTACAAGAAGTGGTGAATTAGCAGCTCCGGAAACAGTGGAATTAGCTCCAGGAACAGAAGAATTGTACGCTGCTGAAACTGAGGAATTAGGAGCTCAGGAACACAGGACTTCACTCAGTGCAGCGGAATTATATACTGAAACATGGGAATTGGTTTAGACAGATGGGAGTTAGTGTAATAAATAGGAAAATTAGCTGTTCCTGTTGCAGGGGAATTAGCACAGCGCGCCATAAGCAGAACCCTTTGGAGCTATATATATCGGGGGAATGTTAGCCGCATGAAAACAGAATTAGACGCTTCGTAAACAGTGCATTTCAGCTTCAGAAACAGGGGAATTAAGATCTCCACAACAAGAGAAATATCTTCATAACCTGCGGTATTAGAAGCTCGAGCAACAGGGGAATTAGGAACTTCCTTAAGATGAGAATTTACAGTTCCAGGAACAGAAAAATAAGCCACAGAACAAGGGAATTAGCTCAAGAATAGACGGAATATTATCTCCTTAAATATATGAATTAATTCCAGAAAAAGGAAAATTAGCTCGATAAACACTGATATTTACTGCACAAACCAAGGCATTATGTGCTTCAGAAACCCTGGAATTAGGAGCAACAGCAAGAGGGGAATTATGTCCTGAAATATGGTAATTACCTCTGGAAAAAGAGAGAATCGGGTGCTCCAGAATCAGAGGACATTTCGACTATAGAAACAGGGGAATCATGAGATGCAGAAGCAAAATAAGTTTGGTTCCATTAACAATGTAATTTGGAGCAAACTAAACAGGAGATTTATTAGATCCATGTAGAGTGGAATTAGACGAGCGCCTCGTCTGCATGGAACATAGCAGACAGCTCCAGGAACTGGGAAATTGGGGACAGCTTTATAAAAAGGCGACTTGGGATTTCCTTTCGCAGGAGAATTAGGAGAGTGCACCATAAACAAGACAATTCGGTACGATATATATCGGTGAAATAGTAGCCATAAAAAAAGGATAATTAAGTATTCCACAAACAGTGCAATTTGAAGTTCCTGAAATTGAGCAATGAGGAGTTCCACAAACAAGTGAAATAGCTCCAGAAACAGGGATAATTGGAAGTCTCATAACTGGGGTATTAGGAACTCCAGCAACATTAAAGATACCAGCTCCGGGAATCTAAGGTGAATCCCCAGAACAGGAAATTAGTTACAGAAACACTGCATTAACTCAGCATATCGGGGAATTCGGAGTTTCAGAACCACAGATATTAGGAGCTATCGAAACAGGGAATTGCCTCCAGAAATATGGGAATTAGATCCACCAAGGGGCAGATCAAGAGTTCCAGAAACAGAAGACATCGCAGCTACAGAAACAGGTTGTTTAGCTTCAGAGATTACGAGATCCAGAAACAAGGCAAGTATGCTTCCATAAAGAATGCAATTTGAAGCAAAAGAAAAAGGAGATTGAGGAGATCCGGATTCAGGGAAATAAGGAGATTGCAGCGTCAAAATTGAACATAGAAGAGGGAAAAAGAAAGTGGGAAATTTGGAGACAGCTCAGGAAAAAGGCGAATAGCTGTCCCTATAGGAGGGGAAATAGGAGAGCCCACTATTAACAGGATAATTCGGAGCTATAGGGGAACTCATAGCCATAAGAAAAGAACAATGGTGTGCTCCATAATCTGCGCAATTTGGAGCTCCAGTGACGGGGATATTAGAAACTCCGCAAACAATTGAAACATTTCCAGAAACTGGGGAATCTGCAGCAGAAACTGAGGAATCAGCAGCAGAAACTGAGGTATTACCTACTTAAACAGTTGAATTAGCAGCAGAAACAGAGAAGTTACATCCAGAAACAGAGGATTTAGGATCTCCTCAAACTGGGATATTAGGAGCTCCAGAAAAATATGAATTACCTCGACAACCAGGGGTATTAGATCGATAAACAGGGGACTTGAGAGCTGCAGATCGAGGAGCTCCAGGAACACGGAAATTAACTCAGAAATAAGGCCATTATCTTCAGAAACAGTGGAATTAAATCCATAAAATTTGGAATTATATTCTGAAACTGGTGAAAAATAATGTCCAGAAACAAAGGAAGTATGGTTCCATAAACAAAATAAGTTGCAGCAAAAGATACAGGCGTTTTAGGAGATCCAGATGCAAGGGCATTAGGAGAGGACTCATATCAACATAGAACTTAGGAACAGACTCCATACATTGGGAAAAGGTCTAGGGAATGGACAGGAACTTGGGTTGGCATGGTGCAGGAAATTAGGCTGGAATGGGGCACGAACTTGCGCTGGTGGATGGGACATGAACCATGTAAAAACGACAATTACCTGCTCCATAAAGAGCGCAATATTGAACTCCAGAAACGGGGGTATTGTGATCTTCAGAAACAACTGATATATCTCCAGTAATAGGGGAACGAGTACCTCCATAATATCGGAATTCAGCTCAAGAGGCAGAATTATTAGTTCCAGAAGCCGTTGAAATATCGACAGAAACAGGGGTTTTCTCTCCAGAAACTGAGGAATTCGGAGCTTCATAAAAAAGCTAAATCATGTCTGGAAACATGGGAATTAGCACCAGGAAGACGGGAATTAGCTCATAAGCAAGGAAATTAGCTCCAGAAACAGGGAACTCAACTCCAGAATCAGTAATATCATCTCCAGAATCAGGGGATTTAGCTCCAAAAACAGGGGGAATTATACGACCCAGAAAGGAGTGAAGTATGTTTCCAAAAAAAAAATTATTTGGAGCAAAGGAAACAGGAGATTTAGGTGATCCAGATAGATTTAATTAGGAGAGGGCAGCATCAACATGGGGCTCTGAAGCAGGCTCCAGAATCTGGGAAATGTGGAGCCAGCTCCAGAAACAAGTAAATTAGCTGGTCATGTAGTCGGGGAATTCGGAGAGCGCATCATAAACAATATACTTTGGTTCGGCATATATATATCAGGAAATGAGTAGCCACATGAAAAGGGCAATTAGGTGTAACATAAACAGGGCAATTGAGAGCCTCAGAATCAGAGGAATTAGGAACTTCAGATACAGGAGAACTAGGACCTCCAGATATTGGGGAATTAGCTCGAGAAACTGTTGAATTAGCAAACATAACTGCGGAGTTAATTCCGGACACGGATTAGAAGCTCCACAAACTGGGAAATTAGGATATCCAGAAAAAAATTTCATTAGCTCCAGAAGCAGAGAAATTAACTCCAGGAACAGGGGAATTTGGAGTCGCAGAAAGAGTGGAAGTATGAGCTCCAGGAAGACGGGAATTAGCTCAGAAAGAAGGGAATTAGCGCCAGAAATAGGGGAGTTAGGTGTTGAATCTGTGGAAGGATGTCTTGTTGCAGGGTAATTAAGAGAGCGCACAATAAACAGAACAATTCGGCAAAGTACTCTGCACGTAAAAAGGACAATTATGGGCGTCATAAACCGTCAACATGGAGCTCAAGATAAAAGGGAAATTAGGAGCTCCACAGGAAATTTCCACAGAAAAATGGTTATCTCCAGAGACCGTTGAAGTAGCAAAGGAAAAAGGGGAGTTTGCTCCAAAACAACTGCATTAGGAGATGCACAATCTGGAATATTAGGAATTGCAGAAAAAAGATGAGCTTCAGAAACAGGGGAATTAGCTCCAAGAAGAGTGGAATTGGGAGCTGCAGGGACGGGACTTAGGAGTTCCAGGATTACTGTAATTAATTCCAGAAACCGGGAAATTAGGTCTAGAGAGATGAGAATTACCAGTCACAGAAACTGCCTAATTGGGCGCTGCATAAACAGTGGAATTAAGATTTCGATAAACAGGGTAAATTGTACAGTACAGTGGAAGTAGTCCTAGAAGCAAAGGAATTATATCGGGTAAATGGAAGCACAATTAGATTTTTTATCAACGGCGAAATTTGAATCTATAGAAACAGGTAATTGTGATCTCCACAAATATCTGAAATGGCTCCAGCAACAGGGGAATTGGACCTGCATAACCTGTGGTAGTAGGAACTCCAGCAACAGCTGCATTCGGAGCTCACATAAGATGGGATTTAGCAGCTCCAAGAACATTGCAACGAACCCTGGAACAAGCGAAATAGCAGCAGAAACAGGGGCAATGTGATAGCCTTAATTATTGGCTTTAGTTCCATAAGCGGGGAATTATCTCCAGAAATATTGGAGTAAACTCCATAAACTGGGGAACTAATTGCTCCAGTAACACCAAAATTAGGAGCTCCAGAAAGAAGGGAAGTATGTCCTGAAATATGGTGATTAGCTCCAGAAAGTTGGAATATCAGGTGCTCCAGAAATAGTGGGCATCTCAGCTACGGAAACAAGGTGATTAGCTCCAAGAACAAGGGAAGTTGCTGCAGAAACAGAAGAATTAGGAGCTCCACAGACTGGGAAATTAGTACCTCTAGGAACTGGGGTATTAGCGCAGGAAACTGAGAAATTAGCTCCAGAAACGTTTGGAAAGAGCAGAGTTAGCTCTAGCAAGAGGTGCCTTAGCTTTCCCTGCAGCAGGGGCTTCAGGAGAGCGCAGCATAAATAGGACATTTCGGTGCTATACAAATATATATATATATAACTAACAGACACTTAAATGGGACAATTAGGTGCTTCACAAACAGCGCAATTTGTAGCTCGAGAAAATGGACAATTAGGAGATCCACAAACAAATCAGTATCTCCAGAAAGAGGGGAACTAGGACTTCCAGAACCCATGCAATCTGCTCCGGAAACAATGTTATTAGCTCCAGAAACAGTAGAATTAGCTACAGAAAGATGCGAATTTACTCAAGGAACTATGAAATTAGAAGTCGCAGAAAGAGGGGAAGTAGGAGCTCAGGAACGCGGAAATTTGCGCAGAAACAAGGGAATTAGGTCCAGAAACAGTGGAGTTACGTTTTGAAAGATGACAAGTAGGAGGTGCAGAAACTGGAAAATTGTCAGCTCCAGAAACAATGGAATTCACTCAAGAAACAGGGAAAGGTGGAAATGCAGAAGCAGGGGAAGCGAGCTCCAGGAACACAGGAATAATCACAGCAATGCATAAGTAGCTTCGGAAACAGGGGAATTATGTTTAGAAATAGGAGAGTTACTTCTAGAAAAGATGAATATTCTGTTCATGTTGCAGGGTAATGAGGGGAGCGCACCATAAACAGGTTGATTCGGAGCAATATTTACGAAACTAGTACACACATAAAATGGACAAAAATGTACTTCATAATCTGCACAATTTAGAGCTCCAGAATACTGGAAATCTGGATCATCTCCGTAATTTACCCCAGAAAAAAAGTTTTTCGCGCCAGAAACCGTTGCATTAGCAAAC
Organism: Pristiophorus japonicus; assembly: GCF_044704955.1. Lineage (NCBI taxonomy): Eukaryota > Metazoa > Chordata > Chondrichthyes > Pristiophoridae > Pristiophorus > Pristiophorus japonicus. The sequence goes on along the minus strand of NW_027252977.1, from coordinate 221,840 downwards.
AGAAACAGGCAATTTACCTCCAGAAACAGATGAGATATTTAGAACGCCAGAAAAAAAGATTAGCTCTAGAAACAGGGCAATTAGCTCCAGGAACAGAGGAATTAGGAGCTACAGAGAGAGGAATTAAGAGTTCCAGGAATACTAGAAATAGTGCAGGAACATGGGTATTAGCTCCAGAAACAGGGGAATTAGGTCTAGAAAGACGAGAATTAGGAGTTACATAAATTGCTAAATTGGGCACCGCAGGAACTGCGGAATTAGGATTCCAAGCAACACGGGAAATTATTCTGGACAGCGGATGTATTTTCAGAAACAAAGGAATTAGAAAGAGAAGAGTTAGCTCAAGAAACAGGTAAGCAAGCTATTCCTGTAGCAGGGGAATTAGGAGACCGCACTAAAAGCAGAATAATTTGGACCTAAATATATTGTGGAAATGGTAGCCACATAAAAAGCACAATCAGGTGTTTCATAAAGAGAGTAATTTTGATGGTGTAGAAAAAAGGCAATTAGGTTCTCCACAAACAATTATAATATCTCCAGAATCAGGGGAACAACCACCTGCATAACCTGGGGTACTATGTGTTTCTGCTTGAGCGGCATTGGGAGCTCCCATAAGATGGGAGTTAGCAGCTCCAGGAACATTGTAACTAACCCCAGAACAAGAGAAATAGCTGCAGAAACAGTGGAAATGGGATATCGTTAATTACAGAAATTAATTCTAGAAACCGGGGAATTAGCTCCTTAACTTTTGGAGTTAACTCCACAAACAGGTGAATTAAGTGCAACAGAAACACCGGAATTAGGAGCTCCAGAAAGGGAGGAAATTATGTCCAGAAATATGGTGATTAGCTTCCGAAAGAGGGAGAATCTGGTGCTGCAGAAACACAGGATTTTAAGCGACAGGGACAAGGGAGTTACCTTCAGGAACAGGGGAAGTTGATCCAGAAACAGAAGAATTAGGAGCTCCACAGACTGGGAAGTTAACAGCTGCAGGAATATTGGAATTAGCTCCAGAAACAGCGCAATTAGCTCCAGAAATAGAAGAACTGCATTTAGAAAGAGCAGAGTTCGCTCTCGAAAGAAGTGACTTAGCTGTGCCTGCAGCAGAGGATTTAGTAGTGCGCACCACGAACAGGACATTTCGGAGATATACATATATAACTAGTAGACACTAAAGTTGGACAATTAGCTGCAGAAACAGAGAATGAGCTCCAGGGACAGGGAAATTAGGAGTCATCGAAAGGGGAAATGTGGTGATCCAGGCACACGGAAATTAGAGCAGAAAAAGGGAATTAGAGTCAGAAACAGGGAATTAGGTCCAGAAACTGAGGAATTACGTCTAAAAAGTTGAAAAGTTGGAGTTACAGAAACTCGTACAATAGTAACTCCAGAAACAGTCGATTTAGCTCCAGAAAAATGGTAATGGTGAGCTGCAGAAACAGCGGAAGCGAGCTGCAGCAACACAGGAATACTCACTGTACAGCGCAATTAGCTTCAGAAACAGGGGAATTATGTTTAGAAACAGGAGATTTACCTCAATAAACATTTTCTGTTTATGTTGCAGAGAAATTAGGAGAGTGCACCTTAAAAAGAACAATTCGTAGCCATATATTTCTGCAAAATGCTAGACACGTAAATAGGACAGATATGTGCTTCATAAACCAAACAATGTGGAGTTCCAGTAATATGGAAATGTGGAGCTTCACAGGAACTTTCCCCAGAGAAAAAGATATTAGCTCCAGAAACAGATGCATCAGAGATCCACAATCTGGGATATTCGAAACTCCAGGAAAAACATGAGCTCCAGAAACAGGGGAATTATCTCCAGGAACAGAGGATTTAGGAGCTTCACAGAGGGGAATCATAAATTCCAGGAATGATGGAATTATTCGGAGACAACGGTATTAGCAATAGAAACAGGCGAATTATGAGTAAAAAGATGAAAATTAGGAGTTACAGAAACTGCCGCATTGGGAACTGGAGAAACTGCGGAATTAGCAGCTCCAGCAACACTGGAATGTGTTCAGTACAGTGGAATTAGCTCCAGAAACAATGCAATTGCATTTAGAAAGAGAACTGTTGGCTCAAGAAACAGGTAAACTAGCTATTCCTGCAGCAGGGAAATTAGGAGTGCGCACCATGAGCAAATTAATTCAGAGCTAAATATTTAAGCGAAATGGTAGCATCATATAAAGCACAATTTGGTGTTTCATAATCAGCTCAATTTGAATCTCCAGAAAGGGGGGACTTAGGATCTTCACCAACAACTGAAGTAGGTCCAGAAAGAGGGGAACAAGGATCTGCATGATCTGGGATAGTAGGAACTCCAGCAATAGCCGAATTCGGAGCTCCCATTACATGGAATTTAGCAGCTCCAAGAACATTGCAACTTACCCCGGAACAAGTGAAATAGCTCCAGAAACAGGGGCAATGGGATATCCTTAATTACATGAATTAATTCCATAAACCGGGGAATTAGCTCCAGAAATATTGGCGTAAAATCCACAAACTGGGGAATTAAGTGCTCCAGTAACAGCAAAATTAGAAGCACCAGAAAGAAGGCAATTATGTACAGAAATATCGTGACTAGATCAAGAAAGATGAAGAATCAGGTGCTCCAGAAACATGGAGATATCAGCTACAGAAACAAGGTGATTAGCTGCAGAAATCGTGGAATTTGCTCCAGAAACAGAGGAATTAGTGGGTCCACAGATTGGGAAATTAGTAGCTCCACGAACAGTGGCATTAGCTACAGAAACAGCATAATCAACTCCAGAAACAGATAAATTGCGTTTAGAAAGAGGAGAGTTAATTCTCGAAATAGATGACTTACTTGTCCTTCCAGCAGGGGATTAGGAGAGCGCACCATATAGAGTACATTTCGGAGATATATATATATAATTAGTAGACACTAAATACGACTATTATGTGCTTCCTCAACATTGCAAATTGGAGCAGCAGAAAAAGGCCTATTAGGAGCTCCATAAACAACTCAGAATCTCGAGAAAGAGAAGAACAAGAACTTCTAGAAACTATGGAATTTTTTCCGGAAATATAGGTATTAGCACCAGAAACAGTTGTATCAACTACAGAAATGGGAAAGTTCTCCAAGAACGAGGAAATTAGGAGTCGCAGAAAGAGGGGAAGTCGCAGCTCCAGGAACACGGGAATTAGAGCAGAAACAAGGGAATTAGATCTAGAAACAGTGGAATTAGGACTTGAAAGAAGAAAAGTAGGATTTACAGAAGCTAGTAAATTAGCAGCTCCAGACACAGGGCAATACAGAGCTGCAGAACGAGGGGAAACGAGCTCCACGTACACAGGAATAATCACAGTACAGAGCAATTAGCTCCAGAAGCATGGGAATTATATTTAGAAAGAGGAGAGTTACCTCCAGAAATTGTGAATTTTCTGTTCATGTTGCAGGGTAATTAGGAGAGCGCACCATAAACAGAACAATTCGGAGCCATATATATCGGCAAATTACTAGACACGTAAAAAGGACAATTATGTGCTTGATAAACCACGCAATTTTGAGCTCCAAAAATATGGAAATTTGAAGCTCCACAGGAATTGACCCCAGAAAATAAAGTATTAGCTCCAGAAACAGGGATATTCGGGACTCCAGAAAAAAAGATGAGCTCCAGAAACAGGGGAATTAGATCCAGGAACAAGGGAATTGGGAGCTGCAGAGCGGGGAACTAGGAGTTCTAGGAATACTGGAATTAGTTACGAAACAAGCGTATTAGCACTAGATACGGGGGAATTAGTTCGAGAAAGATGAGACGTCGGAGTAACAGAAACTGTCAAATTGGGCACTGGAGTAACTGGAGAATTAGGAGCTCCAGAAACGCTGGAATTTATTCAGTACACAAATGAAACAAAGGAATTACATTTAGAAAGAGAACAGTTTACTCAAGAAATAGGTACCGTGCTATTCCTGTAGAAAGGAATTTAGGAGAGCGCAACATAAGCAGAATAATACGGAGCTAAATATATCGGGGTAATGGTAGCCACATAAAAATCACAATAAGGTGCTTCATAAACAGTGCAATTTGAAGATCCAAAAGGAGGGAAATTAAGATCTCCATAAACAACTGAAATAGCTCCAGAAACAGGGGATCTAGGACCTGCATAACCTTGGGAAGTCGGAGCTCCAGCAACAGTTGCATTCGGAGCTCCCATAAGCTGGGACTTAGCAGCTCCAAGAACATTTAAACTAACCCTGGAACAAGGGTTATAGCTCCAGAAACACAGGGAAGAGGATATCTTTAATTACAGGAATTAATTCCAGAAATTGTGGAATTAGCTCCAGAAATATTGGAGTTATTCCACAAACTGGGGAATTAAGTGCTTCAGAAACAGCTGCATTAGGAGCTCCAGAAAGAGGGGAATTATGTCCAGAAATATCGCAATTAGCTCCAGAAGCAGAGGACTTTCCAGCTACAGTTACAAGGTGTGTCGTTCCAGGAACAGGGAAGGTGCTCCTAAAACAGAAGAATTAGGAGCTCCACAGACTGGAAAATTAACAGCACATGAAACAACGCAATTAGCTCCAGCCACAGGGGAATTCCGTTTAGAAATTGCAGAGTTTGCTCGAGAAAGAGGTGATGTAGCTGTCCTTGCAGCAGGGGATTTAGGAGGTTAAATCATAAAAAGGACCTTTCGGAGATATATATATAACTGGTTGTCACTTAGATAGGACAATTAGTGTTTCATATACAGTCAATTTGAAGATCCAGAAAAAGGACAATTAGGTGCTCCACATACAACTCAGAATCTCCAGAAAGAGGGAACGAGGACTTCAAGAAACGATGGAATGTTCTCCGTAAATAAAGATATTAGCTCCAGAAACAGTTGAATTAGCTACAGAAGCAGGGGCATTCCATGTAGGTGCAAGGAAATTGCGAGTCGCAGAAAGAAGGTCATTAGGATCTCCAGGAACACGGGAATTAGAAATATAGAACACAGCAAATAGGTGCAGAAGTAGGCTATTCGGCACTTCAAACCTGCACCACCATTCAATAAGATCATGTCTGATCATTCATCTCAGTACCTGTTTCATGCTTTCTCTCCATACCACTTGATTAATTTAGCCATAAGGTCCATATCCTCATCTTAGTCCTAAATGGCTTAACCCTTATCCTTAGTCTGTGTCCTCTGTCTGTGGACTTCCACAACGTCGGGAGCACTTTTCCTGCATCTAAACTGTCCAATTCTGTCAGAATGTTATATGTTTCTGTGAGATCCCCTCACATCCTTCTAAAATCCAGTTAATACAGGCCCAGTCAATCCACTATCTCCTCATATGTCAGTCCTGCCATCCCTGGAATCAGTCTGCCCTCTCTCAATATCAAGAACGTCCTTGTTCAGATTTGGAGACCGAAACTGAACAAAATATTCCAGGTGAGGCCTCACGAAGGCCCTGTACAACTGCAGTAAAAGGTCTCTACTCCTTTACTCAAATCCCCTAGATATGAAGGCCAACTTATAATTTGCCATTTTTCACTGACTGCGACACCTTCATGCCAACTTTCAAAGGCTGATTTTCCAAGAGACCCAGGTCTAGTTGCACCTCTTGTTTTCCTAATGTACCGCCATTGAGATAATATTCTGCCTTCGTATTTACTTGAACAGTGCAAAAAACAAACGTATGCTAAAGAGACTGGAGAATGATGAATACAGCTGCACACTTTTCAGAAGTCATCTATCTATTTTGATTGCTGTTTGCAATTTGGGGGTGAAAAGAATAGCCACTGAGCATTGCAGAAGCATTTATCATGCTATAAAATATTAAAAGTATGGTCTAGAAACTTATCTCGGTCAGTGGTGCAAAATGGGCAGCATCGAATTCGCCGCTCAATCTGTATTGTTAGCGCAGAAACAAGGGAGTTAGCGCCAGAAATATGGGAATAACGTCGAGAAACTGTGGAATTTGCTCCTGAAAGAAGAAAAGTAGGAGTTTTAGAAAGTTTCACAGCGTGGGGAGAAGGGTAGAAGAAATTAGCGAGGCGACTTGTAGAAGAGCTTGGGGGGTTAGGAATGCTTGCAGGGATTGGAGAGATAGGGGAGAGAGCTTGGTGTGTAGAGACATTGGGGGAGAGCTTAGGGCGCAGAAGTGCTTGGGAGTGTAGAAGAGGTTGTGGGGTGTAGGAGAGCTTGGTTGGTAGAAGAGAAGTGTGGAGTGGGGTAGAAGAGTGTTGGTTGTAGTACAGAGTTTGGGTAGAGGAGAGCCTTGGTGCGTAAAAGATAGCTTGGGGGCGGTTAGAAGTGTGCTTGGAGGGGATAGAATGGGGCTTGTGGGGGAAAGTGAGCTTGGGAGAGTGAGCTTGTGGGGAATGGAGCTTGGCGGTGGAAAGAGAGCATGTGGGGGGGCGGAGAGCATGGGGGCAGGGAGCTTGCGTGGCGGGGAGGAGAGTTTGGGGGCAGAGAGCTTCGGTGGATAGTTGGGCTTGGAGGTGTAGGAGAGATTGGGGGTTGGTAGGAGAGTTCGAAGAGTTAGGAGAGATTGGGGTTGCAGCAGAGCTTGTGGCATAGGAGTGCTTTAGGGAGTAGGAGCTTGGTGGGTAGAAGAGCTTGGAAGTGGTAGCGGAGCGTTGCGGGGCGGGGGTAGAAGATAGGATGTATGGGCATTTGGTAGCTTGGAAGGGTAGAACGGTTGGGGGTAGTTAGAAGAGCATTTGTCGCAGGGGAGAGAGAGCTTATGGTGTGGGAGGAGAGCGAGAGAGGTTTGGGTGGAGCAAGCTTGTTGGCAAGGTGAGAGTGTGAGCTTGGCGGGGGCATGGGAGAAAGAGCTTGGGTTGAGGGAGAAAAGAGATGGCTTGGATGGGGGGAAGAGAGATAGCTTTGGTGGGTGGGAAAGAAAGAGATGGAGCGGGGAAAAGAGTAAGCTTAAGCCGGAGGGGAGGTGAGAGACAGATTGAATTGTGTAGGAGGAGTGAGCGCTGCACTGTTGGAGAGGCAGAACGGAGAGAGCGCCGCATTGTCGGAGGGGCAGTACTGAGGGAGCGCCAAACTGTCAGAGTGGCAGTACTGAGGGAGCGCCGCACTGTCGGAGGGGCAGTACTGAGGGAGCGCCGCACTGTTGGAGGGGCAGTTGTGAGGAAGCGCCGCACTGTCGGAGGGGCAGTACTAATGGAGAGCGCACTTGCGGAGCGGCACGACTGAGGTAGCACCGCACTGTCGGAGGGGCAGTACTGAGGGAGCTCCGCACTGTTGGAGGGGCAGCACTGATGGAGCACCGCACTGTCGGAGAGGCAAGACTGAGGAATCGCCGGACTGTCGGCGGGGAAGTACTGAGGGAGCTTCGCATTGTCGGAGGGGCAGTACTCAGTGATTGCCGCTCCGTCGGATGGTCAGTACTGAGGGAGCGCCCTAAACATGGTAATTAACAGAGAAATTAGCCCCAGAATGAGGGAATAGGCTCCAGAAATAGGGGGAATAGTATCTCATTAAATATATGAATTAATTACAGAAACAGGAAAATTAGTTGCATAAATACTGAAATTTATTCCACAAACCAGTGCTTCAAAAACGCCCGATTTAGGAGCAACAGAAAGAGTCGAATTATGGCCTAAAATACGGTGATTATTTCCAGAAATTGGAGAATCGGGTGCTCCAGAAACAGAGGGAATTTAGGCTATAGAAACAGGGGAATCATGAGATCCATAAAAAAGAGAAGTTTGGATCCAAAACCAACGTAATTCGGAGCAAAATAAACAGAATATTTACGAGATCCAGGGAGAGTAGAATTATGGGACCACCACACCTACATGGAACGTAGCTCCAGGAACTGGGAAATTGGGGCACAGCTCCATAAAAAGGCGTCTTAGATTTTCCTTTAGCAGAGGAATTAGGAGAGTGCACCTTCTACAAGACAATCCGGTGCTATATATATATCAGGGAAATAGTAGCCACATAAATTAGGCGTTCCACAAACAGTGCTATTTGCAGCTCCAGAAATTGTGCAGTGATGGGCTCCACAAACAAGGAAAAGTTGGAACTCTCGAAATTCGGGTATGAGGAACTCCTGAAACCTTGACGACAGCAGTTCCAGGAATAGAAGGATTAGCCCCTGAACAAGATAATTAGTTACAGAAACACTGGACTTAACTCCACAAATCGGAGAATTAGGAGGTTCATAAACACAGGTATTAGCAGCACCCGAAACAGGGTCATTGTCCGTAGAATTATGGGAAATTGGTCGATCAAGGGGCAGAATCAAGTGTTCTGCTAACAGTAGATGGTTGCCGCAAAGAAACAGGGTGTTTATCTTCAGCAGCATGAGATTACGATATCCAGTAACAAGGCAATTATGGTTCCATAAAGAATGTAATTTGAAGCAAAAGATACAGGAGGTTTAAGAGATACAGATGCAGGGAATTTGGGAGAGGGCTCCATCAACATGGAACATAGGTTAGGGCACAATAAAGTGGGAAATGTGGAGACATCTCCGGAAAAAGGCAAATTAGCTGTTCCTATAGCAGGGGTAATTGGAGAGTGCACCATTAATAGGACAATTCGGATTTATAGGGGAACTCGTAGCTGCAAGAAAAGGATGATAATGTGCTCCATGAACAGCGAAATATAGATCTCCATTGTCAGCGACATTAGCAACTCCAGAACCAGCGGGACTAGGACCTCCAGAAACTGGGGAATCAGAACCAGAAACAGAAGTATTACCTACTGAAACAGTTGAATTAGCTACAGAAACATGGGAGTTACCTCCAGAAACAGAGAAATTAGGATCTCCTCAAACTGCGATATCAGGAGCTCCAGAAAAATATGAATTACCTCCACAACCAGGGGTATTAGATTCAGAATCAGGGAAATTGGCAGCTGCAGATCGAGGAGTTCCATTAACACGGGAATTAGATCGGAAATAAGGGCATTAGCTTCAGAAACAGGGGAACTAATTCCACAAAAATTCCTGAAACTGGGGAAATATAAGTTCCAGAAACAAGGAAGTGTAGTGTCATAAACAAAGTAAGTTGGAGAAAAAGATAAAGGAGTTTTTGGAGATCCAGATACAGGGAAATTAGCAGAGGGCTCCATCAACGTGGAACTTAGGAGCAGGCTCCAGAAAGTGGGACATTTGGAGCCAGCTCTAGACACAGGTGTATTCGCTGTTCCTGTATCAGGGAGTTTGGAGAGTGCACTATAAATAGGAAAATTCGGGGCTATATCTATAGGGGAAAGAGTAACCACTTACGAACACAATTACGTGCTCCAAAAACAGCGCAATTTAGGGTTCCAGGTAGTTTTTTTTGGGGAGCTTCACAAGCAACTGAAACATCTCCTGCAATAATGGAACTAGTGCCTGCAGAATCTCGGGATTTAGCTCAAGAGACAGAATTATTAGCCCCTGAAACAGGGGAAATAGCTACAGAAACAGGGGGGTTCCCTGCAGAAACTGAGGAATTCGGAACTTCCCAAACTGGGACATTAGGATCTGCAGAAAAAAGAAGAATTAGCTCCGAAAACATGGGAATTAGCACCAGGAACACAGGAATTAGCACATAAATAAGGAAATTAACTCCATAAACAGGGGCTCAACTCCAGAAACAGTGCTATTATCTCAGAATCAGGGAAATTAACTCCAAAAACAGGGGAATTATACGATCCAGAAATAAGAGATGTATGGTTCCATAAACAAATTCATTTGGAGCAAAAGAAACAGAAGATTTAGGAGATCCCGATTCAGCGTAATTCGGAGAGGGCAGTGTCACGTGGAACTTTGGTGCAGGCTCTAGAAACTGGGAAATTTGGAGCCAGCTCTAGAAACAAGTGAATTAGCTGATCCTGTCGAATGAGGATTAGGAGAGCGCACCACAAACAATACAATTTGGAGCTATATATATCCGAGAACTAGTGGCCACGAAAAGGGCAATTAGGTGCCATATAAAAAGGACAATTTCGAACCCAAAGAAACAGAAGAATTAGGAGCTGCAGGAACAGGCGAACTACGAATTACAGAGATTGGGGAATTAGCTCCAGAATCATAGATTCTGGAGAAAGTTTAGCTCCAGAAACATTAGCTCCAGAAACAGCTGAATTAGCGAACGAAACATGGGTATTAAATCTAGGAATAGGGTAATTTGGAGCTGCAGAAAGAGGGGAAGTTGGAGCTCCAGGAACATGGGTATTAGCGCAGAAAGAAGGAAATTAGCTCCAGAAATAGAGCCATTGACTCCAGAAACAGTGGAATTATCTCGAGAAGGATGAAAATATTAGTTACAGGAAGTGTTGAATTATTAGCTCCATAAACAGTGGAATTCGCTCCAGAAACAGGGCATTGCGGAGCTGCAGACACAGAGGAAGCAGGGGCTCCAGGAGCACGGGGATAATCACAGTACAGCGCAGATAGATCCAGAAACAGGGAGTTGTGTTTAGAAATAGAATAGTTACATTCAAAAACAGAGAATTAGCTCTTCTTGTTGCAGTGGAATTATGGGAGCGTACCAGAACAGGACAATTCGGAGCCATATATACCGGAAAAATACACAGGACAATTACTTGCTTCATAAATTGCACAATTACTTGCTTCATAAATTGCACAATTTGGAGCTCCATATAAAGCGAAATTACGAGCTTCACATGAATTTCCCCCAGAAAAAAACGTATTCAATCCAGAAACAGTTGCGTTTGCAACAGAAACAAGGGAGTTACCTCCAGAAACAGATGCATTAGGAGATCCACAATATTGATATTTGGAACTCCAGAAAATGATGAGCTCCAGAATCAAGGGAATTAGCTCCAGTAAAAGGGGAATTAGGAGCTGCAGAGACTGGAATTACTGGAATTAGTTCAGCAACAAGGGTATTAGCTCCAGAAACAGAGGAATTAGGTCTAGAAAGATGCGAATTCGGAGTTACAGAAACTGTCGAATTGGGCACTGGGAAATTAGGAGCTCCAGAAACATGGGATTTTAATCAGTACAGCGAAAGTTGCTCCAGAAATAAGTGAATTACATTTAAAAAGACAAGCGTTGTCTCATGAAATAGATGAACTAGCTTTTCTTGATGCAGGGGAATTAGGAGAGCGCAACATAAGCAGAATACTTCAGAGTAAAATATAGCGGGAAATGGTAGCCACATAAAAAATACAATTAGGTGCTTCGTAAACAGCGCAATTTGAAGCTCCAGAAACAGGAGAATTAATTTCTCCACAAACAACTAAAATAGCTCCAGAAACAGGGGAACTGGAACCTGCATATCCTGTGGTAGCCGGAGATCCAGCAACAGCGGCATTGTGAGCTCTCATAAGATTTGATTTAGCAGCTCCAAGAACATTGAAATTAACCGCTAACAAGTGAAATAGCTCCAGGTACAGTGGGAATGGGATATTCTTAGTTACCGGAATTAATTCCAGAAACCGGGGATTTAGCTGCAGAAATATTAGAGTTAACTCTACAAACTGGGGAATTAAGTGCTCCAGAAATACCAGAATTAGGAGCTGCAGAGAGAGGGGAATTATGCCCAGAAGTTTCGCGATTATATACAGAAAGAGAGAATTAGGTGCTCCAGAAACAGAGGACACTTCAGCTTCAGATACAAGATTTGCTCCAGGAACAGGGGAATTTGCTCCAATAGCAGAGGAATTCGGAGTTCCAGAGACTGGGAAATGAGTAGCACCGGGAATATTGGGAATTAGCTCCAGAAACAATGCAATTAGCTCCAGAAACCGGGGAATTGGTGTTAGAACGAACGAAGTAAGCTCCAGAAAGAGGTGACTTAGCTGACCCTGCAGCAGGGGATTTAGAAGAGTGCAACCTAAAAAGGTCATTTCGGAGATATATATATATAACTAGTAGACACTTAAATACGACAATTAGCTGCTTCATAAAAAGCGCAATTTGGAGCTCCAGAAAAAGGACAATTAGGAGCTCCACAAACAACTCCGAATCTCCAGAAAGAGGGAAACGAGGACTTCCAGAAACTAATGGTTTTTCTCCGAAAAGAAAGGTATTGGGTCCTGACACAGCTGCATCCGCGACAGAAACATGGGAATTCCCTCAGGAAACAGGGAAATTAGGAGTCGCAGAAAGAGGGCAAGTAGGAGCTCCAAGAACACGGGAATTTGCGCGGAAATAAGCGAATTAGCGCCAGAAACACGGGAAATAGTGCCGGAAAAAGTGGACCTAAACCTGGAATCTGTGGAATTAGGTCTTGAAAGATGAATACAAGGAGTCACAGAAACTGATAAATTAGCAGCCCCAGAAACAGAGAAATTAGCTTCAGAAACAGGCAATGTGGAGCTGCAGAACCAGGGCAAGCGAGCTGCAGGAACACAGGAATAATCACAGTACAGACAAATTAACTCCCAAGATCTCCGACACCAGCAAGCCCTCATACCCACAAACATATCCTACGCTGCCCAAACACTCCTGCCCCTCACTAAGCTTTCCTAATCCCACAAGCTCTCCAACCCCGCCCATGCTCTCCTACCGCCAAAGATCTCTTAACCCCCAACTCTACTAGCCCCCCAAGCTCTCCGACCCACCAAGCTCTCCTACCCTCTCAAGTTCTCCGACCACACCAAGCTCTCCTACCACTCCAATCTCTCCTGCACCCGCATGCTCTCCTCACCCCACGTGCTGTCCTACCCCTCCAAGCTCTCCTACCCCCCAAGCTCTTCTGCCCCCCCCAAGCTCTCCTACTCCCCAAACTCTGCTAACCCCTCAAGCTTACCTGCCCCCAAGCTTTCCTACGCCTTCCAAGCTCTGCTAACCCCGCCCCCAAGATCTCCTAACTCCCAAGTTCTCCTAACCCCCAAAGCTCTCCGACACGCCAAGCTCTCCTAACCCCCAAAACTCTCCTGCCACTCCCAATCCCTCCGACCCGCCAAGCTCTCCCAACCACCCAAGCTCTCCGACCCGCTAAGCTCTCCTATTAGACCATGCTCTCCTACGCACCACAAGCTCTCTTACCACCCCAACATCTCCTATCCCCCAAGCCCTCCTACCCACCAAGCTCTCCTATGCCCCCCAAGCTCTCCTTCCCCCCCAAGATCTCTTACCCGCTCCAAGCTCTCCGACCCCACCAATCTCTCCTACCTCTCAGTTTCAAATTCAGCCCAAGCTCTTCTACGCCCAAAGATCTCCTTCCCCCTCCCCAGCTCACCTACCCCAGCAAGCTCACTTAATCCCCAAGCTCTACGACCCACACAAGATCTCCTACCCCCGCTAGCACTCCTGCACCCAAGCTCTCCTAGCCGCCCCGCCAAGCTCTCTTACCGCCCTAGCTCTCCAGCCGCGCAATCACTCCATCCCCGGCAAGCTCTCATGCCCACAAACTGTCCTACCCCAAAGCTCTCCGATCCCCAGAAGCTCTCCTAACACGCCAAGATCGCCTAACCGCAAGCTCTCCTACCACGAATCTCTCCTACACCCCCAAGCTCTTCTACCCCCGCTAGCTCTCCTACCCCACACACTCTCCTACCCCGCAAGCTCTCCTAAACCCCCAAGCTTTCCTACACGCCCAAGCTCTCCTAACCCACCAAGCTCTCCTACATACACAAACTCCCCTACTCCCCAAGATGTCCTATCCTCCCAAGCTTTCCTAACCCCACAAGATCTCCTACCCCGACCCAAGCCAATCTTTCCTACGCCTACCAACGCAATCTCTCCTACCCCTACAATCTCTCCTAGCCGCCAATCTCTCCTACCCGCCTAATCTCTCCTAACCCCCGCAAGCTGTTCTACACCCGCAAACGCTTCTACCCCGCAAGCTCTCCTACCACCAGCGCAAGCTCGGCTACATCCCCCAATCTCTGCTATCTACCTAAGATCTCATAACCCCCCAAGCTCTCCTCAACCCCCAAGCTGTCTCGTACCCCCCAAGCTCTCCTAATCTGCCAAGATCTCCTTCCCACGCCATACTCTCCTGCCACCCACAAACCCTCCTACCCGCCAAGCTCCCCTACCCACCCAAGCTCTCTTACAACCCCAAGCTCTCCTATCCCCCTAAACCCTCCTACTCTCCAAGCTCTCCTATGCCCTCCAAGCTCTCCTAAACCCCAAGATCTCCTATCCGCCCCCAAGCACTGCTTGCCCTCCAATCTGTGCTACCCCTCAGGTTCTCCTACCACTAAAAGCTCTCCTATCCCCCAAGCTCTGTACACCCAAAACCTCTCCTACACCACCAAGATCTCCTGCACCGCCAAATTCACCTAACCTCAAGATGTCCGAACCTCCCAAGATCTCCTAACCCCACAAGATCTTCTACTCGACCAAGCTCTCCTGATCCCCCAAGCTCTCCAAGCCCGCCAAGCTCTCTCATGCCACCCAAGCTCTCCTACACCTCAAGCACTCCTACCCGGCAATCTCTCCTACCTCCCAGTGTCTCCTACTACCCCAATCTCTATTACTGACCCAATCTCTCTGATCCCGCCAAGCACTCCTAACCCCCAGCTCTCCGAGCCCCACAAGCTCTCCTACCCGCGCTAGCTCTCCTAGACCCAAGCTCTCCTACCCGCCCCGCCAAGCTTTCTTACCGCCCCAGGTCTCCAACCTCGTAAGCTCTCCACCCCGGCAAGCTCTCATACCCACAAGTTGTCCTACTCCCAAGCTCTCCGACCCCACAAGTTCTCCTACCTCCATAAGCTCTCCTAAACCCAAACTCTCCTACCCCACAATCTCTCCTACACCCCAATCTCTCCTACACACCAAAACTCTCCTACCCCGCAAACTCTTCAACTCCGCAAGCTCTCCAACTCCACAAGCTCTCCTATCCCTGAAGCTCTCCTACCCCTCAAATCTCTTCTACCCCCTAAGCTCCCCAACATCCCCATGCTCTCCTTCAGCACCGATGCCCTCCTCCCCACCAAGCTCCTCTACACCACTAAACTCTCCTACCCACAAGATTTGCTTATGTCCCAAGCTCTCGTAACCCCCAAGATCTCCTACCCCACCAAGCTCTCCTACCCCAAGTTCTCCTGACCTCCCAAGCTCTCCTACCCCGCCAAGCTCTCTCTTGCCACCCAAGCTCTACAGAACCCAAGCTCTCCTACCCTACAATCTCTCCTACCTCCCAATCTCTCCTACCACCCCAACCTCTATTATCACCCCAATCTCTCCTACCCCGCCAAGCTATTCTCCGCCCGCAAGTTCTCCTACCCCAAAGCTCTCCTACCACCCAATCTCTCCTACCACCGCAAAATCTCTAAGCACCCCAGCTCTCCCAACCCGCAAGCTCTTCTACCACTACACCCAGCTCTCCTACCCCCACAAGCTCTCCAACTCCCCAAGCTCTCCTACCACCACAAGCTCTCCTACACCCCCAAGCTCAAATACACGCCAAGCTCAACCACCCGCCCCCCCTAAGCTCTCCTACCGCCACAGATCTCCAAGCCCCCACAAACTCTCATATCGCCAAACTCTCCGATCTCCACAGCCTCTCCTAACCCACCAAGCTCCTTACCGCCCCAAGCTCTCCTACACCCGATAGAACTCCTACCCCTCAAGCTCTCCTACCGCCCAAGTTCTCCGACCCCCCAAGCTCTCCTACCCGTCACGCTAACCTATCTAACCGCCCCAGCTCTTCAACCCTGCAAGTTCTCCTACTCCGGCAAGCTATCATACCCTCAAGCTGTCCTACCACCCAAGCACTCCGACTGCCACAAACTCTCCTACCCACCAAAGCTCTCCGAAGCCCAAGCTCTTCTACCCTCCAATCTCTCCAACCCTGCAAGCTCTGCTACCCCGGCAAGCTATCATACCCCCAAGCTGTTCTACCCCCCAAGCTCTTCTACCCCGCAAGCTAACCTAACCCACAAGCTCTCGTACCCTGCACGCTCTCCGACCCCTCCAATCTCTCCTACCCTCCAAGCTCCCCTACCACCGAAAGCTTTCCGAACTCCCAACCTCTCCGACCCCCCAAGCTCTGCAACCCCCAAAGCTCTTCTGTCCTCCCAAGCACGCCTACCCTGCAAGCTCCACTACACCCCTCAGCTCTCCTACAGCCGCAAGCTCTCCTAACCTGCCAAGCTCTCCTGCAACCGTAAGCTCATCTACCCGCTCCCAAGCTCACCTACCCCGCAAGATCTCCAACCACCAAGCTATCCTGCCCCCTCAAGCTCTCCTGTCCACGCTAATCACCAACCCCTCAAACTCCCCTACCTCCCCAAGCTATCGTTCCCCCGCCCAAGCTTTCCTAGCCCCCAAGCTCTCCAACACCCCAAGCTCTCCGACGCCCGCAAGCTCTCCTAACCACCCAAACTCTCCGACCCCCGCAAGCTCACCTACCCGCTCCCAAGCTCTCCTACCCCGCACCATCTCCAACCCCCCAAGCTATCCTACCACCCCAATCTCTACTACCCCCAATCTCCCCTAGCACCCCCCAAGCTATTCTACGCCAGCAAGCCGTCCTACCACAAAACTCTCTTACCACCCAAGCTCTACTACCCCCGCAAAACTCTCTAAGCCCCCCCAGCTCTACTACCCCACAAGCTCTCCTACTATCACCACCCCGAGCACTCCTACCCCACCAAGCTCTCCTACCTGCCCGCCAAGCTCTCCTACCGCCCCAGCTCTCATAGCCACCGTAAGCTCTCATACCCACAAGCTCTCCTACCAGCAAGCTCCCCCACCCGCAAGCTCTCCGAGCCCGCAAGCTCACCAACCCCTGCGCCCCTGCAAGCTCTCCTACCCTCTCCAAGGCCTCCTACCCCTTAAGCTCCTCTACCAGCAAAGCTCTCCAACCGCTCCAAATTCTCCTACCCACTCAAGCTCCCCTATCTCCCAAGCACTCCTCACCCCACAAGCTCTCCTACCCCGCCCCACGCCAAGCTTTCGTACGCTGTACCACCGCAATCTCTCCTACCCCGACAATCTCACCTATCCCGCAATCTCTCCTACACCCCAATCTCTCCTACCCACCAAAACTATCCTACCCCGCAAACTCTTCAACTCTGCAAGCTCTCCAACTCCACAAGCTCTCCTATCCCCGAAGCTCTCCTTCCCCTCAAATCTCTCCTACCCCCTAAGCTCCCCAACCCCCCCATGCTCTGCTTCCGCACCGATGCTCTCCTCTCCTCTACACCACCAAACTCTCCTACCCGCAAGATCTGCTTATGTCCCAAGCTCTCGTAACCCCCCAAGATCTCCTACCCCACCGAGCTCTCCTAACCCCAAGTTCCCCTGACCCCCCAAGCTCTCCTACCCCGCCAAGCTCTCTCTTGCCACCCAAGCTCTCCTGCACCCAAGCTCTCCTACCCTACATTCTCTCCTACCTCCCAATCTCTCCTACCACCCCAATCTCTATTACCACCCCAATCTCTCCTACCCCGCCAAGCTATTCTCCGCCCGCAAGTTCTCCTACCTCAAAGCTCTCCTACCACCCAATCTCTCCTACCACCGCAAAATCTCTAAGCACCCCAGCTCTCCCAACCCGCAAGCTCTTCTACCACTACACCCAGCTCTCCTACCCCCACAAGCACTCCAACTCCCCAAGCTCTCCTACCACCACAAGCTCTCCTACACCCCCAAGCTCAAATACACGCCAAGCTCACCTACCCGCCCCCCCAAGCTCTCCTACCTCCCAAGGTCTCCAAGCCTACAGAAACTCTCATGTCGCCAATCTCTCCGATCTCCACAGCCTTTCCTACCCCACCAAGCTCCTTACCGCCCCAAGCTCTCCTACCGCCGATAGAACTCCTACCCCTCAAGCTCTCCTACCGCCCAAGTCCTCCGACCCCCCAAGCTCTCCGACCCGGCACGCTAACCTCTCTTACCGCCCCAGCTCTTCAACCCTGCAAGCTCTCCTACTCCGGCAAGCTATCATACTCCCAAGGTGTCCTACACCCAAAGTTCTCCGGCTGCCACAATCTCTCCTACCCACCAAAGCTCTCCGAAGCCCAAGCTCTTCTACCCTCCAAACTCTCCAACCCTGCAAGCTCTCCTACCCCGGCAAGCTATCATACCCACAAGCTGTTCTACCCCCCAAGCTCTCTACCCCCGCAAGCTCTCCTAACCCACAAGCTCTCCTGCCCTGCACGCTCTCCGATCCCTCCAATCTCTCCTACCCTCCAAGCTCCCCTACCACCGAAAGCTTTCCGACCTCCCAACCTCTCCGAACCCCCAAGCTCTGCAACCCCCAAAGCTCTTCTGTCCACCCAAGCACGCCTACCCCGCAAGCTCCACTACACCTCTCAGCTCTCCTACAGCCGCAAGCTCTCCTACACCGCAAGCTCTGCTACCACCAGGCCAGGTTTGGCTACGCCCCCCAAGTTCTCCTACCTTGCCAAGATCTCTTAACCCCCCCAAGCTCTCCTCAAACCCCAAGCTCTCTCGTACCCCGCAAGCTCTCCTAATCCGCCAAGCTCTCCTACCCCCCAAACTCTCCTGCCACCCGTAATCCCTCCTACCTGCCAAGCTCTCTTACCCAGCCAAGCTCTCCTATCCGCCCAGCTCTACTACTCCAGCTAGATCTTCTACCCACCCCAAGCTATCTTACCTCCCAAGCTCTCCTAACCCCCCAAGCCCTCCTACCCCCAAAGATCTCCTACCCGCCCCAAAGCTCTCCAACCTCTCCAATCTCTCCTTCCTCTCAGGTTCTCCTACAAACACAAGCTCTCCTACGCCCCAAGCTCTCCTACTCCCTCACCCAGCTCACCTAAACCCACCAAGCTCTCCTAACCCCCAAGCTCTCCGACCCCCACAAGCTCTCCTACCCCGGCTAGTTCTCCTACACAAGCTCTCCTACCCTTCCCGCCAAGGTCTGATATCCGCTCAAGCTCTCCTACAGTCCAAGCTCTCCGAACTCGTCAAGCTCTCGTATCCCCCAAAGCTCCCCTATCCACAGCCTTGCCATCCTCGAGCTATCCTACACCCCGATGCTCTCCTACCCGCTCAAGCCCTACTATCCGCAAACTCTCCTAACCCTCCAAGCTCTGCTACCCCTTAAGCTTTGCGACTCCGAAAAGCAATCCGAACACCACCCAAGCTCTCCTACACCTGCCAAGCTCTGCTACCCCTCTGCCAAACTCCCAAACGGGCTCAATCTCTCCCACCGCCCAAACAGTCCTATCCACGCCAACCACTCCTATCACCGAAAGCTCTCCAACCCCACAACCTCTCTGACCCCAAGCTTTCCTACCACATAAGCTCTTCTATCCCCCCAAGCACTCCTACCCCGCCTCCAAGCTCTTCTACACCCCTAGGCTCTCTGACACATGCAGGCTCTCCTAACCACCCAAGCTCTCCTACACCCGTAAGCTCACCTACCCGCTCCCAAGCTCTCCAACCCCACCTTTTCTGTAAGTAACTCACCTATTTCTAAATATAATTCCCATGCTTCTGGTGCTAATTGTTCTGTACTGTGATTATTCCTGTGTTCCTGGAGCTCGTTTCCCCTGTTTCTGCAGCTCTGTATGGCCCTGTTTCTGGAGCTGCTAATTTACCAGCTTCTGTAAATCCGACTTTTCTTCTTTCAAGTCCTAATTCCACTGTTTCTAGATCTAATTTCCTTGTTTCTGCGCTAATTCCCGTGTTCCTGGAGCTGCTACGTCCCCTCTTTCTGCGACTCCTAATTTCCTCTTTCTTGGAGAGCATTCCCCTGTTTCTGTAGCTAATTCAACTGTTTCTGTTGCTAATACCTATATTTCCGGAAAACATTTCATAGTTTCTAGAAGTTCTTGTTCCTCTCTTTCTGGAGATTCTGAGTTGTTTATGGAGCTCCTAATTGGCCTTTTTCTGCTGCTCCAAATTGCGATGTTGAGGAAGCACCTAATAGTCCTATGTAGTGTCTACTAATTATATATATATATATATATATATATATATCTCCGAAATGTACTGTATATGGTGCGCTCTCCTAAATCCCCTGCTGGAAGAACAGATAAGTCATCTATTTCGCGAACTCAATCTCCTCTTTCTAAACGCAAATCCCGTTTGTGGAATAAATTCCAGTATTTATGGAAATAATTTTCATGTTTCTGAAATTAATTCATATATTTAAGGCGATACTATTCAACCTGTTTATGGAGCTAATTCATTCATTATGGGGCTAGTTTCTCTGTTCTGGGAGCTGCTAATTCCCATTTTGCTGTACCTTCTAATTACACATCTTATGTAGGGCCTCGTTCCCTATTTCTGTAGTTATTTCACTTGTTGTGGAGATTCTAATTCCTATGATTCTGGAGCTACAAATGCACTGTTTATGCAGCGTCTAATTCTGTATTAATGTTGCTAATATTCTGCCGATCTATATAGCTCTGAAGTGTTCTGCTTGTGGCGCGCTGCCCTAATTCTCCTGCTTCAGGAACAGCTAATATTCCTATTTATTGAGCTAACTCTTCTCTGTCTAACCGAATTACCATGTTTCTGTAGATAGTTCCGCTCTACTGAGCGAAGTCGTCTGTTCCTGTGCTCCTACTTCCCCTGTTTCTGCAGCGCACAATTCTTCAGTTTCTGGAGATAATCCCACTGTGTCTGGAGCTGCTAATCACCAGTTCCTTTAATTTCTAATTAACCTCTTTCTAGACCTGCTTCCACCGTTTCTGGAGCTAATCTCACTGTTTCTGGCGCGAATTCCACTGTTCATGGAGCTGCTAATTTCTCCTTCTTTTTAGAGCTGCTAATTCCAAAGTTCCAGGAACTGCTAATTCCACTGCTTCTTGAGCTAATTCCACTGTTCTGGGAGCTAATTCCTCTGTTTCTGAAGCGAATTCCAATATTTCCGGAGCTGATAATTATTCTTTTCTGCAGCTAATTCCACTATTTCTAGAGCTGATACCACTGTTCCTGGAGCGATTTCTTCTGTGTCCGAAGCCGATAATTCCATTGTTTCTGGAACTGCTAATTACACTGTTTCTGGGGCTAATTCCACTATTTCTGGAGCTGGTAATTCCAATATTTATGCATCATATTCCACTGTTTCTGAAGCTGCTAATTCCACCTTTTGTTGGTGCTGTACATTCTGCTATTTCTGAAGCTAATTCCCCTGCTTCTGAAGTTAATTCCAGGATTTCTGAATATAATTCCCCTGTGTCTGAAGCTGCTAATTCCACTTTTTCTGGAGCTGCTGACTTCTCAGTTTCTGGAGCTAATTTCCCTGTTTCTGGAGCTAATTCCTCTGTTTCTAAAGCTAATTCCCCTGTTCCTGGAGCTGCTAATTTCTCCCTTTTTCTGAAGCTGCTAATTCCGATGTTACTGTAGATAATTCCACTGTTTCTGGTGCTAATTCCCCTTTTTCTAGGGCTGCTAATTCCACTGTATCTGGAGCTAATTGCATTATTTCTGGAGTTGCTAATTCCAGTTTCTGGCGCTAATTCGGCTGTTCATGGAACTGATAATTCCACTGTTTCTGGAGCTAGTTCCTCTTTTTCTGAAGCAGCTAATTCCACTGTTCTTGTTACAGTACAATCGGGAGCTCCAGAAACATTGGAATTAGGAGCTCCACAAACAACTGAAATATGACCTTCAGAAACGGTGGCATTTTCTCCAGAAATAAATTTATTTACTGCTGAATCAGCTGAATTAGCTACAGGTACAGGATTATTCCCTCCAGGAACAGGGACGTTATGAGTCGCAGCGAGGGAAAGTAGCGGCTCCAGGAACACGGGAATGAGCGCAGAACCTAGGGAATTAGCGCTAGAAAGAGCATTATTAGTTCTGGAAACTGTGGAATTATGTTTCGAATGCTGAAAAGTAGGATTTACAGAAACTGGTATATTAACAGCTCCAGAAACAGTGGAATTCGCTTCAGAAACAGGTCAATGGGGAGCTGAAGAAACAGGGGAAGCAAGCTCCATGAGCACAGGAATAATCACAGTACAGCGCAATTAGCTCAAAAAGAGGGGATTTAAGTTTAGAAAGTGGAGAGTTTCTTCCAGAACATGTCAATTTTCTATTCATGTGGCAGGGTAAGTAAGAGAGCGCATCATTAACAGGACAATTCGGAGCTACAGAAACAGGGAAATTAGCTCCAGGACCCGCGTAATTATGAGCTGCAGAGAGGTGAATTCGGATTTTCAGGAATTCTTGAATTAGTTCAGAAACATGTGCATTGGCAAAATACTAGATACATAAAAAAGACTATTATGTGCTTCCTTAACTTCACAATTTCGACCTCCACAAAAAAGGGAAATTAGAAGCACCACAGTAATTTTTCAAAGGAAAAAGCCGAGCTCCAGAAACCGTTGAATTACCAAAAGAAACAAGGGAGTTACCTCCAGAAACAGATGCATTAGGAGATCCACAATCTGGGATATTAGGGACTCCAGAAAAAACTGAGCTCCAGAAACTGGGGAATTAGCTCAAGGAGCAGGGAGTTGGAAGCTGCAGAGAGGGAAATTACCTGCATAACCTGGGGTAGCTGGAGCTGCAGCAATAACGGCATTTGGGGCTCCCATAAGATGGGATTGAGCAGCTCCAAGAAAATTGAAACAAACCCTAGAGCAAGGGAAATAGCTGCAGAAAGAGCGGGACTGGGATATCCTTAATTACACGAATTAATCCCATAAAGCGGTGAATTAGTTCCAGAAACAGGACAATTATGTTTAGAAAGAACAGGTGTACCTCTAGAAAGAAGTGTCTATGCAGCAGGGGATTTAGGATAGCGCATCATGAACAGCAAATTTCGGAGCTATATATATAACATTGGGTGCTTCATCAACAATGCAATTTGGAGCTCCAGAAAAAAGACAATTAGGAACTCCACAAACAACTTAGAATACCCAAATTTAGCTGGCACTGCAGCAGCGAATTTAGGAGAGTGCAGCATAAACAGGACTTTTGTAGAATATATATATATATATAACTAGTAGACGTAGACAGTTAAGAAGGATAATTAGGTGCTTCATAAACAGCTTAATTTGGAGCTTCAGGAAAAGGATAATGGAAGCTCTACAAACAACTCAGATACTCCAGAAAGAGAGCAACTAGGACTTTCAGCAACTATGGAATTTGCTCTGGAAAAAAGGTAATATTAACTCCAGAAACAGCTGAATTAGTTAGAAAAATAGGAGAATGCCCGACACGCACAGGAAAAGTAGTAGTCGCAGCGAGAAAGCAAGTAGGAGCGCCAGGAACACGGGAATTAGCGCAGAAACAAGGGAATAATCGCCAGAAACAGGGGAATTAGGTCTACAAACTGTGGAATTAGGTCTTGAAAGTTGAATCGTAGAAATGACAGAAACTGATAAATTAGCATTTCCAGAAAGAGTTGAATTCGCTCCAGAAACAGGGCAATGGGGAGCTGCAGAATCACGCAAGGCGATCTCCAGGAACACAGGGATAATAACAGTACAGCGCAATTAGCTCCAGAATCAGGAGAATTATGTTTAGAAAGAGGAGAGTTACCTCCAGAAAAGGTGAATTTTCTGTTCATGTTTGAGGCTAATTGGGAGAGCGTACCATAAACAGGGCAATTCGGAGCCATAGATATCAGCGAACTACTGCACATGTAAAAAGGACAATTTTTTTGATTCACAAACCACTCAATATGGAGCTCCATAAGAAGGGAAATTATTATCTCCATTAATTTTCCCCAGACAAAAATGTATTATTTCCAGAAACAGTTCAATTAGCAACAGAATCAGGGGAGTTACCTCCAGAAATAGAAGCATTAGGAGATTCACAATCTGGGATATTAGGAACCCCAGAAAAAAGATGAGCTCCAGAAACAGGGGAATTAGCTCCAGATGCAAGGAAATTAGCGCCAGGACCCGCGTAATTAGGAACTGCAGAGAGGGGAATTCGGAGTTCCAGGAATACCAGAATTAGTTCAGAAACATGAGTATTAGCTCCAGAAATAGGGGACTTGGGTCTAGAAAGATGAGAATTATCAGATACAGAAACTGGAGAATTTGGCACTGGAGAAACAGAGGAATTCGGAGCTAAAGAAACAAAGGAGTTTGTTAAGTACAGAGGAAGTAGCTCCAGAAACAAAATAAATTACATTTAAAAAGATAAGTGTAGGCTCAAGAAACAGGTAAACTATTTATTCCTGTAGCAGAGTGGTTAGGAGAGCGCACAATAAGCAGAATAATTCCGAGATAAATAAATCGGGAAATGGCAGACATATAAATAAGCGCAATTTGATATTTCATAAACAGCACAGTTTGACGCTCCGGAAACAGGGGAATTATTATCTCCACAAACAACTGAAATAGCTCCAGAAACAGTGGAACTAGGACCTGCATAACCTGGGGTAGTATGAGCTCCAGCAAAATCGTCAATCGGCGCTGCCGTAAGGTGGGATTTAGCAGCTCCAAGAACATTGAAACTAACCCCAGAATAAGGGTAATATCTCCAGAAACAGGGAGAATAGGTTATTATTCATTAGTGGAATTAATTCCATAAATCGGGGAATTAAGTGCTCCAGAATCACCGGAATTTGGTGCTCCAGAAGGAGAGTAGTTACGTCTATAAATATGTTGATTAGCTACAGAAAGAGTGAGAGTCAGGTGCTCTAAAAACAGAAGGCTTTTCAGCTACAGATAAAAGGCGATTAACTCCAGGAACAGGGGAAGTTGCTCGAGAAACAGTTGAATTAGGAGCTTCACAGACTGGGAAATGTGCAGCCACACGAACATTGGAATTAGCTCTAGAAATAGCACAATTTGCTCCATAAACAGGGGAATTGCTTTTAGAAAGACCAGAGTTAGCTCAACAAAGAGGTGACTTAGTTTTCCCTGCAGCAGATGATTTAGGAGATCGCACCATAAAAAGGACATTTCAGTGATATATATTGAACGAGTCGACACTTAAATAGGAAATTGCTGCTTCATCAACAGCGCAATTTGGATTTTCAGAAAAAGGAAAATTAGGAGCTCTACAAACAACTCAGGGAAGTTCGAGGAGGCGGAGCAGCGTCGCAAAGGCCGACAGATGGCCCAGCTTTGAGTCGGGAGGCAGCAGAGAGTTCGCGGATGTTGTGCAGCGTCGGAGAGGCATACAAAAGTCCAGGCTTCGAGTCAGGAGGCAACAGGGAGTTCGAGGAAGTGGAGAAACGTCAGAGAGGAGGCCCAGCATCATGTTGGGTGGCAGCTGCGAGTTCGAGGAGGAGAATAAACGCCCGAGAGGCTAGGCAAGTCCCAGCGTCGTGTCAGCAGGAAGCGGGGAGTTCGAGGAGGCAGAGCAGCATCGCAGAATGCATAAAAAGGTCCAGAGACGGGTCGAGAGGCAGCGGGGCGTTCGATGACACCCGGAAGCGTCGGCGAGGCCAGAAAAGGCCCAGCGACGAGTTGGGAGGCAGCCTTGAGTTCTGCAAGCTGTCGCAGCGTCGGACAATCGTGAAAAAGGCCCAGCGACGAGTCGGGAGGCAGCGGGGAGTTCGAGAAGGCGGAGCATCGTCAGAGAGGACTACAAAAGTCCCAGAGACGAGTCGCGAAGCAGTGGAGAGTTTGAGGAGGTGGGGCAGCGTCGCAGAGGCCTACAATATGCCTAACTTCCAGCCGGGCGGCCAGCGGGGATTTCGTGGAGGCGACAGCGTCGGATAGGACAGTTGGTGCAGCTGCAGGGAGTGAAATCAAGAAGAAGTAGAAAGAAATAGAATGCTGACGTCACAGCC
Source organism: Pristiophorus japonicus (assembly GCF_044704955.1). Lineage (NCBI taxonomy): Eukaryota > Metazoa > Chordata > Chondrichthyes > Pristiophoridae > Pristiophorus > Pristiophorus japonicus. The sequence goes on along the minus strand of NW_027252977.1, from coordinate 196,329 downwards.
AAGCTGGTAAGCGACTGGCTGGTGATTGGCGAGTAGTTATTCTTTTTCTTTATCAGTCGGTAAGTTTTAGCATTGCTGTTGCAAAATTACGTTAATCTAAGAGTAAGTCATGGCAAGAGAGCCCAGACCCGTATCATGCTGCTCCTGTGATATGTGGGAAGGCAGGAACGTTTCATGTGCGGGAAGGTTATCCGGTGCATATAGGTGCCAAGGATATCGGTAAAAAACGGAATGAGGGCGGACAAGCCTAATTTAGGGAGCTGGAGCTAAATTAAAAAGTAGGACATCAAAATTAGTAATCTCAAGATTGCGACCAGTGCCACGTGCTAGTCACAGTAGGAATCGCAGCATAGCTCAGATGAATACGTGGCTTGAGGAGTGGTGCAGAAGGGAGGGATTGAGCTTCCTGGGGAATTGGAACCGGTTCTGGGGGAGGTGGGACGAATACAAACTGGACGGTTTGCACCTGGAAATGACTGGAACCCATATCCTTGGGGGAGTTTTTGCTAGTGCTGATTGGAGCGTTTCAACTAATATGGCAGGGGGATGGGAACCTATTCAGGGAGATAGCAGAAAATAGAATAGGGGCAGGAGCAAAAGATAAAAAAAAAAGAAAAGTAGAAGGCAGAGAAACCCAAGGCAAAAATCAAAAAGGCCACATTACTGTAAGTTTCTCGAGAGGCAAACTGTATTAAAAAGACAAGCTTGAAGGCTCTGTGCCTCAATGGATGAGTATTTGTTATAAGGTGGACGAATTAATTGCGCAGATTGCTGTTAACGGATATGATGTAATTGGCATCATGGAGACATGGCTCCAGGCTGATCACGGCTGGGAACTGAACATCCAAGCATATTCAACATTCAGCCAGGATAGACAGAAAGGAAAAGGAGGTGGAGGCGGCGGCGTTGTTTGTTATAGAGGAAATTAAAGTAATAGCAAGGAGTAACATTCACTTTGATGATGTGGAATCGGTATGGTTGTAGCTACCGAATAGCAAAGGAGAGAAAACGCTAGTAAGACTTGTGTACAGACCAACAAACAATAGCAGTGAGGTTGCGGACAGCATCAAACAAGTAATTAGGAATGCGGGCAATAAAGGTACAGCAGTTATCATGTGCGACTTTAATTTACATTTTGATTGGGCTAACCAAACTGGTAGCAATGCGGTAGAAGAGGATCTTCTGGGGTGTATTTGGGATGATTTTCGAGACCAATATTTCAAGGAACCAACTAGAGGGCTGGCCATCCTAGACTGCATGGCTAAGAGAAAGGACAAATTTTCAATCTTGCTTTGCGAGGTCCCTTCGGGAAGAGTGACCATAATAGGGAAGAATTCATTATTAAGATGGAGAGTGATGCAGATTATTCTGAGACTAGGGACCTGAACTTAAGAATAGGTAACTTTCCAGTTAGTATGAGGCATGAACTGGCCACAATAGACTGGCGAGTCATGCTTAAAGGGTTGACGGTGAATAGACAATGGCAAATATTTAAAGATCACATTTCAACAATTGTACATCCCTGTCTGCAGTAAAAATAAAATGGGGAAGATTGATTAATCGTGGCTAACAACGTAAATTAAGTATAATATTAAATCCAAGGAAGAGCCATAATAATTGGCCAGAAAAAGCAGCAAATCTGAGGATTGGGAGATTTTATAATTCAACAAAGGAGTACAAAGTGTTTAATTAGGAGGGGGAGAACAGAATATGAGAGGAAGATTGCTGGGAACTTAAAACCGACCGCAAAAGCTTCGATAGACATGTGAAGAGAAAAAGGATTAGGGAAGACAAACACACGTAGGTCACTTGCAGTCAGATTCTGGTGAATTTATAATGGGAACAAAGAAATTGCGGACCAGTTAACCAAATACTTTGGTTCTGTCTTCACGAAGGAAGAAACAAATAGCCTTCCGGAAATATTAGGGACCGAGTGTCAAGTGAGAAGAAGGAACTGAAGGAAATTTTTAATAGGGGGGAAATTGTGTTGGGGAAATTGGTAGGATTGCAGGTCGATAATTCCCCGGTGCCTGAAAGTCGGCATCTCAGAGTACTTAAGGCTGTGGCTTTAAAGATAGTTGATGCATTGGTGATCATTTCCAGCAAACTATCGAATGTAGATCAGTTGCTATGGACTGGAGTGTAGCTAATGTAACACCACCTTTTAAGAAAGGAGGGAGAGACAAAAAGGGTAATTAAAGACCGGTTAGCCTGTCGTCAGTGATGGGGAAATGTTGGAATCAATTATTAAAGAAGAAATAGCAGCGCATTTCGAAAGCAGTGACAGGATAATTCCAAGTCAGCATGAATTTATGAAAGGGAAATGATTTTTGACAAATCTTCTAGAATGATTTGAGGATTTAACTGATAGAGTTGACAAGTGAGGACCAGTGCATATGGTTTATTTAAAATTTCAAAAGGCTTTGACACGGTCCCACACCAGGAATTGTTGTGCAAAATTATAGCATAAGGTAGTGGGACTAATGTACTGACGCGGATAGAGAACTGTTTGGCAGACAGGATGCAAAAGTCGCGATAAAAGTTTCCTTTTCAGAGAAGCTGGGACCCCAGCTATTTACAATATACATTAATGATTTCGATGAAGGAACTGAGTGAAATATCTCCAAGTTTGCAGATGACACTAAGCTTGGTGATGGAGTGAGCTGTGAGGAGGACGCTAAAAGGCTGCAGGTTGATTTGGACAGATTAGGTGAGTGGGCAAACGCATGGCAGATGCAATATAATATGGATAAATGTGAGGTTATCCACTTTGGCGGCAAAAGCACCAAGGCAGATTATTATCTGCGTGTAGCAGATTAGGAAAAGGGAAGGTGCAACGAGTCCTGGGTGTCATGGTACATCAGTCACTGAATTTCTGCATTAAGGTACAGCAGGCGGTGAAGAAGACAAATGGCCTTCTTCGCTTGGAGAATTGATTATAGGAGCAGGGATATCTTATGCAGTTGTACAGGACCTTAGTGAGGCCTCACATGGGACATTGTGTTCATTCTGGTCTCCTAAGCTGAGGAAGGACGTTCTTGTTATTGAGGGATTGCAGACAAGATTCACCAGAATGATTCCAGGCATGGCAGGACTGACATCTGAGGAGAAACTGGATCGACTGGGCCTGTGTTTGCTGGAGTTAAGAAGGACGAGAGTGGATCACATAGAAACATATAAAACTCTGACGGGATTGGACAGGTTAGATGCAGGAAGAATGTTCCCGATGTTAGGGCAGTCCAGAACCAGGGGACATAGTCTAAGGATAAGATGTAGAAAATAGGACTGAGATGAGGAGAAACTTCTTCACTCAGAGAGTTGTTAACCTGTAGAATGCTCTGCCATAGTGAGATGTTGATGCCAGTTTATTAGATATATGCAGGTGCGTGTTAGAAATGTCTCTTACAGCTAAGGTGACCAAGGGGTATGGAGATAAAGCAGGAAAGGGGTACTGAGGGAAAGATCAGTTTTGATCTTATTGAATGGTGGTGCAGGCTCGAAGATCGAATGGCCTACTCCTGCAACTATTTTCTATGTTTCTATGTTTCTATGTTGGGTGAATGAAGAAGAAAGGACACTTCTCCTTAACGTTAGAACGATGACTTCCAGGAGCAAAATCGTTGAGCACGTTTTCATAGAATAGAAATGTTCATCTGGATTCCAGATTCTGGGACATAAGAACATAAGAATATGAGACATAGGAACATGAGTACGCCATTTGGATCCTCTGGCGTGCTCCGGCATTGATCAAAATTATGGCTGACCCTCTACCACAACTTGAATTGTGCGCACTATTGACTTATCCCTTGATTCCCTTAATTTCAAAAATCTATTGATTTCCCTCTTGAATGTGTTCAATGACAGAGCCTCATCATCACTCGCCGATAGAGAATTCTAAATATTCACAACTTTCTAAGTTTAGATATTTCTCCTCATCACTGTCCTAAATAGATGACACTAAATTCAGGAAATCCCTCGTTCTAGTCAGGAGTAACATCCCACATACAAAAACACTCTCTGGCCCAGTAAGAATTGTGTATTAGTAAATGAGATCACATCTAATTATTCTAAACTATAGAGAATATAACCCCAGTCTACTTAATCGTTCCTTGTAGGAACACTCACGCCATGACTTAGACAAGGAGTCCAAAACTGTGCACAATTCTCCAGCTGTGCACTCACCAGTGCCCTGTATAATTATAGTAAGACTTCTTCACTCTGACATTGAAGTCCTCTTGTAATAAAGGCGAACATATATTTTCCTCTCGTCATTGTTTGCTCTACATGCATTTTATCTTTCCGTGATTCGTGTACAAAGACACACAGGTCCCTCTGGAGACTAGTAGTTTCCACTCTATCACCTTTTTTGAAGACTATGTCCCCTAAACCGAGATTCCACAGACAGCGAGAAAAAGGTATCTCTGCTTATACTAACATTTCCTCCTAATATTTTGAATTGATTGGTCAAATCACACCTTATCCTTCTAAATTCAATAGAATACAACTTTAATTTTGTAATCTGGCCTTGGATTCTAGGTCTCATTTCGAAAGTCCTACTCTGCACTCACTCCAAGGTGAATATATTCTTCCTGCATTGTAAATAATAAACAGATACACAGAAATATAAAGCTGGGCTTTGGCGCAAAATCTCTGACGTGGGAATAATTTGAAACATTTTTCTGAGTGTGGCACAGAGACGATGGAATTAATGGCGTATTTTTGAGCGGAATGACTCTGTGCACACTTGTATATAAGATCGGTGGAAAATGCAGCTGTAACTTGGGAGTACTCATGCCTCACATTACCATAGTGTGGCGCTAGTGGCACAACGGGATAGCGTGAAGTACTTACATGATAGTGCAGGCAGATGCAACGCAAAGGTTGTTTAATCCTCGCTAAGATCAGGCAATGATTCGACGTTGAAATGATAATTGGTGTTTCCCTCACATTTTATATACATTTTATTAATGGTTCCATGTGAGCATTTAGATTCCAAAGAGCCACAATGATTCAGGGGCAGGTGACAGTTCTTTGACAGCACTTTGGTATTAATTGTTTATATTTGAAGGAGTGAGCCGTTTCCATTATGAAACAGGTAAGTATGTTGTTTGTCGTGAGTCGGAGAGGCTGGGGAGGTGCGTCGGAGAGCCCTATAAAAAGGTCCAACGCGTCGCCGAGTCGCGGGAGCTCACGGTGAGTTGGACAGGCCTCGTAACAGGACCAACGCATCGCTGAGGCTCGGAAGTTGAGTCGGAGAGGCCGATAAAATGGCGCAGCGCGTAGCTGAGGCTCGGGAGTTCGTGTTGTTTTGGAGAGCCTCGGTAGTTGCGTTGGAGGGGCTTACAAAAAACCCGATGCGTCGCTGAGGCTCGGGACTTCGTAGTGAGTCAGAGAGGCTCGGGAGATGCATCAGAGGGTCCTATAAAAAGGCACAACGCGCCGCTGAGATTCGGGAGTTCGTGGTGAGTCGGTGAGGTTGGGGAGGTGGTCGGAAAAGCCTATAAAAAGGTCCTGCACGACATTGATACTCCGGAGTTCGTAGTGAGATGAGGAGGCTTGGGACTTGCGTCGGAGAGGCCTATAAAAAGTCCCAACGCATCGCTGAAGCTTGGAATGCTTGGTGAGTCGGAGAGGCTCCAGAGGTGCGTCGCAGAGGCTTATAAAAAGGCCTAACGTGTCGCTGAGGCTCTGGAGTTCTTGGTGAGTCGCAGAGGCGCGGGAGGTGCGCTGGAGAGGCCCATTAAAAAACCAACACGTAGCTAAGGCTGGGGATGTCGTGGTGAGTTGGGGATGGTCGTGAGGTGCGTTGGAGAGGTTTAAAAAAGGCTCAACGCATCGCTGAGGCTCGGGAGTTCGTAGCGAGTCGGAGCGGCTCGCGATGTGCATCAAAGAAACTTATAAAAAGGCCCGACGCATCGCCGAGGCCAACTGGTGCAGCTACACTGAGAAGGCAAGGAAGATGTGGATAGAAATTGAAAGGTGATGTCACAGCCAAAGGGGTAAGTGATTGACTGGTGATTGGTCAGTAGTTTTTATTTTTCTTTATTATCAGTAAGTAACCTTTGAACATTTCTGTTGCCCCATTAAGTTAATCCAAGAGTTAATTCATGGCAGGAGAGCTCGGACACGTTTTATGCTCCTCCTGTACTATATGTGCACTCAGGAACGACCCTGGTGTCCCTGACGACTGTTTGTGCGGGAAGTGCATCCATCTGCAGTTCATAACAGACCGCATTGCAGCACGAGATTTGCGGCTGGTTTCAGTCTAGAGCATCCACGATGCAGAGAATGACGAGAATAGCACGTTTAGCGAGTTGGTCACATCGCATGAAAAGCCAGATAGGGAACGGGTGACCAACAGGAAGATCAGTGCAAGGAAGTTATTGCAGTGGTCATTTGCGGTCATCCCCCTGCAAAACAGATACACCGCTTTGGGTAATGTTGAGGCGGATGACTCCTCAGGGGAAGGGAGCAGCAGCCAAGTTCCTGGCACCATGTCTGGCTCTGCTGCACAGCACGGCAGGAAAAAGCGTGGGAGTGCGATAGCGATAAGAGATTCAATAGGAAGGAGACCGCAACTGAGACTCCAGGATGGTATGTTGGCTTCCTGGTGCAAGGGTCGAGGATTTCTCGGAGCGGGTGAAGGACATTCTGGAAAGGGAGGGTGAAAAGCCACTTGTCCGGGTGCATATACCGACCAACGATACAGGTAAAAAAACGTGATGAATTCCTACGAGACGCAATTAGGAAGCTAGGAGCTAAATTAAAATGTAGTACCTCAAAATACTAATCTCAGAATTGCTAACAGTGCCACGTGTTAGACAGAGTAGGAATCGCAGGATAAATCAGAAGAATACGTGGCTGGAGGAGTACAAACATAGATAATAGGTGCAAAATAGGTCACTCAGCCCTGCGAGCCTGCACTGCTATTCAATGAGTTCATGGCTGAACATGCAACTTCAGTACCCCATTCCTGCTTTCTCGCCCTTCCTCTGGATCCACCGATTAGTAAGGACTACATCTAACTCCTTTGTGAATATATTTAGTGAATTGGCCTCAACAACTTTCTATGATAGAGAATTCCACTGGTTTACCACTCTCTGGGTAAAGAATTTTCTCCTCATTCGGTACTAAATGGTTTACCCCTTCTCCTTAGACTGTGACCCCTGGTTCTGGACTTCTCCAACATTGGGAACATTCTTTCTGCATCTAAACTGTCTAAACCCGTCAGAATTTAAAAACGTTTCTATGAGATCCCTTCTCATTCCTCTGAACTCCAGTGAATAAAAACACAGTTGATCCAGTCTTTCTTGATATGTCAGTCCCGCCATCCCGGGAATCAGTCTGCTGAACCTTCGCTACACTCTCTCAATAGCAAGAGTGTCCTTCCTCAAGTTAGGAGACGAAATTGTACACGATACTCCAGGTGTGGACTCATCAAGGACCTGTACAACTGTAGTAACACCGCCCTGCCCCTGTACTCAAATCCCCTCGCTATGAAGGCCAATTATCCATTTTCTTTCTTAACCGCCTGCTGTACCTGCATGCCAACACTCAATGACTGATGTACCATGACACCCAGGTCTAGTTGCACCTCCCCTTTTCATAATAGGTCACCATTCAGATAACAGTCTGTCTCTCTGTTTTTACCACCAAAGTGGATAACCTGACATATATCCACATATTGCTTCATCTCCCATGCAATGGCCCACTCACCTAACCTCTCCAAGTCAATCTGAAGCCTCATGGCATCCACCTCCCAGCTCGCTCTGCCACCCAACTTAGTGTCATCCGCAAATTTGGAGATACTTCATTTAATCCCCTTGTCGAAATCAGTATTGTACAATGTAAACAGCTGGGGCCTCAGTACAGAACCTTGCAGTGCCACAAACCTCACTGCCTGCCATTCTGAAAAGTACCCATTTACACTTACTCTTTGCTTCCTGTCTGCCAACCAGTTCGCAATCCACGTCAGCACAGTACCCCCAATCCCATGTGCATTAACTTTACACATTAAACTCTCGTGTGGGACCTTGGCGAAAGCCTTCTGAATGTCCAAATACACCACATCAACTTCCTTGTCCACTACACTGGAAACATCCTCAAAAGATTCCAGAAGATTTGTCAAGCATGATTTTCCTTTCACAAATCGATGCTGACTTGGACCTATTATGTCACCTATTCTAAATGCGCTGCGATGACATTCTTAATCATTGATTCCATCATTTTACCCTCTATCGATTTCATGCTGTGCGGTGTATAATTCCCTGTTTTCTACCTCCCTCCTTTTTTAAAAAGTTGGGTTACATTGGATTCCCTCCACTCCAGAGGAACTGATCCAGATTCTATGGAATGTTGGAATATGACTGTCAATGCATTCGCTATTTCCAAGGCCACCTCCTTAAATACTCTGGGATGCAGACCATCAGACCCTGCAGATTTATCGGTCTTTAATCCCATCAATTTCCGAACACAATTTCTCGACTAATAAGGATCTCCCTCAGTTCCACCTTCTTACTAGACTCTCTGACCCCTTTTATATCCGGAAGGTTGTTTGCATCCTCCTTCGTGAATACCGAACCAAAGTACTTGTTCAATTGGTCTGCCATTTCTTTGTTCCCCGTTAAGACATCCCCTGATTCTGACTTCACGGGACCTACGTTTGTCTTTACGAACCTTTTTCTCTTCACATATATAGAGAAGCATGTGCAGTCCGTTTTAATGTTCCCTGTTAGCTTCCTCTCGTATCTATTTACCCTCCCTTATCAAACCCTTTGTCCTCCTCTGCTGAGTTCTAAATTTCTCCCAGTCCCCGGGTTGGCTGCTATTTCTGGCCAATTTGTATGCCACTTCCTTGGCTTTAATACTGTCCTTGATTTCCCTTAATAGCCACGGTTGCGCCACCTACCGTTTTTTATTTTTATGCCAGACAGGGATGTACAATTGTTGCAGTTCATCCATGCAGTCTCTAAATGTCTGCCATTGCCCATCCACTAACAACCCCTTAAGTATCATTCGTCAATCCATCCTATCCAATTCACGCCTCATACCTTCAAAGTTACCCTTCTTTACGTTCGACCATGGTCTCTGAATAAACTGTATCATTCTCCATCCGAATGTAGAATTCCACCATTTTATGGTCACTCTTCCCCAAGGGGCCTCGTTCAACGAGATTGCTAAATTATCCTCATCCATTATACAACACCCAGTCTAAGATGGCCTCCCCCCTATGTGGTTCCAGCCGAATCCTTCTTTCAAAAACTGGGACCGTAGCCCTGTACGTTAGGGCCGTTCTATTGCACATCCAGGTCATTTTTAGATAGCGTACAGTCTTCTGCCTATACTACCTTTTCAGGCTGTGGGTTTCACACCTCCACCTTTCTGTGGGTGAAAAAAATCCACTCTGAATCCCAACTGATTATGTTAATTTATTCCCTCTTGTTGTTGACCCATATCCTAAGGGTAATAGGTCGTTACTGTCCATTTTATCTAAACCCTCATAATTGTATACACCTCAATGAGTTCACTTCTCAGCATCTGCTACTCTGAAAAAAATGAATCCATCCCATGTAATCTTTCCTGATAGCTAATATCCTCCAATCCAGTCAACATCCTCGTAAATCTGCTCTCAACCAGCTCTCCGGCAATCACCTCGGCCCTGTAATTAAATGAGCAGAACTACACGCAGTTTTCTAGTTTTGGCCCATGTGTCCCATATGCCAGTAAAACAAATTGTCAGAACATGAGAAAATATGAAATATGAGCATGAGTAGGCCATTTGGCCCCTTGATTCTCTAAGATCATGGCTGATGTGGTCTGCTACCTGCAGGCATGTGTTTAACTGCGCTCAAAGCTCCCTTTATTCCTCTACACTTCCAAATGTTCCAACATTTAATGTGCATTCCCTTGCCCTGTTAGCCCTCCCCAAACTCATTTCCCCAAACTTCTTTGGAATAAATTCCCTGTGCCATGCTCCTGTCCACCTGAAAGTAAATTGGCAGATAACAAGAGTTTCTTGCGGTACAAAAGAAGGAAAACTATGGCTAAAGTAAATACTGGTCCCCTAGAGGGCAAGACTAGGGAATTAATAATGGGGAGCCCGGAAATTGCAGAGACGTTGAACAAATATTTCGGAACGGGCATCACGGTAGAAGACACTAAAATATCCAAATTGTGGTTACTCAATGGGTATTCGGGAGGGATGGATCACTATCACGAAAGAAATAGTACTCGGTTAACTAATGGGCATAAAGGCGGACAACTCCCTGGACCTGACGGCTTGCATCCTAGGATCTTAAACGAAATGGCTAAATTGATAGTGGATGCATTGGTTGTAATCTGACAAATTTTCTAGATTCTGGGAAGCTCCCAGCGTATTGGAAGCCCGGAAATGTAACGCCCCTGTGTAAAAACGGAGGCAGACAAAAAGCAGGAAACTATAGATCAGTTTTCCTAACATCTGTCGTTGGGAAAATGCTGGAGTCCATTATTAAGGAAGCAGTAGCAGATCATTTCGAAAAGCATAATTTAAACAATCATGGTTTTATCAAAGAGAATCCATGTTTGACAAATTTGCTGGAGTTCTTTGTGGATGTAACGAGCAGGGTGAATAAGAGGTAACCATTGCATGTGGTGAATTTAGCTTTCCAGAAAGCATTCTATAACATGCAACATAAACGTTTGCTGCACCAGTTAAATACGTGGTCTTGGGTTCGGGGTAATATATTAGCATTGATAGAAGATTGGTTAATTAAAAGACAATAGAGCGTCGGGAAAAATTGTTCATTGTCCATTTGGCAAACAGTAACTCGTGGGGTGCCGCAGCGATAGGTGCTGCGACCTCCACAACTTACAATCTATAGTATTGATTTGGCTGAAGTAACCGAGTTCAAAGTCGACGATTTATCTGATGAAAAAAAGATGGGTGATAAAACAAGTTGTGAGTTGAACACAAATAATTTGCAAAGAGTTTTGCCAGGCTAAGAGACTGAGCAAACATTTGGCAGGAGCAGTATAATTTTGGAAAATGTGAGGTTATATACTTTGGAAGAAATGTATAAAAGCAAATTAGTTTTAAATAGAGGAAAATTTCAAAATGCTGCAGTACAGATGGTCCTCCGGGTCCGTGTGCACGAAACACAAAAATTTAGTGTGCAGATAGAGCAGGTAATCAGGAATGCATTTATTGAAAGGGTATTGAGTATAAAAGCCGAGAGTTCCTGCTACAAGTATACATGGTATTGATGAGGCGACACCTAGAGTACTGCGTACATTTTGGGTCAGTAGGTTGCGCCTGTACACATTGGAGTTCAGAAGGATGAGAGGTCAACCTGGTGAAATATATAATATAATAAGGCGGCTCGACAAGGTGGATGCAGAGAGGACATTTCCGCTCATATTGGAAAAAGAAACCTAGGGGATATAGTCTCAGAACAAGTCGCCACTTATTTAAAACTGAGATGAGGAGGAATTGCTTCTCTCACAAGGTTGTAAATCTTTGCAAATCTCTGCCCCAGAGAGCTGTGGAGGCTGTTTGAATACATTTCAGGCGGATATTAGGAATATTGTGCGATAAGCGGGGTAAAGAATGATGGGGAGCGGGCAAGGAAATGCAGCTGAATCCATGATCAGATCAGCCACGACTTTATTGAACGGTGGAACAGGCTTTATGGACCAAATGGCCTACTCCTGCTCCTACTTCTTATGTTCTTATTTCCTTATATTGTTAGGCAGAATACATTCCCCCTCTTCCCTATTTTAAATGTGCTGCCGCTATTCTGAGACGAAGTACGCTATTTTCACTTTCCCTACATTTGCAAATATCCTCTCTGAATTCATCTTTTCGAGCACCTTCATTGACGTATATGTTTCGATCAAAATACCTTTCATTCTTCTGAATTCCAATGTGTATAGGCCCAACCTATTCAACCTTTCTTCACCACGTAGTGAAGCTATTCTGAAGAGCCACCAATGCAAGTATATCCTTCCTAATATATGGAGTCCAGAACTGTATGCAATACTCTAGGTGTGGCCTTCGCAATTCCATGTGCAGTGGTAGATCAGCCATGTTCTAATTGAATGTCGAAGCTGGCTCGAGTGGCCAAATGGCTTAATCCTGCTCCAATTTCTTATGTTGTTATGTTCTCTTTTAGTTTATGTTCGAAACAAATACTGGACTTCCTTCAGTTCAACCAGAGATTGAAACTGAGATAAACGCAGTGAGTGATAGCAGCAACATCGGGACAGATGGTGGAATAGACAAGAGTGATGGTTAGATCCAAAACTGCCTCAAACTCCAAAAGGCAATGACAGTGGACTCAGTGAAGGTAAGCTGGTAAAAGCGTGGTTTCGCTGCTTGGCTCAGCTGATCAAAGCGCCTGTCGAGTCAAGAATAGATCCTCCATTCGACTCCCCATAAGTTTTTAATCCCTTATCGCTCAAAATTCTCTATGTCGCCTCCTTAAATATATTCAATGACCCAGCCTCCACTCCCTTGGCTTTTTTTCACAACGCTCAAGAGGCTAATTTCATCCCAGGTGAAAGGGCTACAATCCTTTTAAATTTGCCGATGGCTGCAGCATTCTGGATTAATGCTCCAGTCGCTTTAGGATGTGGGTCGAATTCCATTGCTGCTATTATTTCTGGCGGGGCTGATTTTGGCCACATATAAAGAATCCATCATTTCTAAGAAGTGCTGCGTGTGATGCTGTGGTGCGAGCAGCCTTGCGACAGCTGCTGTGCGTCGCCGTGATCCTATAATGGTTAGTATTCTGTGTTGTAGCCGCAGCAAACTCGGTTCTAATCAGAGTTACGGCACAGTTTGCTTTTTATCTTTTGTCATCCGCGGCACCTGCTGATCGAACACAGCAAAACATCAATCTGCACTATATGAAACAAATATTATACTGTTTGCGGTAGATATAGTTTTACTAATTCAAACGCGCCTCTTGTCTCAGCTTTTCCTGCTTTCCAGAAAAACATAGCCCTTTGCTTACAATTCTCCTCACCACAATTGTGGCGGCAGCAGTGACTGCATGAGCTGAAGGAAAAGGCGCCGGACGTCGATGCTAACAAAGTCCTGGCGTGGTCGTTTAATTCAACGTGTCAAACGAATTTTCTTTTCTCTGTTCTGAATTTGTTTCACAATCGAACATTTCTGGCGCTCCCTCACCTGAAGCAACGGAAGGCCTTTTACTGACAGACACTAATTGTACACTTTGAATATTGTTGCAACTGTGTGCACGGGCAGCACTAGCGGTGAGTACCGTTTGTAGCTGAGGATTTCAGTTTTGGTTAAAAAAGCAGAAAGCAGATTTAGTGTACATACCAGTAATCCGAGGTAGCCGAATGATTGAGGCGAAGGACTGCAAATCCATTGTGCGCTACACGTGCGGATTCGAATATAATCCTCATTGTTATTGTGCTGACCATTTGATGTCTCTGTTTGTTTTGTTAATCACCTTAAGCTTCATGTCCAAATTCACCTTTTACTCCAAGTATGCTACACTCAGCTCATGTCATGTCTCAAACTATTAACATGTATAATAATGGGAAAACATGTGTAGGATTATGGGGAGGCGGACTAATTTGATAGTTCACTCAACGACACAATACAGGCAGGAGGGAGTTCACACTTTCTTCTTCACCGACATTCGATGAGATTTCAATATGCATCGTGTTGCGTTGTATTTTATAGGAGGCTCATTGGTCTAGTGATTCGATTCTGACTTTGGGATTATCAGTGTTGCAATGCGATAGATCCATGGTGCAAATCCAGGACTGTCGATCGCAGTGTTTAGTCATAAACCACCTTCTCACAGCTGAAATGCACTGCAAACAAGATCAATAATTTAAATTAAAAACTTGTGAATTTGCGCCATATTTGTACATCGTACGAAATCACAGAACTTCACAGGAGCAACATTAAAACGAAACAACTGAGTAAAGTTATAGTTTTCCGGGTTTGAGCGGCTCTGTGTCTCATTGCACATCTTAAACACGTGGGAGGTGGGAGGAGCGGCTGTTTAAAGAGGCAGAGCATGAGGAGCGGCTGTTTACAGAGCGGGAGCAGAGAGGAGCGACTGTTTCCAGAGCGGGAGCAGAGAGTAGCGACTGTTTACAGAACAGGAGCAGAGAGGAGCGGCTGTTTACTGAGCGGGAGCGGAGAGGAGCGGCTATTTGCAGAGCGGGAGCAGAGAGCAGCGGCTATTTACAGAGAGGGAGCAGATAGGAGCGACTTTTTACAGAGCGACAGCAGAGAGGAGCGGTTATTTACAGAGCGGGTGCAGAGAGGAGCCGCTGTTTACAGTGCGCGATCAGAGAGGAGCGGCGATTAACAGAGCGGAATTGAGAGAAGTGACTATTTACAGAGCAGGAAAAGAGGGGAGAAGCTGTCTACAAAGCGAGAGCAGGGAGGGGCTGCTATTTTCAGAGCGGGAGCAGAGAGGAGCGGCTGTTTACATAGCGGGGGCAGAGAGGAGCGGTTGCTTATAGAGCGGGAGCACAGAGGAGCGGCAATTACAGAGCGGGAGCAGAGAGAAGTGACTGTTTACAGAGCGGGAAAAGAGGAAAGAAGCTGTTTACACAATGGGAGCAGAGAGGGGCGGTTGTTTGCAGAGCGGGTTTAGAGAGGAGCGGCTGTTGACACAGCGAGAGCACAGAGGGGCGGCTGTTTACAGAGCGGGAGCACAGCTGAGTGGCAGTATCTGGCGCTGGACCTGTGGCATGTCACGAGCAGTTGCTGAATAAATTATTTTTCAGCATTTGAAGAACTTTGCAGTGTTTTATTGCTCTTCACTTTGTATTAACAAATGAAATAATTAATTGCGATGGCATGAAGAATAAATTTCAAAACAATGTAAGCTTTGGTGGGTCAGGGGTAGAATTCTCGCCTGCCACGCGGGAGACATGAATAATGTGCAAATAATAAACATAAGACACCCCTTAAACATTGTTGGGTTATACAATATAAATTGAATAAAAACTATGTGGAAAATCTAAATGAAAGAATACTTGATTCTGAGCATACTTATTGCACCAACAATGATCAGCTATTCCTTCAAAGTGACTCTAGCCCAATGAAAACGTGCGATCTAGACTTGATTGTAACCCGTTTCCACTTAACTGAAATCAGAAGCGCTATCATTGCAGCACAAGGTCTAAAGCCGACAAATGCAGCCGCATCGATAGCAAGGATCGAGCACAATAAAGACGCCTGGCCTGGAAATCGGCGCAGTCCCATCTTGCAAGATCATCAGCAGGCCGGTGCACTTGGAGGGAGCAGCTTGCGGCGGCCCGGCCCAGAAATCAGCGCGGTCCCGGCCTGCAGGCCGGGGCCTTTGGAGATAGAAGCTTGCAGCCGCATGCCATTGCAGGGAGCAGCGCGTGCTGCTGCAGGAGGGCGATGGCTACAAAGCCAGTCACTGATTGTAGTACGGGCAGGCACAGCAGGAGGGATATAGGAGCAGCAAGAGTCCATAGATGGAAGTGGCCGAGGCCCAATAGAGGCGTGAATCTGGAGCTCAGAAGACACGAGAGCCCAAGGGCAGCATGGGCCAACCGCTACAAAGATATGTGTGCGCGCTCGGCCTGTACAGCTGAGCTGTTCTCCAGCTTGACTTGCGTATACCTTGCCATTGGATCAAGACCTACCTCTGTCAAACCTGTGTGGTTGCTGGTATGCCACGGCCACCACACGTTAAGAATTCCAAGCACAGGCAAGTTCCACCCTTCACGATATATTTCAGGATCTGGAATATTAGGGCATTCATTAATACACCTGTGTAATCATTGCTTTTTGGCGTGGAAGCTCGTCATCCTCACTTCAAGAGCCTACCTACGATGATGATAAAAAGAAAATGTTGGAAATAAATAGGTCAGGAAGTATCCGTGGAGAGCGAAACAGAGTTAATGTTTCAGTTCGATGGTGGTTCCTCAAAACATATCTGGAGGTGGGTGCAATGAGGAAAAGCTGCTTAAATGAGGAAGCAGATAAGACAGGGTTTCGATTCGCGACCAATTGCAATGCCTCGTTTTACTAATGAATTTTCGTAAACAAATTAAATTTAAATTTACATGAAGTGCTGCACAAAGAAAACTCCCATTTGCGGATTTCAGACCGTCATATCTCGGTCTGTGACGTTGCTCCATAGGCCTTGCAATCTCAGTGCTGCAGATATCGGCCCCCTGGGACTATGTTCATCCTAAAAACAGTTGTTGGTTTTCTGGTGACAAGAAACCTAACTGCCCTAATTGCAAAATGCAGCAAAAGGATATATATAAAAATCAGCAATCGACCAATCGGCATTGCTTGATTCCGAAGCTGGGCGGTGTATGTTTCAATTCATTCACAAGATGGCTGGTTTACTGAACCAACAAGATGACTATGTCATTGTCTGGGTTAGGGATCTCAACGAGGTCCGCAACACCCACGCCATGACAGTAGCTGATGACAGCCGGATGAACCATCCTGTTATTAAATAAACGTAGAATCCAAACAGCATCGGGAACAGAAACGGTGGCGCAGGAAAACCAAAGCTGGAGCATTCAAAGAACCTGTTCAGAAAGCGCTATTCCGACAGCGCCCCGAAACCAACTTCAGGAATTCCAGTCAGGCAGAGTGTCCACATTGTCTGGTCTGCCCTGAAGGCCTCTATAGTTACCAGCTGTGCAGAGACGCTTAATAAATCCTTCAGGAAACATCAAGAATGGTTCGCCAAAAATGACCAGGAGATCCAGGAGCTAATAAGCCACAAATGCGAATCATTCTAGAATTGGAAACAGATGCACAATTTCAGAGCAAGAAAGCAGTTCTTTAGACATCTGAAGGCCGCGATCAAAGATAGAACTCGCGACCTAAAGAACAGATGGCGGGGGGGTGGGGGTAGAATTAGCACAGGAGATCCAGCAATGAGCTGACAAACACGACGTACATACATTAATTAGCGCATTCAAGACCAATTACGTTCAAGCAGTGAAGTTTGTACCCAATCGAGGGCCAGAAACGGAAGTGTAATTATCAAGGAGAGAGAAGCAGTAAATGCCCGCTGGAATGCGTACTTCGAAATCTGCTTATGAGAGACTCTGTCTTCGACATGAGTGACCTCGATTCCATTTGACAGCATGCTAACCGTCACCAACTCAGAAAAATCGCAGCCCGGCACAATGTTCAAAAGGCCTCCCGATAATTGAAGACCAACAAGGACTCAGGAGAACATGGAATTCCCGCCGAAGCACTAAAGCATGGTGCGGAATTACTGTTAGCGCGAATCCATGAACTGATTTATTATATTTGGAATGAGGAGAGCAGGACTAGAGGATTTCGGAGACGTTGTAATAGTGACGAGCTCCAGCAAAGGCGACAAATCCGTTTGCGGCAATTACAGAGGAGCATCCCTGCTGTCTGCGCCAGGGAAAGTCATGGGAAGAAGCCTCCTGCATCCGCTTCTCGCAGAGACTGTCGAGTCACAGATTCGTAGTACTGATTCTGCCCACTGAGGTGCACAATGGACATGATATTCACCACGCGCCAAATTCAAGAACAATGCATGGAGCAGCGTCGATCACCGACATATCCAGGCGATTCACTGGATCTTCAGAGACATGGATTGGCAGATTTAGCTGCAATTCGAGATTTTAGGAGCAACAGGAGTTTGAAAAGCAAGATTTTATGCATGCATAGAGAGGGGACGCGTCTGTGCTTTTCAGTATATAAAACGAGACCTTGCTGCTTCATCACTGTGCCTCACAACGAAGGAGCTGATCTGAATATTTCCAAGGGAAAGTACTGGCTCTGCTGAAAATCCGAAATTCAAACAGCGATTGCTAGACATAATCAGCAGGCCAGAAAACATTTCTGGGGAGCTCAGTAAATTTAACCTGTCAGATTGATGACGAATCATCACAACTGGAAATAGTTCGAGTTGGAGCAGGTTTTAAACTGGTTCCGAGGCAGTGAAATGGATGGGCCCTGGGGACGGAACAAATGCGAAGATCTGTGACAGGATGGAAGGCACGAGATGAAATGAATCAAGGGATTGATTGTGCAATGCAAAAGGGATAAAATTGGTCAAATAAAGAAACACAAGATGGGTCTAGTGGATCTTTAAATGGGAACTGCAGAATCATTAACAGCAGGTAGTGTCCAAAAAATTGGAGCAGTGTTTAAGATGAGGAGCCGTTCCTCGAGCTTACATTGAGTTTAATTTCACCAAAAACATCGATCTCAGTAGGGGAGTGCGCCGGAGAATTAAAATAACTTGTGACTGGCTGCTCAGTGTCAAGTTTGCCGCCTGAACCAAGGTGCCCCACAAAGCAATCACCCAATCTGTGTCTGGTCTTCCCAGTGCAGAGGAGACCACATGGTGAGCAGCGAATACAGTATAACACATTGAACGAAATACAACTAAAACAATGTTTTACCTGGAAGGTGTGTTTGGGAGCCTGGACAGTGGGTAGTCAGGAGGTAACAATGCAGGTGTTGCATGCCCTGCTCTTGCCTGGGAAGATGTCCTGAGAAGGGAAGGCGCTGCTTAGAATGGCTGCGGAATGGACCAGGATGTCGCGGAAGAAGCAGTCTTTTCAGAATGGGAATGGTAAGAGAGGGGAAGAAGTATTTGGTGGTTAAATCACGCTAGAGGAAGCAGACATGGCGGAGTATATTACATTGATTGTTGAGGCTGGTAGGGTGGAAGTTGAGTGCAAGGTTAAACCCTTATTTTTTGTGTGAGAGGGCGAGAATGCGTGAGGGCAGATTTGCTGGAAATAGTACGAACATGTTCGAGGGCAAAGACAACTGAGGTGGAGGGGAATATTCTGTTATGACAAAAGGATGGCCTATTTGAAGCACTGGTATAGAAGATTAAAGCGACAGGGATAGGTGGTCGATTAGGATGGGTTATAGTGATAGCGATAGGCAGTCCAAGGAAGGATTACAGAGATGGAGATAGGGATAGGCAGTGCATGGATGGGTTAGTTATGGATAGGCAGTCGATGGATGGGTTGCAGAGAAAAGGATAGGGATCGGCAGTCCATGAATGGGTTATGTAAATAGGGACAGTAGGTTCCATGGTTTTGATACAGGCATGGATTGGAATAAACAGTCTATGAATGGGTTACAGAGAAAGGGATAGGGATAGGCAGTCCATGGTGACATAAAACCAGGGATTGGAATGCAAAGTCCACTGATGGGTTGCAGGGACAGGGATAGGTATTGGCGGTCCATCTATGGGTTACAGCGGCGATAGAGATAGGCATAGGCGGTGCATGAATGGGTTTCAGAGATACGGATAGAGCTGGTGGCCCATGGATGGGTTAGAGCAATATGGATAGGGTTAGGCGGTCCAACGTTGGGTTTCAGAGATAGCGATGGGAATACCCAGTCCTTGGATTAGTTACAGAGGTAGTGATAAAAAAGGAGGGAGAGAGAAAAGAGTGAATTATAGACCGGTCAGCCTGACATCGGTAGTGGGTAAAATGATGGAATCAATTATTAAGAATGTCATAGCAGTGCATTTGGAAAGAGGTGACATGATAGGTCCAAGTCAGCATGGATTTGTGAAAGGGAAATCATGCTTGACAAATCTTCTGGAATTTTTTGAAGATGTTTCCAGCAGAGTGGATAAGGGAGAACCAGTTGATGTGGTATATTTGGACTTTCAGAAGGCGTTCTACAAGGTCCCACACAAGAGATTGATGTGCAAAGTTAGAGCACATGGGATTGGGGGTCGTGTACTGACATGGATTGAGAACTGGTTGTCAGACAGGAAGCAAAGAGTAGGAGTAAATGGGTACTTTTGAGAATGGCAGGCAGTGACTAGTGGGGTACCGCAAGGTTCTGTGCTGGGGCCCCAGCTGTTTACACTGTACATTAATGATTTAGATGAGGGGATTAAATGTAGTATCTCCAAATTTGCGGATGACACTAAGTTGGGTCGCTGTGTGAGCTGCGAGGAGGATGCTGTGAGGCTGCAGAGCTACTTGGATAGGTTAGGTGAGTGGGCAAATGCATGGCAGATGAAGTATAATGTGGATAAATGTGAGGTTATCCACTTTGGTGGTAAAAACAGAGAGACAGACTATTATCTAAATGGTGACAGATTAGGAAAAGGGGAGGTGCAAAGATACCTGGGTGTCATGGTACATCAGTCATTGAAGGTTGACATGCAGGTGCAGCAGGCGGTTAAGAAAGCAAATGGCATGTTGGCCTTCATAGCAAGGTGATTTGAGTACAGGGGCAGGGAGGTGTTGCTACAGTTGTACAGGGCATTGGTGAGGACACACCTGGAGTATTGTGTACAGTTTTGGTCTCCTAACCTGAGGAAGGACATTCTTGCTATTGAGGGAGTGCAGCGAAGGTTCACCAGACTGATTCCCGGAATGGTGGGAGTAACCTATCAAGAAAGACTGGATCAACTGGGCTTGTATTCACTGGAGTTCAGAAGAATGAGAGGGGACCTCATAGAAACATTTAAAATTCTGACGGGGTTAGACAGGTTAGATGCAGGAAGAATGTTTCCAATGTTGGGGAAGTCCAGAACCAGAGGTCACAGTCTAAGGATAAGGGGTAAGCCATTTAGGACCGAGATGCGGAGGAACTTCTTCACCCAGAGAGTGGTGAACCTGTGGAATTCTCTACCACAGAAAGTTGTTGAGGCCAATTCACTAAATATATTCAAAAAGGAGTTAGATGAAGTCCTTACTACTAGGGGGATCAAGGGGTATGGCGAGAAAGCAGTAATGGGGTACTGAAGTTGAATGTTCAGGCATGAACTCATTGAATGTCGGTGCAGGCTAGAAGGGTCGAATGGCCTACTCCTGCACCTATTTTCTATGTTTCTATGTTTCAATGTCAGGTGACCAATAGATGGGTTACAGCGATAGGGATAGGCAGTCATTGCATCAGTCACAGCAATAGGTATAGGAATAGGCGGTCCATTGATGGGCTACAGAAATAGTGATCGGAGCAGGTAGCTCATGGATGATGTACAGGGATAGGGATCATCAGTCCGTGGATGGCTGTAAGGGATATGTATAGGATTAGGAGGTCCATGGATGAGTTACAGAGATAGGGATAGCAGTAGTCAATCCATGGATATGTGACAGCAGTTGGGATGCAGATACACTGTGCGTGGATGCGTTACAGCGATAGGGAGAGTTATAGGTAGACAATGGACGGATCACAGCATTAAATAAGGAATAGCGAGTCCATGGGTGGGTTACAGTGATAGCGTTAAGGATGCGCAATCCATGGATGGATTAAAGAGATAGGCATAGGGATAGGCAGTCCATGCATAGATTGCAGAGATTGGTATAGGACGAGGCGGTCCATGGAGGGCTCACAGCGTTAAGGATAGGAATAGACAGTCCATGGATGGGTTACAGAGATCGGAATAGGAACAGGCAGGCCATGTTGGGTTACAGCGCAAGGGATAGGATTAGACAGTCCCTGGATGCGGTTAAGCGATAGGGACAGGGACAGGCACTCCATGAATTGGTTGCAGAGATACAGATTGGGATATGCAGTCCATGAATGGGCCTCAGCGAAAGCGATGGGGATAGATGGTCCATGGAAGGATTGCAGAGTAAGGTATAGGAATAGACAATCCATGGATGGGTGGATGGGTTACAGTGATGGGGTTAGGTGCAGGTGATCGATGGATGGGTTACAGATAGGGAATGGAATAAGCGGTCTATGGAAGGGTTGCTGCGATAGGGATATGGGTTGGCAGTCTATACATTGTTTACATAGATAGGGATAGCAATAGGCGGCCCATGGATGGGTTACAACGTTAGGCATAGGGTCAAGCTGTCCAACGACAATGTACAGAGATAGGGATAGGAATAGGCGCTCCATTGATGGGTGACAATGATGGGGATAGGGGTAGGGGGTCTATGGATGAGTTACAGTGATAGGGATAGGGATCGGCTTTCCATGGATGGGTAACAGTGATGGCGATAGGGGTAGGCGGTCAATGGATGGGTTGCAGCCGTAGTGATAGAGATCGGCTGTCCATGGATGGATTATAGCGATAGGGATAGGAATAAGAGTTCCGTGGAGCGGTTGCAGCGGAAGGAATAGGGGTTAGGCTACCGTGGAAGGTTTACAAAGATAGCAATGGGAATAGGCGGTGCATTGGTTGGGTTAAAGCGGTAGGGATAGGGATCGGCAGATGACTGCTCTTTCAGAGCACATCCAAGTACTTTTTAAAAATGTGATGATGGTTTCGGCATCTGCCATCCATTCAGACTGTGAGTTCCAGACTCCCAGATCTGTCTTGGTGAAGAACTGCTTCCTTATCAGCCATCTAATCCTTCTACCAACTACATTAAATTTATACCCCGGTCAAATACTCATCTGCTAATATTGGGCGCAAAGAATCATCAGGTAGAGAGGCAAGAGCTCAAAATCTGAAAGCGAGAGACCGGATCAGAGGAACAGTTAATGTTCTGGGGAGTGGACTTCAGGACGTGCTGGAAATAAATTGCTGTCAGGTAGAGATAAATTATTCACTCTGGTGCAAGTGTCCAGCTCAATACCGGAAAACTGTAAAATTAGAAATATCACATTCAGTGATGAGTGAGGAATCAGTTTTTCACACAGAAGGTAGCGGAAATCTTGAACTCGCTTCCCTACTAAGCTTTTGAGGCTGAGAATCAAATGACAATTTCAAAATGCAGATTTGTAGAATTTTGTTCGGAGAGAATATTAACATTTATGGAATTATCACGGGCAAATGACATATATCAGCCGTCACATACTTAAATGGCAGAACAGGCGTAAGGGTTGATTGGCCCCCTCCTGTTTCTAATTGCCGATAACTGTAATATGATAGAAATATAACAGCTGCAAATAAACATTGCATTTTATTAATATTTAACAGCAAAAAATCCGTGTAATCCGCAACAAATCCATGGTCAGAGTGAAATTCTCGAAGCTGCTGTGTGACCTTCTTGTGGTTCTATTGATTCACTCTCAAATTCCTCCCACACGTTGACATTTTTAAACGTTGAGAGGTCAAGGTGATGATCTATAAATCATTGTGCTCTGCACGCGTGGCTTCAAATCCCATTTTCGTCATTATTGCATTAAAAATTCGATATTTGTTGTATTTTGTCATTAATCTTAAACCTCATGTCGAAATTCACCTTTATATCGAAAGCATGCTACATTCCACTCATATCACGACTCAAATTATTAATATTTACTTTAAAGGGATAACCTTTGTTGGACCAAGGGGTGTGGGACTCTCAGAGAGCCAGCACAGGCATGATGGGCCGAGTAACATACTGCAGCTTCTTCAGAATCTGAAATTTCAATCCGCGGTTGCTTTGATTTAGGGGCATGATTCTGCCTTTTGGCATTTTACAGCTGAGTTTCAAGCAGTCCAGATTCAAACCGCGGACGAACGAGGCTCAATATTAGTCAAAAATTAGTTTTTCAACTCCGATCGACATTCCAGAAAACATAAATATTTTAAATTAAATTTACGTGATCTCGTGCGATTTTCCCACGTCTACTGAAATCCCAGATCTGCACAGGAGCGATATGAAATTCAACTTACTCAGTTAGGTTAAATGTTTCCAGCTGTATTCGTCTCTGTGTCTCATTGAATGTCTTATACCCATTTTCCATTACGGCCAATGCAGCACCATGACATTTGGCTTTCTGTATTCATGAGCTCGCTGATTTGGGAGAAACTTACGTTTAGCTTCAAACCTCCATCCTCATGAAACATCGACTGCCGAGAATATCAGTCAGGCTTGTTTTTTCTTGCGCTGAAAAGATGTGAGAAGGCGGCTTTTGTATTGGTCCCATGATTCCGAATACAAACCGTATAGGGTTTTTTATTGGCCAGGAATCAAACCGGCTTGACCAGGCTTCCTGTACTGAGTAAATGGGTTGCGGACCATATCTTTCCATTCGGCACTTTACAACCTTCCGGTCTCAACAGTAAGTTCAATAAATCGTAGCTTAACCTGTGCTCCCGCTCTCGGGCAGCAGATGGAGGAAATATTCTGCTGATCCCACAAACCCTTTCTCTGGAGCATCTTTTGTTTCTTTACTGCCCTATTACCATCCACGTTAGTGTGCATTAAATGCCGGAATATTGAGAAGATAAATCTCTCCCATAACATTAAAGTCAATATTGGGCACATGCTCAATATGTTGGAAATATTAACAGGTACGGAATAATACCAGTATAGTCACAAGAAAAATCTCTCCCATCTGAAAAATGAATCATTATCCGGTCATGGGCTGTGCATATTGGAACGTGAATGTTTACTGAGTGTTCAGCAATTATATTCATAGAATGAAACTATCCCATGTAGGGAAATAGCTGTGTATATTGGAAGGTCAGTGGGCACTGTGTGTTAGAGAGAGCAAATGGAGAGGAAAAATCTCCAATACACCGGTAAAGTAGCAGAATTGAGTATGGGTTAGTTATATTGGAAATATAAAGGTTACTGATGTACAAAATGTAATACAAAGTATTTTCAGCACATAAACTACCATTCGGCCAATCAGGTCAGTGTCTATGTTTATGCTCCGCAAGGGCCTGCTTCCTCCTATCTGCATCTAACCCTTTCACTGTCAGCACTTTTATGCGTATATATACTTCCTTGAATGCATCTATTTATTTCGGTTTTCCCCTGTTTGTCTCCTCTTAGGCACTCGCTCGCAGTCGAGGATGACTTGCTTCCTCACAATATTTTTTCTCAGGTGAGTGATGAGGAAATGCGAGAACCACAGTCTTTGTCACCAGTTGGGCAGGCGGTGATAGAATGGACGGAAGGGTGTGGTGCTTGGGTTGTCGTGGGCTTCTTCCCCTGTTTGTCCTTGGATTCCGTGTGATTCCAGCGAAGAGACATGAGGTGTTTGGCGTCTTCCAAAATGTTTCTGCCTCACTTTGAGCCGTCTTAGTCCAAAGATTCCCAGATGTCGGTGGGAATGTAATAATTTTTCAAGGATGTTTTGAGAATGTCCTTGAAGAGTTTCTTCTGCCACCATGGACACGCTTGCCCTGTTGGTGCTCTGAGTAGAGCACCTTATTTTGGCAGATTAATATCGACATGAGGACGCAGTCACCTGTCCATCAGAACTGATGAAGTGTGGTCAATGCTTCCATGCTGGAGGTGTTTGCCTGAGCGAGTATTCTGCCGTTGCTGTTCCTATGCTGCCAATGTATTTGCTGGAACTTGCCGAGGAAGTATTGTTGCTAATTCTCCAGTGATTTGAAGTGCCTGCTCTATAAAGGCTATGCCTGTGAAGCATGGAAGAGGGGGAACATCACTACTGCCCTGCAGGCATTGAGCTTGGTGCCGGGCTTCAGATCCTGGTCATTGAACACTCTCTTCCTCAGGTGACAGAACGTTGCACTGGCACACTGAAGGCGGTGTTGGACTTTGTCTTCGACTTCTTCCCTTGATGACATTAGCGTTCCGAGGTATGCAAAATAGTCCACGTTGTCCAAGGCCTCGGCATGGTTCTTGATAATAAGATGGCTGTATTGTATGGCGGTGCAGGTTGGTCGAAAACCTATGGCTTATGGATGGTTAATGCAAGGCCCATGCCCTCGTACGCTTCGCTGCTGGTATTGACAAAGGTATGGAGTTCGACCTTCCACTGTGCACAGACGCAAGCATCCTGTGCATATTATAATTGAATCGCAGATGGTGGGGCAACCTTGGATCTGGACTGGAGGTGATGGAGTCTGAACAATTTCACACTTATTCTGTAGATTAGATCAAAAGTAGGGGAGAGCATATTGAGAGTCAGATGGATCATTGCAGAAAGGAAAACCTAGAAGAGCGTTGTTATGATGACTCAACCTTGCTTGACCCCGGTTCGCACGTGTGTGGTGGATCCGTTGTTCAGCATCATGGCTTGCATGTCATCGTGAAGCAGGTGGTGGATAATGAAAACAATTTGAGAGCAGCTGAAGTTGAAGAGGACACTCCATAATCCCTCACCTGTGACGGTATCGAAGGCCGTTTTGAGGTCAAAGTAGGTCCTGTCCAGTGTTCGATGCTGCTCCCAGCCTTTTTCTTTAAGTTGGCACGCAGTGATGATCATGACCACTGTGCCCCTTCGTGGGCTGAATCAGCACCACGAAACTTCAGTCACTTGGAGAACGTGATTGTGGAGGATTCTTCAGATGACTTTCCCTTGGTCAGACAGCAGGGAAACTCCTCTGTAAATACCGCAATAGGACTTTTCACCTCTCTTGAGGATGGCCATGATTACAACTTCTCCGAGATCCCCTGGCATGCTCTCCGCATTGCAAATGAGAGAAATTATTTCATGCATTCGCGCCAACAGATATTCCCCGCCATTCTTTAGTGCGGCAGCTGGGAATCCATGTGCTCACGATACCTTATTGTTCTTCAATTATCGGATGGCCTTTGGAACCTCATGCAGGGCTGTGTTTATGCTGAGTTCTAGGTGGGTAGCATGCTGTCGGATTGAATCGAGGACACTTATTTCGAAAAGACAGTCTCTGTTAAGAGATCTTGAAATACGCCTTCCAGCGGGCACTTACTGCTTCTCTGTCCTTGATAAGTACGGTTCCGATCCTGGCCCTCATTGAGGTGCAAACTTCACTGCTTGGTCCGTAGTTGGTCTTGACTGCGCCAATGAATCCATTCATACCATGTTTATCAGCAAGTTGCTGGATCTCCTGTGTTATTTCTCTTCTTCATCTGTTCATTAGTTTTATCTTGAACCTCGGCCTCCAGATGTCTAAATAACTGCATTCTTGCTCTCGATTTTTGCATCTGCTTCCAGTTGAAGAATGCCTTGCATTTGTGGTGTGCCTTATTAGCTCCTGGATTTCCTGCTTATTTTTGTCGAACCAGTCTTGATGTTTCCTGGTGGATTTACCAAGCGTCTCGACACAGGTGTTAAGTAGAGAGGCCTTGAACGCAGACCAGGCACTACGGACACTTTGTGCCTCCGGTTGACTGGAATTCCTGAAGTTGGTTATGGGGCGTTGTCTGAATAGGGCTTCCTTAGTAGACTATTTGAGTGATCAAGCTTTGGTTTTCCTGCGCCAGCGTTTCTGTTCACGCTGCTGTTTTGAGTCTACATTAATTAAGTAACAGAGTGGATTAGCTGTGGCCCATGCAGCAGTCACCAGCTCTTGTCATGGCGTGGGTGATGTGGACGTCGATGCGATCCATCGCCCAGACGATGACATAGTCATTTTGTTGGAACAATAACCCACCAACCCGGTGAAAGAAATGAAACACAGAATGCCCAACTTCGGAATCAAATTATGCCGATTGGTCAAAAGCGGATTTTTATATATATGCTTTTGCTGCATTGAGCAATTATAACAGTCAGCTTTCATAAGATCGACAGCTGAACTGTTTCAGAATGAACATCGTCCCATTCTGGCCGCTATATGCAGCACCGGGATTACATCGCAAATGGAGCAGCGTCACAGACCATGATATGACGGGCTGAAACCCATAAATGAAACTTTTCTTTGCGCAGTGCTTCATGTAATTTTTAAATGTAATTTGTTTATTGAAATTCATGAGTAAAACTAGGGATCGGGATTGACCTGGAATCGGACCCGCGTCTTCTCTGCTCCATATTTAAACAGCTGCACCTCACTGCACCCTCCTATAGACATGTTCTGAGGGATCATCATGGACCTGAAACATAAACTGTGTTTTGCTCCCCACGGATATTGCCTGACTGTCTGTGAATTGCCAGCATGTCCTGTTTATACCCCTCCTTTCGATGCGGTTGCAGTTGACGGCTTTGGACCTTGTGCTGCAATGGTGGTGATTCTGATTCCAGATCAGACAGTGGGTTCCAATCACGTCTACATCGCACGTTTTCATTGGGCCAGCATCACTTTGAAAAAAGAGCTATCCATTGTTGGTGAAATAAATATTCTCAGAATCAAGTGATCTGTTCCTATCAATTTGCGCACAGTTTTTTTTAAATTTATAGTTTATATTTCAACAATAAATAAGGCATGTGTTACGTTTATTGTTTGCACAATAACCATGTCTCCCGCGTGTCAGGCGAGTATTCTTCCCCTGAATCACCAAAGCTTACCTTGTTTTTGTCGTGTACAGAAGAACTCCACGAGTCTTAGTACAGGGAGCTAAACTTAGTGTGTCCTTCGACTTCTTTATTACAACTCCAGAGTGCCTGAGCAACATGCCACGTGTTCGTGGTACATGTTCTGCCGGTGTCGCCGAGTTTGCACGTGATACATTAGATCCAGGTGGACGAGAGAGAGCCTGTTTTTCTTTGCTTTCTTCATTAACAATTCTTTATTGAATCTCCAGAGTGCCTAAACAGCATGGCAGCCAATCTTGTATACTGGCCCTGCCCTTGTCTGCAGATGACCACTAGGAATCCAGCAGTCGCGTCCTCTGATGGCAAGTATAATATAGTTACATGCATAGCAGCTTTTGTATTTAATCATCAAGCTAGCACAATTAATCATTGCATTTGTTTTAATACAAAGTGAAGCACAATTATGCACAGCAAAGTAATTCAGATGCTAAAAAACAATTTCTTCAGCAACTGCTCGAAAACCTCACAGTTCCAGAACTAGGTACTGACAATCAGCTCTGCTCCTGCTTTGTAAACAGTCGCTCCTCTCTGCTCCCGCTCTGTAACTAGCCGATCCTCTCTGCTCCCGCTCTTTGAACTTCCGCTCATCATGCTCTGCCTCTTCACAGCTGCCACGTGTGTAACACATTCAATGAGACACAGAGCCGCAGACACCTGCAATCCAATAACTTTACTCAATTGGTTGGTTTTAACATTGCTCCTGTGAAGCTGTGTGATTTCGAACGATGTACAAAATACGTGCAAATTCATACATTTTAATTTAAATTATTAATCTTTTCTGCAGTGCCTTTCGGCTGTGAAAATGTGATCTTTGACTAAACCCTTGAGACGATAGTCAGGGAATTGCACACAGGATCTGTCGCATTTCAAAGCTGAAAATCCCAAAGCGAGAATCAAATCGGTAGACCAACAAGCCTCCGATAATAAGAAACAACGCAACTCATTACATATTCAAATCTCATATTCTGTCGGTAAAGTTTTAAATTCAAAGCCCATCCTGCCTGTGCTGTGTCCATGAGAGAGCTTTCAAATTAGTCCCACTCCCCATAATCCTACAATTTATTTTCCTTTTAATATAAATATTAGTAATTTGTGAAATGACATGAGCTGATAATAGCATATTTGGAGCAACAGGTGAATGTGGACATTAAGCTTAAGCGATTAACAAAACAAACTGAATCATTAAATGTTGAAGGCAATAACAATGAGGATTGTATTCGCATCCGCGCATGCAGCGCACAATGCATTAGCAGACTTTTGCCTGAACGTGTCGGTCACCACGTTTTGCTGCAAGAGTGTAATCAGTCTCTCAGCTTTCTGATTTTTGCATCCAAACAGCAATCCCTAGCGAAAAACGGAACTCAACGCTTGTCCTGCTGCCGCCATTACAGTTATTGAAGGGAGCATTTTAAGGAAAGGGCTATTGTTTCTGGAAGGCAGAAAAAGCTGAGAAAACAGGCCCGTTTGAAAGGGTATACATGTTTCTACTGGCAAAAAAATAATACTTGTTCAAGAAAGTAATGATTGATGTGCTGCTGTGTTCCATCAGCAGTTGCCGGAGAGGACAAAAGATAAAAGCAAACTGTACCATAACTCGGATTTTAACCGAGGTTGCTGCTGCTACAACGGAGAGTACTAACCAGTATACGATCACGGCACTCTACATCAGTTACTGCAAGTTTGTTTTGACAAAAACAAAGTCATAAACAGCACTGCTGGATTATATTGATCAAGCAAAAATTAGCCCCACCAGAAATTATGGCACCGGTGGAATTCCAGCGACACCATGCAGCGATTAGAGTGTCAATCCAGAATGGAAACTGGTGCTGCGATAGTTATATTTAAAAACCCTTTCACGCGGGAAGAATTTCGCCCATTGTGCGTAGTGAAAAAAAATGAGGCCACATTGATTGTCGAACCCAAGACTGTCGTGTTAATTAGACAAGTGTTTTGACCACTTAAGTCACGGAGCCAAACCACAACTTTACCGGCTTGCCTGCACTGACTAATTTCAGTCAGCTACCTGTCACTGACTTTTGGATTCGGAGTCTGTTTTGGATCCAACCATCTCTCTTGTCCATTAGACCATCTGACTCGATTCTGCAGCTAACTCTCGCTGCGTTTATCTCAGTTGTAATCTGTGGTTTGATGCTGAAGGAATTCCAAAGTTTCTTTCGAACATGAACAAAATGAGAACGTAGGAACATAAGAAATTAGGGCAGGAGTCGTCCATTTGGCCACACCAGCCAGCTCTGACATTCAATACGATCATGGCTGCTCTGCTTATGGACTCAGCTCCACTTCCCTGACCGCTCTCCATAATCCTTTAAACCTTTAACATTCAAAAATATGTCTATCTCCGCATTAAATATATTCAATGACCCAGCCTCCACAGCTCACTGAGGCAGCGAATTCCTCAGATCCACTACCCACTGAAATAAGACATTTCTCCTCACACCAGTTTTCAATGGGCGGCCTCTGATTCTAAGATTATGCCATCTAGATCTAGTATGCCCGATCAGTGGAAACTTCCTCTCTATCTCCACCTTGCCAAGCCCCCAATAATTTCAAACGTTTCGAAAAGCATACCTCTCATTCTTCTGAATCCCACACGAATCAAATTTTCCACATTTGTCTACCTCCTCATCTCTGGAATCAACCTTTTGAAACTTATCTGAACTGCCTCAAAAACGAATATATCCTTTCGAAAATATGGAAAACAAAACTGCAAGCATTATTCCATGTGTGGCCTCATAAATAGCCTGTACTACTTTAGCAATACATCCCAGCTTTTATACTCCAATCGCCTTTGCAAGAAAGGCCAAGATTATATTGGCCTTCCTGATCACTTGCTGTACCTGCACACTTCTCTTTTTCTGATTCATGCACAAGTACCCCCAATTCCGGCTGCACTTTGCAATCATTCTACATTTAAATAATAAATAGCTCTTAATTTATGCTGCCCTCATACTTTCCAACATTATACTCCATCTGCCAACTCACTTAGCCTGCCTATTTCCTTTTGCATATTTTTTGTGTGCTCTTCACGCATTGCTTTTCCTCTCATCTTTGTATTGTCGGCAAACTTAGCTACGTTACACTCGCTACTTTCCTCAAAGTCGTTAATATAGATTTTAAATAGTTTGAACCCAGCACTGACCCGTGCAGCACCCCCCTGGTTACAGATTGCCATCCTGAGAATGAACCATTTATTCCTACTGTGTGTTTTCTGTTCATTAGGCAATCCTCTATCAATGTTACTATATTACCGCCTAGCACGTGGACTTTTATCTTGCGCAGTAATATTTTACGTCGCACGTTGTCAAAGGCTTTCTAGAAGTCCAGATACACCACATCCACTGGTTCCCTTTCATTCACCCTGTTCCTTACGTCCTCAAAGAAATCTAGCCAATGTGCCAAAAATGAATTCCCCTGCATGAATCCATGCTGACTCTGCCTGACACAATTTTGCATCTCCAAATTTCCTGCTGCTGCTTCTTTAATAATGGACTTCAACATCTTCCCATCCACAGAAGTTAGGCTAACTGGTCTATAGTTATTTGCGTTTTGATCGGCCGCCTTTTTTAAATAGGTGTGTTACTTTTGCTGTTTTCCAATCTGCTGAGACCATCCCAGAATCCAGGGAATGTTGGTAAATAACAACCAATGCATCCACTATTTCTGCCGCTACTTCTCTTCAGACCGTAGGATGCAAGCCATAAGGTGCAGGGGACTTATCTGCCTTTAGTACCATTAGCTTACTTAGTGCCACATCTTTACTGAATGTGATTGTGTTAAGTTCCTTCCACTCTATAGCCCCTTGACTATCCATTGTTGGAATATTATTAGTGTCCTCTACCGTAAAGAATAATACACTATATTTGTTCAGAGTTTCTGCCATCTCCATGTTTCCCATTAATAATTCCCCGATCTCGTCCTCTTAGAAACCAACATTTAGCCTAGCCACAATTTTCATTTTTATATACCTATAGAAACTCTTGCTATGTGTTTTTATATTTCGTGTTAGTTTACTTTCATAGTCTATCTTCCCATTCTTAATCATTTTTTGTCATTCTTTGTTGGCTTGTAAACGCTTTCCAATCTTCTGCCTCCCACTAGTTTTGGCCATATTGTATGTCATATTTTGAATTGGATACCGTTCTTTATTTCATTAGTTAGACATGGAAAGCTATCGTTACTCTTTCACCGTTTCCTCCTCAGTGGAATATATTTTTCTTGAGAGATGTGAAATACCTCATTTTATGTACACCGCTGTTCGTCAACCATTCATCAACCTAATGATTGGACACGTGGTTTCGTTTTATAAAGTTAAAATATACTAGCGTATAATGCATCCAGGACAGGACTCGAATCTGCAAACTTCAGGTAACTTTCTGATTGACATAAGAATCACAGACCTTATTATTTAAGTCACATAGTACTGCAATTAACATTAATGTAATGACGATAATGATAGATTCAAGCCCCTGATTATATTTATTTCAGTTCCATTATTTACACTCCAACAGCGGATGTGAACCATTCACTGATTGAAATACAAGAAGTCGGGAAGTCGAACCACAGTCAAACCGTTTCCTCACCTCCTCCTTTCCAGCTTTTCTGCTGCCCTCGGAAAATCTCTTTGCATCTTGACCTCCACATAAAACCTCCGAATTTAATTAAATTAAACCACAGCTAAGGCTCTTAATCTATGTCGCTGACTGCATTGCACCAACTCCCTCCCCCGTCGGTGCTAAACGTTTGCTCCCAAACTGTCTCCTTGAGGAGTATCCCCCATCCTTAACATCACGCTTCACCGCCGCTACCTTCACCCATCAGCTCCTGAAATCCTGACCATGCCTTCGTTTTTTCTTACTTGTTCATATGGACAAATTTTTGAGCGATAAGAGAGCAAAGGGTTAAGGTGCACTTGATGGGAAGTATAGCTTCGTCCATGATCAGATGAGCCGTGATCAAATACATTGGCAAAGTGGGCTCGAGGGGCCAAATGGCCTACTTCGTCTAGTATTTTTTATGTTCTTATGGTATAAAACGATAATTTCATACCGAGGCAGTCCAGGACAAATAAGAATAGATCAGTGTATCTCCAACGCACTCCTTACTGGCCTCCCACGATCTACCCTACGTAAACTTGAGGTTATCCCAAAACTCTCTGCTGTATCCAAATTCGCATCAATCCCATTCACCCAGCAGCCTGATGCTCGCTCACCGATATTGGCTCGCGCTGAAGCAATGCTTGGATTTCAAAATTTTTATTGTTGTTTTCACATCCCGTCATATCCTCGCCCCTCCCAATGCTATTAATCTCCTCCATCCCTATTACCACTGGAGATACAGGCAATCTTCTAATTCTGCCATCTTGAGTATCCCTGATTACAATCGTTCAACAATCGCTGGTCATTCCTTCAGCTGCCTGAGCCCTAATCTCTCGAATTCCGAGCTAAACCTCTCCACCTCTCTCCACTACTTTATGGCGCTTTGAAACCTAGCTTTGAGACAAAGCTTTTGCTCATCTATTCTTATTTCCCCTGATGTGGCTCGGTATCAAATTATCGTTTTATACCATAAGAACATAAAAAATAGGAGAAGAAGTAGACCATTTGTCCCCTCGAGCCCACTCTGTCAATGTATTTGATCATGGCAAATCTGCTCATGGACTAAGCTATACTTCCCAGCACGCACACCATACCCTTTGCTTTCTTATCGCTCAAACATATGTCCATCCCCGCCTTAAACATGTATGATGACTAAAGCTTCGCAGTTCTCTCGGGCAGAAAATTCCATAGATTTACAACCCTCTGAGAAAAAAAGGTATAATCTCAGTTTTAAATTGGCGGCTCGATATTCTGAGATTATGTCCTCTCGTTTTAGTTTCCCCTATGAGTGGAAATATCCTCTCTGCATCACCTTTTCGACCCCTCTCATTTTGTTACCAATTTCAATATCATCACCTGTCATTTTTCGGAACTGCAATCAGTATAGGTCCAACCTACACAGCCTATCTTCATAAGTCAACGTTCTCATCTCCGAAATCATTCTGGTGAACCATCTCTGTACAGCCTCCAATGCAAGTATATCTTTGTAACTAAGGATACCAAAACTGTGTGCAGTACTCCTGGTGTAGCCTCACTAATAACCTGTAAATTTGTAGCGGGACTTCTCTGCTTTTATACTCTATCCTCCTTGCAATCAACGTGAACATTCCATTTGCACTCTTGATTAATTGCTGTACCTGAATACTAACTTTTTGTGTTTCATACACAAGGCTCTCCACGTCTCTCTGTACTGCAGCACGTTGCCATTTTTCTGAATATAAATTATAATTTGCTTTCCTGTTATTTCTGCAAAAGTGGATAATCTCACAATATCCCACATGATTCGCCACCTGCCAAAGGTTTGCCACTCATTGGCTGTCTATCTCCCTTTGCAGATGTTTTATGTCCTCCTCACAATTTGCATTCCCAACCATCTTGATATCATCAGCAAACTTGGCTAAATTACACTCGGTCCCTTCATCTAATCATTAATACAGACTGTAAATCGTTCAAGACTTAGTACCCTGACACTGCGGCACCCCACTAGTCAGCTTTGCCAACCGTACAATGCCCCATTTATTCCGAATCTCTGTTTTTTGTTATTTAGCCAATGCTGATACATTACCGCCAAATCAATGAGCTTCTATCTTGTGCAGCAACCTATTATGTGGCAGCTAATCGAATGCCTTCTAGAAATATAATTATACCACGTGCACTGGTTCCTCCTTATCCATCTGCTCGTTACATCCTCAAAGAACTCCAGCAAATTTGTCAAGCATGATTTCCCTTTCAGAAAACCATGCCGTCTCTGCTTTATTGCATCAGACTATTCCAAATGTCCAACTAGGTGGGAACAGGTAAGTCAAGGGGAGCAAAATAGAGTTGAAACAGGGAGACATCAGTTCCATAGGGCGCGAACAGGCTGAAGCGATGTTTGTAATTGGCTGCGCGCGTTTGGGGAACTATGAGGTTAGCGGCCATGTGGGAAGATATCCAGAGGAGATGTGATCAGTGACCTTCTTGGGAACGATGGACTGATGTTCGCTCATGGGCCATAGTCCAGGGTGAGCTTGGACGAAGTGTGAGACTAATGGGAACAATTAATGATTAAACAACGTGATAGTTCTTATTTCCATTTCTTTCAAAACGATACAAGAATTAGAAGCAGGATTCAGCCATTCGGCCCCTCGAGTTTGCTGCGGTATTCAATGAGATCATGGCTGATTTTCTACCTCAAATCTACTTTCCTGCACTGTCCCACATCCCTTACTAGCCTTAATATCCCATAATCTATCGATCGCTGTCATGTATATATTCAAAGACTGAGCCTCCACAGCCCTATGGTGTATATAATTCACAAAATTCACCATCCTCTGAGTGTAAACGTTTCTCCTGATTTCAGTCCTAAATAGCAGATCTTTTATTCTGAGACAGTGCCCCCTGGTTCTCGACTCGCAAGACAGAGTAAAATGTCCTCTCTGCATTTATGCTGTCAAGCACTGTAAGAATGTTGCATATTTCAATGAGTTCACCTCTCATTATTCTAAACTCGAGCGAATATATTCATGGTCTACTCAATCTCTTGTCATCGAACAATCGCAAGATCCCAGGAATCAGTCTGGTGAAACTTCCTTCCTCCCTCTCTATCCTTCCTGAGGTTATGAGACCACAACTGTACACATTCCTTGCACTCCAAACAAATCAACGACTGTGAACCGTTCAATGATTGAGAAACGAGAATTCCAAAGTTAATCTCCATTCCGTGCACTTCCTCCTCGACAGCTTTTCTGCTGCCGTCAGGAAGTTTCTTTGCTTCTTGACTTCCATCCAAATTCTCCTCAATCCCATAACTTAAATTAAACTAAACCGCAGACTGCATGCAACCAAATCATTCCTCGCTGGTTGCCAACCTTTTACCTCTGAGTTATGGAGCATCCCACGGGCGTAACATCAGCTGTCTCAACCCGAGCTTCAGCGAGTCTGCTATTAAAATCCTTATCCATGCATTTGTTGCCCCTGGAATGGACTATTCCAATGCACTCCTGGGTGGCCACCCACGTTCTACACTATGAAAACTTGTGGTCATCCAGAAAATAGACTGCCTGTATCCTAAGTGGCACTCAGCCCTTTCACCCATCGCCCTTGTGCTCACTGATCTACATTCACTCCCGGTTAAGCACCTCATCGAAAATAAAATCTCCTTGCTTTCAAACCGCTCCATTTCTTCGCTCCGCCCTATCTCTGTCTTCTCCTCCAGCTCCATAAATCCTTGACAAATCTTCACTCCTCTAATCCTGTCTCGTTGAGCATCCTTGATTATAATCACTCAACCATTCATGGCCGTATCTTCAGCTGCCTGGGCTGTTGGCTCTGGAATTCCCTTTCTAAATCTCTGAACCTTTCTAACACTTTCTCCTGATAGAATAATAGAAATAATACGACACTAAGTGAAGCCATTTCTCTCATTGTGTCTCTGCCCGCCGACAAATAGCTAACAGCCCTAAACCGACCTTCAACACGAGGCCCGTAGCCCTGTAGGATACGGTTCTTTAAGTGCGCTTCCAAGTACGTTATTAATAATGGTGAGGGGTTGTGCGTCTACCATCCTTTCAGCTAGTGAGTTCCAGACACCCATCATCATCTGGATAAATTTATTCCCCTTATCTCCTTTCTAATCATGATACAAACTAATTGCATCGATGCACCTGGTTTTTGACCACTCACCTAAGGCAAATACTCTTTCTAATGTCCTTGCTACCCATTCTATCTAGGGCCCTCATAGTTCATGCACTTCAATTCAATCTTTCATCAGCCTCCTCAATTCCAATTAAAATAAAACATAGTTCATCCAATCTTTCCTCATAGCTTCAATTTTCCAGTCTATTCAACATCCTCGTAATGTCCATTGTGCCCTCTCGAGTGCAATCAAATATTTCCTGTAATGTAGTCAATAGAACTGCAGCAGTACCCTCGCTATGCCTTAACTATTGTTTTGCAGTTGTTCCGTAACAACCCTGCTCTTACATTCTATCCTTTGGCTAATAAAGTAAAGTATTCCATAGGTCTTTTGAGCTATATAATCGACCTGTCCTCTAACTTTAAGAATCTGAGGGCATACACTCGAAGGTCCCTTTGTTCTTCCATACCTCTCAGTATCCTGCTATTTTGAGTGTATTCCTTTGCCTTGTTGCACCTCACAAATTGTATGAGCTCACACTTCCCTGGAATGATTGCCATGTTTCTCTTTTCTACCCAACTGACTGGTCAATCGATATTTTCCTGCAGTCTAAACTTCCTTCCTCACTGTCAAACACGCAGACAATTTTTGTATCTTTTGTGAACTTCTTTACCATGCTCCCTACATTTATGTCTAAATCATTAATGTGAACTACAGAAAACAAGGTGGAAAGAACTGAACCCTACGAACCCTATTGGAAGTAGCCTTCCATTCGCAAAAGCATACATGAACCATTTTCTTCCTCCCACTGAGCCAATTGTCGATTCGATTTGCCACACTCCCTTAAATACAATGGGCTTTTAGTTATTTGATCAGGCTGCCATGTGAGACTTTGTCAAAAGGTTTGTTAAAATCTATGTGAATTACTTCAAATGCACTGCCCGTATCGGAACTCTTTGTTACCTCCTCAAAAAATTAAATGAAATAAGTCAGACACGATCTTCCCTTAACAATTCGATGCTTTCAAAATGAAGGTTTATACTGTCCCTTAGCGTTGATTGCAATAATTTTCACATCACCAGGATTAAACTAACTGTCTTTAATTATTCGCTCTTTCACTTTCTCCCTTTTTAAATAATGGTACAACGTTAACAGTGATCCGATGTTTTTTTTTCCCTCTCCTGCACCAAGGGAGGTTGCTCAAATGATCGTCAGCGCCTCTGCAATTTCGCCATTTGCTTATCTTTCATTGCGTCCTGGAGATTTATTTACATTTGTAGATGCCAAACCCCTTAATCATTGCTCGCTTACAATGTTTATCCAATCCAATATTACATTCTCTTCTTCCTTACCTTTAACGCTGGCATCGTCGCCTTCCTTTATTAAACCGCTGCAATACTTTCGTTAAGTCCATTCCCACATACTCCACATCCACACATAGATGACCATTTTGGTCGCTAAATTCCATATTCTGCCCGTCGTTATCCACTTGTTATTTATGCAATTGTGAAATATCTCTGGGTTTTCTTGATTCAACGTGCCAGTATTTTTCATGCTTTCTGCTTTCTTTCCAAAATTCATTTTTAATTTCACCTCGAGGCTTTCTGCAGTACTGGGCGCCCGATGGCTGAAAAACGCTTCCTCTCTTTGCCTTATCTTTCACTCTATGCACCTTGTTATCCAGGCGGCTCCAGATGTGGCACTGTTGCCGTTTTTCTTTCCAGGAATATGGTGACACTGAACTGGTATCTCCTTCTTGAATGCCTCCCACTGCTCCGACACTGAGTTACCTTCAATGAGCTGTTTCACGTCCACTTTTTCTATTCATCGTATCATGGAATCACAGAAAAGTACAGCACAGAAGGAGGCAATTTCTGCCCGTCGCGTTTAAACCATCCAATAAAGAGCTATCAAGCATTATCCAACTTTCTACGTCTTGATCCACAGGCCTGTAGGTTACGGCACTTCAGGTACACGTCCGAATACTTTCGAAATGTGGTGACCGTTTTTGCACCTACCACCCATTCAGGCAGTGCGATCAACGACAATTCCCCTCTCACGACCCCTCCCCCAATCAGCACCACCATAATCTAGTAAAAGAAATTTCCTCTCACTCCCCACTAAACCACCTACCAATTACTTTAAAGATTTGCCTCTTCGTTGTTGACCTCCTCTGCTAAGGGAAAAAGATCCTTCCGATCCACTTTATCTCGGCACCTCCTAATTAAACACATGAACAACTTCTCCCCTCAGACTCCTATGTTCCAGAGAAAATAAAATCAGACTGCCTAATCTTTCCCCACAGCTACAATTCCCCATTACAAGCGACATCCTGGTAATCTCCTATGTACCCTGTCTCGTGCAATCACGCGTTTCCTGTAATATGGTGACCAGAACTTTACGTAGTACTCCAGCTGTCGCCTAACTGTTTGATACAGTTCAAGCGTAACCTCCCTGCTCTTATATTCTATGCCTCGTCAATTCAGGAA
Organism: Pristiophorus japonicus; assembly: GCF_044704955.1. Classification (NCBI taxonomy): domain Eukaryota; kingdom Metazoa; phylum Chordata; class Chondrichthyes; family Pristiophoridae; genus Pristiophorus; species Pristiophorus japonicus. Next base: position 157,008 of record NW_027252977.1, on the reverse strand, counting down.
ACTATTCCGGATGCCTTCTTAACGCACTTTTCTGCCTGTGCTGCTACATTCATGGGTATGTGGACATACATTAAACATTCCCTTTGTAAGAGTACACTTCTCAGTGACCTACCATTAAATGTGTATTCCCTTGCTGTGTTAGCCATCCCCAAATACATTACCTAATACTTCTCCGTATTGAATTCCATTCACCACGATTCTGCCCACGTGACCACTTCACTGATAACTAGCTGCATTTAAGAACGTTCTTCTTCATTACCATCCACACAGCTAATGGTTGTGTCATTTGAAAACGTTTTAATCATACTTCCTTCATTCACATCTAAATCATTGATGTATACCTCAAAAAGCACGGAGCCATGAGGAGCCCCACTCGAACAGCCTGTCAGTTGCGAAAATACCTATTACACTTTGCTTGCTGCCCCCAGGAACATTTTGGATCAAACTTTCCACTTTGCATTGGATTTTATATGATTTTACTTTTATGAGCAGTCTGCCATATGTAACCTTGTCGAAAGCCTTGCTACGATCCATTTACACTACCTCAAATGCGCTACGCTTATGGACAATCCATGTCAGAAAATGGATTCAATTTAGTCATGCAGGACCTTACCTGAAAACATCTATGCTGACTTTCCTTGACCAAACCGAGACTTTCTAAAAGAATATTTATCCTTTTCCTCAGAAAATTTTACAATAATCTTTCCACAACCGAGGTTAGGCTGATTGGTCTGTAATCGATCATCGATCCCTTTTTCCCTTTTTGAACAAAGATACGACAATAGCAGTCCTCCAGTCCTCTGGCACCACACCTGTAGCCAGAGAGTATTATTATGGTCAGACCCTCTGCTATTTCCTCTTTTGCTTCTCTGAACAGCCGGGGTACATTCCACGTGGCCCTGTGGATATTTCCACTTTCAAAGCTGTTAAACCGCATAAGACTTCCTCTCTTACTATGCTTATTTCATTTAATATTTTACGTTCCTCCCCCCAACTACCCCCCGATTGAAACATCTGCATCGCCGCTCTCTTTTATGTAAACAAATGCAAAGTATTCATTGAGAACCATAAAAAAAATATTCCACCTCCGCACTTTACGGTCTCTAATGAGCCCTACCCAATCTTTAGATATCGTCTTGCTCTTAATGTATTTATAAAACTTTGGGTTTTCGTTGATTTTACTTGCCAAAATATTTTCATGCACTCACTTTGCTTTCCTAATTTCCTTTTTAATTTCACGTTTGCACTTCCTATAATCTTCTAGTGTTTCGACGCATTGATGCATCGCTATGGCATAAGCCCCATATTTTCCTTTATCCTACCCTGTAAGCCCCTTGGTTTCAAGGGCTCTCAGAATTTGCAAGTCCAACCATCTTTCTTTAAGGGAACGTACTTGCTCGGAAACCTGAGGATCTGCTCCTTGAATGCATCTGGCACAGATTTGTCTTCAAATATCTGTTTCTAGTCAACGTTGGCTAAATCCTATCTCTGCTGAACAGAATTGGCTTTTCCCCAATTGAGAGTATTTATTTCTTGTCTAAACATGTATTTTTCCATAACGACACTAAATCTAACTGAATTATGATCACTAGTACCAAAATAATCTGCTACTGATACCCCTTCCATCCGCTCAGCTTCATTAACTAAAACTAAGTCAGAATCGCCCCTCCCTTCTTTGGCTGGCAACAAAACGGCAAATAAAGATCTCCTGAATGCATTTTAGTAATTCTGCCCCTATATGTAATTCGCACTAATTCTATCCCAGTTAAGATTAGTGTAGTTGAAATCGACTCCTATTCCTCCCCTATAACTTTGCCAACAATTTTGTTCTTCTCTCTCATTCTGACTGGCAGCGGACGAAATACCCTCCCAGCAGTGTGATCGCCGCGGTTATGTTGTTCAATTGATTCCATCTGTCTAGAATTGATGATCCATCAAGCATATTATCTCTCCTCAGCTGCAATGGTTTCTTTAATCAACAATTGGACGTATCTCCTCCCCTCGTTTTTATCCCCCTCTTTCTCCCGCCTAAAAATCATATCAGCAGAAATGTTGACCTACCATACCTGCTCTTATTTCAGCCATGTCTCCATAATAGGTATAAGATCATACTCATTACTGACGTTGGGAGTAATCCGGAAATTACTACTTTTGGGGTCCTGCTTTTTAATCTCTCTCCTAGCTCTCTGCAATCTACCTGCAGTGCCTGATCCATCTTTCTTCCGATATCATTGGTACAATAATGGACCACAGCCTTTGACTGTTCACTCACTCCCCCCATCATCCCCTGCAGCCGCTCAGTTAAAACCTTGACTCTGCACCATGTTGGTAACATTTCATCATGGAATGATGTATGTGGCCTGTCTGCTCCACTGACAAATGAACATTTTACTATTATTGCTCTTACACTCTTCTCCCACAACCACCGCCCCCCTGTGCAGCTGTGACAGCAGTGGTACTGTGGAATTAGCTATCACTGCATTCCCAGATGAACCATCGCCCCACCAGTATGGAACAGCTTCTCAATAACTGGATGGAGGAGCAGACTGCTGCTGTAATTGGGTCTGGAACAGCTTCTCAATAACTGGATGGAGAAGATTGCTTCTGTAACAGGGTCTGGAACAGCTTCTCAATAACTGGATGGAGAAGATTGCTTCTGTAACAGGGTCTGGAACAGCTTCTCAATAACTGGATGGAGAACATAGCTTCTATAACAGGGTCTGGAACAGCTACTCAATAACTGGATGGAGGAGCAAACTGCTGCTGTAACTGTGTCTCGAACAGATTCTCAATAACTGGATAGAGAAGCTGACTGCTGCTGTAACTGGGTCTGGAACAGCTTCTGAACAACTGGATGAAGGAGCAGACTGCAGCAATAACATGGTCTGGAACACCTTCTCAATAACTGGATGCTGGAACACCTTCTCAATAACTGGATGGAGGAGCAGAATGATGCTGTAACAGGTCTGGAACATCTGCTCAATAACTGGATGGCGGAACAGACTGCTGCTATACCAGGGCAGGTACAGCTGCTCAATAACTGGATGGAGGAGCAGTCTGCTTCTGTAACAGGGTGTGGAACAGCTTCTCAATCACGGGATGGAGGAGCAGACTGCTGCTGTAACTGGGTCTGGAAAAGCTTCTTAATAATTGGATGGAGAAGATTGCTGCTGTAACAGGGTCTGGAACAGCTTCTCAATAACTGGATGGAGGGGCAGACTGCTGCTATAACTGGGTCTGGAACAGCTTCTCAACAACTGGATGGAGAAGATTGCTACTGTAACAGGTTCTGAAACAGCTTCTCAATAACAGGATGGAGAAGCTGACTGCTGCTGTAACTGGGTCTGGAACAGCTTCTCAATAACTGGATGCAGGAGCAGACTGCTGCTGTAACAGGGTCTGGAACAGCTTCTGAATAACTGGATGGAGGAGCAGACTGTAGCTATAAAATAGTCTGGAACACCTTCTCAATAAATGGATGGAGGAGCAGACTGCTGCTTTACCATGGTCTGCAACAGCTTCTCATTAACTGAATGGAGGAGCAGTCTGCTCCTGTAACAGGTTGTGGAACAGCTTCTCCATAACTGGATGGGGAACAGTCTTCTGCTTTTAAAGAATCTGTTACATTTTCTCAATAACTGGAAGAAGGAACAGACTGCTTCTATAACATGGAATGGAACAGCTTCTCAATAACTGGATGGAGGAGCAGACTGCTGCTATAACAGGGTCTGGAACGCCTTCTCAATTAATTGAATGGAGGAGCAAACTGCTACTGTAACAGGTTTGGACCATCTTCTCAATAACTGGATGGAGGAACAGACTGCTGCTATAACAGGATCTGGAACAGCTTTTCAGTAACTGGATGCGGCAGCAGACTGCTGAAAAACAGTGTCCAGAACAGCTTCTCAATAACTGGATGGACGAGCGAAATGCTCCGTGAACTTGTTCTGGAACAGCTTCTCAATAACTGGCTGGGGGAGCAGACTGCTGCGAGAACAGTGTCTGGAACAGCTTCTCAATAACTGGATGGAGGAGCAGACTGCTGCTATAACTGGGTCTGGAACAGCAACTCAATAACTGAATGGGGGAGAAGACTACTGTTGCAACTGGTTCTGGAACAGCTTCTCAATAACTGGATGAAAGAACAGACTGCTGCTGCAACTGTGTCTGAAACAGCTTCTCAATAACTGGATGGAGGAGCAGACTGCTGCTCGAACAGGTCTGGAACATCTTCTCAATAACTGGATGGAGGATCAGACTGCTGCTATAACTGGGTCTGCAACAGCTTCTCAATAACTGGATTGAGGAACAGGCTGCTGAAATAACAGTGTGTGGAACATCTTCTCAATAATGGATGGAGGAGCAGACTGCTGATATAACAGTGTCTGGAACAGCTTCTCATTAACTGGATGGAGGAGCAGACTGCTGATATAACAGTGTCTGGAACAGCTTCTCAATAACTGGATCGATGAGCCCACTGCTGCTATATAGGTCTGGAAAAGCTTCTCAATAACTTGATGGAGGAGCAAGCTGCTGCTATAACTGGGTATGGAACAGCTTTTCAATAACTGGATGGAGGAACAGACAACTGCTGTAACAGGGTCTGGAACACCTTCTCAATAACTCGATGGACGAGCAGACTGATGCTGTAACAGGTCTGTAACATCTTCTCAATAACTGGATGGAGGAACAGACTGCTACTATAACAGGATCTGGAACAGCTTCTCAATAACTGGATGGAGGAGCAGACTGCTCCTGCAACTGGGTCTGGAACAACTTCTGAATAACTGGCTAGAGGAGCAGACTGCTGTTGTAAAATGGTCTGGAATAGCTTTTCAATAACTGGGTGGAGGAGCAGACTGCTGCTGTAACAGGTCTGGAACACCTTCTCAATAACTGGAGACAGGAACAGACTGCTACTATAACAGTATCTGGAACAGCTTCTCAATAACTGGATGGGGGCGCAGACTGCTGCTATAACTGGGCCTAGAAAAGCTTCTCAATACCGGGATGGAGGAGCAGACTGCAGCTGTAACAGGTCTGGAACAGCCTCACAATTACTGGATGGAGGAGCAGACTGCTGCTATAACAGTGTCTGGAACAGCCTCACAATTACTGGATGGAGGAGCAAACTGCTGCTATAACAGTGTCTGGAACAGCCTCACAATTACTGGATGGAGGAGCAGTCTGCTGCTTTAAAAGTGTCTGGAACAGCCTCACAATTACTGATGGAGGAACAGACTGCTGCGAAAACTGGGTATGGAACAGCTGCTCAATAACTGGATGGAGGAGCAGACTGCTGTTATAACTGGGTCTGCACGAGCTTCTCAATAACTGGAATGATGAACACTCTGCTGCTGTAACAGGTCTGGAACAGCTCCTCAATAACTGGATGGAGGAATAGACTGCTGCTATTACACGGTCTGGAACAGCTTCTCAATAACTGGATGGAGGAATAGACTGCTGCTATAACAGGGTCTGGAACACCTTCTCAATAACTGGAATGAGGAATAGAATGCTGCTATAACAGGGTCTGGAACAGCTTCACAATAACTGGATGGAGGAACAGACTGCTGCTACAACAGGGTCTGGAACGCCTTCTCAATTAATTGAATGGAGGAGCAAACTGCTACTGTAACATGTCTGGACCATCTTCTCAATAACTGGATGGAGGAACAGACTGCTGCTATAACAGGATCTGGAACATATTTTCGATACCTGGATGCGGCAGCAGACTGCTGCAAAACAGGGTCCAGAACAGCTTCTCAATAACTGGATGGACGAGCGAAATGCTCCGTTAAATGGTTCTGGAACAGCTTCTCAATAACTGGCTGGGGGAGCAGACCGCTGCGAGAACAGTGTCTGGAACAGCTTCTCAATAACTGGATGGAGGAGCAGACTGCTGCTATAACTGGGTCTGGAACAGCTACTCAATAACTGAATGGGGGAGCAGACTACTGTTGCAACTGGTTCTGGAACAGCTTCTCAATATCTGGATGAAAGAACAGACTGCTGCTGCAACTGTGACTGAAACAGCTTCTCAAGAACTGGATGGAGGAGCAGACTGCTGCTCGAACAGGTCTGGAACATCTTCTCAATAACTGGATGGAGGAGCAGACTGCTGCTATAACTGGGTCTGCAGCAGCTTCTCACTAACTGGATTGAGGAACAGGCTGCTGATATAACAGTGTGTGGAACAGCTTCTCATTAACTGGATGGAGGAGCAGACTGCTGATATAACAGTGTCTGGAACAGCTTCTCAATAACTGGATCGATGAGCCCACTGCTGCTATACAGGTCTGGAAAACCTTCTCAATAACTGGATGGAGGAGCAAACTGCTGCTATAACTGGGTATGGAACAACTGCTCAATAACTGGATGGAGGGGCAGATTGCTGCAATTACTGATTCTGGAACAGCTTTTCAATAACTGGATGGAGGAACAGACAGCTGCTGTAACAGGGTCTGGAACACCTTCTCAATAACTCGATGGTCGAGCAGACTGATGCTGTAACAGATCTGGAACATCTTCTCAATAACTGGATGGAGGAACAGACTGCTACTATAACATGATCTGGAACAGCTTCTCAATAACTGGTTGGAGGAGCAGACTGCTCCTGCAACTGGGTCTATAACAGCTTCTGAATAACTGGATGGAGGAGCAGACTGCTGTTGTAACAGGGTCTGGAATAGCTTTTCAATAACTGGGTGGAGGAGCAGACTGCTGCAGTAACAGGTCTGGAACAACTTCTCAATAATTGGATACAGGAACAGACTGCTACTATAACAGCATCTGGAACAGCTTCTCAATAACTGGATGGAGAAGTAGACTGCTGATATAACAGTGTCTGGAACAGCTTCTCAATAACTGGATTGAGGAACAGGCTGCTGATATAACAGTGTGTGGAACATCTTCTCAATAACTGGATGGAGGAGCAGACTGCTGATATATCAGTGTCTGGAACAGCTTCTCATTAACTGGATGGAGGAGCAGAATGCTGATATAACAGTGTCTGGAACAGCTTCTCAATAACTGGATCGATGAGCCCATTACTGCTATACAGGTCTGGAAAAGCTTCTCAATAACTGGATGGAGGAGCAAACTGCTGCTATAACTGGGTATGGAACAACTGCTCAATAACTGGATGGAGGGGCAGATTGCTGCAATCACTGATTCTGGAACAGCTTTTCAATAACTGGATGGAGGAACAGACAGCTGCTGTAACAGGGTCTGGAACACCTTCTCAATAACTCGATGGTCGAGCAGACTGATGCTGTAACAGGTCTGGAACATCTTCTCAATAACTGGATGGAGGAACAGACTGCTACTATAACATGATCTGGAACAGCTTCTCAATAACTGGTTGGAGGAGCAGACTGCTCCTGCAACTGGGTCTATAACAGCTTCTGAATAACTGGATGGAGGAGCAGACTGCTGTTGTAACAGGGTCTGGAATAGCTTTTCAATAACTGGGTGGAGGAGCAGACTGCTGCAGTAACAGGTCTGGAACAACTTCTCAATAATTGGATACAGGAACAGACTGCTACTATAACAGCATCTGGAACAGCTTCTCAATAACTGGATGGAGAAGTAGACTGCTGCTATAACAGTGTCTGGAACAGCTTCTCAATAACTGGATTGAGGAACAGGCTGCTGATATAACAGTGTGTGGAACATCTTCTCAATAACTGGATGGAGGAGCAGACGGCTGATATAACAGTTTCTGGAACAGCTTCTCATTAACTGGATGGAGGAGCAGAATGCTGATATAACAGTGTCTGGAACAGCTTCTCAATAACTGGATCGATGAGCCCATTACTGCTATACAGGTCTGGAAAAGCTTCTCAATAACTGGATGGAGGAGCAAACTGCTGCTATAACTGGGTATGGAACAACTGCTCAATAACTGGATGGAGGGGCAGATTGCTGCAATCACTGATTCTGGAACAGCTTTTCAATAACTGGATGGAGGAACAGACAGCTGCTGTAACAGGGTCTGGAACACCTTCTCAATAACTCGATGGACGAGCAGACTGATGCTGTAACAGCTCTGGAACATCTTCTCAATAACTGGATGGAGGAACAGACTGCTGCTGCAACTGGGTCTAGAACAGCTTCTGAATAACTGGATGGAGGAGCAGACTGCGGTTGTAACAGGGTCTGGAATAGCTTTTCAATAACTGGATGGAGGAGCAGACTGCTGCTGTAACAGGTCTGGAACACCTTCTCAATAATTGGATACAGGAACAGACTGCTAATGTAACAGCATCTGGAACAGCTTCTCAATAACTGGATAGGGGAGCAGACTGCTTCTGCAACTGAGTCTGGAACAACTTCTCAATAACGGAATGGAGGAACAGACTTTTTGCTATAATAAGGGTCTGGAACAGCTTCTCAATTACTGTATGCAGGAGCAGACTTCTGATATAACAGTGTGTGGAACATCTTCTCAATAACTGGATGGAGGAGCAGACTGCTGATATAACAGTGTCTGGAACAGCTTCTCATTAACTGGATGGAGGAGCAGAATGCTGATATAACAGTGTCTGGAACAGCTTCTCAATAACTGGATCGATGAGCCCATTACTGCTATACAGGTCTGGAAAAGCTTCTCAATAACTGGATGGAGGAGCAAACTGCTGCTATAACTGGGTATGGAACAACTGCTCAATAACTGGATGGAGGGGCAGATTGCTGCAATCGCTGATTCTGGAACAGCTTTTCAATAACTGGATGGAGGAACAGACAGCTGCTGTAACAGGGTCTGGAACACCTTCTCAATAACTCGATGGACGAGCAGACTGATGCTGTAACAGGTCTGGAACATCTTCTCAATAACTGGATGGAGGAACAGACTGCTGCTGCAACTGGGTCTAGAACAGCTTCTGAATAACTGGATGGAGGAGCAGACTGCGGTTGTAACAGGGTCTGGAATAGCTTTTCAATAACTGGATGGAGGAGCAGACTGCTGCTGTAACAGGTCTGGAACACCTTCTCAATAATTGGATACAGGAACAGACTGCTAATAAACCAGCATCTGGAACAGCTTCTCAATAACTGGATAGGGGAGCAGACTGCTTCTGCAACTGAGTCTGGAACAACTTCTCAATAACGGAATGGAGGAACAGACTTTTTGCTATAATAAGGGTCTGGAACAGCTTCTCAATTACTGTATGCAGGAGCAGACTTCTGATATAACAGGTCTGGAACAGCTTCTCAATTACTGGATGGAGGAGCAGACTGCTGCTATAAAATTGTCTTGAACAGCTTCTCAATAACTGGATGTTGCAGCACATTGCTGCAAACACCGGATCTGGAACAGCTTCTTAATAACTGGATAGAGGAGCAGACTGCTGCTAAACAGGGTCTGGAACACTTTTTTTAATAACTGGATGGAGGAGCAGACTGCTGCTATAACATGACTGGAACAGCTTCTCAATAACTGGATGTTGCAGCACATTGCTGCAAACACCGGATCTGGAACAGCTTCTCAATAACTCGAGGGAGGAACAGACTGCTCCGATAACTGGGTCTGGAACAGCTTCTCAATAACTGGATGGAGGTGCAGACTGCTGCTGTAAGAGGGTCTGGAACACCTTCTCAATAACTGGATGGGGGCGCAGACTGCTGCTATAACTGGGCCTGGAACAGCTTCTCAATACCGGGATGGAGGAGCAAACTGCTGCTATAACAGTGTCTGGAACAGCCTCACAATTACTGGATGGAGGAGCAGTCTGCTGCTATAACAGTGTCTGGAATAGCCTCACAATTACTGGATGGAGGAACCGAATGCTGCGAAAACTGGGTATGGAACAGCTGCTCAATAACTGGATGGAGGAGCCGACTGATGTTATAACTGGGTCTGCACGAGCTTCTCAATAACTGGAATGATGAACACTCTGCTGCTGTAACAGGTCTGGAACAGCTTCTCAATAACTGGATGGAGGAATAGACTGCTGCTGTAACAGGTCTGGAACAGCTTCTCAATAACTGGATGGAGAAGCAGACTTCTGCTATAACAGTGTCTGGAACAGCTTCTCAATAACTGGATGGGGGAGCAGACTGCTGCTATAACAGGGTCTGGAACAGCGTCTCAGTATCTGGATGGGGGAGCAGACTGCTTCTGCAACTGGGTCTGGAACAGCATCTCAATAACAGAATGGAGGAACATACTTTTTGCTATAATAAGGGTCTGGAACAGCTTCTCAATTACAGGATGGAGGAGCTAACTTCTGCTATAACAGGTCTGGAACAGCTTCTCAATAACTGGATGGAGGAGCAGACTGCTGCGATAAAATTGTCTTGAACAGCTTCTCAATAACCGGATGGAGGAGCAGACTGCTGCTAAACAGGGTCTGGAACAATTTTTTTTAATAACTGGATGGAGGAGCAGACTGCTGCTATAACTGGGTCTGGAACAGTGTCTGAATAACTGAAGGGAGGAGCAGACTCCTGCTATAACTGGGTCTGGAACAGCTTCTCAGTAACTGGATGGAGGAGCAGACAGCTGCTATAACTGGGTCTGGAACACATTCTCAATAACTAAATGAAGGGGCAGACTGCTGCTATAACAGGATACTTTATTAATCTCTCACAGCTGAACTGAATGCACGGAATGTGCAGCTTTGAGATGGGGTTTTTCCACCGGCAGGGTTGCAAACTGGAGGGAGTGAGAAACACTGTGTAGAGTTTGAGTGTGTACATAACTGTGCAGATAAACCAGCAAATGCAGCAGCGTCATGAGACACTGCATTCTCTTAATATTGAATGACGAATATGTATTATTCAATTTGTTCAATCATTAATAAAACACGTTTGCAACATTTTTCCGCCCGGTCTCGAACCGGGGACCTTTCGCGTGTTCGGCGAACGGGATACTCACTACACTACGGAAACGTTGTGGTTGCAGCGCTGTTGGAAACATAACCAGATCTTTACGCTCAACAGCTTGCCGTCACATCAGGAGCTTGCGTTATGAGAATAGAATGATGGTGCTGTTGTTAGCAAGGTTTTGAGTGTGGCAGGAATTGATCCCATCTTTCTCTGTCTTTATATAAAGGAACAGGAGTGGCCATTCCTCAGCAAGAGGTTAGAATCTGGAATACGCTGCTTAAAAGGGCGGTGGAGGCACATTCAATCTTATTTTTCAAAACGGAGTTGGATAAGTATCCGAAGGTATAAAATTGCACAGCTGCGGGTAAATGACAGGGCGGGTGGGAGTATTTGAGAGTTGGCATGATCTCTACGGTCCGAATGTGGTGCTTCCGTACTGTAACCATTCCCTTATTCTGTGATTCTCAAAGTTAGTGGCACATTTAATAGTGTGAAGGCCTGTATTATTTTGAGGGTCTGTATTAGTTTGATGGACTGTATTAGTTTGAGTGACTGTATTAGTTTGAGAGACTGTATTAGTTTGATGGACTGTATTCGTTTGATGGACTGTATTAGTTTGATGGACTGTATTCGTTTGATGAAATTTATTAGTTTGAAGGACTGTATTAGTTTGATGGACTGTATTAGTTTGAGGGACTTTATTAATTTGAGGGACTGTGTTAGTTTGATGGACTGTATTAGTTTGATGGACTGTATTAGTTTGATGGAGTGTATTAGTTTGAGGGACTGTATTAATTTGAGGGACTGTGTTAGTTTGGTGGACTGTATTAGTTTGATAGATGACAATGTCTTTGAGGGAGTACCTGTCATTGTAGGATATACTGAGTGTGGGTCATTAATCGGTTCGGAACATCGTCCCCCAATGACCATGTATGACTGGTTGTGTCTGTCATTGTCGGATATACTGAGTGTTGGTCACAAATCAGAGTGGAACGCTGGTCGCCAGTGATCATGTATTAGTGGGAATGTGTGCCACTGTCTCCGTAGGACTGCTCCTGGGCACGGCCAAGGGTGCCATCTGCTGGTCCAGGCAGCGGGCGGCCGAGGGAGTCGTTCAGCCTGACTGCCTGCCTCTCTTCCGTGCCTACATCCGGGCCAGGATATCCTTGGAGATGGAGCACGCGGTGGCCACTGGTGCGCTCGCGGCATTCCGCGAGAGTTGGGCGCCGGAGGGACTGGAGTACATCATCACGCCCGGCAATCGCATTTTAATTTAATTTTACGTTTTAAAGTTTAATTTGCTTTAATTGCCGTGGTTTTTAGAGTGCCCCTCCCCTTTTATAGTGACAACTTGTAAATATTTATGATTTTATTGCGCTAAAAAAAACAACAAAAAAAAGTCAAATAACCCCCCGAAAAAACAAAAAAAGGGCAGTTGAAAAATGTTTGAAGTGTCCCCCAGATTGGGGGCCACTTGACTTAATTGGTTAATTTTGTCTCGTATTAAAAGAGTTGTGTGCCAATGTAGGATATCCTGAGTGAGGTCACTAATCGGTGTGAAACACAGAAACCCTGTGACAATGTGTGACTGGGAGTGGCTGTCATTGTCGGAGATACTGAGTATGGGTCATTAATCAGTGTGGAATACTGTACCCCAGTGTCTATGTATTACTGGGAGTGCGTGTCTATTTAGGATATGCTGATTGTGTGTCACTAACCGGTGTGACTCACCATACCCCAGTGACCATGTATTATTGAGAGTGTCTTTCACTGCAGGATATACTGACTGTGGGTCACGAACCGATGTGGAACACCGTACCCCAGTGACCATATATTACAGGAAGTGTGTGTCACTGTAGGATATACTGAGTGTGGGTCACTAACCGGTGTGTAACACCATACCGCAGTGACCATGTATTAACGGGAGCGTGTGTCACTGTCCGACCTACTTAGTATGGGTCACTAACGCGTGTGGACCATTGCACCACAGTGACCATGTATTACTGGGAGTGTGTGTCAGTGTAGGATATACTGAGTGTGGGTCACTAACCCGTGTGGAATACCATGTCCCAGTAACGATGTATTGCTAAGAGTGTGTGTCACTGTAGGATGTACTGAGTGTGGGTCACAAACCAGTGTGGAACACCGTCGCCTTTGACCATGTATTACTGGGAGTGTCTGCGCATCTAGGATATACACAGTGTGTGTCAGGAACCGGTGTGGAACACCATACGCCAGTGACCAAGTGTTACTGGGAGTGTCTGTCATTGTAGGCTATACTGAGTGTGGGTCACTAATCAGTGTGGAACTCTGTACCCCAGTATCCATGTATTACTGGGAGTGTGTGTCAATATAGGAAATGCTGAGTGCGTCACTAACCAGTGTGAAACACCATACCCCGGTGACCATATATTATTGAGAGTGTCTGTCACTGCAGGATATACAGAATGTGGGTCGCTAACCGATGTGGAATACCATACCCCAGTGACCATATATTATTGAGAGTGTCTGTCACTGTAGCATCTACTGAATGTGAGTCACCAAATGGTATGGAACACCGTACCCCAGTGACCATGTATTATGGGAGTGTGTGTCATTGTGGGATATATTAAGTGTGGGTCAATAAGCGGTGGGGAACACTGTATGCCAGTGATCATATATTACTGGGAGTGTGTGTCACTGTAGGATATACTGAGTGTGGGTCACTAACCAGTGTGGAAAACTGTACCTCAGTGACCATGTATTACTGGGAGTGTGTGTCACTGTAGGATATACTGAGTGTGGATCACTAACCATTGCGGAAAACTGTATTGCAGTGACCATGTATTACAGGGAGTTTCTATCACTGTAGGATATGCTGAGTGTGCATCACTAACCGGTGTGGAATACTGTAGCCCCGTGTCCATATATTACCGGGAGTGTGTGTCACTCTTGTATATACTCAGTGTGGATCACTAACCAGTGTGGAACACTGTACCGTAGTGAATATGCATTACTGGGAGTGTGTGTCACTGTAGGATATACTGAGTGTGGATCACTAACGGGTGTGGAACACTTTACTCCAGTGACCATGTATTAATGGGAGTTGTGTCGTTGTAGGATATACTCAAAGTAGGTCAGTAACCGTTGTGGAACACATAACACCAGTGAATATGTATAACTGTGAGTATGTATCACTGTAGGATATACTGAATGTGTTTTACTATCGGTGTGGAACACCATATCACAGTGCCATGTGTTACTGGGAGTGTCTGTCACTGTAGGATACACTGAGTGTGGGTCACTAACCAGTGTGGAACACCGTACCCCAGTGACCATGTATTACTGGGAGTGTGTTTCACTCTTGGATATACTGAGTGTGGATCACGAACCTGTCTGAAACACTGTACGCCAGTGACCATGTATTATTGAGAGTGTCTTTCACTGTAGCATCTACTGAATGTGAGTCACCAAATGGTGTGTAACACAGTACCCCAATGACCATGTATTATGGGAGTGTGTGTCACTGTGGGATAAACTAAGTGCGGGTCACTAACCGCTGTGGAACACCGTACCCCAGTGACCATGTATTACTGGGAGTGTGTGTCACTCTTGGATATATTCAGTGTGGGTCACTAACTGGTGCGGAAAACTGTACTCCAGTGACCATTTATTACAGGCAATTTATGTCACTGTGGGATACACTGAGTGTGGGTCACTAACCGGTGAGGAAGACCGTGCCCCTGTGACCATGTATACTGGGGATGTCTGTCCCTCTAGGATATACACAGTGCGTTTCACTAAGCGGTGTGGAACACCATACCCCTGTGAACATGTATTACTGGGTGTGTCTGTCTTTGTAGGTTATATTGAGTGTGGGTCACAAATCAGTGTGGAACACTGTACCCCAGGGACCATGTATTACTGGTAGTGTGTGTCACTGTCGGATATACAGAGTGTTGGCCACTAAACAGTGTTGAACACCGTACACCAGTGACCATGTATTATTGAGAGTGTCTGTCACGATAGGATATCCAGTATGTGGGACACTAACCGGTGTGGAACACCGTACCTCAGTGACCAAGTATTATTGAAAGTGTCTGACACTGTAGGTTCTACTGAATGTGAGTCACCAAATGATGTGGAACACCATACCTCAGTACCATATATTATGGGACTGTGTGACACTGAAGGATATACTAAGTGTGGTTCACTAACCGGTGTCGAAAACCGTACCCCAGTGGTAATGTATTATTGGGAGTGTCTGTCATTGTAGGATATCCTGAGTGTAGGTACTAAGCAGTGTGGAACAGCGTACTTCATTGACCAAGTATTGCTGCGAGTGTGTGTCGCTGTATGATGTATTGAGTGTGGGTCACGAATCAGTGTGGAACAAAGTACCCCAGTGACCATGTTTTCCTGGGAGTGTCAGTCACTTTAGGATATACGAAGTGTGTGTAACTAACCGGTGTGGAACACCATACACCAGTGACCATGTATTACTGGCAGTGTGTGGCTCTGTCGGAAACACTGATTGTGGTTCAATAACCGGTGTGGAACACCCTATCACAATAACCATGTATTACTAGGAGTGTGTTTCGATGTAGGAGATACTGAGTGTGGGTCACTTACCGGTGTGGAACACCGTAACCCAGTCACCATGTGTTATTGCAAGTGTCTGTCACTGTCAGATATACTCAGTGTGGTTCACTAACCGGTGTGGAACACCGTATCCCAGTGACCATGTATTACTGGGAGTATGTTTAACTGTAGGATATACTGAGTGTGGTCACTAACCAGTGTGGAACACCGTGTCCCAGTAAACATGTATTACTGGGAGTGTCTATCACTGTAGGAGATACTGAGTGTGGATAAATAACCGGTGTGGAACACTGTACCCCAGTGACCATGTATTACTGGGAGTGTGTGTCACTGTAGGATATACTGAGTGTGGGTCACTAACCGATGTGGAACACTTTACCCCAGTGACCATGTATTACTGGGAATGTCTGTCACTGTAGGATTAACTGAGTGTGGTCACTAAACAGTGTGGAACACTGCAGCCCAGTGAACATGTGTTACTGGGAGTGTGTGTCACTCTGGGATATACTCCGTGTGGGTAACTAACCAGTGTGGAACAATGTACGCCAGTGACCATGTATGACTGGGAGTGTGTTTCACTGTAGGATATACTGAGAATGGGTCACTCACCAGTGTGGAATACCTTACCCAAGTTACCATGTATTACTGGGAGTGTCTGTCACAGTATTATATAGTGAGTTTGTTTCACGAACCGGTGTGGAACACCCTACTGCAGTGACCATGTGTCACTGCGTGTGTCTGTCACTTCAGGATATACTGAGTGTGGGTCACTAACAGTTGTGGAGCACCGTACCCCATTGACCATGTATTACTGGGAGTGTCTGTCACTGTAGGATATACTCAGTGTGGGTCACTAACCAATGTGGAACACTGTTACCCAGTGACCATCTATTACTTGGAGTGTGTGTCATGCAGGATATGCTGAGTGTGGGTCAGTAACCAGTGAGTGAAACCGTACCCGTGTGACCATGTAACTGAGAGAGTGTGTCACTGTTGGATATACTCAGTTTGGATCACGAACCGGTGTTGACCACCGTACCCCAGTGACCATGTATTACTCTGTGTTTCTTTCACAGAAGGATATGCTTAATGTGAGTCACCAATCGTGTGGAACACCATATCTCAGTGCCTTCTATAATGGGAGTGTGAGTCACTGTAGTATATACTAAGTGTGGGTCAGGAACCGGTGTAGACCACCGTACCCCAGTGACCTTTTATTACTGATAGTGTATGTCACTGTAGGATATACTGCGTGTGGGTCACGAAACGGTGAGCAACACTGTACCCCAGATACAATGTATTACTGGGAGTGTCTGTCTCTGTAGGATATACTGAGTATCGGTCACTGACTGGTGTGGAACACTGTACCCCAGTGACCATGTATTAGTGAAAGTGTCTGTCACTGTAGGATAGACTGAGTGTGGTTCACCAGCCGGTGTGGAACACCGTACCCTAGTGACCATACATGACTGGGAGTGCCCGTCACTGTTGTATATACTGAGTATGTGTCACTAAACGTTGTGGACCACCGTACCTATTGACCATGAATTAATTGGACTGTTGATCACTGTAGGATATACTGAGTGTGGTTCACTAACCGGTGTGGAACACTTTTGCCCAGTGACCATGTATTATTGGGAGTTTGTGTCATTGTAGGAAATAATGAGTGTGGGTCACTAACCGGTGTGGAACACTGTACCCCAGCGAATATGTATTACTGGGTGTGTGTGTCACTGTAGGATATACTGAGTGTGGGTCAGTAACCGGTGTGGAACACTGTACACCAATGATCATGTATTACTGGGAGTGTCTGTAACTGTAGGAAATACTGAGTGTAGGTCACGAAACAGTGTGGAACACCATACCCCAGTGACCATGTATTATGGGAGTGTGTGTAACTGTATGATATACTGAGTGGGGGCAGAAACCGGTGTGGAACACTGTACCCCAGTGAACATATATTACTGGGAGTGTCTGTCATGTAGCATATACTGAGTGTGGACAGTAATCGGTATGAAACACTGTACCCCAGTGAACCTGTATTACAGGGATATCTGTCATTGTAGGATATATTGAGTGTGGGTAACGAACAGTTGTGGAACATCGTACCCAAGTGATCATGTATTACTGGTAGTGTGTCTCACTGTAGGATATGCTGAGTGTGGGTCACCAACTGGTATGGAAAACTGTATCCCAGTGACCATGTATTATGGCAGTGTGTGTCACTGTTGGATATACTGAGTGTGGGTCACTAACCAAGGTGGATCACAGTACCCAAGTGACCATGTAAGAGTGGGTGTGTATGATACCGTAGGATATATTGAATGTGGGTCACTAACAGGTGTGGAACACCGTACCCATGTGACCATGTATTACTGGCAGTGTGTCTCATTGTAGGATGTGCTGAGTCTGGGTCACTAACCCGTGTGGAACACCGTACCCCAGTGACCATGTAATACTGGGTGTGTCTGTCACTGTAGGATATACTGAGTGTGGGTCACTAATCCGTGTGGAACACCGTATCCCAGTGACCATGTATTTCTGGTAGATGGTGTCACTCTCGGATGTAATCAGTGTGGGTCACTCAGCGGTGTTGAAAACCGTACCCCTGTGACTATACCATACTGGGAGTGTCTGTCACTGTCGGTATACTGAGTGTGGGTCACTAACCTGTGTGGAACACCGTACACCAGTGACCATGTATTATTGGAAGTATGTGTCACTATCATACGGAGCGTGGGTCACGAGCCGGTGTGGAACACTGTATTCCAGTGATCATGTATTGCTGGGAGTGTGTGTCACTGTAGGTTATACTGAGTGTGGATCACTAACCGCTGTGGAACACCATACCACAGTGACCATGTGTTACTGGGAGTGTGGGTTACTGTAGGGAATACTGAGCTTCGGTAACTAAACGGTTTGGAACACCATACCACAGTGACCGTGTAATACTGGAAGTGTGTGTTACTGAGTGTGGTTTCCTAACTGGTGTGGAACAACATACCACAGTGACCATGTAATACTGGGAGTGACTGTCACTTCGGATATACTGAGTGTGGGTGACTAACCGATGTGGAACACTGTACACCAATGAACATGTATTACTGTGAGTATCTGTCACTGTAGGATATACTGACTGTGGATCACAACCTGTACAGAACACTGTATCCCAGTGACCATGTATTAATGGGAGTGTGTGTCACTGTGGGATATACTGAGTGTGGGTCACTACCCTGTGTGGAGCACCATACCCCAGTGACCATGCATTACTGGGAGTGTGTGTCACTGTGGGATATACTGAGTGTGGGTCACTACCCTGTGTGGAGCACCATACCCCAGTGACCATGCATTACTGGGAGTGTGAGTTATTGTAGGATATACTGAGTGTGGGTCACTACCCTGTGTGGAGCACCATAACCCAGTGACCATGCATTACTGGGAGTGTGTGTCATTGTGGGATATACTGAGTGTGGGTCCCAAACCAGTGTGGAACACCGTCTCAGTTACCATATATTACTGGGTATGTCTGTCAATGTAGGATAAACTGAGTGTGGGTCACTAACCTGTGTGGAACACTGTACGCCAGTGACCATGTATGACTGGGAGTGTATGTTCACTGTAGGATACACAGAATGTGGGTCACTAATCCGTGTGGAGCACCACACTTCAGTGACCATGAATTAATGGGAGTGTGTGTTACTGTAGGATATACTGACTGTGATTAATTACCCGGTGTGGAACACCATACCCCAATGACCATGTATTATTGTGAGTGTGTGTCAATGTAGGATATACTGAGTGTGTGTCACGAGCCGGTGTGCAACGCTCTTCCCAAGTGACTATGTATTACTGGGAGTGTCTATCACTGTACGATATACTGAATATGGGTCGCTAACCGGTTGTGGTTCACTGTTTCCCAGTGACCATCTTTTGCTGGGAGAGTCTGTGACTGTAGATTCTGCTCAGTGTGGGTTACTCGACTGTGGGGAACGCTATATCCCAGTGACCATGCATTACTGGGAGTGTCTGTCACTGTAGGATATACTGCCAGTGGGTCACTAACCTGTGTGGAGCATCATACCCCTGTGACCATGCATTCCTGGGAGTGTGTGTCACTGTAGGATATACTGAGTGTTGGTCACTAATCCGTGTGGAACACCGTATCACAGTGACCATGTATTTCTGGGAGTGGGTGTCACTCTCGGATGTACTCAGTGTGGGTCACTCAGCGGTGTGGAAAACCGTACCCCTGTGACTATGTCCTACTGGGAGTGTATGTCACTGTGGAATATACTGAGTGTGAGTCACTAACCGGTGTGGAACACCGTACACCAGTGACCATGTTTTACTGGGAGTGTGTATCACTGTAGGATATACTGAGTGTGGATCAGTAACCGGTGTGGAACACTCTACACCAGTGACATGTATTACTGGGAGTATCTGTCACTGTAGGATATACTGAGTGTGGTTTACTAACCTGTACGGAACACTGTATCCCAGTGACCATGTATTAATGGGAGTGTCTGTCACTGTACGATATACTGAGTGTGGGTCACTAACCTGTGTGGAGCACCACACCCCAGTGACCATGCATTCGTGGGAGTGTGTTTCAATGTAGGATATACTGATTGTGATTCACTAACCGGTGTGGAACACCATACCCCAATAACCATGTATTACTAGGAATGTGTGTCAATGTTGGATATACTGAGTGTGGGTCACAAGCTGGTGTGCAACGCACTTCCCCAGTGACCATGTATAACTGGGAGTGTCTATCACTGTACGATATACTGAATTTGGGTCACTAACCGGTGACGATCACTGTATCCCAGTGACCATGTATTGCTGGGAGTGCCTGTCACTGTCGGTTCTTCTCAGTGTGGTCACTAAACTATGAGGAACACTATATTCCAGTGACCATGCATTACTGGGAGTGTCTGACACTGTAGGATAAACTGAGTGTGGGTCACTAACCTGTGTGGAACACTGTACGCCAGTGACCATGTATTACTGGGAGTATGTGTTCACTGTAGGATATACTGAGCGTGAGTCACTAATCCGTGTGGAAAACCGCACTTGAGTGACCATGAATTAATGCGAGCGTGTGTTACTGTCGGATATATTGATTGTGATTCACTAACCGGTGTGGAACACCATACCCCAATAACCATGTATTGCTGGGAGTGTGTGTCAATGTAGGATATACTGAGTGTGGGTCACGAGCCTGTGTGCAACGCTCTTCCCCAGTGACCATGTATTACTGGGATTGTATATCACTGTACGATATACTGAATGTGTGTCACTAACCGGTGTGGATCAGTGTATCCCAGTTATCATGTATTGCTGGGAGTGTCTGTCACTGTAGGTTCTGCTCTGTGTGTCACTACACTGTGTGGAACACTGTATCCCAGTGACCGTGAATTACTGGAAGTATGTGTCACTGTAGGGTATACTGAGTGTGGGTCACTAATCCGTGTGCAACACCGCACCCCAGTGACCATGAATTAATGGGAGTGTGTGTCACTGTAGGATAAACTGAGTGTGGGTCACTAATCCGTGTGGAAAACTGTAACACTGTGACCATGTCCTACTGGGCGTGTCTGTCAGTGCAGGATATACTGAGTGTGGGTCACTAACTGGTGTGGAACATCGCTCAACAGTGAGCATGTATTATTGGGAATGTGTGTCTCTATTATGCTGAGCGTGGGTCACTAACCGGTGTGGTACACCGTCCTCCGTTGACCTTGTATTACTGGGAGCTTGAGTCAGTGTCGGATATACTGAGTGTGACTCACTAACCGGTGTGGAGCACCATACCACAGTTACCATGCATTACTGGGAGTGTTTGTCACTGCAGGATATACTGAGTGAGGGTCACTAACCGGTGTGGAGCACCACACCCCAGTGACCATGCAATAGTAGGAGTGTGTGTCACTGTAGAATATCCTGAGTGTGGGTTACTAACCGTTGTGGAAAGCCTTATCCCAGTTACTATATATTACTGGGAGTGTCTGTCATGTAGGATATACTGAATGTGGGTCAGTAACCGGTAAGGGACACTGTATCCCAGTGACCATGTATTACACGGATGTTTGTCATTGTCGGATATACTGAGTGTGGGTCACTAACCGGTGTGCATCACCGTACCCCAGTGACCATCTATTATTGGGTGTGTCTGTCACTGTAGGATAAATTGATTTTGGGTCAGTAACCTGTGTGGAACAGCGTACACCAGTGACCATGTATTATTGGGAGTATGTGTCAATATTATACGGAGCGTGGGTCACTAGCCGGTGTGGAACACTGTATTCCAGTGATCATGTATTGCTGTGAGTGTGTGTAACTGTAGGATATACTGAGTGTGGGTCACTAACCGGTGTGGAACACCTTACCCCAGTGACGGTGTATTACTGGGAGCGTGTATTACTGTAGGATATACTGAGCGTGGATCACTAACTGGTGAGGAAAACCATACCACAGTGACCATGTGTTACTGGGAGTGACTGTCGCTGTTGGATGTACTGAATGAAGGTCACTAACCGGTGTGGAACACCATACACCAGTGCTCATGTATTACTGGGTGTGTGTGTTTCTGTAGGATATACTGATTGTGATTCACTAACCAGTGTGGACACCATACCCCAAATGCCATGTATTACTGGGAGTGTGTATCAATGTAGAATACACTGAGTGTGGGTCATGATCCGGTTTGGAACGCTGTTCTCCAGTGACATTGTATTACTGGGAGTGTCTATCACTGTGCGATATACTGAATGTGGGTCACTAACCGGTGTGGATCACTGTATCCCAGTGACCATGCAATACTGGGAGTGACTGTCACTGGAGGTTAAGCTGAGTGTGGGTAACTAAACGGTGTGGAACACCTGTCCATGTGACCATGTATTGCTGGGATGTCTGTCACTGTAGGTTCTGCTCAGTGTGGGTCACTAAATTGTGTGGAACACTGTACACTAGTGACCATGTAGAACTTGGTGTATCTGTTACTGTAGGCTATAGTGAGTGTGGATCACTAACCTGTGTGGAACACTCTACGCCAGTGACCATGTATTACTGGGAATGTGTGTCACTGTAGGATATACTAAGTGTGGGTCACTAATCGGTGTGGAACAACGTATCCCAGTGACCATGTATTACTGACCGTGTCTGTCACTGTAGGATATACTGATTGTGGATCAGTAACCGGTGTGGAACACCGCACCCCAGTGACCGTGTATTACTGGGAGTGTGTGTTACTGTAGGATGCACTGAGTGTGGATCCTTAACCGGTGTCGAACACCGTACCCCAGTGACCGTGTATTACTGGGAATGTGTGTTACTGCAGGATATACTGAGCGTGGGTCATCAACCGGTGTGTAATACCGTACCCCAGTGACCATGTATTTCTGGGAGTGTATTTCATTGTCGGATGTACTGAGTGTGGGACACTAACTGGTGTGGAGCACCATACCACAGTGACCATGTATTACTGGGAGTGACTCTCGCTGTAGGATATACTGATTGCAATTCACTAACCGGTGTGGAACACTGGACCCGAATGACCATGTATTACTGAGAATGTTTGTCATCGTAAGATATACTGAGTGTGGGTCACGAGCCGGTGTGGAACGCTGTACCCCAGTGAGCATGTATTAATGTAAGTGACTGTCACTGTCGGAAAAGCTGAGTGTGGATCATTAAACGGTGTGGAACACCGTCCCCCGGTGACCTTTTGTTAGTGTGAGTTTGAATCACTGTCGGATGTACTGAGTGTAGGTCACTTATCAGTGTGGTGCACCATACCCCAGTAACCATGCATTACTGGGAGTGTGTGTCACTGTAGGCCATACTGAGTGTGGGTAACTAACCGGTCTGCAACATAGTATCCAGTGACCATGTATTACTGGGAGTGTCTGTCACTGTAGGATATACTGAGTGTGGATCATTAACCGGTGTGGAACACCGCACCCCAGTTACCGTGTATTACTGGGACTATGTGTTACTGTAGAATACACTGAGTGTGGATCCTTAACCGGTGTCGAACACCGTACCCCAGTGACCGTGTGTTACTGGGAATGCGTGTTACTGCAGAATATACTGAGCGAGAGTCATCAACCGGTGGGTAACACCGTACCCCAGTGACCATGTACTGCTGGGAGTGTGCATCACTGTAGGATGTACTGAGTGTGGGTCACTAACTGGTGTGGAACACCATACCCCAGTAATCATGCATTACTGAGAGTGTGTGTCATCCTAAGGTATACTGAGTGTGGGTCTCTTACCGGTGTGGTGCAACATACCCCAGTAACCATGCATTCCTGGGAGTGTGAATCACTGTAAGCCGTACTGAATCTGGGTAACTAACCGGTATGCAACATAGTACGCTGTGACCATGTATTACTGGGAGTGTCTGTCGCTATATGATATACTGAATGTGTGTCATTCACCGGTGTATTACACCATACCCCAGTGACCATGTATTACTGGGAGTGTGTGTCACTTCAGGAGATACTGAGTGTGGATCACCAGCCTGTGTGCAACAATGTACACCAATGACCATGTATGACTGGGATTGTGTGTAGCTTTTGGATATAATGAGTGTGGATCACTAACCGGTGTGGAACACCCTGCGCGAGTGACCATGTATTACTCGGAGTGTTTTTCACTGAAGGATATAATGAATGTAGGTCACGAACAATTGTTGAGCACTGCACCCCAGTGACCATATTCTCTGGGAGTGTCTGTCACTGTCGCATACACTGAGTGTGGGTCACTAACCGGTGTCGAACACCGCACCACAGTGAATACGTATTAATGGAAAGGTGTGTCACTGTTGGATATGCTCAGTGTGAGTCACTAACCGGTGTGGAACACCGTACACCAGTGACCATGTATTACTGGGAGTGTCTGTCACTGTCGGATATGCTGAGTGAGAGTCACTATTCGGTGTGCCACACTGTACCCCTATGACCATGTATTATTGGGAGTGTATGTCACTGTCGGATATAATGAGCCTGGGACACTAAACGGTGTGGAACACCATACCCCAGTGACCATTAATTACTGTGAGAGTGTGTCACTGTAGGATATACTGAGCCTAGGTCACTAACCGGTGTGGAACACCGTCCGCCAGTGCCCATGTATTACTCAGAGTGTGTAACACTGTAAGATATACTGAGTGTGGTTCAGTAACCGCTGTGGAACACTCTACCCCAGTGACCATGTATTGCTGGGAGTGTGTGTCACTGTAGGATATACTGAGTGTGTGTCACTAACCACTGTGGAACACAGTACCCCAGTGACGATTTATTACTAAGAATGTCTGTCACTGTAGGATATGCGCAGTGTGGATCACTAACCTGTGTACATCAGCATACCCCAGTGACCATGTATTACTGGGAGTGTCTGTCAGTGTAGGATATACTGAGTATGTGTCACTAACCGGTGTGGAACACCGTACCCCAGTGACCATGTATTACTGGGAGTGTGTGTCACTGTATGTTGTACTCATTCTGGGTCACCGAAGTTGTGGAACACAGTGCACCAGTGACCAGAGATTACTGGCAGTGTGTGTCACTGCAGGATATACTCAGTGTGGATCACTATCCGATATGGAACACCATATCCCAGTGATCATATTTTACTGGGAGTGTCTGTCACTGCAGAATATACTGAGTGTGGTTCACTAACCGTTGCAGAACACCATACTGCTGTAACCACGTATTAATGGCAGTGTGTGTCACTGTTGGATATACTGAGCCTGGGTCACGAACCGGTGTGGAACAGCTTGCGCCTGTGACCATGTATTAATCGGAGTGTTTGTCAATGTAGGATATACTGAATGTGGGTCACAAACAATTGTGGAAACACTGTATCCAAGTGACCATATTTTGCTTGGAGTGTCTGTAACTGTAGGATATGCTGAGTAGGTGTCACTATTCGGTGTGCCACACTGTACTCCAGTGACCATGTATTATTGGGAGTGTGTGTCACTTCAGGAGATACTGAGTGTGGATCACCAGCCTGTGTGCAACAATGTACACCAATGACCATGTATGACTGGGAGTGTGTGTAGCTTTTGGATACAATGAGTGTGGATCACTAACCGGTGTGGAACACCCTGCGCGAGTGACCATGTATTACTCGGAGTGTTTTTCACTGAAGGATATAATGAATGTGGGTCACGAACAATTGTTGAGCACTGTACCCCAGTGACCATATTTTACTGGGAGTGTCTGTCACTGTCGCATACACTGAGTGTGGGTCACTAACCGGTGTCGAACACCGCACCGCAGTGAATACGTATTAATGGAAAGGTGTGTCACTATTGGATATGCTCAGTGTGAGTCACTAACCGGTGTGGAACACCGTACACCAGTGACCATGTATTACTGGGAGTGTCTGTCACTGTCGGATATGCTGAGTGAGAGTCACTATTCGGTGTGCCACACTGTACCCCTATGAACATGTATTATTGGGAGTGTTTGTCACTGTCGGATATACTGAGCCTGGGACACTAAACGGTGTGGAACACCATATCCCAGTGACCATATATTACTGTGAGTGTGTGTCACTGTAGGATATAATGAGCCTGGGTCACTAACCGGTGTGGAAGACCGTCCGCCAGTGACCATGTATTACTCAGAGTGTGTGTCACTGTAAGATATACTGAGTGTGGTTCACTAACCGCTGCGGAACACTCTACCCCAGTGACCATGTATTGCTGGTAGTGTGTCACTGTAGGATATACTGAGTGTGGGTCACTAACCACTGTGGAACACAGTACCCCAGTGACGATTTATTACTAAGAATGTCTGTCACTGTAGGATATGCGCAGTGTGGATCACTAACCTGTGTACATCAGCATACCCCAGTGACCATGTATTACTGGGAGTGTCTGTCAGTGTAGGATATACTGAGTATGTGTCACTAACCGGTGTGGAACACCGTACCCCAGTGAAAATGTATTACTGGGAGTGTCTGTCACTGCATGATATACTGAGTGTGGTTCACTAACCGTTGCAGAACACCATACTGCTGTGACCACGTATTAATGGCAGTGTGTGTCACTGTTGGATATGCTGAGCCTGGGCCACGAACCGGTTTGGAACAGCTTGCGCCTGTGACCATGTATTAATCGGAGTGTTTGTCACTGTAGGATAGACTGAATGTGGGTCACAAACAATTGTGGAGACACTGTATCCCAGTGACCATATTTTGCTGGGAGTGTCTGTAACTGTAGGATATGCTGAGTAGGTGTCACTATTCGGTGTGCCACACTGTACTCCAGTGACCATGTATTATTGGCAGTTCGTGTCACTATCGGATATACTGAGCCAGGGTCACGAACTGGTGTGGAACACCGTACGCCAGTGACAATATATTACTGGGAATGTGTGTCACTGTAGGTAATACTGGGCCTGGATCACTAACCGGTGTGGAACACCGTACCACAGTGACCATATATTGCTGGGAGTGTGTGTCACTGTAGGATATACTGATTGTGGGTCACCAACCGGTGTGGAACAACGTTCCCCAATGACCATGTGTTACTGGGAGTGTCTGTCACTTTCGGATATGCTGAGTGAGAGTCACTATTCGGTGTGCCACACTGTACCCGTTTGACCATGTATTATTGGGAGTGTATGTCACTGTCGGATATACTGAGCCTGGTTCACTAAACGGTGTGGAACACCATACCCCAGTGACCTTATATTACTGTGAGTGTGTGTTACTGTAGGATATACTGAGCCTGGGTCACTAACCGGTGTGGAACACCGTCCGCCAGTTACCATGTATTAATTAGAGTGTGTGGCACTGTAAGATATACTGAGTGTGGTTCACTAACCGCTGTGGAACACTCTACCCCAGTGACCATGTATTGCTGGTAGTGTGTCACTGTAGGATATACTGAGTGTGGGTCACTAACCACTGTGGAACACAGTACCCCAGTGACGATTTATTACTAAGAATGTCTGTCACTGTAGGATATGCGCAGTGTGGATCACTAACCTGTGTACATCAGCATACCGCAGTGACCATGTATTACTGGGAGTGTCTGTCAGTGTAGGATATACTGAGTATGTGTCACTAACCGGTGTGGAACACCGTAACCCAGTGACCATGTATTACTGGGAGTGTGTGTCACTGTATGTTGTACTCATTCTGGGTCACCGAAGTTGTGGAACACAGTGCACCAGTGATCAGAGATTACTGGCAGTGTGTGTCACTTTAGGAGATACTGAGTGTGGATTACCAGCCTGTGTGTAACACCATATCCCAGTGAACATATTTTACTGGGAGTGTCTGTCACTGCAGGATATACTGAGTGTGGTTCACTAACCGTTGCAGAACACCATACTGCAGTGACCACGTATTAATGGCAGTGTGTGTCACTGTTGGATATACTGAGCCTGGGCGACGAACCGGTGTGGAACAGCTTGCGCCTGTGACCATGTATTAATCGGAGTGTTTGTCACTGTAGGATATACTGAATGTGGGTCACAAACAATTGTGGAGAAACTGCATCCCAGTGACCATATTTTGTTGGTTGTGTCTGTAACTGTAGTATATGCTGAGTAGGTGTCACTATTCGGTGTGCCACACTGTACTCCAGTGACCATGTATTATTGGCAGTTCGAGTCACTATCGGATATACTGAGCCAGGGTCACGAACCGGTGTGGAACACCGTACGCCAGTGACAATATATTACTGGGAGTGTGTGTCACTGTAGGATATACTGGGCCTGGGTCACTAACCGGTGTGGAACACCGTACCCCAGTGACCATATATTGCTGGGAGTGTGTGTCACTGTAGGATATACTGATTGTGGGTCACCAACCGGTGTGGAACAACGTACCCCAGTGACCATGTATTACTCGGAGTGTTTGTCACTGTAGGATATACTGAGTGTGGTTCACTCACCGCTATGGAAAACTGTACCCCAGTGACCATGTATTGCTGGGAGTGTGTGCCACTGTAGGATATGCTGATTGTTGGTCACTAACAAGTGTGGAACACTGTTCGAAAGTGAACATATATTGCTGGGAGTGTAATCACTGTCGGATGTACACAGTGTGGGTCACTAACCGGTGTGGAACAACGTACCCCAGTGACCATGAATTACAGGACTGTCTGTCACTGTTGGAAATACTGAGTGTGGGTCACTACCCGGTGTGGAACACCGTACCGCTGTGACCTTGTATTACTGAGAGCGTGTGTTACTGTAGGATGTACTGAATGTGGGTCACTAACCTGTCTTGAGCACCGTACCCCAGTGACCATGTATTACTGGGAGTGTCTGTCAGTGTCGGATATACTGATTGTGTGTCACCAACCGGTGTGGAACACCGTTCACTCGTGACCATATATTGCTGGGAGTCTGTGTCACTGTAGTATATATTCAGGATGTTCACTCACCAGTGTGGAACGCAATAACCCAGTGACTATGTATTACTGGGAGTGTGTGTCACTGTAGGATATACTGAGTGTGGGCCACTAACCAGTGTGCAACACTGTACCCCAGTGACCATGCATTACTGGGAGTGTGTTTCAGTGTAGGATGTACTTTGTGTGAGTCACTAACCGGTGTGGAACGCTGTACAACATTGACCTATATAAATGGTAGTGTGTGTCACTGTGCCATATGCTGAGTGTGGGTCACTAACCGATGTGCCCCAGTGACCATGTATTACTTGTAGCGTGTGTCACTGTGTGATTTACTGAGTGTGGTCGCTAACCTGTCTGGAACACCGTATCACAGTGACGATGTATTACTGGTTGTGTATGTTACTGTAGGATATACTGAGTGTGGGTCATTAGCCGGTGTGGAACACCGTATCCCTGTGACCATGTATTACTGGTTGTGTATGTTACTGTCGGATATACACAGTGTGGGTCATTAGCCGGTGTGGAACACCGTATCCCTGTTAACATGTATTACTGCGAGTGTGTGTCACTCTACGATATACTGAGTGTGTGTCACTAACCGGTGTGGAACACTGTACCCCAGTGACCATGTATTACTGGGAATGTATGTCATGTAGGATGTACTCAGTGTTCGTCACTATTTCTGCTACTTCCGCTTCTGATGCGTACCCTCAGAATCGAGGGTGACTCGATTCCACGCTAAAAATTAGTTCCCAGAGTGCTGAAGCTCCCAATGCATGACCTACATTCTCTGTCACAAATGGGGCGCACGGCGGTTGAACGAACGGTCGTGTTGGGTGCCTGGGTTGTTGCGCGCTCCTTCCGCTATCTACGCCTGGCTTCAGCTTGCTCTGGGCGTTAAGACTCGAGGTGCTCTGTACCGTGCGGATACTTTTCCTTCACTTTGGGCTGGCTTGGGCCAGGGATTGCCATGTGTAGGTGGGGACGTTTCAATTCTTCAAGGAGGTTTTGAGTGCGTCATGGTACGTGTCCTCTGCCCACCTGTGGCTCGCTTGCAAAAACGAATCACCGAGTAGAGCTTTTGCTTTTTGAATCTGATGTGAGGCATGTCGCTGATGTTGCCGGTCAACAGAAATGATCGACTGTGGTCAATGCTTCGATGCTGGGGATGTTGGCCTGACAGAGAACATTGATGTTGGTGCGCCACACAGGCCAATTAATTTCCAGGTAATTGCGGAGATAGCTTTGGTACTTCTCCAGTTCTTTGAGGTGCCTGCTCTAAATATTACATTTCTGTGAAGCATATATGATGGCAGGTATCACTCCTACCCTGTAGACCATGAGCCTGGTCCGGGGTTTGAGGTCCTGGTTTTCAAACACTTCCTTCCACAGGCGTCCGAAGGTTGTACTGACAAACTGAAGGCAGTGTTGGAGTTTGCCATCAAAGTCTGCCCTTGTTGACAATTGGCTCCCGAGGTATGGAAAATGGTCCACATTGTACAATGTAAAGCCTTGTAAACCCGAGCTCCCCGATAAATCTCAGCGGATCACGAGTGTCCCTGCGCCTATCGCCGCTGATACATTCTGAGGCCCCCATTTACAATTTAATTCACTTGCCATTCACACTGTAAGTCCTCTCACCCTCACCGGCTTTGGGAAGGGAATGAAAACCCTTGCAGGTTGCTGATCCTGATCCTGACCCGAGTGCCCTGCCCCTGCTGAAAGTACAAGTGCTGGACCTCTGGTCTGAACAATTTTCTATCCCCACACTCCAATGGTGTCGGTATGGGAGGTCGGATAGTCCCTAGCTACGCTGCCTTTTCTTGGTATACAGGGAACCTTCGTTGTTCCAATTCTACTCCGGTCCCCTCCTTCACATATTGTTCAGGTACATTGATGACTCTGTTCGTGCAATTTCCTTTTCTAGCCATGAACTGGAAAATGTCTTAACTCGCACAAAGTCATGATCACCCATGACCTCAGCCCTATGCTTTCTGACCTACATTGCCTCCCGATTAAAGAATGCCACGCTTTTGAAAATTATCATCCTTGTTTACAAATCTCTCCATGGCCTTGCTCCTCCCCACCTATGAAATCTTATACTGCCTCATAAGCCTCAAGATATCTCCACTCTTCTAATTCTGCCCTCTCGAACATCCCGAATTATACTGTTCAACCATCGGTGGCCTTATCGTCAGCTGTTTGTGCCCTAAACTCTGGAAGTCCCTCCCTAAACCTACCCGCTTCTCTAAACATCTTTCCATTTTAAAGATATCCTGAAAATCATCCTCTTTTAAGAAGCTTTTGGTCATATGCCTTAATTTTTTCTTTTTTATCCTATGTATTTGTGTTGTCCTGTTAACACTGTTCTGAAGCACCTTGATGTCTAACTACAGTAAAGGCATGATATAAATAAAAGTTATTGTTTTTATTTTCAATAATATTAGTTATTATTAATATTATTGATAATAATAATTATAATTATAATTATGTAGTCAACCTTGCTTCTAATTTACGCTGCTCTCTCTCCTTCACATGCTCCGTCTGACATTACCCTTCATTTCCTCGACATCTCTAAGTCAATTTCCGAGGATAGGGTCTCTACAAATATCTACCATAATCCGGCCGACTCCACCAGCCAGCTTGATTATATGACTTCTCACCCAGCTTGCTGGAAGGCCTCTATTACATCATCCAAATGTCGCTGCCTGCGCACCATCTGTTCCGATGAAGCCACCTCCCACACCAGTGCTTACAACATGTCTTCCTTTTTCTGAGCTGAGGATACCCGCCCTCTGTGGTCCTGAACCTGTGGGCCTGTAACCTAGTGTGGAGTGGGTAGGAGAGGAGAGACGAGGCAGAGTCTTGGAGACAGTGACCAGTTGAGTCAGTAACTCGGGCTGATGGGCTACAGTAGTGGGGTGGTTCCCCGGTCCCCGACCTCCTCTGGTTAATTATCTTCCTGCAGTGACCATGCCCTGTTCAGAGAAGGTTCACCAGGCTGGTTCCTGAGAGGAAGGTCTTGTCTTATGAGGAAATGTTGAGCAGGTTGCGCCTATAATCGTTGGAGTTTAGATGAATCAGCGGAGATCTTATTGAAACGTTTAAAATTCTGAGGGGGTTCGACAGGGTAGATGCAGAGAGGGTGCTGCGCCTCGTGGGGGAATCTTGAACTAGGGGACATAGTTTCAGAATGTTCCCGATGTTGGGGATGTCCATAACCAGGGGAGACAGACTAAGGCTGAGGAGTAAGCCATTTCGAACCAAGGTGAGGAGAAACTTCTTCACTCAGAGAATTGTTAACCTGTGGAATTCTCTGCTGCAGAGAGTTGTTAATGCCAATTCATTGGATATATTTAAGAGAGAGTTAGATATGGGCCTTACGGTTGAAGGAATCAAGGGGTATGGAGAGAAAGCAGGAATAGGGTACTGAGGGAATGATCAACCATGATCTTATTGAATGGTGGTGCAGGCTCGAAGGGCCGAATGGCCTACTCCTGCACCTATTTTCGATGTTTCTGTTTCTATTAATATTGCCCCTCCGCCCGCTGAGATGGCTCGGCTTCCCTCCCACTGCCACGTCTCTGCTAAACTGGGAAGCAGCGGGTTGGAGGTAGGTTGGGTTGCGATGATATGCTTTACATGTAAAACCCGACGTCCACTCGGCCGTTTTTGTGCTAAAAGACAGGCCTTACTGTCTGGGCTCGGTCCACGAGAATGTGTGACCAATAATTGACCGTCTCTTTTCCCTTCTGTTTATTACAGTTAAATTAGTGGCGATTGTGGTCCTGTTCCGGGGAAAGTGCGGGCTGTCCACCTGCACCACTCGCTACCTGGTGGCCATGGCAGCGGCAGATCTACTGGTGGTCATCACTGAGGTCATACTGCGGCAGATCAGGCGGTATTATTTCCCGGGATCTTTCCTGGATATCACCCCTGTGTGTACTGTTATATATCTCTTGTCCCGTGTAGCCACAGACTGTTTTGTCTGGTTCACCATCCCTTTCACCTTTGATCGATTTGTGGCCATTTGTTGCCAGAAGCTGAAAACGAAAATTGCACCGGGAGAACTGCGGCTGTGGTTCTGGCAACAAGCTGCATTCTGCTCTCTTCAAAAAACGTTCCCTTCTACTTTACATTAGAACCTGTGTATATAATCGACAATGTTCCATGGTACTGTGTAGCAATCCCAGCCTATTATACTGAGCCCGGATGGGTGGGATTTGACTGGTTTGATACGGTTTTAACCCCACTGCTCCCATTCGCTGTAATTTTGTTGCTCAACGCTCTAACAGTCAGACACGTTTTAGTGGCCAGTAGAGTCCGAAAGTGACTGAGGGGTGAGAGCAAGGGGGAGAATGGCAGTGACCCAGAGATGGAGAGCAGGAGGAAGTCTGTGATTTTACTCTTCACCATATCCGGCAGTTTCATACTGCTGTGGCTGGTGTATGTTACACAATTCTTATATTATATCATTGCAGGAATAAATCCCATGATTACAATGTTTCTTTATCTACCTATCAACAAGTCGGATATATTCTACAGAATTTAAGTTGCTGCACAAACACATTTATTTACGGGGTGACTCAGACCAAGTTCAGAGAGCAGTTGAAGACCGCGGTGAAATATCCGGTTCCCTCAATTATACAATTAATTAATAAACAGAACAATTGAGCGCAGCCAGAGGCGGGTACCAGTGTTTCCAGTCCAGGAATATAATATCGAGCCCCAGACTTCCATCCACTGAATTATACCAGGAATGGCTGCTGATCTGATAATACACCCAGCGACGTGTTTAGCTCACGGCACTATATCTGATTGACATTTCTCACCTTGTCTTTCTGGTCAGCAACACGACTTTGTTGCATTGACTTTGTTGCATTCTGTCCCAGCTCTTCTGTAAAGGGTCACTACAGCTATTTAGTGAGGGAATTCATTATAGCTTCCAGCGTGAGAGGCACGTAAAGAGGTAGGTAGGCAAATTGGAGCTGTAGTTCAGAAGATTACGTTACATAGAATCTACAGCATAGAAAAATACACTTCGGCTGTACGAGTCTGTGTTGATGTGTATGCTCCAGACCAGACTCATCCCATTGAAAATACTTCGTCTCAGCCTCTCATCATATCTTTTATTTAATTTTCTCTAATTTACTCGTCTTGTTTCGCTTTGACAGCATCTGACTTATGTATCTCAACCACTTCCTTTCGTAGGGAATTCCACATTCTAACCACTCTCCGAGTAAAGAAATTGTTCTTCATTTCCCTATTGGTGTTATTAGTGATTATCTGGCATTTATGGCTCCACAGATTTGGATGCTCCCACGAGTATAAACTTTTCTCTCCCAATCGACCTGCTCCAAAACAATCTTAATTTACAAGACTT
This sequence comes from Pristiophorus japonicus, assembly GCF_044704955.1. Classification (NCBI taxonomy): domain Eukaryota; kingdom Metazoa; phylum Chordata; class Chondrichthyes; family Pristiophoridae; genus Pristiophorus; species Pristiophorus japonicus. The sequence goes on along the minus strand of NW_027252977.1, from coordinate 122,824 downwards.
CTATCAGGACTCCTCTCTGTTCTCTGTCTTCTAAAGGAACCAAGCACAACCTGTTCAATCGTTCCTGATAACTGTTATCTTTCAGTTCTGGTTCCGTCCAACCAACATTTTGTGAATGTACCAGTGGCCCCCGTCACCATCTCCACTGCCCTAACCACCGGCTCCATCCCTCTCCCTGTCACCAGTCTAAGGCTGACCCAGCCGTTAGCAACCTTGGTGTCTTATTTGAGCAGGAGATGATCTTCCAACACCATATCCCCTCCATTACCAGGATGGCATCTTTGTGCCTCTGTTACATCGCCTGACTCAGTTCATTTGCTGCTAAAACCTCCATCCGTGCCTTTAATTGCTCTAGATATGACTCCTCCAATGCTCTCCTGGGGGCTTCCAATCTCACACCATCCATATACTTGAGCTCATCCAAAACATTGCTGCCTGTGTGCTATCTTGCGCGTTATCGCAATACACTTGTGCTCGCTGACCTACATTGGCTCCCTGTCCAACAGCCTCAATTTTAAAATGATCATTTTTCATTTCAAGTCACTTCACGGCCTCTTTAACCTGCACCAGCACTTAGAGCTCCCGAGATCTCTGTGCTGCTCCAAATCTGGCACATTGCACATCCCCGATTTAAACTGCTCCACCAATGGCAGCCAGGCTTTTAGCTTCCTGCGTCCCAAGCTCTGGGATTCTCTCCCGAACACTCTCCTCCTCTAACTCTCCTCCTCCTTCAGCTTCCTGGGTCCCAAGTTCTGGGATTCTCTCCCTAACCCTCTCTACCTCTAACTCTCCTCCTCCTTCAGCTTCCTGGCTCCCAAGCTCTGGGATTCTCTTCCTAAACCTCTATTCCTCGCTAACTCTCCTCCTCCTTTAAGATTCCCCTTAAGACAAATATTTGATGAAGATTATTTGCTAAAACCTCCTTTTGTGCCTCGGTGTCAAGGTGACCTCTATTCCCTGTTGAATTTATTAATGGCTGTCTTCAATCTATGTCCCTGAGATTTGGTCTCTCTCACAAGTGGAAACATCTTTTCTCCCTCTACCCTATCAAAGCCTTTCCTATCCTGAAAGGCACATTCTGACCATCCCTGAGTCTTCTCTTTGTTAAAGAAAAGAGCGACGGCCTGTTCAACATTTCCAGATAATATACCCACTCAGTTCTGGTATCATTGCAGGAAATACACTTTGCACCTTCTCCAGAGCCTCGCTGTCATTTTATAATATTTACACCAAGGATCCAAACAAGTTTACATAACTTCAATGTTTTACAAGTCTATCCCTCTAGACATGAAAACAAGCCTGTTCTTTGTTTTTTAAGGATTGATGAACCTGCATCGCTACATTTAGTGATTGGTGTAAGTGTACTGTCCCATCCCTCTGTTCCTCATTCCTGTTTAGATAATTATGTTCCAAGGAGAATCTCACCTTCATATTCTTCCTATTAAAACGCACCAACTCACACTCCTCTACATTGATTTATTGTGTTCCTAACACAGATGAGACTGCACACAGGGAGGTTAAAGTAACAGTTACCTCAGTCTTTATTAAGACACTCCAGAGTGATGAACAGGCCTTCGAGGCCGGCTTGTATACAGTGCTCCCAAGGGATGCTGCGATCCCTTGCGACTTCAGGGGATGCGCTTCCTGCTGGTGGAACATGGGAGTGCATGCTTTACAGATACACAACAGATATTCGTTTGCCAATTACACGCCCATTTTGCAAGTTTATTATTGTATTGAATGTTTTTGCCGCTTAGCTCCTCAGTGTTAACGACACACGCCCATTGTAAAATGTCACTCCCGATTCCCCATTCCGAATTGATAATGTAAATGTTGAACAGGAGTGGTACCAGCATCGATGCTTGTGGAACATCACTTCTCACCTTTGCCAGTTTCGTAGCTTTTGATTTAAATTGGCTTACAAATAAACCCTAATTTACTGTTTCATTTGAATCGCTTTGCTGACCTGTGATACAGTTTTGAATGATTTATTCACCTGAACCACAAATTCACTTTACTCTTCTGGCCCATTCAGTTTCTTATTTCCAAAGGGGTTGGTGATTGTAGAACCATAGAATTGTACAGCGCAGAGAGAGTCCATTCGGCAAATCGTGCCAGCTCTGTCTATTTGGTAGAGCTTTCCGATTAATCCCACTCCTCTGCTCTATCCCCTGTATCTTTTTTACTTCAAGTATTTTGGCAAATTCCATTTTGAAAGTTACGATTGAATCTGCTTCCACCTCCCTTTCAGACAGTTCACTCCAGATCACAACAACTCGCCGTTTAAACAAAATCTTCCTTCAGTCAATTCTGGTTCTTTTGTCAATCACATTAAATCTGTGTCCTCTGGTTACCGGCCCACTGTCATTGGAAACACTTGCTCCTTTATTAATTTATTGAAACTATTTAGGACTTTGAAGACGTCTATTGAATATCTTCTTAGCCTTCTCTGCTCTCAGCACAACATACCCAGCTTCTACAATCTCTCCACCTAACTGAAATCCCCCATCCCTGGAGCAATTCTGGTCAATCTCCCGTAACCATCTCACCTCAAAGGAGAACAACCCCAGCATCTCCCGACTCTCCACGTAACTGAAGGACCATATTCAGGGAACCATTCTGGCCAATCTCTCATTAACATAAGAAAATGAGTACATAAGGAATAGGAACAGGAGCAGGCAATTCGGCCCCTCGAGCCTGCTCCACCATGCAATAATATAATGGATGATCTGATCCTGGACTCAGCTCCACAATCAAGCCAACTCCCCATAACCCCTTATCTCGTTATCGCTCAAGAAACTGTCTATCTCTGTCTTAAGTGTATTCAATTTCCCAGCTTCCACAGCTCTCCGAGAAAGCAATTTCCATTCATTTACAACCCTCTGAGAGACGAAATTCCTCCTCATCTCAGTTTCAAATGTGCGGCCCCTTATTCTAAGACCATGCCCGCTAGTTCTAGTCTCCCGCATCAGTGGAAACATCCTCTCTGCATCCAACTTGTCAAGCCCCCTCATAATCTTATACGTTTTGATAATATCAACTCGCATTCTTTTGAACTCCAAAGAACAACAGCCAACCTACTCAACCTTTCTTCATAAGTCTACTACCACATCTCCGGAATCAACCTAGTAAAACTTCTCTGAACTTCCTCCAAAGCAAGTATAGCCTTTCTTAAATACGGAAACCAAAACTGCACGCAGTATTCCAGGTGTGGCTTCACCAATACGTTGTCCAACTGTCGCAAGAGTTCCCTGCTTTTAAAATCCATCCCCTTTGCAATAAAAGCCAAGATACCATTGGGCTTCCTGATGAATATCTTTACCTGCATTCTATCATTTTGTGTTTCATGCACAAGTTCCCCAAATTCCCGCTGTACTGCAGCACTTTGCAAACTTTCTCCATTAAATATTAACTTGCTCTTTGATTTTTTTCTGCCAAAGTGCATGACCTCACACTTTCCAACATTATACTCCATTTGCCAATTTTTTGCCCACTCACTCAGCCTGTCTATGTCCTTTTGCAGATTTTATGTGTCCACCTCACACATTGCTTTTTCTTCCACCTTTGTATCATCAGTGAACTTGGCTACGTTACATTCAGTCCCTTCTTCCAAGTCATTAGTATAGCTTGTAAATAGTTGGGGTCTCAGCACTGATCCCTGTGGCACCCCACTAGTTACTGATTGCCAACCAAAAAATGAACGATTTATCCTGAATCTCTGTTCTCTTTTAGTTTGCCAATCCTCTATCCATGCTAATATATTACCCCCAACCCCGTGAACTTTTATCTTGTGCAGTAACCTTTTATATGCCTCCTTGTCAAATGTCTTCTGGGATTCGAAATACACCACACCCCTTTATGTACTCTGTTCGTTACATCCTCAAAGGACTCCAGCAAATTTGTCAAACATGAATTCCCCTCCATAAATCCATGCATACTCGGGCTGACCGAATTTTGCTTATCCAAATGTCCTGCTGCTGCTTCTTTAATAATGGATTCCAACATTTTCCCAAGCACAGATGTTAGGTTAACTGGTCTATAGTTTCCTGCTTTTTGTTTGCCTTCTTTATTAAATAGGGGCGTTACATTTGCAGTTTTCCAATCTGCTGGGACCTCTCCAGCATCCAGGGAATTTTTGTAAATTCAAACAATGCATCCACAATCCTTGCCACTACTTATCTTAAGACCCTAGGATGCAAGCCATCAGGTCCAAGGGGTTTACCTGCCTTTTGTCCCATTATCTTACTGAGAACCACCTCCTTAATGATTTTCATTGTGTTAAGTTCCTCCCCCGCTATAGCCCCATGACTATCCACTGTCGGAATATTGTTTGTATCTTCTACCGTAAAGACTGATAAAAAATAATTGTTCAGAGTTTCTGCCATCTCCATGTTCCCCATTACTAGTTCCCCGGTCTCGTCCTCTCAGGGACCAACATTTACTTTGCCACTTTTTTCATTCATATACCGACAGAAACACTTGACCATCTCTGCTCAAATCAGAACAACACCAGTATCTCCATTCAATCCATATAACTGACGTCCCCATTCCTGGTACCATTCTGATCAATCTGCCCTGAACATCCTCTGTTCTAAGGAGAAGAACCCCAGTTCTCCAGTGCCTTCACGTAACTGAAGACCATCATCCATGGAACCACTCTAGCCTTTCTCTTCTGTACATGCTCCAATGCCTTGACATCTTTCCCAACGTGAGGTGCCCTGAAATGAACACCATACCCCAGCTGAAGCCGAAGCTGTGTTTTATAATAGCTTAACATAACATCCTTGCGTTTGTGCTCTATTGCTCTCTTAATGAAGCAAATGGCAGAGAAGGACATTTAACATCCTTTTCAGCTTACCGGCAGCCTTCAAAGATGAGTGTAAATACACCCCCTGGTCGCTATGTCCTTGCTCTCCCTTTAAATTGTACAATTTGGTTCATATTGCCGCTCCTCAATCTTCCTACCAACATACCTTACTTCACAATTCTCTGTGTTAAATTTAAGCTGCCATGTGTCTGCCCATTTGAATCAGAGTTAGGGTTATGCTGTAAGGGAATTGAAACACCATCCTGGAATTGTAGTATCAGGTCATGGGCTTCTCTGTAGCTCTCAGGCCCCCCAGCTTGAATACAGTTACTGGGCATTTAGGGCCTGTTTAAGGCTCCACTGATAAGTTATTCGATTAATGCAAAATTGGTAAGTAGATTTTCATTTTTCTTTCTCGATCAGTAAGTAACCTTTTAGCATTGTTGTTGCCAAGTTAAGACATGGCAGGAGAGCTCGGACACGTGTTGTGCTCCTCCTGTATTACGTGGGAACTGGGACGCCTCTGTTGTCCCTGACGACGACGTGTGAGGGAAGTGCATCCGCCTTGAGACCTGATGGACCGCATTGCGGCACTGGAGCTGCGGGTGGATGAACTCTGGAGTATCCACGATGCTGAGAATGACGTGAAAACACGTTTAGTGAGTTAGTCTTACCGCAGGTAAAGGGTACACAGTCAGATAGTAAATGGCTGACCGGCAGGAAGAGCAGTGCAAGAAAAGTAGTGCAGGAGTCCCTTGCAGTCATTTCGCTGCAAAACAGATACACCACTTTGGGTACTGTTGAGGGGAGTGACTCAGCAGGGGAAACAGCAGCAGCCAAGCTCATGGCACTGTGGGTGGCTCTGCTGCACAGGAGGGCAGGAAAATAGTGGAAGAGCTATAGTGTTAGGGTATTCGATTGTAAGGGGAATAGATAGGCGTTTCTGCGGCCGCAACCGAGACTCCAGGATGGCATGTTGCCTCCCTGGTGCAAGGGTCAAGTATGTCTCGGAGCGTGTGCAGGAAATTTCGAAAAGGAAGGGTGAACAGCAAGTTGTCATTGTGCATACAGGTACCAACGATATACGTAAAATACGGATGAGGTCCTCCGAGACGAATATAGGGAGCGAGGATCTAAATTAAAATGTAGGACCTCAAAGGTAGTAATCTCAGGATTTCTACCAGTGCCACGTGCTAGTCAGAGTAGGAATCACAGGATAGCTCAGATGAATACGTGGCTTAAGGAGTGTTGCAAGAGGGAGGGATTCAAATTCCTTGGACACTGGAACCTGTTCTGGGGAAGCTGGCACCAGTACAAACCGGACGGTCTGCACCAGGACAGGACCGGAACCAATGTCCTCGGGGGAGTATTGTCTAGTGCTGTTGGGGAGGAGTTAAACTAACATGGCACAGCGATGGGAACCTATGCATGAAGACAGAGGGAAATAAAATGGAGGCAGAAGCAAAAGATGGAAAGGAGAATAGTAAAAGTGTTGGGCAGAGAAACACAAGGCAAATGACAAAGAGGGCCACATTACAGAAAAATTCTAAAGGGGCAAAGTGTGTTAAAACAACAAGCCTGAAGGGTCTGTGCCTCAGTGTGAGGCGTTTTCGGAAAAAAGTGGGAGAATTAACTGCACAGTCAGCAGTTAACGGATATGATGTGATTGACATCACGGAGACATGGCTCCAGGGTGACCAAGTCTGGGAACCCAACATCCAGGGGTATTCAACATTTAGGAAGGATAGGCAGAGAGGAAAAGGAGGCGGGGTGGCGTTGCTGGTTAATGAGGAAATTAATGCAATACAAAGGAGGGACATGAGCCTGGGTGATGTGGAATCGGTATGGGTGGAGCTGCGGAATTCCAAAGGGCAGAAAACGTTCGTGGAAGTTGTGTACAGACCAACAAACAGTAGTGGTGAGGTTGGGGACAGCATCAAACAAGAAATAAGGGATGTGTGCAATAAAGGTACAGCAGTTATCATGGGCGACTTTAATCTACATATTGATTGGGCTAACCAAACTGGTAGCAATGCGGTGGAGGAGGATTTCCTGGCGTGTATTAGGGATGGTTTTCGAGAACAATATGTCGAGGAAACAACTAGAGAGCTGGCCATCCTAGACTGGGTGATGTGTGATGAGAAGGGACTAATTAGCAATCTTATTGTGCGAGACCCCTTGGGTGACCATAATATGATAGAATTCTTTATTAAGTTGGAGAGTGCCATAGTTAATTCGGAAACTAGAATCCTGAAACTTAAGCAAAGGGAACTTTGATTGTATGAGGCGTGAATTGAGTCGAATAGACTGGCAAAGGATACTTAAATGGTTGACGGTGGATAAGCAATGGCAAACATTTAAAGATCACATGGGTGAACTTCAGCAATTGCACATCCCTGTCTATAGTAAAAATAAAACGGAGAAGAAGGCTCAATCGTGGCTAACAAGGAAAATTAAGGATACTGTTAAAGCCAAGGAAGAGGCAAATACATTGGCTCAAAAAATAGAGTACGAGAGGAAGCTTGCAGGGAACATAAAAACTTACTGCAAAAGCTTCTATAAATATGTGAAGAGGATAAGATTGTTGATGACAAACGTAGGTCCCTTGCAGTCGGATTCAGTTGAATTTATAATGGGGAACCAAGAAATGGCAGACCAATTGAACAAATACTTCGTTTGTGTCTTCACGAAGGAAGACACGACTGTACTAGGGGACAGTTGGTCTAGTGAGAAGGAGGAACTGAAGGATATCCTTATTAAGCGGGAAATTGATTTAGGTAAATTGAAAGGATTGCAGGCCGATAATTCCTCGGGGCCAGAGAGTCTGCATCCAAGAGTACGGAAGGAAGTGGCACTAGAAATAGCGGATTCATTGGTGATCATTTTTCAACAGTCTATCGACTCTGGATCAGTTCCTATGGACTGGAGGGTAACTGTTCTAACACCACTTATTACAAAAGGAGGGAGACAGAAAATCGCTAATTATTGACCGGTTAGCCTGACATCAGTAGTGGGGAAAATGTTGGAATCAATCATAAAGGATGAAAAAGCAGCGCATTTTGAAAGCAGTGACAAGATCGGCCCAAGTCAGCATGGATTTATGAAAGGGAAATCATGCTTGACGAATCTTCTGGAATTGTTTGAGGATGTAACTAACAAACTGGACAAGGGAGAACCAGTGCATGTGGTGTATTTGGACTTTCAAAAGGCTTATGACAAGGTCCTGCACAAGAGTTTGGTGTGCACAATCAAAGCGCATGGTATTGGGGATAACTTACTGACGTGGATAGAGAACTGTGGGTAGACAGGAAGCAGAGATTCGGGATAAACGGGTCATTTTCAGAATGGCAAACACTGACTAGTTGGGTGCCACAGGGCTCAGTGCTGGGACCCCAGCTCTTTCCAAAGACATTAACGATTTTGATGAAGGAATTGAGTGTAATATCTCCAAGTTTGCGGATGACACTAAACTGGGTGGCGGTGTGAGCTGTGAGGAGGGCGCTAATAAGCTACAGGGTGACTTGGACAGGTTAGGTGAGTGGGCAAATGCATGGCAGATGCAGTATAATGTGGATAAATGTGAGGTTATCCATTTTGGGGGCAAAAACACGAAGGCAGAATATTATCTCAATGATGGCAGATTAGGAAAAGGAGAGGTGCAACAAGACCTGTGTGTCATGGTTCATCAGTCTCTGAAAGTGGGCATGCGGGTACAGCAGGCGGTGAAGAAGGCAAAGGGTATGTTTGCCTTCATAGCGAGAGGATTTGAGTCTAGGAGCAGGGAGGTCTTACTGCAGTTGTACAGGGCCTTGAGGAGACCTCACCTGGAATATTGTGTTCTGTTTTGGTCTCCTAATCTGAGGAAGGACGTTCTTGCTATTGAGGGAGTGCAGCGAAGGTTCACCAGACTGATTCCACGGATGGCTGGAATGTCATATGAGGAGAGAGTGGTTCAACTGGGCATTTATTCACTGGAGTTCTGAAGAATGAGAGGGGATCTCATCGAAACAGATAAGATTCTGACGGGAGTGGACAGGTTAGATGTGGGAAGAATGTTCCCGATGTTGGGAAAGTCGAGAACCAAGGGACGTTGAGTTAGGATAAGGGGGAGGCCATTTAGGACTGAGATGAGGAGATACTTCCTCACTCAGAGAGTTGTTAACCTGAGGAATTCCGTGCTGCAGAGAGTTGCTGATGCCAGTTCATTGGATATATTCAAGAGAGAGTTAGTTATGGCCCTTACGGCTAAGGGGATCAAGGGGTATGGAGAGAAAGCAGGAAAGGGGTACTTAGGGAATGATCAGCCATGATCTTATTGAATGGCGGTACAGTCTAGAAAGGCCGAATGACCTCCTCCTGCACGATTTTCTATGTTTCTATGTTTCGATATAGCATTAAACTGAGTGAGGAGATAACTTGATATTCAGGAATCAGAGTGAGTTTGAAAATGTGAAATCTTTGTCCTTTTTACCAATGATCAGCTTAAACCTTCTCATATTCACTCAGTCAGTCCATACCCTCCTGAAAACTATTGCGATTGTCCTCATTGTGGACTGCACTTCGTCCTCTTGTATCATCTACAAACTATAAAATGATAACATATATACCCAGATCTTGGGTTCATGAATACATATCAAAAATACAGTCCTCCTAATACGACTGGAGGGAGCAGTACAGCTCCCTCCAGTCTGAACAACAACCAGTCATCAATGCTCTTTGTTATCTGTCTCTGAGCCATTGTCATGTCGATGATGCCCTGGCTCCTCCCCACCCCACCCAATATCCTCAGACCCTCCCCACCCCACCCAATATCTTTAGTCACTCCCCACCCCACCCAATATCCTCAGACCCTACTCACCCCACCCAATATCCTCAGACCCTCCCCACCCCACCCAATATCCTCAGACCCTCCCCACTCCACCCAATATCCTCAGACCCTCCCCACCCCACGCAATATCCTCAGACCCTCCCCACCCAATATCCACAGACACTCCCCACCCCAACCAATATCCTCAGATCCTCCCCACCCCACCAAATATCCTCACACCCTCCCTACTCCACCCAATATCCTCAGACCCTCCCCACCCCATCCAATATCCTCAGACACTCCCCACCCCACCCAATATCCTCAGACCCTTCCCACACCATCCAATAGCCTCAGACCCTCCCCACCCAATATCCTCAGACACTTCCCACCACACCCAATATACTCACACCCTCCCCACCCCACCCAATATCCTCAGCACCACCACACCCCACCCAATATCCTCAGACACTCTCCACCCCACACAATATCCTCAGACCCGCCCCACCCCACCCAATATCCTCAGATCCTTCCCACCCCATCCAATATCCTCACACCCTCCCCACCCCAACCAGTATCCATAGCTCCTCCCCACCCAATATCCTCAGACCCTCACCACCCCAACCAATATCCTCAGACCCTCCCCACCCAATATCCACATACACTCCCCACCCCACCCAATATCCTCAGACCCTCCCCACCCCACCAAATATCCTCAGACCCTCCCCACCCCACCCAATATCCTCAGACCCTCCCCACTCCGCCCAATTTCCTCAGACCCTCCCCACCCCACTCAATATCCTCAGAACCTCCCCATCCCACCCAATATCCTCAGACATTCTCCACCACACCCAATATCCTCAGACCCTCCACACCCCACCCAATATCCTCAGAACCTCCCCACACCACCCAAAATCTTCTCACCCTCCCCACCCCACCCAATATCCTCAGAGCCTCCCCACCCCACCCAATATCCTCAGACCCTCACCACCCCAACCAATATCCTCAGAACCGCCCCATCCCACTCAGTATCCTCAGACACTCCCCACCCCACCCAATATCCTCAAACACTCCTCACCACACCCAATATCCTCAGCTCCTCCCCACCCCACCCAATATCCTCAGACCCTCCCCACACCACCCAATATCCTCAAACCCTCCCTACTCCACCCAATATCTTCAGATCCTTCCCACCCATCCAATATCCTCACACCCTCCCCACCCCACCCAGTATCCTTAGCTCCTCTCCACCCAATATCCTCAGACCCTACCCACAACACCCAATATCATCAGACACTCTCCACCCAATATCCTCAGACACTCCCCACCCCACCCAATATCCTCAGACACTCTCCACCCAATATCCTCAGACACTCCCCACCCCACCCAATATCCTCACACCCTGCCCACCCCACCCAATATCCTCAGCTCCTCCCCACCCAATATCCTCAGACACTCCCCACTCCACCCAATATCCGAGGACCCTCCCCACCCTACCGAATATCCTCAGACCCTCCCCACCCAATATCCACAGACAGTCCCCACCCCACCCAATATCCTCAGACCCTCCCCACCCTACCGAATATCCTCAGACCCTCCCCACCCAATATCCACAGACAGTCCCCACCCCACCCAATATCCTCAGACCCTCCCCTTCCCACCCAATATCCTCAGACCCTCTCCACCCCAACCAATATCCTCAGATACTCCCCACTCAATATCCTCAGCCACTCCCCATCCCACCCAATATCCTCAGATACTCCCCACCCCACCCTATATCCTCAGATCCTCCCCACCCCACCCAATATCCTCAGCTCCTCCCCACTCAATATCCTCAGCCACTCCCCATCCCACCCAATATCCTCAGATCCTCCCCACCCCACCCAATATCCTCAGATCCTCCCCAACCCACCCAATATCCTCAGACCCTCCCCACTCCACCCAATACCCTCAGACCCTCCCCACCCCACGCAATATCCTCAGACCCTCCCCACCCAATATCCTCAGACCCTCCCCACCCCACCCAATATCCTCAGACAATCCCCACCCCACCCAATATCCTCAGACCCTCCCCACACCATCCAATAGCCTCAGACCGTCCCCACCCAATATCCTCAGACCCTTCCCACCACACCCAATATCCTCACACCCTCCCCACCCCAACCAATATCCTCAGAATCTCCCCACCCCACCCAATATCCTCAGACACTCTCCACCACACCCAAATTCCTCAGACCCTTAACCACACCACCCAAAATCTTCAGACCCTCCCCACCCAACCCAATATCCTCAGAGCCTCCCAACCCCACCCAATATCCTCAGACCCTCCCCAGCCCAACCAATATCCTCAGACCCTCTCCTACCCACCCAATATCCTCGGACACTCCGCACATCACCCAATATCCTGAGACCTTCCCCACCCCACCCAATATTCTCAGCTCCTCCCCACCCAATATCCTCAGATCCTTCCCACCTCATCCGATATCCTCACACCCTCCCCACCCCAACCAGTATCCATAGCTCCTCCCCACCCAATATCCTCAAACCCTCCCCACCCCACCCATATCCTCAGACCCTCCCCATCCAATATCCTCATGCACTCCCCACCCCACCCAATCTCCTCAGACCCTCCCCACCCCACCCAATCTCCTCAGACACTCCCCACCCCACCCTATATACTCAGACACTCCCCACCCCACCCAATATCCTCAGCTCCTCCCCACCCAATATCCTCAGACACTCCCCACCCCACCCCACCCAATATCCTCAGATCCTCCCCACCCCACCCAATATCCTCAGCTCCTCCCCACCCCACCCAATATCCTCAGACTCTCACCACCCCACCCAATATCCTCAGATCCTTCCCACCTCATCCGATATCCTCACACCCTCCCCACCCCAACCAGTATCCATAGCTCCTCCCCACCCAATATCCTCAAACCCTCCCCACCTCACCCATATCCTCAGACCCTCCCCATCCAATATCCTCATACACTCCCCACCCCACCCAATCTCCTCAGACCCTCCCCACCCCACCCAATCTCCTCAGACACTCCCCACCCCACCCTATATACTCAGACACTCACCACCCCACCCAATATCCTCAGCTCCTCCCCACCCAATATCCTCAGACACTCCCCACCCCACCCCACCCAATATCCTCAGATCCTCCCCACCCCACCCAATATCCTCAGCTCCTCCACACCCCACCCAATATCCTCAGACGCTCACCACCCCACCCAATATCCTCAGACCCTCACCACCCCACCCAATATTCTCAGCTCCTCCCCACCCAATATCCTCAGAACCTCCCCACCCCACCCAATATCCTCAGACCCTCCCCACCCAATATCCACAGACACTCCCCACCATAACCAATATCCTCAGATCCTCCCCACGCCACTCAATATCCTCAGACCCTCCATACTCCACCCAATATCCTCAGACCCTCCCCACCCCACCCAATATCCTCAGACACTCCCCACCCCACCCAATATCCTCAGACCCTCCCCACACCATCCAATAGCCTCAGACCGTCCCCACCCAATATCCTCAGACCCTTCCCACCACACCCAATATCCTCATACCCTCCCCACCCCAACCAATATCCTCAGCTCCTCCACACCCCACCCAATATCCTCAGACACTCCCCACCCCACACAATATCCTTATTCCTCCCCACCCAATATCCTCAGACCAACCCCACCATACCCAATATCCTCGGACCCTCCCCACCCAATATCCTCAGACACTCCCCACCCACCCAAGGTCCTCAGACCCTCCCCACCCCACCCAATATCCTCAGGCACACCCATCCCCACCCAATATCCTCAGACCCTCCCCACCGCACCCAATATCCTCAGGCCCTCCCCACCCCACCCAATATCCTCATACCCTCCCCACTCCACCCAATATCCTCAGACCCTCCCCACCCCACCCAATATCCTCAGAATCTCCCCACCCCACCCAATATCCTCAGACACTCTACACCACACCCACATTCTTCAGACCCTTAACCACACCACCCAAAATCTTCAGACCCTCCCCACCCCACCCAATATCCTCAGAGCCTCCCAACCCCACCCAATATCCTCAGACCCTCCCCAACCCACCCAATATCCTCAGACCCTCCCCAACCCACCCAATATCCTCGGACACTCCGCACATTACCCAATATCCTGAGACCTTCCCCACCCCAGACAATATCCTCAGCTCCTCCCCACCCCACCCAATATCCTCAGACCCTCACCACCCCACCCAATATCCTCAGACCCTCCCAACCCCACCCAATATCCTCAGACCCGCCCCACCCCACCCAATATCCTCAGATCCTTCCCACCCCATCCGATATCCTCACACCCTCCCCACCCCAATCAGTATCCATAGCTCCTCCCCACCCAATATCCTCAGACCCTCCCGACCCCACCCTATTCCTCAGACCCTCCCCACCCAATATCCTCATACACTCCCCACCCCACCCAATCTCAAGACCCTCCCCACCCCAACCAATATCCTCAGACACTCCCCACCCCACCCTATATACTCAGACCCTCCCCACCCCACCCAATATCCTCAGCTCCTCCCCACCCAATATCCTCAGAAACTCCCCATCCCACCCCATCCAATATCCTCAGATCCTCCCCACCCCACCCAATATCCTCAGCTCTTCCACACCCCACCCAATATCCTCAGACGCTCACCACCCCACCCAATATCCTCAGACCCTCCCCACCCCACCCAATATCCTCAGACCCTCCCCACCCCACCCAATATCCTCAGACCCTCACCACCCCACCCAATATTCTCAGCTCCACCCCACCCAATATCCTCAGAACCTCCCCACCCCACCCAATATCCTCAGACCCTCCCTCCCCGACCCAATACCCTCAGACTCTCCCCACCCCACCCAATTTCCTCAGACACTCCCCTCCCCACCCAATATCATCAGAACCTCCCCACACCACCCAGTATCCTCAGTTCCTCACCACCCCACCCAATACCCTCAGACCCTCCCCACCCCACCCAATATACTCAGACACTCCCCAACCCACCCAATATCCTCAGACCCTCCCCACCCCACCCAATACCCTCACACCCTCCACACCACACTCAATACCCTCAGACACTCCCCACCACACCCAATACCCTCAGACTCTCCCCCCCAATGTTGCCTCTAATTGTTTGTACTGAGCGGACCAGAAACTCCTTTTGGCGCGAACTTTTCACCTCTGGGCAAAGTTTACAACAACATTATTTCCAACAGCTTTTACAACAAAAACAGCAGCAGCAACCATTTGAAATCATATGTAGAGTTATACGATATTGGCAGCCAACCGTCTCAAGTCATTAGATAATAGGACAAGGTTAGAGACAGGGATTACATAACTTCTCTGCTGTTTAATGATAATCCCCTATAAATGATCTCCAGTGCTCCATTTGCACTTGTATGGCCTTATTATCCTCCATTGCTTCCTTTAGTGACTTTTGCATCTGTACCCAGAGAACCATTTGCACTTCTACACCATTCGTACCCTTAGTTTCCAAGGGTAGCTTGGGTCATTATCTCTCTGACCAAAATGCTCCAACCCACACTGATCCATCTTGAAAATCGTTTGATATTTACAGGACTCTTATGCATGTTGTTTACGATAGACTTAATTAAAAGTTTTTAGTTCCTCATGTACAAAATCAATTAAAAAATTATAACTGATCAAAAATGAGTGGGATTTAAAAGAACTGCATAATAATGCATTAACACTAGAAAACCATTACTCAGTTACACGGTTATGCATCGACAGACAATCCAAATGCCCAAGGTGAGCTGAAAGAGGCATATATATTCGTTGCAATTTGTATTAATTTTAAAGTTGTCAACCTATTAGCCGCATCTCTCATGTGACCCTAGCAATGGCAGCAGAAGCAGCAGGAACAGTGAGTTTCCTAGGGCGCTGATATCCTGTATGTCCACATAAGTAATTAAAAAATTTAATCATAATACAAACAGACAACCAGCACATTAAATTGCCGTAATTCTTTACTTCAAGGTATAAAAAGGAATTGAACAAAATGGACCGCAATTTCCAACTGCAACCACTTCCATTAATAACGGTGGCCTTCTTGCACCATGCCATGTAACATGTCAGAAATGAGACACATATTCACAAGTGCAGAAAAACACATACCCACTGTGCATCACCGAATTAAAAACCAAATGCAGGGAGAGCTATGATTTAACTGAAATAAACATTCATCTTTCTTCCTGGATAGGTCAAACAATCAGTCTGACTTGGAAATGTTGACTAATATGGTGAATTAAAGATGTTAAAATACAAATGTTGCTTTTCATGTTTTTCTTTCAAACATTCGGCACGGTATTAATCCCTGCTCTTATTACTAAAAGTGTTGAATAAGTTTAAGTACTTCCCAATTATATAGTGGAAAACAAACGTCATTGTACTCTCAATTTTTATTCTCCTATTTCAAACATATATACAAAATCTAAGTTGTACATTGTCAGTTTATCAAAGTATTTTCTCTGTAGTTGTCAAAAAACAAATAGTAGTTTCTTCTAAACTCGCTTCCTGCTATTTGATACATCATTACATAATTCTTGTTTCTATTAACATTCCATAAAACGTTTAGGAGTAAATCTATATTTACATTTTCCCTGAGACTTGTTTGTACTGTAGAACGTCAGACAAATTAAAATAGTTCACAATCGCAATAAACAGCGGATGCTGTTATCTGAAACTATAACAGAAAATGCTGGAACTACTCAGAAGGTCAGGCAGCTTCTGTGGAGAGAGAAACTAATGTAACCATTTAAGTCTGTGAGATTTCGGTCAGAACTGGAAGAAGTTAGAGATGTAACAGATTTTAACCAGATGCAGAGGCAGGATTTAACCTCCCCTGTGTTCCACCATAACACAGAGCTTTCCTTTTGTTCTTTCCTCCCTCCCAACGTTCTCTGCCTCTGCACCTGGTTTAAATCTGTTACATCTCGATCATTTTACAGTTCTGGTGAAAGTTGACAGACCTGAAACATTAACTCGGTTTCTCTCTCCACAGTTACTGCCTGACCTGCTGGATATTTCCTGCAATTTCTGTTTTTATGTTGTATAAAATAAAAAGGTTTGCGTTTTTAACTTTTTTTGCTTCTCTTCCTAAACGGCTTAACGATACTTTTTAATGTTAATAAAAAGTAACGTGTAACTCCGACACCTCGTCCCCTGCCCTTCCCTCCTCAACAACATGGGGAGCGTGTTTGTGTAAAGCTGCACACTTTATTCAATCGCTCAACATCAAATATTGAAGACCATCAATTTTAAACGTGTTGAGCAATTCGGAGCCTCTTTAGAAGTTTTTGGATTTCAAGACCAGTTTGGGACTTGTTTAGAGGAGGCGAAAACTGATTTTTGCCTGATTCTTCCGAAATCACCTTCGAAACTTAGGAGGAAACGTGTTTTCAAAGCTTCATTTTGTGAAAGGTTCATGAAAAATCTTAAAACGGTTTCAAGTCTGGTTGTAGCATTGTGAGAATAAACTGCTCCAAGTTTCTTCTCCCACTTCAATGCTGCCGTTAAACACTCAATAGAATAATAAAATAAACGGATTCCAAACAGAGCTCAAATAAGAAGGTGAATAAAGTGGTGAAACTTCCTAAGAAGGCGGTGAGTTTATCTTCCCTGAGATTGGTGAGGAGTTGGGATCCGTTTTGGAGAAGTTGTTTTCTCTTTGTCTGCTGCCGTTCCCTCCGTCTCTCACAGACTCTGAGATACAAGCTGATCCACAAACCCTATCCCGTCTCTCGTAACATGATTGGAATAACACGGAGAAACACTTTCAAAAAGGGGACCAGAAGCGCGCAAAATATAACTGGACCTGAGCTGGGGACTCCGTGAGCCTAAGGATTGTTGTATTTAGCCTCCTCCCAGCAGCCACACAATATGAGCTGCACCTCCACCTGTGTTGTTCCGGATGAGCAGAAATTTTCTCCAATTGAATATTGCGAATAGCAAACCCATTGTTTTTAGTCCCCACCACAAACTCCGTTCCCTAGCTACTGACTCCATCCCTTTCCCCATCTACTGTCTGAGACTGAACCAGGCTGTTCGCAACCTTGCTGTTACATTTGACCCTGAAATTAACTTTCCACCTCATATCCGCAGCATAACTAAGACCACCTATTTCCAACTCCGTAACATTGCCCGAGACCGCCGCTTGCCTCAGCACATCCGCTGCTGAAACCCTCGACCATTCCTCCATTACATCTAGACATGATTATTCCAACACACCCCTGGTAGGCCTCCCACATTCTCCCCGACATATACTATAGATGATCAGAAACTGTGCTACCCATGACACAACTCGCACCAAATTCCTGTCACCCATCTCCCCTGTGCTCGCTGAACTACATTGGCTCCCGGTTAAACAACGCCTCCATTTCAAAATCCTCATTCTGTTTTAAAATCCCTCCATTGCCCTTAACCCCTAGCTATCTATGTAACCTCCTCCACCCCACAACCCTAGAGATGTCTTCCACCCGCTAATTCTTCCCTCTTGAGCATCCCAGATTATAATCGCTCCACCATTGGTGGCCGTGACTCCTGTTGCCTGGGCTCCAACTCAGGAATTTGTCCCTTATCCTCTCCACCTCCCGACCTCTTTTTCCCCTTAAAGATGTTCCTTATAAACTTCCTCCTGATCACTTGCACTAATTTCTACTTGTGTGGTTCAGTGTCCAGTTTGTTTTATCTCATCGTACACCTATGGAGCACCTTGCGATGTTTCGCCACTTTAAAGCACTATATAAATATAAGCTGTTGTTGTACATCCAACATATGACCACTGTGCAGTCCCCAGGAATGGACTAGACAAACCTCAGTCTCACCACTCTCTCTCAATCTCTCTTTTCGCCTCTTTTGCTGTCTATCTCTCTCTCTCCATTTCCGTATGACACTGTCTCGCTGTCTCCTTCGCTCTGTCTGTCCCTCTCCCTATCTGTCCCTTTCACTGTATGTCTGTCTGTGTCTCTGTCACTGTTTTTCTCAGTCTCTCTCTCACTCACACCACTATCGCTCTGTCCCTCTCCCTCTCTTTCTCTGTCACTCCATGTCTGTCTGTGTCTCTGTCACTGTTTCTCTCAGTCTCGCTCTCACTCACACCACTATCTCTCTGTCCCTCTCCCCCTCTCTCTCTCTGTCACTCTATGTCAGTCTGTGTCTCTGTCACTGTTTCTCTCAGTCTCTCTCTCACTCACATCACTATCTCTCTGTCCCTCTCCCTCTCTCTCTGTCACTCTATGTCTGTCTGTGTCTCTGTCACTGTTTATCAGTCTCTCTCTCACTCACACTATCGCTCTGTCTCTCTCCCTCTCTCTGTCACTCTATTTATGTCTGTGTCTCTATCACTGTTTATCTCAGTCTTTCTCTCACTCACACCACTATCTCTCTGTCCTTCTCCCTCTCTTTCTCTTTCACTCCATGTCTGTCTGTGTCTCTGTCACTGTTTCTCTCAGTCTCTCTCTCACTCACACCACTATCTCTCTTTCCCTCTCTCTCTCTGCCACTGTATGTCTGTCTGTGTCTCTGTCACTGTTTCACTCAGTCTCTCTCTCATTCACACCATTATCTCTCTGTCCTTCTCCCTCTCTCTCTCTCTGTCACTCTATGTCTGTCTGTGCCTCTGTCACTGTTACTCTCAGTCTCTCTCTCACTCACACCACTATCTCTCTGTCCCTCTCCCTCTCTTTCTCTGTCACTCCATGTCTGTCTGTGTCTCTGTCACTGTTTCTCTCAGTCTCTCTCTCACTCACACCACTATCTCTCTGTCCCTCTCCCTCTCTCTCTCTCTGTCACTCTATGTCTGTCTGTGTCTCTGTCACTGTTTCTCTCAATCTCTCTCTCACTCACACCACTATCGCTCTGTCCCTCTCTCTCTCTGTCACTCAATGTCTGTTTATATCTCTGCCTCTGTTACTCGCAGTCTCCCTCTCACTCACACCACTACCACTCTGTCCTTCTCTATCTCTGTCACCCCTCTCTTTCCCCCAATCTCTCTAGCCCCTCTCTCTCTTTCCCTCAGTCATGCTCACTCCGGTATTTCTCTCTCCCAAGTCTTCGTCTCTCAATCTCTCCCACTTTCTCTCCTCAATATCATTCGATCCCACTCCATCCCTCTCCCCACTCCCGAATTGCACCAGAGAGATAGTGGTGTGAGTGTGAGAGGGACTGAGAGAAACAGAAACAGAGACACAGACAGACATACTGTGACAGAGAGAGTGGGGGGAGAGGGACAGAGAGATAGTGGTGTGAGTAAGAGAGAAACTGAGAGTTCCAGAGACAGACACAGACAGACATACGGTTTCTCTCTCCCACTATCTCTCCACCACTGCACCTGATGTTCTCGGGCCAAAAGCATTCAGAGTGCCTATGCGCTTGACAAGAGCACCCTCTTTCAAGGCACAATTCGCAGCACAGTATCTGCGTTCGTCTGCTCTTCACATACTCAGTGACTCAGGGCTCCGGACTGTAGCAGTTTCCATGTAAGAGGCTCCGAAATAGGTCAGCCCGCTCGCACCGTAGTTTGCTCCAGCAGGTCTGAGCACCGAACCTGTGGGATATGATTGTAACGTGTGCCTGCGTATTGAAGCCAGTGCCATGCAGATGGCACGACAGACAAATCCTGGTGTGGGCAAGCATCGAGGTCAACACACAGCTGCAACATTTGTGGTGGAACAGTGTGTAATACCCATCCAGATACATCACTGAGCTCACTCATACAATCACAACCCATCCAGGTACAGCACTGACCTCACACATACTGTCAGTACTCATCCAAATACATCACTGATCTCACTCATACTATCACTACCCATCCAGGTACACCACTGACCTCACTCAAACTGTCATTACCCATCCAGATACATCACTGACCTCACGCATAGTATCACTACACATCCAGGTGCACCACTGACCTCACTCATACTATCACTACCCATCCAGATACATCACTGACCTCACTCATCCTATCAGTACCCATCCAGGTACATCACGGACCTCACTCATACTGTCACTACCCATCCAGGTACAGCACTGACCTCACTCATACTGTCACTACCCATCCAGGTACATCACTGACCTCACTCATACTGTCACTACCTTTCCAGGTACAGCACTGACCTCACTCACACTGTCACTACACATCCAGATACATCACTGACCTCACTCATACTCTCACTACCCATCCAGGTACATCACGGACCTCACTCATACTGTCACTACCCATCCAGGCACAGCACTGACCTCACTCATACTATCACTACCTATGCAGATACATCACTGACCTCACTCATACTGTCACTACCCATCCAGGTGCACCACTGACCTCACTCATACTGTCACTTCTCATCCAGATACATCACTGACCTAACTCATACTGTCACTACCCATCCAGATACATCACTGACTTCACTCATACTGACTCGACTCATCACGATACATCACTGATCTCACTCATACTGTCACTACTCATCCAGATACATCACTGACTTCACTCATACTGTCACTACCCATCCAGGTACATCACTGACCTCACTCATACTGTCACAACCCATCCAGATACATCACTGACCTCACTCATACTGTCACTACCCATCCAGGTACATCACTGACCTCACTCATACTATCACGACTCATCCAGGTACATCACTGACCTCACTCACACTCTCACTACCCATCCAGATACATCACTGACCTCACTCATACTATCACTACCTATGCAGATACATCACTGACCTCACTCATACTGTCACTAACCATCCAGGTACATCACTGACCTCACTCATAATGTCACTACCCATCCAGGTTCATTACTGACATCACTCATATTGTAACTACCCATCCAGATACATCACTGACCTCACTCATATTGTCAATACCCATCCAGATATATCACTGACCTCACTCATACTGTCACTACCAATCCAGATGCATCACTGACATCACTCATACTCTCACTACCCATCCAGATGCATCACTGACCTCACTCATACTCTCACAACACATCCAGATGCATCACTGACCTCACTCATACTGTCACTACAATCCAGATACATCACTGATCTCACTCATACTGTCACTACCCATCCAGGTACATCACTGACCTTACTCACACTGTCACTACCCATCCAGATACATCATTGACCTCACTCAAACTATCACTAACTATGCAGATACATCACTGACCTCACTCATACTGTCACTACCCATCCAGATACATCACTGACCTCACTCATATTGTCAATGCCCATCCAGATACATCACTGACCTCACTCATATTGTCAATACCCATCCACGTACATCACTGATATCACTCATACTTTCACGACTCATCCAGATACATTACTGACCTCACTCATACTGTCACTACCCATCCAGATACATCACTGACCTCACTCCTACTCTCAATATCCATCCAGGCACAGCACTGACCTCACTCATACTGTCATTACACATCCAGATACAGCAGTGACCTCACTCATGCTATCACTACCCATCCAGATACATCACTGACCTCACTCATACTATCACTACCCATTCAGATACATCACTGACCTCACTCCTACTGTCACTACCCATCCAGGCACATCATTGACCTCACTCATACTATAAATACCCATCCAGATATATCGCTGACCTCACTCATACGATCTCTACCCATCCAGGTGCATTACTGACCTTACTCACACTGTTACTACCCATCCAGATACATCACTGACCTCACTCATACTGTCACTACCCATCCAGGTACATCACTGACCTCACTCATACTGTCACTACCCATCCAGATACATCACTGACCTCAATCATATTTTCAATACCCATCCAGGTACATCACTGACCTCACTCATACTATCACTACCAATCCAAATACATCACTGACCTCACTCCTACTGTCACTACCCATCCAGATACATCACTGAACACACTCATACTTTCACGACTCATCCAGATACATCACTGACCTCACTCATACTGTCACTACCCATCCAGGGACAGCAATGACCTCACTCATACTGTAACTCCCCATCCAAGTACAGCACTGACCTCACTCATACTATCACTACTCATCAAGATACATCACTGACCTCACTCAAACTGTCACTACCCAACCAGGTATAGCACTGACATAACTCATACTGACACTACCCATCCAGATACATCACTGACCTCACTCATACTGTCACTACCCATCCAGATACATCACTGACCTCACTCATACTGTCACTACCCATCAAGATACAGCACTGACCTCACTCATACTGTCACGACCCAACCAGATACATCACTGACCTTACTCATACTCTCATTACCCATCCAGATACATCACTGACCTCACTGATAAAGTCACTAGCATTCAAATACATCACTGACCTCACTCATACTGTCACTACCCCTCCAGGTACATCACTGAACTCACTCATACCTTCACTACTCATCCAGATACATTACTGACCTTGCTCATACTATCACTACCGATGCAGATACATCACTGATCTCGCTCATACTGTCACTACCCATCCAGATGCATCACTGACCTCACTGATACTGTCACTACCATCCAGATACAGCACTGACCTCACTCATACTGTCACTACCCCTCCAGGGACATCACTGAACTCACTCATACTGTCACTACTCATCCAGATACATCACTGACCTCACTCATACTATCACTACCCTTCCAGATATATCACTGAATTCACTCATACTCACACTACCCATACAGATACATCACTGATCTCACTCATACTGTCACTACCCATCTAGGTGCACCACTGACGTCACTCATACTGTCACTTCTCATCCAGATACATCACTGACCTCACTCATACGTTCACTACCCATCCAGATACATCACTGACTTTACTCATACTGACTCGACCCATCAAGATACATCACTGATCTCACTCATACTGTCACTACTCATCCAGATAAATCACTGACTTCACTCATACTGTCACGACTCATCCAGATATATCACTGACCTCACTCATACAATCACCACCCATCCAGATACATCACTGACGTCACTCATACTATCACTACCCATCCAGGTACAGCACTGAACTCACTCATACTGTCACTACCCATCCAGATACACCACTGACATCACTCATACTGTCACCAACCATCCAGGTACATCACTGCCCTCACTCATGCTGTCACTACCCATCCAGATACATCACTGACCTCACTTCTACTGTCACTACCCATCCAGGTACATCACTGACCTCACTCATACTATCACGACCCATCCAGGTACATAACTGACATCACTCATATTGTCACGACCCATCCAGATACATCACTGACCTCACTCATACTGTCACTACCCTTCCAGATACATCACTGACCTCACTCATACTGTCACTACCCATCCAGATACATCACTGACCTCACTCATACTGTCACTACCCATCCAGGTACATCACTGACCTCACTCATACTGTCACTACCCAACCAGATACATCACTGAACCACTCATACCATCACCACCCATCCAGGTACATCACTGACCTCACTCATACTGTCGCTACCCACCCAGCTACATCACTGACCTCACTCATACTGTCACTACCCATCCAGATACATCACTGACATCACTCATAATTTCACTACCCATCCAGATACATCACTGATCTCACTCATACTGTCACTACCCATCCAGATACATCACTGACCTCACTCATACTTTCACTGGCCATCCAGATACATCACTGAACTCACTCATACTGTCACTACCCATCCAGGTACAGCAATGACCTCACTCTTACTGTCACTAACCATCCAGGTACAGCACTGACCTCACTCATACTAACACTACACATCCAGATACAGCAGTGACCTCACTCACACTATCACTACCCATCCAGGTTCATCACTGACATCACTCATATTGTAACTACCCATCCAGATACATCACTGACCTCACGCATAATTTCAATACCCATCCAAGTTCCTCACTGACCTCACTCATACTATCGCTACCCATCCAAATACATCACTGACATCACGCGTACTGTCGGTACCCATCAAGAATCATCACTGAAAACACTCATACTTTCACGACTCATCCAGATACATCACTGACCTCACTCATATTGTCACTACCCATCCAGGTATATCACTGACCTCACTCATACTGTCACTACACATCCAGATACAGCACTGACCTCACTCATACTATCACTAAACATCCAGATACATCACTGACCTCATTCATACTGTCACTACCAATCCAGATACATCACTGACCTCACTCAAACTGTCACTACCAATCCAGATACATCGCTGACATCACTCATACACTCACTACACATCCAGATACATCACTGACCTCATTCATACTGTCACTACCAATCCAGATACATCACTGACCTCACTCATACTGTAACTACCCATCCAGGTACATCACTGACTTTACTCACACTGTCACTACCCATCCAGATATATCACTGACCTCACTCATGCTGTCACTACCTATGCAGATACATCACTGACCTCACTCATACTGTCACTACCCATCCAGGAACATCACTGAGCTCACGCATAGTTTCACTACCCATCCAGGTACATCACTGATATCACTCATACTTTCACGACTCATCCAGATACATCACTGACCTCACTCATACTGTCACTACCCATCCACATACATCACTGACCTCACTCCTACTGTCACTACCCATCCAGGTACAGCACTGACCTCACTCAGACTGTCACTACACATCCAGATACAGCAGTGACCTCACTCATACTGTCACTACCAATCCAGATACATCACTGACCTCACTCCTACTGTCACTAGCCATCCAGGTACAGCACTGACCTCACTCATACTGTTAGTACCTATCCAGATACATCACTGACCTCACTCATACTGTCACTGCCCATCCAGGAACATCATTGACTTCACTCATACTGTAACTACCCATCCAGCGACATCACTGACCTCACTCATACTATCTCTACCCATCCAGGAACATCATTGACCTCACTCATACTGTAACTACCCATCCAGCTACATCACTGACCTCACTCATACTATCTCTACCCATCCAGGTGCATCACTGTCCTTACTCACACTGTCACTACCCATCCAGATACACCACTAACCTCACTCATACTGTCACTAACCATCCAGGTACATCACTGACCTCACTCATACTGTCACTACCCATCCAGATACATCACTTACCTCACTCATATTGTCAATACCCATCCAGGTACATCACTAACCTCACTCATACTATCACTACCAATCCAAATACATCACTGACCTCACTCCTACTGTCACCACCCATCCAGCTACATCACTGAACACACTCATACATTCACGACTCATCCAGATACATCACTGACCTCACTCATACTATCTCTACCCATCCAGGTGCATCACTGACCTCACTCATACTGTCACTACCCATCCAGGTACAGCACTGACCTCACTCATACTGTCACTACCCATCCAGGTATATCACTGACCTCACTCATGCTGTCACTACCCATCCAGATCTATCACTGACCTCACTCATACTGTCACTACCCATCAAGATACATCACTGACCTCACTCATACTGTCACTACCCATACAGATACATCACTGACTTCACTCATACTGTCACTACCCATCCACATACATCACTGAACTCACTCATACCTTCACTACTCATCCAGATATATCACTGCTCACTCATACTTTCTCTACTCATCCAGATACATTACTGACCTCACTCATACTATCACTACCCATGCAGATACATCACTGATCTCACTCATACTGTCACTACACATCCAGATACAGCACTGACCTCACTCATACTATCACTACACATCCAGATACATCACTGACCTCATTCATACTGTCACTACCCATTCAGTTACATCACTGACCTCACTCAAACTGTCACTACCAATCCAGATACATCACTGACATCACTCATACTCTCACTACCCATCCAGATGCATCACTGACCTCACTCATACTCTCACTACCCATCCAGATGCATCACTGACCTCACTCATACTGTCACTACCCATCCAGGTACATCACTGAACTCACTCATACTATCACTACTCATCCAGAAGCATCACTGACCTCACTCACACTGTCACTACCCACCCAGATACATCACTGACCTCACTCATACTGTCACTACCCATCAAGATGCAGCACTGACCTCACTCATACTGTCACTACCATCCAGATACATCACTGACCTCACTCATACTGTCACTACCCATCCAGGTACAGCACTGACCTCACTCATACTGTCACTACTCATCCAGATACATCACTGACCTCACTCATACTGTCACTACCCATCCAGGTAAATCACTCACCTCACTCATACTGTCACTACCCATCCAGGTACATCACTGACCTCACTCATACTGTCACTACCCATCCAGGTACATCACTGACCTCACTCATACTATCACTACCCATGCAGATACATCACTGATCTCACTCATACTGTCACTACACATCCAGATACAGCACTGACCTCACTCATACTATCACTACACATCCAGATACATCACTGACATCATTCATACTGTCACTACCCATCCAGATACATCACTGACCTCACTCAAATTGTCACTACTAATCCAGATACATCACTGACATCACTCATACTCTCACTACCCATCCAGATGCATCACTGACCTCACTCATACTCTCACTACCCATCCAGATGCATCACTGACCTCACTCATAATGTCACTACCCATCCAGGTATATCACTGACCTCACTCATACTGTCACTACCCATCCAGATACATCACTGACCTCACTCATACTGTCAATACCCATCCAGGTACATCACTGACCTCACTCATACTATCACTACCCATGAAGATACATCACTGATCTCACTCATACTGTCACTACACATCCAGATACAGCACTGACCTCACTCATACTATCACTACACATCCAGATACATCACTGACATCATTCATACTGTAACGACCCATCCAGATACATCACTGACCTCACTGAAATTGTCACTACTAATCCAGATACATCACTGACATCACTCATACACTCACTACCCATCCAGATGCATCACTGACCTCACTCATACTCTCACTACCCATCCAGATGCATCACAGACCACACTCATAATGTCACTACCCATGCAGGTACATCACTGAACTCACTCATACTTTCACGACTCATCCAAATACATTACTGACCTTGCTCATACTATCACTACCCATGCAGATACATCACTAATCTCGCTCAGACTGTCACGACGCATCCAGATAAAGCACTGACCTCACTCATACTATCACTACACATCCAGATACATCACTGACCTCACTCATACAGTCACTAACCATCCAGATACATCACTGATCTCACTCAAACTGTCACGACCCATCCAGATACATCACTGACCTCACTCATACTGTCACTACCCATCCAGGTACATCATTGAACTCACTCATACTATCACTACCCATCCAGGTACAGCACTGACCTCACTCATACTGTCAATACCCATCCAGATATAGCACTGACCTCAATCATACTGACACTACCCATCCAGATGCATCACTGACCTCACTCACACTGTCACTACCCACCCAGATACATCACTGACCTCACTCATACTGTCACTACCCATCAAGATGCAGCACTGACCTCACTCATACTGTCACTACCATCCAGATACATCACTGACCTCACTCATACTATCACTACTCATCCAGATACATCACTGACCTCACTCATACTGTCACTACCCATCCAGATACATCACTGACCTCACTCATACAGTCACTACCCATCCAGATACATCACTGATCTCACTCAAACTGTCACGACCCATCCAGATACATCAATGACCTTACTAATACTGTCACTACCCATCAAGATACATCACTGACCTCACTTATACTGTCACTACCCATCCAGATACATCACTGACCGCACTCATACTGTCACTACCCATCCAGATACATCACTGACCTCACTCATACTGTCACTACCCATCAAGATACAGCACTGACCTCACTCATACTGTCACTACCATCCAGATACATCACTGACCTCACTCATACTGTCACTACCCCTCCAGGTACATCACTGACCTCACTCATACTCTCACTACCCATTTAGATACATCACTGACCTCACTCATCCTGTCAGTACCCATCCAGATACAGCACTGACATCATTCATACTCTCACTACCCATCCAGGTACATCACTGACCTCACTCATACTGTCACTAGCCATCCAGATACATCACTGGCCTCACTCATACTGTCACTACCCATCCAGATACATCACTGACCTCACTCATACTGTCACTACCCATCCAGGTACATCACTGATCTCACTCATACTATCACTACCCATCCAGATACATCACTGACCTCACTCATTCTATCTCTACCCATCCAGATACATCTCTGACCTCACTCACACTGTCACTACCCATCCAGATACATCACTGACCTAACTCATATTGTCACTACCCATCCAGGTACATCACTGACCTCACTCATACTGTCACTACACTTCCAGATACATCACTGACCTCCCTCATATTGTCAATACCTATCCAGGTACATAACTGACCTCACTCATACTATCACTACCCATCCAAATACATCACTGACCTCACTCCTGCTGTCACTAACCATCCAGATACATCACTGAACACACTCATACTGTCACTACCCATCCAGGTACAGCACTGATCTCACTCATACTGTCACTACCCGTCCAGGTACAGCACTGACCTCACTCATAGTATCACTACTCATCCGGATACATCACTGACCTCACTCATACTGCCAATACCCATCCAGGTACATCACTGACCTCACTCATACTGTCACTACCCATCCAGGTACATCACTGATCTCACTCATACTATCACTACCCATCCAGATACATCACTGACCTCACTCATTCTATCTCTACCCATCCAGATACATCTCTGACCTCACTCACACTGTCACTACCCATCCAGATACATCACTGACCTAACTCATATTGTCACTACCCATCCAGGTACATCACTGACCTCACTCATACTGTCACTACACTTCCAGATACATCACTGACCTCCCTCATATTGTCAATACCCATCCAGGTACATAACTGACCTCACTCATACTATCACTACCCATCGAAATACATCACTGACCTCACTCCTGCTGTCACTAACCATCCAGATACATCACTGAACACACTCATACTGTCACTACCCATCCAGGTACAGCACTGATCTCACTCATACTGTCACTACCCGTCCAGGTACAGCACTGACCTCACTCATAGTATCACTACTCATCCGGATACATCACTGACCTCACTCATACTGCCAATACCCATCCAGGTACATCACTGACCTCACTCATACTGTCACTACCCATCCAGGTATATCACTGACATCACTCATACTGTCAATACCCATCCAGGTACATCACTGACCTCACTCATACTGTCACTACCCATCCAGATACATCACTGCCCTCACTCATACTGTCACTGCCCATCCAGGTACATCACTGACCTCACTCATACTGTCACTATACATCCAGATATATCACTGAACTCAGTCATACTTTCACTACTCATCCAGATACATTAATGACCTCACTCATATTGTCAATACCCATCCAGGTACATCACTGACCTCACTCATACTATCACTACCAATCCAAATACATCACTGACCTCACTCCTACTGTCACTACCCATCCAGATACATCACTGAACACACTCATACTTTCACGACTCATCCAGATTCATCACTGACCTCACTCATACTGTCACTACCCATCCAGATACAGCACTGACCTCACTCATCCTGTCACTACCCATCCAGGTACAGCACTGACCTCACTCATACTATCACCACTCATCCAGATACATCACTGACCTCACTCATACTGTCACTACCCATCCAGGTATATCACTGAGCTCACTCATACTGTCACTACCCATCAAGATACATCACTGACCTCACTCATACTCTCACTACCCATCCAGATGCATCACTGACCTCACTCATACTCTCACTACCCATCCAGATGCATCACTGACCTCACTCATACTGTCACTACCCATCAAGATGCAGCACTGACCTCACTCATACTGTCACTACCATCCAGATACATCACTGACCTCACTCATACTGTCACTACCCATCCAGGTACAGCACTGACCTCACTCATACTATCACTACTCATCCAGATACATCACTGACCTCACTCATACTGTCACTACCCATCCAGGTAAATCACTCACCTCACTCATACTGTCACTACCCATCCAGATAAAGCACTGACCTCACTCATACTATCACTACACATCCAGATACATCACTGACCTCACTCATACAGTCACTACCCATCCAGATGCATCACTGATCTCACTCAAACTGTCACGAGCCATCCAGATACATCAATGACCTTACTCATACTGTCACTACCCATCAAGATACATCACTGACTTCACTTATACTGTCACTACCCATCCAGATACATCACTAACCTCACTCATACCGTCACTACCCATCCAGATATAGCACTGACATCACTCATACTGACACTACCCATCCAGATACATCACTGACCTCACTCATACTGTCACTACCCATCCAGATACATCACTGACATCACTCATACTATCACTACACATCCAGATACATCACTGACCTCACTCATACTATCACTACCCATCCAGGTACATCACTGAACTCACTCATACTATCACTACCCATCCAGGTACAGCACTGACCTCACTCATACTGTCAATACCCATCCAGATATAGCACTGAACTCAATCATACTGACACTACCCATCCAGATGCATCACTGACCTCACTCACACTGTCACTACCCACCCAGATACATCACTGTCCTCACTCATACTGTCACTACCCATCAAGATGCAGCACTGACCTCACTCATACTGTCACTACCATCCAGATACATCACTGACCTCACTCATACTATCACTACTCATCCAGATACATCACTGACCTCACTCATACTGTCACTACCCATCCAGGTATATCACTGACTTCACTCATACTGTCACTACCCATCCAGATACATCACTGACCTCACTCGTACAGTCACTACCCATCCAGATACATCACTGATCTCACTCATACTGTCACGACCCATCCAGATACATCAATGACCTTACTAATACTGTCACTACCCATCAAGGTACATCACTGACCTCACTTATACTGTCACTACCCATCCAGGTATATCACTGAGCTCACTCATACTATCACTACCAATCCAAATACATTACTGACCTCACTCCTGCTGTCACTACCCATCCAGATACATCACTGAACACACGCATACTTTCACGACTCATCCAGATACATCACTGATCTCACTCATACTGTCACTACCCATCCAGGTACAGCACTGACCTCACTCATACTTTCACTACCCATCCAGGTAGAGCACTGACCTCACTCATACTATCACTACTCATCCAGATACATCACTGACCTCACTCATACGTTCACTACCCATCCAGGTATATCACTGATCTCACTAAAACTGTCACTACCCATCCAGATACATCAATGACCTCACTCATACTGTCACTACCCATCAAGATACATCAGTGAACTCACTCAGACTTTCACTACTCATACAGATACATCACTGCTCACTCATACTTTCACGACTCATTCAGATAAATTACTGAACTCACTCACACTGACATTACCCATCCAGATACATCACTTACCTCACTCATACTGTCTCTACCCATCAAGATACAGCACTGACCTCACTCATACTGTCACTTCCATCCAGATACATCACTGACCTCACTCATATTGTCACTACCCATCCAGATACATCACTGACCTCACTCATACTGTCACTACCATCCAGATACATCACTGACCTTACTCATACTGTCACTACCCCTCCAGGTACACCACTGTCATCACTCATACTCTCACTACACATCCAGATACAACACTGACCTCACTCATAATGTCACTACTCATCCAGATACTTCACTGACCTCACTCATACTGTCAGTACCCATCCAGATACATCACTGACCTCACTCATATTGTCAATACCCATCCAGGTACATCACTTACCTCACTCATACTATCACTACCATTCCAAATACATCACTGACCTCACTCCGACTACACTACCCATGCAGATACATCACTGGCCTCACTCAAACTGTCACTACCAATCCAGATACATCACTGATCTCGCTCATACTGTCACTACGCATCCAGATAAAGCACTGACCTCACTCATACTATCAATACACATCCAGATACATCACTGACCTCACTCATACTGTCACTACCCATCCAGATACATCACTGATCTTACTCAAACTGTCACGACCCATCCAGATACATCAATTACCTCACTCATACTGTCACTACCCATCAAGATACATCACTTACCTCACTCATACTGTCACTACCCATCCAGATACATCACTAACCTCACTCATACTGTCACTACCCATCCAGATATAGCACTGACCTCACTCATACTGACATTACCCATCCAGATACATCACTGACCTCACTCATACTGTCACTACCCATCCAGATACATCACTGACCTCACTCATACTGTCACTACCCATCAAGATACAGCACTGACCTCACTCATACTGTCACTACCATCCAGATACATCACTGAACTCATTCATACTATCACTACCCAACCAGATACATCACTGACCTTACTCATACTCTCACTACCCATCCAGATACATAACTGACCTCACTCATACTGTCACTACCCATCCAGATATAGCACTGACCTCACTCATACTGACATTACCCATCCAGATACATCACTGACCTCACTCATACTGTCACTACCCATCAAGATACAGCACTGACCTCACTCATACTGTCACTACCATCCAGATACATAACTGACCTCACTCATACTGTCACTGTCCATCCAGATACAACACTGACCTCACTCATACTATCACTACCCATCCAGATACATCACTGACCTTACTCATACTCTCAGTACCCATCCAGATACATCACTGACCTCCCTCATATTGTCAATACCCATCCAGATACATCACTGACCTCACTCATATTGTCAATACCCATCCAGGTACATCACTGACCTCACGCATACTATCACTACCCATCCAGATACATCACTGATATCACTCATACTTTCACGACTCATCCAGATACATCACTGACCTCACTCATACTGACACTACCCATCCAGATACATCACTGACCTCACTCCTACTATCACAACCCATCCAGGTACAGGAATGACCTCACTCATACTGTCACTACACATCCAGATACAGCAGTGACCTCACTCATACCATCACTACGCATCCAGATACATCACTGACCTCACTCATACTGTCACTACCCATCCAGGTACATCACTGACCTCACTCATACTGTCACTACCCATCCAGATACATCACTGACCTCACTCATACTATCACTACCAATCCAAATACATTACTGACCTCACTCCTACTGTCACTACCCATCCAGATACATCACTGAACACACGCATACTTTCACGACTCATCCAGATACATCACTGATCTCACTCATACTGTCACTACCCATCCAGGTACAGCACTGACCTCACTCATACTTTCACTACCCATCCAGGTAGAGCACTGACCTCACTCATACTATCACTACTCATCCAGATACATCACTGACCTCACTCATACGTTCACTACCCATCCAGGTATATCACTGATCTCACTAAAACTGTCACTACCCATCCAGATACATCAATGACCTCACTCATACTGTCACGACCCATCAAGATACATCAGTGAACTCACTCAGACTTTCACTACTCATCCAGATACATCACTGCTCACTCATACTTTCACGACTCATTCAGATAAATTACTGACCTCACTCACACTGACATTACCCATCCAGATACATCACTTACCTCACTCATACTGTCACTACCCCTCCAGGTACACCACTGTCATCACTCATACTCTCACTACACATCCAGATACAACACTGACCTCACTCATAATGTCACTACTCATCCAGATACTTCACTGACCTCACTCATACTGTCAGTACCCATCCAGATACATCACTGACCTCACTCATACTCTCACTACCCATCCAGGTACATCACTGACCTCACTCATACTGTCACTAGCCATCCAGATGCATCACTGACCTCACTCATACTGTCACTACCCATCCAGATACATCACGGACCTCACTCATACTGTCACTACCCATCCAGGTACATTAATGACCTCACTCATACTGTCACTACCCATCCAGATACATCACTGACCTCACTCATACTGTCACTACCCATTCAGGAACATCATGACCTCACTCATACTGTCACTACCCATCCAGATATAGCACTGACCTCACTCATACTGACATTACCCATCCAGATACATCACTGACCTCACTCATACTGTCACTACCCATCAAGATACAGCACTGACCTCACTCATACTGTCACTACCATCCAGATACATAACTGACCTCACTCATACTGTCACTGTCCATCCAGATACAACACTGACCTCACTCATACTATCACTATCCAACCAGATACATCACTGACCTTACTCATACTCTCAGTACCCATCCAGATACATCACTGACCTCACTCATACTGTCACTACCCATCCAGATACATCACGGACCTCACTCATACTGTCACTACCCATCCAGGTACATCACTGACATCACTCATACTCTCACTACACATCCAGATACAACACTGACCTCACTCATAATCTCACTACTCATCCAGATACATCACTGACCTCACTCATACTGTCAGTACCCATCCAGATACAGCACTGACCTCACTAATACTGTCACTAGCCATCCAGATACATCACTGACCTCACTCATACTTTCACTACCCTTTCAGATACATCACTGACCTCACTCATTCTATCTCTACCCATCCTGTTACATCACTGACCTTACTCGCACTGTCACTACCCATCCAGATACACCACTGAACTCACTCATACTGTCACTACCCATCCAGATACATCACTGACCTCACTCACACTGTCACTACCCATCCAGATACATCACTGACCTCACTCATACTGTCACTACCCATCCAGGTACAGCACTGACCTCACTCATACTGTCACTACCCATCCAGGTACAGCACTGACCTCACTCATACTGTCACTACCCATCCAGGTACAGCACTGACCTCACTCATACTATCACTACTCATCCAGATACATCACTGAACTCACTCATACTTTCAATACCCATCCAGGTACATCACTGAAGTCATTCATACTGTCACTACCCATCCAGGTATATCATTGACCTCACTCATACTGGCAATACCCATCCAGGTACATCACTGACCTCACTCCTACTGTCACTACCCATCCAGATACATCACTGACCTCACTCATACTCTCACTACCCATTCAGGTACATCACTGACCTCATTCAAACTATCACTAGCCATCCAGATACATCACTGTACTCACTCATACATTCACTACTCATCCAGATACATCACTGCTCACACATACTTTCACTACTCATCCAGATACAGCACTGATCTCACTCATCCTATCACTCCACATCCACATACATCACTGACCTCATTCATACTGTCGCTACCCATCCAGATACATCACTGACCTCACTCAAACTGTCACTACCAATCCAGATACATCACTGACATCACTCATACTCTCACTACCCATCCAGATACATCAGTGACCTCACTCATACTCTCACGACCCATCCAGATACATCACTGACCTCACTCATACTGTCACTACCCATCCAGATACATCACTGACATCACTCATACTATCACTACACATCCAGATACATCACTGACCTCACTCATACTATCACTACCCATCCAGGTACATCACTGAACTCACTCATACTATCACTACCCATCCAGGTACAGCACTGACCTCACTCATACTGTCAATACCCATCCAGATATAGCACTGAACTCAATCATACTGACACTACCCATCCAGATGCATCACTGACCTCACTCACACTGTCACTACCCACCCAGATACATCACTGTCCTCACTCATACTGTCACTACCCATCAAGATGCAGCACTGACCTCACTCATACTGTCACTACCATCCAGATACATCACTGACCTCACTCATACTATCACTACTCATCCAGATACATCACTGACCTCACTCATACTGTCACTACCCATCCAGGTATATCACTGACTTCACTCATACTGTCACTACCCATCCAGATACATCACTGACCTCACTCGTACAGTCACTACCCATCCAGATACATCACTGATCTCACTCATACTGTCACGACCCATCCAGATACATCAATGACCTTACTAATACTGTCACTACCCATCAAGGTACATCACTGACCTCACTTATACTGTCACTACCCATCCAGGTATATCACTGAGCTCACTCATACTATCACTACCAATCCAAATACATTACTGACCTCACTCCTGCTGTCACTACCCATCCAGATACATCACTGAACACACGCATACTTTCACGACTCATCCAGATACATCACTGATCTCACTCATACTGTCACTACCCATCCAGGTACAGCACTGACCTCACTCATACTTTCACTACCCATCCAGGTAGAGCACTGACCTCACTCATACTATCACTACTCATCCAGATACATCACTGACCTCACTCATACGTTCACTACCCATCCAGGTATATCACTGATCTCACTAAAACTGTCACTACCCATCCAGATACATCAATGACCTCACTCATACTGTCACTACCCATCAAGATACATCAGTGAACTCACTCAGACTTTCACTACTCATACAGATACATCACTGCTCACTCATACTTTCACGACTCATTCAGATAAATTACTGAACTCACTCACACTGACATTACCCATCCAGATACATCACTTACCTCACTCATACTGTCTCTACCCATCAAGATACAGCACTGACCTCACTCATACTGTCACTTCCATCCAGATACATCACTGACCTCACTCATATTGTCACTACCCATCCAGATACATCACTGACCTCACTCATACTGTCACTACCATCCAGATACATCACTGACCTTACTCATACTGTCACTACCCCTCCAGGTACACCACTGTCATCACTCATACTCTCACTACACATCCAGATACAACACTGACCTCACTCATAATGTCACTACTCATCCAGATACTTCACTGACCTCACTCATACTGTCAGTACCCATCCAGATACATCACTGACCTCACTCATATTGTCAATACCCATCCAGGTACATCACTTACCTCACTCATACTATCACTACCATTCCAAATACATCACTGACCTCACTCCGACTACACTACCCATGCAGATACATCACTGGCCTCACTCAAACTGTCACTACCAATCCAGATACATCACTGATCTCGCTCATACTGTCACTACGCATCCAGATAAAGCACTGACCTCACTCATACTATCAATACACATCCAGATACATCACTGACCTCACTCATACTGTCACTACCCATCCAGATACATCACTGATCTTACTCAAACTGTCACGACCCATCCAGATACATCAATTACCTCACTCATACTGTCACTACCCATCAAGATACATCACTTACCTCACTCATACTGTCACTACCCATCCAGATACATCACTAACCTCACTCATACTGTCACTACCCATCCAGATATAGCACTGACCTCACTCATACTGACATTACCCATCCAGATACATCACTGACCTCACTCATACTGTCACTACCCATCCAGATACATCACTGACCTCACTCATACTGTCACTACCCATCAAGATACAGCACTGACCTCACTCATACTGTCACTACCATCCAGATACATCACTGAACTCATTCATACTATCACTACCCAACCAGATACATCACTGACCTTACTCATACTCTCACTACCCATCCAGATACATAACTGACCTCACTCATACTGTCACTACCCATCCAGATATAGCACTGACCTCACTCATACTGACATTACCCATCCAGATACATCACTGACCTCACTCATACTGTCACTACCCATCAAGATACAGCACTGACCTCACTCATACTGTCACTACCATCCAGATACATAACTGACCTCACTCATACTGTCACTGTCCATCCAGATACAACACTGACCTCACTCATACTATCACTACCCATCCAGATACATCACTGACCTTACTCATACTCTCAGTACCCATCCAGATACATCACTGACCTCCCTCATATTGTCAATACCCATCCAGATACATCACTGACCTCACTCATATTGTCAATACCCATCCAGGTACATCACTGACCTCACGCATACTATCACTACCCATCCAGATACATCACTGATATCACTCATACTTTCACGACTCATCCAGATACATCACTGACCTCACTCATACTGACACTACCCATCCAGATACATCACTGACCTCACTCCTACTATCACAACCCATCCAGGTACAGGAATGACCTCACTCATACTGTCACTACACATCCAGATACAGCAGTGACCTCACTCATACCATCACTACGCATCCAGATACATCACTGACCTCACTCATACTGTCACTACCCATCCAGGTACATCACTGACCTCACTCATACTGTCACTACCCATCCAGATACATCACTGACCTCACTCATACTATCACTACCAATCCAAATACATTACTGACCTCACTCCTACTGTCACTACCCATCCAGATACATCACTGAACACACGCATACTTTCACGACTCATCCAGATACATCACTGATCTCACTCATACTGTCACTACCCATCCAGGTACAGCACTGACCTCACTCATACTTTCACTACCCATCCAGGTAGAGCACTGACCTCACTCATACTATCACTACTCATCCAGATACATCACTGACCTCACTCATACGTTCACTACCCATCCAGGTATATCACTGATCTCACTAAAACTGTCACTACCCATCCAGATACATCAATGACCTCACTCATACTGTCACGACCCATCAAGATACATCAGTGAACTCACTCAGACTTTCACTACTCATCCAGATACATCACTGCTCACTCATACTTTCACGACTCATTCAGATAAATTACTGACCTCACTCACACTGACATTACCCATCCAGATACATCACTTACCTCACTCATACTGTCACTACCCCTCCAGGTACACCACTGTCATCACTCATACTCTCACTACACATCCAGATACAACACTGACCTCACTCATAATGTCACTACTCATCCAGATACTTCACTGACCTCACTCATACTGTCAGTACCCATCCAGATACATCACTGACCTCACTCATACTCTCACTACCCATCCAGGTACATCACTGACCTCACTCATACTGTCACTAGCCATCCAGATGCATCACTGACCTCACTCATACTGTCACTACCCATCCAGATACATCACGGACCTCACTCATACTGTCACTACCCATCCAGGTACATTAATGACCTCACTCATACTGTCACTACCCATCCAGATACATCACTGACCTCACTCATACTGTCACTACCCATTCAGGAACATCATGACCTCACTCATACTGTCACTACCCATCCAGATATAGCACTGACCTCACTCATACTGACATTACCCATCCAGATACATCACTGACCTCACTCATACTGTCACTACCCATCAAGATACAGCACTGACCTCACTCATACTGTCACTACCATCCAGATACATAACTGACCTCACTCATACTGTCACTGTCCATCCAGATACAACACTGACCTCACTCATACTATCACTATCCAACCAGATACATCACTGACCTTACTCATACTCTCAGTACCCATCCAGATACATCACTGACCTCACTCATACTGTCACTACCCATCCAGATACATCACGGACCTCACTCATACTGTCACTACCCATCCAGGTACATCACTGACATCACTCATACTCTCACTACACATCCAGATACAACACTGACCTCACTCATAATCTCACTACTCATCCAGATACATCACTGACCTCACTCATACTGTCAGTACCCATCCAGATACAGCACTGACCTCACTAATACTGTCACTAGCCATCCAGATACATCACTGACCTCACTCATACTTTCACTACCCTTTCAGATACATCACTGACCTCACTCATTCTATCTCTACCCATCCTGTTACATCACTGACCTTACTCGCACTGTCACTACCCATCCAGATACACCACTGAACTCACTCATACTGTCACTACCCATCCAGATACATCACTGACCTCACTCACACTGTCACTACCCATCCAGATACATCACTGACCTCACTCATACTGTCACTACCCATCCAGGTACAGCACTGACCTCACTCATACTGTCACTACCCATCCAGGTACAGCACTGACCTCACTCATACTGTCACTACCCATCCAGGTACAGCACTGACCTCACTCATACTATCACTACTCATCCAGATACATCACTGAACTCACTCATACTTTCAATACCCATCCAGGTACATCACTGAAGTCATTCATACTGTCACTACCCATCCAGGTATATCATTGACCTCACTCATACTGGCAATACCCATCCAGGTACATCACTGACCTCACTCCTACTGTCACTACCCATCCAGATACATCACTGACCTCACTCATACTCTCACTACCCATTCAGGTACATCACTGACCTCATTCAAACTATCACTAGCCATCCAGATACATCACTGTACTCACTCATACATTCACTACTCATCCAGATACATCACTGCTCACACATACTTTCACTACTCATCCAGATACAGCACTGATCTCACTCATCCTATCACTCCACATCCACATACATCACTGACCTCATTCATACTGTCGCTACCCATCCAGATACATCACTGACCTCACTCAAACTGTCACTACCAATCCAGATACATCACTGACATCACTCATACTCTCACTACCCATCCAGATACATCAGTGACCTCACTCATACTCTCACGACCCATCCAGATGCATCAGTGACCTCACTCATACTCTCACTACCCATCCAGATGCATCACTGACCTCACTCATACTGTCACTACCCATCCAGGTACTTCAATGAACTCACTCATACTTTCACTACTCATCCAGATACATTACTGACCTTGCTCATACTATCACTACCCAAGCAGATACATCACTGATCTCGCTCATACTGTCACTACGCATCCAGATAAGGCACTGACCTCACTCATATTATCACTACTCATCCAGATACATCACTGACCTCACTCATACTGTCACTACCCATCCAGATACATCACTGATCTCACTCAAACTGTCACGACTTTTCCAGATACATCAATAACCTCACTCATACTGTCACTACCCATCCAGATACATCACTGACCTC
This sequence comes from Pristiophorus japonicus, assembly GCF_044704955.1. Taxonomy (NCBI): domain Eukaryota; kingdom Metazoa; phylum Chordata; class Chondrichthyes; family Pristiophoridae; genus Pristiophorus; species Pristiophorus japonicus. Next base: position 80,789 of record NW_027252977.1, on the reverse strand, counting down.
ACTCATACTGTCACTACCCATCCAGATACATCACTGACCTCACTCATACTGTCACTACCCATCCAGATACATCACTGACCTCACTCATACTGTCACTACCCATCCAGATACATCACTGACCTCACTCATACTGTCACTACCCATCCAGATATTGCACTGACCTCAATCATACTGACACTACCCATCCAGATACATCACTGACCTCACTCATACTGTCACTTCCCATCCAGATACATCACTGACCTCACTCATACTGTCACTACCCATCCAGATATAGCACTGACCTCACTCATACTGTCACTACCACTCCAGGTACACACTGACCTCACTCATACTCTCACTACGCACCAGGATACATCACTGACCTCACTCATAATGTCACTACTCATCCAGATACATCACTGACCTCACTCATACTGACATTACCCATCCAGATACAGCACTGACCTCACTCATACTCTCACTACCCATCCAGGTACATCACTGACCTCCCTCATACTGTCACTAGCCATCCAGATACATCACTGACCTCACTCATACTGTCACTACCCATCCAGATACATCACTGACCTCACTCATACTGTCACTACCCATCCAGATACATCACTGACCTCACTCATACTGTCACTACCCATCCAGATACATCACTGACCTCACTCATACTGTCACTACCCATCCAGATACATCACTGACCTCACTCATACTGTCACTACCCATCCAGATATTGCACTGACCTCAATCATACTGACACTACCCATCCAGATACATCACTGACCTCACTCATACTGTCACTTCCCATCCAGATACATCACTGACCTCACTCATACTGTCACTACCCATCCAGATATAGCACTGACCTCACTCATACTGTCACTACCACTCCAGGTACACACTGACCTCACTCATACTCTCACTACGCACCAGGATACATCACTGACCTCACTCATAATGTCACTACTCATCCAGATACATCACTGACCTCACTCATACTGACATTACCCATCCAGATACAGCACTGACCTCACTCATACTCTCACTACCCATCCAGGTACATCACTGACCTCCCTCATACTGTCACTAGCCATCCAGATACATCACTGACCTCACTCATACTGTCACTACCCATCCAGATACATCACTGACCTCACTCATACTGTCACTACCAATCCTGGTACATCACTGATCTCACTCATACTATCACTACCCATCCAGATATATCACTGACCTCACTCATACTGTCACTACCAATCCTGGTACATCACTGATCTCACTCATACTATCACTACCCATCCAGATACATCACTGACCTCACTCATACTGGCACTACCCATCCAGATACATCACTGACCTCACTCATTCTATCTCTACCCATCAAGGTACATCACTGACCTTACTCACACTGTCACTGCCCATCCAGATACATCACGGACCTGACTCATGTTATCAATACCTATGCAGATACATCACTGACCTCACTCATACTGTCACTACCCATCTATGTACATCACTGACCTCACTCATACTCTCACTACCCATCCAGATACATCACTGACCTCACTCATACTGTCAATACCCATCCAGGTACATCACTGACCTCACTCATACAATCACTCCCTATCCAGTTACATCACTGACCTCACTCATACTGTCACTACCCATCCAGATACATCACTGACCTCACTCATACTGTCACTACCCATCCAGATACATCACTGAACACACTCATACTTTCACGACTCATCCAGAAACATCACTCTCCTCACTCATACAGTCACTACCCATCTAGGTACAGCACTGACCTCACTCATACTGTCACTACCCATCCTGGTACAGCACTGACCTCACTCATACTATCACTACCCATCCAGATACATCACTGACCTCACTCATACTGTCACTACCCATCTAGATACATCACTGACCTCACTCATACTGTCACTACCCATCCAGATACATCAATGACCTCACTCATACTGTCACTACCCATCCAGATACATCACTGACCTCATTCATACTGTCACTACCCATCCAGATATAGCACTGACCTCACGCACATTGTCACTGCCCATCCAGATACATCACTGACCTCACTCATACTGTCACTACCCATCCAGATATAGCACTGACCTCACTCATACTGACACTACCCATCCAGATACATCACTGACCTCACTCATACTGTCACTTCCCATCCAGATACATCACTGACCTCACTCATACTGTCACTACCCAACCAGATATAGCACTGACCTCACTCATACTGTCACTACCACTCCAGGTACACACTGACCTCACTCATACTCTCACTACGCACCAGGATACATCACTGACCTCACTCATAATGTCACTACTCATCCAGATACATCACTGACCTCACTCATACTGACATTACCCATCCAGATACAGCAGTGACCTCACTCATACTCTCACTACCCATCCAGGTACATCACTGACCTCCCTCACACTGTCACTACCAATCCTGGTACATCACTGATCTCTCTCATACTATCACTACCCATCCAGATATATCACTGACCTCACTCATACTGTCACTACCAATCCTGGTACATCACTGATCTCACTCATACTATCACTACCCATCCAGATACATCACTGACCTCGCTCATTCTGGCAGTACCCATCCAGATACATCACTGACCTCACTCATTCTATCTCTACCCATCAAGGTACATCACTGACCTTACTCACACTGTCACTGCCCATCCAGATACATCACGGACCTGACTCATGTTATCAATACCTATGCAGATACATCACTGACCTCACTCATACTGTCACTACCCATCTATGTACATCACTGACCTCACTCATACTCTCACTACCCATCCAGATACATCACTGACCTCACTCATACTGTCAATACCCATCCAGGTACATCACTGACCTCACTCATACAATCACTCCCTATCCAGTTACATCACTGACCTCACTCATACTGTCACTACCCATCCAGATACATCACTGACCTCACTCATACTGTCACTACCCATCCAGATACATCACTGAACACACTCATACTTTCACGACTCATCCAGAAACATCACTCTCCTCACTCATACAGTCACTACCCATCTAGGTACAGCACTGACCTCACTCATACTGTCACTACCCATCCTGGTACAGCACTGACCTCACTCATACTATCACTACCCATCCAGATACATCACTGACCTCACTCATACTGTCACTACCCATCCAGATACATCACTGACCTCACTCATACTGTCACTACCCATCCAGATACATCAATGACCTCACTCATACTGTCACTACCCATCCAGATACATCACTGACCTCATTCATACTGTCACTACCCATCCAGATATAGCACTGACCTCACTCATACTGACACTACCCATCCAGATACAAAACTGACCTCACTCATACTGTCACTACCCATCCAGATACATCACTGACCTCACTCATACTGTCACTACCCATCCAGATATAGCACTGACCTCACTCATACTGTCACTACAACTCCAGGTACACACTGACCTCACTCATACTCTCACTACGCATCAGGATACATCACTGACCTCACTCATAATGTCACTACTCATCCAGATACATCACTGACCTCACTCATACTGACATTACCCATCCAGATACAGCACTGACCTCACTCATACTCTCACTACCCATACAGGTTCATCACTGACCTCCCTCATACTGTCACTAGCCATCCAGATACATCACTGACCTCACTCATACTGTCACTACCCATCCAGATACATCACTGACCTCACTCATACTGTCACTACCAATCCTGGTGCATCACTGATCTCACTCATACTATCACTACCGATCCAGGTACATCACTGACCTTACTCACACTGTCACTGCCCATCCAGATACATCACGGACCTGACTCATGTTATCAATACCTATGCAGATACATCACTGACCTCACTCATACTGTCACTACCCATCCATGTACATCACTGACCTCACTCATACTCTCACTACCCATCCAGATACATCACTGACCTCACTCATACTGTCAATACCCATCCAGGTACATCACTGACCTCACTCATACAATCACTCCCCATCCAGGTACATCACTGACCTCACTCATACAGTCACTACCCATCTAGGTACAGCACTGACCTCACTCATACTGTCACTACCCATTCTGGTACAGCACTGACCTCACTCATACTATCACTACCCATCCAGATACATCACTGACCTCACTCAAACTATCACTACCCATCCAGGTACATCACTGACCTCACTCACACTGTCACTACCCATCCAGATACATGACGGACATCACTCATACTATCACTACTTATGCAGATACATCACTGACCTCACTCATGCTGTCACTACACATCCAGGTAAATCACTGACCTCACTCATACTGTCGCTACCCATCCAGGTGCATCACTGACCTCACTCATACTCTTACTACCCATCCAGATACATCATTGAACTCACTCATACTTTCACTAATCATCCAGAAACATCGCTGAGCTCACTCATACTTTCACTACTCATCCAGATACTTTACTGACCTCACTCATACTATCACTACCCATGCAGATACATCACTGACCTCACTCATACTCTCACTACCCATCCAGATACATCACTGACCTCACTCATACTGTCACTACCCATCCAGATATATCACTGACCTCACACATACTGTCACTACCCATCCAGGTTCATCACTGGCCTCCCTCATACTGTCACTACCCATCCAGATACATCACAGACCTCACTCAAATTGTCACTACCCATCCAGATACATCACTGATCTCACTCATACTCTCACTACGCATCCAGATACATCACTGACCTCACTCATACTCTCACTACACATCCAGATACATCACTGACCTCACTGATACTGTCACTACCATCCAGATACATCACTGTCCTCAGGAGGTGTGGCTACAGTTGTACAGGGCATTGGTGAGGCCACACATCGAGTATTATGTTCAGTTTTGGTCTCCTAACCTGAGTAAGGACATTCTTGCTATTAAGGGATTGCAGCAAATGTTCACCAGACTGATTCCCGCGATGGCGGGACTGACTTATCAAGAAAGACTGGATCAACTTGGCTTGTATTCACTGGAGTTCAGAAGAATGAGAGGGGACTTTATCGAAATGTTTTAAATTCTGACTGATTTGACAGGTTCGATGCAGGAAGAATATTCCCAATGTTGGGGAAGTCCAGAACCAGGGGACACAATATAAGGATAAGGGGTAAGCCAATTAGGACCGAGATGAGGAGAAACTTCTTCACCCAGAGAGTGGTGAACCTGTGGAATTCTCTACCACAGAAAGTTGTTGAAGCCAATTCAATAAATATATTCAAAAAGGAGTTCGATGAAGTCCTTACTACTAACGGGATCAAGGGGTATGGCGAGAAAGCAGGAATGGGGTACTGAAGTTGCATGTTCAGCCATGAACTCATTGAATGGCGGTGCAGGTTAGAAGGGCCGAATGGCCTACTCCTGCACCTATTTTCTATGTTTTAATGTTTCTATATTTCTAGTACTGCGTACAGTTTTGATCTCCGTGTTTATGGAGGGATATACGTGCATTGGAGGCTGTTCAGAGAAAGTTCCCTCGGTTGGTTCCGGAGTTAAATGGTTTGACTTATGTGGATGGCTGAGTAGGGTTAGCCTATACACATTGAAGTTCAGAAGAATTATAGACGATATGATTGAAACTTATGAGATAATTAGGGTGTTCGACAAGGTGGATGCCGAGAAGATATTTCAACTGATGGGGGAATGCTAAATTAGGGAACATAGTCTTAACATAAGCATCAACCTATTTAATATCTAGATGAGGAGAAATTTTTCTCTCAGATGGTTGTAAATCTGTGTAATTCCTTGCCTAAGAGAGATGTGGAGGCTGGGTCATTGAATATACTTAAGGCGGAGATATAGTTATTTTTGAGCGATAAGTGTCTATAGTGTTATGGGGAGCGGTCAGGGAAAAGAGGTGAGCGCATGAGCAGATCAGCCATGATCTAATTGAATGGCAGAGCAGGGCTTGCCGGGACAAATGGCCGACTCCTGTTCCTATTTCTTTTGTTCTTATGAATGGATTTCCTCGAGGGCTTGGAGCTTCAAACTCAGAGGTGAGTGCGCACAAAGCTAGTCCACGGAAGATAGATGACGATTCAGCCAACCTTTCAGTGAGTGCTGCAACTCACAGCTCAGCATTGCCAATTCTTCTGATTCGGCAGAAGGAAAGGCTCACTGTTCGTTGGTGTCCTCCTTGATGTTTTTCTTGACTCTCTTCAACCTCCCCTTCGGTTTGTCTGTCTCCTGGACTGTTTGCTGGAGTGTGTTCTCTTCGTCACTTTGAACCGGCTGCTGTGAGACCAATCGAGCTGCCTAGAACCGGCTATCCATTGACTTTCAATTTGCTCTCCCCCATGGTTACACAGACTGACGCTACCAGACAGCCACTAGTGTTGACAACGTTTCCCCACCGTGTCTCGATGCCTCCTTCTCTGTAGCTTTGCAGACAGCCTAAATCAGACTTCGGAGTTTGGCCAACATTTCCAGCACGCCTACTTGAATAGTCAGTTTAACTTTTCCTTTGTTGAAATAACACCTTAAAGCAAAGTTTGCTCCATCAGTAGATCAGTAATCCAAGTCTCTAGCCGATGCATTAGTCTCTTGAAAAGCGGTATAGAAATATCCAAAATCCTTCCACGGATTAAAGAATACACACTATTGCAGGCATTGTGTCCAACACTGAGCAGGTCCGCTGCGAGCAGGATTCAAAAACCAGCGCAGTTAAACAATGGCACTGTACAACATTTTAAATTCTCAAATCTCCCACCCAGCACTGTGTGCTAAATCTCCTCAATGAAAATTGCACTGCATCCATGATGTTCAATTTGCTGCAAATTCAACAAATAGAAAAGAATCGCAGCGATCAGTAAAATAGTCAAACCCTCCGATATATTAAGCTTATATAACATGTAGAGCACAATGGCAATTTCACATTGCTTGTTATTCACATGTGCTGCAATGCAATTTCCAGTTCAGCGATTTGTGGTACCTCTTTAAGCCACAGGTACACAGATGAGAATCTATAACCCTATTCTGAATGTACCTGACACTGTACTGGTGATGTTCCAGCAGAATGGCTCTCCCTGCAGCTCTTGCTCATGGGTTTAAATCTTCATCATTTTTTCAGCTCAATAAAGACAGAGTTTGGGTAACAATCTTATTCCCTAGTACATTAACAACATAAAGACATAAGAATTATGAGCCGGAGCACGCCACGTATTCAATCGAGCTAGCGCCGCTGTTCACTAAGACCATGGCAAATCTTTGACTTCATCTTTTCAACCCGAACCGCTTGTCCTTCAGTCCTTTAGATTCGAAAACATTACTATTGATGAAAAGTTTCTGAGAACTTTTCCACCAATACAGACAATCGAATCTTCGTTACTGAGCCTGACTCCCGCAGTTAAACATTTTAGTTTACCTAATGTAATCTGATTTGCATCTACTAGGGTTATCCAGTCAGGGAGTTTGTCTATTGAAGGGACATTGTTTTACGTATTAGTTTGCTGTGAGAGTTTGTCCGTAATAGTTCTATTTAAATATATTCTGTTCCACTGTAACATTAGTGAGAATGAACTCTCACACTGCTATGCCCACCTGACTGGCAATAATGGGATAAAGTAACCTGAGCGTCTAAGTGCAGGTTTCCCTTTGTGTGAGAATCAGGCATCCAGTCAAATTATCAGCACCATCTTCAAGAAGAACAGAATTCTCCACTTCTCACAGAAAAAGCATCCAGATTTGATCGATACTCGCACTAACGTTGGGTTCTACCTTTCGCTATCAAGCTGTCAGGTCAGTAATGCTTCTGGGCTGTCCCTCATTGTGTCAACATGTATATCACGGTAAGATCGCTTCTCTCACGCCTGTTGAGCATTCAGCCCCATTGCTATTTACCTTTCACTGTTTATTCCATGCAATCGCTTTATTCAGACTCGAATATTCTTTGAATTTCCAACATCGGTAATGTGACCAGGTTAATATTTCCAGCCAACACTTAATTACCTCTGAATTAGACCAAATGCTGGCATCATTTTAGGGCGATGGTTAACTTTAATGTTTCTCGTTTAGTTAATTGGTACTGGAGCAATTTCTGGATGACGGTCATTTTACATGTGTTGGTTTATATAATGATGCATTGGTCAGTTTGAGGTTGCTGGGTCAGTTAACATGTGTTGTGTTAGGTGATAGGCAATTGTTCAGTTTGTGACAATGGCTTGGGTTGCCTGGCTCAGTCGAGCGCGATTCTTGTAATGTTTTATTTGTGGGGTTTAAACCCCCGTTTGGCGGTTTAGTGCTATGCTGTTTTGGGCGGATTTCACAGGCGATCCCGAGCTCTGAATTGATGGCCAAATAGTTCAAGGGATATTTGATATAAATGTTATTCGCCAACAGTCTCAGGGTATTACTCCCTGATTCGAGATTAACTCCAGAGTCTTGCTGCTGATGATTGCATTTTATTTAATTACACCCGCAGCTCGCGGTCACTTCAGCTCACTGGGACCTCGGGCAGTGTTCCACTCACCACCTATCGGTGCGAGAAATCAACGACTCATTTGTACTGTGGACATTTTTGGTTTCCTTCGCTGATGAAACTTAAAACTTGCTTTAGAGTGGGTGCAATCAAGGTAAACCAGATTGATTCCTTGGATATGAGGGCTGTCCTTTGAGGAGATATTGAGTTAATTGGACCTGTTTATTCTCGTGTTTCTTCTCGCACAAATGGAACAAAGTAACCTGAGCGTCTAAGTGCAATTACGGACAAAGAGAGGCAAACTGATTGAAACGTATTCGGAGTCGTTATGGAGGAAACACAAAAAGTTAGTATGCAGGTACAGTAAATAATCAGGAAGGCAAATGGAATGTTGGCCTTTATTGCAAGGGGGGTGTTTGTGCAGCCATTGCTATGGTGACATGGGGTATGGGCTAATATTTGACAAATTAACAATTAATACAAATTTACGAATAGATAAGCCCCTTTCGGCTCACCTTGGTCTTTTGGATTGTTTGTCGATGCACAACTGTGTGAGTCACGTTTCTGAAGTACTAATACATTATTATGCAGCCCCTTTGTATACCTCTCATCATTGACATTTTTTTTTAAAAAATAGTGTTTATATAACGAAGTAAAAGCTGTTAATTACTTCTATCATAAAAACACTTGAATAATGGGCATGTAAATAACAAACGATTTTCAATATAGATAAGTGTGAGGTGGTGCATTTTGGCACGAGGGATAAGGACTCGACTTACCCTTTGGAAACTGAGAAATAAATGGGGTAGATTTGCAAAGGCATTTTGGGGTACAATTACACAAATCACTAAAAGTAGCAACAGAGGCTAATAAGGACATCAACGTGCAAATAAAGCACTCTACTTCAATTCCAGAGGATCATAATTCAAAAGCAGGGACATTATTTTAAACCTGTATCGAACCTTGTATGATTGTCTAATGGTTTCGCCAGTGGGGTGCCAATATATCATATCTCTACATATGCTTTTCAGTGGTTGCTGCTGCTGTCGTTGTTGTAAAAGCTGTTGTAAATATTGTTGTTTGAAACTTTGCCTACTTGTGAAAATGTCGCGCTAAAATGAGTTTCTGACCCATTCAGTAAAAAACGATAGAGGTAAAATTGGTGGGTTGGAGCTGAGGATATTAGATTGGGATGTGAGTCACGGACAATACTATGTTTTGGTGGGGAGGAGCTGAGGATATGATGTTGCGTGGAGAGCAGCTCAATATATTATGTGTATTCAGCCCCGTTGTTCCCCAACTTTTACTGTTTATTCCATATAAAAGCTTTATTCAGAGTCGAATGAACTTTGAATTTCCTACATCAGTAATGCAACTCGGTTAATCTGTCCACCCAACACTTAATGATTAGTCCATTTTAGGTGAATAGATAACTTTAAGGTTTTTGGTTAAGTTAATTGGTCCTGGACCAATTTCTGGATGACCGGTCAGTTTACATGTTGGTTTATATAATGCTCACTTGTTCAGTCTCTGTGTGCTGGGTCATTTTGGAAGTGTTAGCTTCGGTTATGGCCAATTGGCCAGATTCTGGGTGAGAGGTCAGCTTACATATGTTGGGCTAAGTGATGGGAAATTGGTCAGATTGTGATCATGGCTTGGGCCTGTCTGGCTCGGTCGAGCATTATTCTCTTACTTTCAGAGTCGTCGGGTTTAAACACCCGTTTGGCGGTGTTGTGCTTTGCAGGTTTAGACTGATTTCAAAGGTGATCCCTGCTCTGAATACATAGCAAATAGTTCAAGGGGTGTTTGATATAAATGTCATTCGACAACAGTTTCAGGGAATCTCTCACTGATTCCGGACTTTCTCCAGCATCTTGATGCTAAAGATGTAAATTAATACAATTTCAACCGCAGCTCGCGGTCAGTTCGGCTCACTGCGACTTCTGGCTATGGCTTCATCCAGCACCAATCGGTGGGAGAAAATGAAGAAAAAATTGTACTGTTTAAAGTTTTGGTCTCCATCCGTCAGGAAACTTAAAACTTTCTTTAGAGGACGTGCAATCAAGTTTCATCAGGTTGAATTATTGGATGTGAGGGCAGTCCGATAAGGAGACATCGGGTTAAATGGACCTGTATAATCTCGTGTTTAGAAGAATGAGAGGCAATCTGATTTAAAATTATGGAATTCATACGGGGCTTGGACCTTCAAACTCAAATCTGAGTGCGCTCCAAGCTGAGCCAAGTAGACAGATAGCGACTCAACCAAACTTGATATTAGTGCGGAACTCGCAGCTCAGAATTGCCAAATCGTCTTCTTCGGGAGACAGGGAGGCTCAATACTCATTAGTTTCCTCCCTGTTGTTTATCTTGACCGTCTTCAAGCTCTCCTTCAAATTGTCTGTCTCCTGGACTGTTTGCTGGAGAGTGTTCTCTTCGTCACATTAGTCCGTCTGCTGTGATAACATTCCTGTTGATTAAAATCAGCTTTCCAGTGACTTTGAATGTTCTCTCCCCCTTGTTATACAGACTGACGCTACCAGATAGAAATTAGTGTTGACAGTGGTTCCCCCCAGCCTCTCGCCGCCTCCTTATCTGTACGTTTCCAAACAGCCCGAATCACACTTTTGGCATTTGGTCAAGATTCGCAGCACGACTTCTTGAACAATCAATTTAATGTTTTCTTTGTTGAATTAGCATCTCTAACCAAAATCTGCTGCATTAGTATCTTCGTTACTGAGCTTGACTTTCGTAATTGAACTTTACCAAATCTCTTTGGGTTCTCCAGACAGGCAATTTGATGATTGAAGGGACAATGTTTCAATTATTCCGATGCTCTGAGTGTTCCTCTTCAATACCTCAGGTTAAATATATTCTGTTCTATTCTAACCATGAGTTGGAATAATCTATCACACTTCTGAACCCAGCTGACTATCACCAATAGGATAATGTAACCTGAATGTCTCAGTGCAGGTTTTCTATTGTGTGAGAATCAGACATCCGGTCAAGTGATCAGCAACCTCTCCATGAACAACAGAATTCAAAACTTCTCACAGAAAATTCAGCCAGGTCTTTTCGATATTAGCTCTAATGTTGGTTTCTACCTTTCGCCTTCAACCCTCAGGTCAGTGATGTTTCCGGACAGTCCCTAATAGTGTCAATCGGTATCTCATGATCGGTTCTCTCACGCCTGTTTGAGCCGTTATTCTTTAACAGTAACTGTGTATTCCATGTAATCGCTTTATTCAGACTCTAATCTGCTTTGAATTTCCGATTTCCGCAATGTAACTGTTAATGTTAACTGCCAGCACTTATTGATCACTGAATTAGACCTTGCGTTGGCATCATTTTGTGATTATGTGTAACTCTACTGTTTCTGATTCAGTTAATTGGTACTGAAGGAATTTATGGGTGATCAGTCAGTTTACATGTTTTGGTTTAGATAACTATGTCTTGCTCAGTTTGTGGCTGCTGGGTCACTACTATGTGTGGAGGAAGTGTGCCCAGCTGCAGCTTCTGACAGACCACATTGCAGCACTGGAGCTGCACATGGACTCACATTGGATCATCCGCGATGCTGATGATGTCGTGAATAGCACGTTTAGTGAGTGGGTCACACCATTGCTAAAGGTTACTCAGGCACATATGGAATTGGTGACTATCAGGCGGAGCAGTAGAAGGAAGATAGTTCCGGAGGACCATGGGTTCATCTCCCCACAAAACAGATACAGAGCTTTGGGTATTGTTGAGGGGGATGGGTCATCAGGGGAAGGCAGTAGCAGCCATGTTCATGGCACCATGGGTAGCTCTGCTACACAGGAGGGCAGGAAAAAGAGTGGGAGAGCTATATTGGCAGGGGATTCTATTGTAAGGGGAAAAGATAGGCGTTTCTGCGGCGGCAATCGAGACTCCAGGGTCGTATGTTGCCTCCCTGGTGCAAGTTCCAAGGATGTCTCGGAGCGGCTGCAGGACATTTTGGAGGTGCAGGTTGAACAGCCAGTTTCGTGGTGCATATAGGTAACAACGATATAGGTAATAAAACAGGATGAGGTCCTACAAGTTGAATTTAGCGAGTTAGGAGTTGAATTAAAAAGGAGGACTTCAAAATTCGTAATCTCAGGATTGCTAACAGTGCCACGTGCCAGGCAGAGTACAAATAGAAGGATAGTTAAGATGAATACGTGGCTTGAGAAATGGTGCAAGCGCGAGGGTTTCAAATTCCTGGGATTTTGGAAACTGTTCTGGGGGAGATAGGACCAATACAAACCTTCGGTCTGCACCTGGGCAGGACCGGAACCAGTGTCCTAAGCGGACTGCTTGCTAATGTTGTTGGGTAGAGATTAAAATAATATGGCAGAGGGATGCGAATCTATGGAGGGAGATAGATGGAAGTAAAATGGGGGCAGACGCAAAAGGTAGAAAGGAGAAAAGGAAAGGTGGAAGTCAGAAAAATCAAAGGCAAAAATCAAGAAGGGACACATTACAACATAATTCTAAAAGGACAAAGACTGTTGAGGAACAAACCTGAAGTCTTCGTGTCTCAAAGAAAGAAGCATTCGTAAAAAGGTGGAGGAATTAACTGTGCAGAAATAGTTAACGGTTATGACGTAATTGGGATAATGGAGACATGGCTCCAAGGTGACCAAGGCTGGGAACTCAACATCCAGGGTTACTCAACATTCAGGAAGGATAGGCAGAAAGGAAAAGGAGGTGCCGTCGCGTAGCTTGTTCAAGTGGAGCTTAAAGCAATAGTAAACTAGGATATTAGCTTAGATGATGTGGAATCTGTGTGGGTAGAGCTACGGAACACCAAAGGGCAGAAAACGCTAGTGGGAGTTGTGTACAGGCCAAGAAACAGCGGTAGTGAGTTTGGGGATGACATCAAATAGGAAATTAGGGATGCATGCAATAAAGGTACATCGGTTATCATGGGTGACTTTAATCTACATATAGTTTGGGCTGAGCAAACTTGTGGCAACACGGTGGAGGAGGATTTCCTAGAGTGTATAAAGGATGATTTTCTAGACCAATATGTCGAGGAACCAATTGGAGAGCAGGCCATCCAAGACTGGGTTTTGTGTAACGAGAGAGGATAAATTAATAATTTTGTTGTGCGATGCCCCTTGGAGAAGAGCGAGCATAATGTGGTGGAATGCTTCATTTAGATGGAGAGTAACACAGTTAATTCAGACACTAGGGTACTGAACTTAAAGAAAGGCAACTTCGATGCAATTTCGATGTTATGAGACGTGAATTGGCTAGGATAGACTGGAGAATGATACTTAAAGTCTTGACAGTTGATAGGCAATTGTAGACATTTGTACATCCCTGTCTGGCGTAAAAATAAAAAGTCGAAATTGGCTCAATCGTGGCTAACAAGTGAAATTAGGAATAGTGTCAAATCCAAGGAAGAGGCTTATAAATTGGCCAGAAAAAGCAGCAAGCCTGAGGACTGGGATACATTTAGAATGCAGCAAGGAGGACAAAGGCGTCAATTAGGAGGAGGTGTGGGTCGGGAATATAATGTGAGAGTAAGCTTGCAGGGAACATAAATATTGACTGCAAAAGCTTCTATAGATATGCGAAGAGAAAACAATTAATGAAGACAAATATAGGTCCCTTGCAGTCAGAATCTGGCGAATTTATAATGGGGAACAAAGTAATGGCAGACCAATTGAACAAATACTTTGGTTCCGTGTTCACTAAGGAAGATATAAATAATCTTCCAGAAATACTAGAGGACCGAGGGTCGAGCGAAAAAGAGGACTGAAGCAAATCATTATTCGTCGGGAAATTGTGTTCGGGAAATTGATGGGACTGAATACCGATAAATCGCCAGGGCATGATAGTCTGCATGCCAGAGTACATAAGGAAGTGACCTTAGAAATAGTGGATGCATTGGTGATAATTTTCCAACATTATATAGAGTGTGGATCAGTTGCTATGGATTGGAGTGTAGCTAATGTAATCCCACTTTTTATAAAAGAAGGGAGAGGTAAAATAGGGAATTATAGACCAGTTAGCCTGACATGGGTGGTGGGGAAAATGTTGGAATCAATTATTAAAGGCGTAATAGCAGCGCATTTGGAAAGCAGTGACAGGATCGGTTCAAGTTAGCATGGATTGATGAAGGGGAAATCATGCTTGCCAAATCTTCTGGAATTTTTTGAGGATGTAACTAGTAGAGTGGACAAGGGAGAACAGTAGATGTAGTGTATTTGGACTTTCACAAAGCTTTTGACAAGGTCCCACACAAGAGATTAGTGTGCAAAATTAAAGCACATAGTATTGGGGGTAATGTATTGACTTGAATAGATAACTGGCTGGCAGACAGGATGCAAAGAGCAGTAATAAACGCGGCCTTTTCAGAATGGTAGGCAGTGAATCGTGGTGTAACACAACGTTCAGTGCTGCGACCCCAGCTATTTATAATATGCATTAATGATTGGACGATGGAATTGAATGTAACATCTCCAAGTTTGCTGATGACACTAAGCTGGGTTGCCGTGTGAGCTGTGATGAGGATGCTAAGAAGCTGCAGGGTGACTTCGACAGGCTAGGTGAGTAAGCAAATTCATGGCAGATGCAGTATATTGTGGATAAATGTCAGATTATCCACTTTGGAGTCAGAAACAGGGAGGCAGAATGTTAACTGAAATGATGACAGATTAGGAAAAGGGGAGGTGCAACGAGACCTGGGTGTCGTGGTACATCAGTCATTGGAAGTTGACATGCAATTACAGCAGGCGGTGAAGAAGGCAAATGGTATGTTAGCCTTCATAACGACAGGATTTGAGTGTATGAGAAGGGAGGTCTTGCTGCAGATCCATAGGGCGTTGGTGCTGCCATTCCTTGAATATTGTGTACAGTTTTGGTATCCTAATCTGAGGAAGAACATTCTTGCTATTGAGGGAGTGCAGTGAACGTTCACCAGACTGATTCCCGGGATGGCAGGACTGACATAGAAAGAAAGACTGGATCGACTAGGCTTATATTTCCTAGAATTTAGAAGAATGAGATGGACCTCATAGAAACATATAAAATTCTGACGGAATTGGATAGGTTAGATGCAGGGAGAATGTTCCCGATGTTGACGAAGTCCAGAACCAGGGGTCACAGTATATTGATAAGGGGTAAGCCATTTAGCACAGAGAAGGGGAGAACATTATTCACTAAGAGAAATGTGAACCTTTGGAATTTTCCACCACAAAGTTGTTGAGGCCAGCCCATTAGACAAATTCGAAAGTGAGTTAGATGTGGCCCTTAGGGCTAAAGGTTTCAAGGGGTATGGATAGAAAGCAGGAATGGGTTACCGAAGTTGCATGATCAGGCATGATTATATTGAATGGTGTTGCAGGCTCGAAGGGCTGTGTCGCCGACTCCTGCACCTAATTTCTATGTTTCTGTGTTTCGAAGTTGACATGTGTTAAGTTCAGTGATTGTCTATTGATCAAGTTCAGGTGCTGGGTCAGCTTACATGCGTTGGGTCAGGTGATTGCAATTGTTCAGTTTGTGATAATGGCTTGTGTCTGGATGGCTCAGTCTCGCATGATTCTCTTAATTTTAGAGTCGTCGGGTTTAAAACCCTGTTTGGCGGTTTTGTGCTTTGCATGTTTAGACTGATTTTACAGGCGATGCCCCGCTCTGAATTAATAGGCTAATAGTTCAAGGGATTTTTGAGATAAATGCTAATCGCCAACAGTTTCAGGGAATCTCTCACTGATTCGGGACTCTGTCCAGCAACTTTCTTCTAAAGATGTAAATTAATACAATTTCAAACGTAGCTCGGATTCACTTCGGCTCCTGGAAACTTCGGCTATCTCTCGCTTCATCATTGGTGCGATAAAAGAACGGAGAATTTGTATTGTGTACAGTTTTGTTTCCTTACATAAGGACGGAAATGTACTTTAGAGGAAATATAGAAACATAGAAAATAGTTGCAGGAGAAGGACATTCGGCCCTTCGAGCCTGCACCACCATTAATAATATCATGGCTGATCTCTCACATCAGTAACCTTTTCCTACTTTATCTCCATAACCCTTGATCACTTTAGACGCAAGGGCCATATCTAACTCCCTCTTGAATATCTCCAATGAACTGGAATCAACTCTCTGCGGTAGAGAATTGCAACCGTTAACCACACTGAGTGAAGAAGTTTCTCCTCAACTGAGTTCTAAATGGCCTACCCCTTATCCTTAGACTGTGTACACTGGTTCTGGAATTCTCCAACATCGGGAACATTCTTCCTGCATCGAACCTGTCCAGTCCCGTCAGAATTTTATATATTTCTATGAGATCCCCTCAAATCCTTCTAAACTCCAGCGAATACAGACCTTGTCGATCTATTCTTTCCTCATATATCAGGCCTGCCTTCCCGTGAATCAGTCTGGTGAACGTTCGCTGTGCTCGCTCCATAGCAAGAACGTCCTTCCTCAGATTAGGAGACGAAAACTGAACACAATATTCTCGATGAGGCCTCATCAATTCTCTATACAAGTCCAGTAACGCCTCCCTGCTCCTCTACTCAAAACGCCTAGCTATGAAGGCCAACATGCCACTTGCCTAGTTCACCACTTGCTGTACCTACATGCCAACTTTCAATGCCTGATGTACCATGACACCCAGCTTTCGTTGCACCTCCCCTTTTCCTAATCTGCCACCATTCAAATAATATTTGCCTTCGTGTTTTTGCCACCAAAATGGATAACCTCACATTTATCCACATTATACTGCATCCGCCATGCATTTGCCCACTCACCTTACCTGCCAAAGTCACCCTGCAACCTCTTAGCATCCTCCTCGCAGCTCACACCACCACGCAGCTTAGGGTTATCTGCAAACTTGGAGATATTACACTCAATTCCTTCATCTAAATCATTGATGTATATTGTAAATAGCTGGGGTCCAGGCACTGAGCCCTGCGGCACACCGCTAGTCACTGCCTGCCATTCTGAAAAGGACCCGTTTATCTCGACTCTCTGCTTCCTGTCTGCCAACCAGTTCTCGATCCACGTCAATACATTATCCCCAAAACCATGTGCTTTAATTTTGCACTCCAATCTCTTGTGTGGGACCTTGTCAAAAGCCTTTTGAACGTCCAAATACTCCACATCCACTAGTTCTCCCTTGTCTACTCTACGAATTACATCCTCAAAACATTCTAGCAGATTGGTCAAGCTTGATTTCCCTTTCATAAATCCATGCTGACTTGGACCGATCCTATCACTGCTTTCCAAATGTGCTGCTAATTCATCTTTAGTAATTGATTGCAACATTTTCCCCACTACTGATGTCAGGCTAATCGGTCTATACTTACCCGTTTTCTCTCTCCCTCCTTTCTTAAAAAGTGGTGTTACATTATCTACCCTCCAGTCCATAGGAACTGATCCAGATTCGATAGACTGTTGGAAAATGATCACCAATGCATCCACTATTTCTACGGAGATGCAATCAAGGTTCGCCTGATTGATTCCTGAGAGATGAAGGCTTTCCAATAAGGAGAGATTTGTTTAGATTGTGCTGATGTTCTCAATTTTAAAAGAATGAGCGTTGATCTTTATGAAATGTGTAAAATGCTTGGCAGGCTTGAAACTTTTAAATCAGAGACAAGTGCGCTTGGCGCTATTCCATGACGGACAGATGGCGATTCAGACAACTGTTAATCTTTAAATCAGTGGTACAACTTGAAACAACAACAACCCATGTTATTATGTAGCGCTTTGAACTTAGTGAAACGTCCTCAGGCGCATCACTGTTTTGTGAAATTTAAAACAAATTAACACTCAGCCGCTTATGGAGAAATGAGAGCAGGTGATGAGATAGGTTTAAAGAAGCGTGTTTAAGTAGGACAGAGTGGTAGAGAGGCAGAGATGTTTAGCGAGGGTGTTGCAGATCTTGGGAGTGCTTCGGCAACAGAAGACACGGCCAGCAATGGTTGAGCGATTATTATCAGGGATAATAAGGACAGGATCATAGGAGCGCATCATGGGGTTGGAGGAGATTATACAGATAATGAGGGGCGAGGCCATGTAGATATTTGAACAAAAGGCTGAGAATTTTGAAATGGAAGCATTGCTTAAGCGGGAGCCACTATAGGCCAGCAAGCAAAGGGATGATGGTTGAGCGGGGCTTGTGCGAGTTGGCATATGGGTAGCCGAGTTTTGCATCACCTCGGGTTGACAAGGGTAAAATATGGGAGGCCAAACAGGAGAGTATTTTAATAGTCAACTGTAGAGGTAATGAAGGCATGGATGATTGCTTCAGCAGCGGATGAGCTGAAGCGAGAGTCAAGATGGACGTCGAAATATGCGATGTTGGGACTGGTATATAATATATTCACAAAAAACCGATGGACTTGATGCTGTATCTCAGTCTGGTAATTGCTGAGATTCTGTACTGTTAAATAATGTGTTGTTCTATTGTTGCTTATGGAATTGATACACTATCTCAGTCTGGCGCAGTCTGACACAATGAGACTGGTATATAATTTGTAGTTCTGTCTGTGCTGTAGTACTTATTATCATCATCCTCAATGTAAGCAGTACCTCGAAATCGAGCAATATTGCGTTCACTCTAAAAGTGCGTTCTCAGATATTTATACTGCATTTATACACTATTTATACTACATGCCAGTCTGACATTTCCTGCCGTTTTTGGACTGGTATATAATGTGTAGTTCTGTCCGTGCTGAAATATTTATTATCATCATAATCAACATAGGCAGTCCCTTGAAATCGAGGAAGACTTGCTGCCACATCAAAATTGAGTTCTCAGCTATTTATACTGTATTTATACAGGATTTATACTGTATGCCAACCTGACACTTCCTGGCAATTTTAGACCGCTATATAATGTGTACTTCTATCTGTGCTCGTGGAATTGATACGGTATCTGAGTCAGACATTGTCTGAGAATTTTAGACTGGGATCTAAAATGTAGTTCTGCCTGTTCTGATCGAATAGACTGCCAGTGTGAGGTGACTATTTGGACTTCCGTACCGCAGAGGGATTTGGAAATCTCAGGAATGAAATTCGCTTGGTAACGCCGTATTTTAGCGCCAGCAGAGTGCAAGGTAAGTATTGCTTTTTGATATATTTCAACCTTTATTTATTCGATGTACCAATTTTAATCTCTGCGATTTTTGGACTGGTATATAATGTACAGCTCAGTCTGTGCTATTGGAATGTATTGGCATCGCAGTCTGATTCTCTCTGAAAGTTTTCGACTTGTGCAGGTCAGCCTGTACTAATTGGATTAATACTGGATCTCCGTCTGGGTCTGAGATTTTGCTCATACCTAATGTGTGGTTCAGTCTGTTCTAATGTAATTGATGAGATGGAGGATTGTCCTATGAGGGGAAATTGAGCAAAGTCGACCTCTATTCTTTAGATTTTAGAAAAATGAGATGTGATCTTATTGATACTAACACAATTCTTACACGGCTTGACAGGGTAGATGCAGGGAAGATGTTTCTTCTAGCTGAGGAATCTCGATCCTGGGGTCAGAGTCTCAGAATAAGTGGTTGGTCATTTCCTTTTCACTCAGATGGTGGTGAATTTTTGGAATTCGCTACCCCAGAGGGTTGTGGTGGCTCAGTCTTTGGGTATATCAAGACAGAGATTATTATGTCTGTGCTAATCAAACAGATGCTCAGAGGATGGAGAATCTTTGTAATTTGCTTGATAACGCCGCCCGTTAACGCCGGGAGAGAGTAAGCTACGTTTTAATTTCATTCTTCCTTTTGGCATTGATTTATTCGTTGTACCAATGGTGAAGTGTGGGTCTAGGTCGGAGAAGTGTTGTTCTGTTTTTCTTCCCGTTTTTGCAGCTCGCATGCCGGTAAACCTCTATCACAAAATGCAATAGCCCGCCTGACCTCCCGCCCTTGTTGGTGCCCGACGATGAGCGTGTAACATCACTTTTAGTGCTGCTCTCTCACCTTCGGGTGTCAAAACTCAATTTAGCAGTTTCAGACGGCATCTAACACGAAACACTAAAATGAGCATTCAGGCGTTGACACCGCCTCAAAAAGAGCCATGCCCACTTTCGACCCCTCAGTCTTTGAGAATATTCAAGACAGTTTTTGGTGGAATTTTGTACATCAAGGGAATCAAGGGATTATGGGGCTCGTGCAGGAAAGTTGAGTTGAGGTAAATGATCAGCCATTATCTCATTAAATGCCGGAGCAGGCTCGAGGGGCCGATTAGCCTCTTCCTGCTCCCTATTCGTATGTGCATATATTCTTAGATTGTATCTCCTTCTGATTCTCTCTGAGACTCTTGGAATAGTATAACATACGTAGTTCAGTCTGTACTACTGGAATTGATGGGATGGGGGATTGTCCTTTGAGGACAGATTGAGTAGAGCAGACCTATGTTTTCTCCACTTTTGGAAGAATGAGAGGTGATCGCATTGAAACACGCCACATTTTTACAGAGATTGACAGGGTAGATGCAGAGAGGATGTTTCCTCTGGCAGAGGAATCTAACCCTAGGGGTCGCAGTCTTCGAATAAGGGGTCGGCCATTTTGGATAGAGATTAGCAGAAACCTCTTCATTCACATGGTGGTTACAGTTTGGAATTCGTTACCCCAGAGGGCTGTGGAGGCTCAGTCTTGGAGTATATAAAGACAGAGATCAATGTATGTTTGGATATTAAGCGAATCAAGGGATATGGGAACAGGACAGAAAATTGGTGTTAATATATAAGATCAGCCTTGATCTCACTGAATACTGCCGCAGCATCGAGGGTCAGAATGGTCTATTGCTGCTCCAACTTCTTGTGTACTTATTTGCTTGTACTCTATCTCAGTCAGACTCTCTCTGAGATTCTTGAAATGGCATATAATATGAAGGTCAGTCTGTATTACTTATTGATATGATACCGTTACTCTCTGAGATTTTTGGACAGATATATAATGTATAGCTCAGTCTGAGCTAATGATCTCCATTGACATTGCAATCTGATTCTCTATGAAATTCTTGGACTGGCATATCAGATCAACCTGTACTAACTGAACTAATGCTGTATCTCTGATTGAGACCGTCTCAGATTTCTGGAAATGTATAATGCATGCTAATGTAATTGATGGGATGAAAGATTGCCCTATGTACATAAGAGCATAATAGCTAGGAGCAGAGGTAAGCCATTTGACCTCTCGAGCCTGCTCCGCCCGTCAATAAGTTCATGGCTGATCTGATCCGAGCCTCAACTCCACTTCTCCACCTACTCCCCATAAACCTTGACTCCATTATCATTGAAACATCAGTCTATCACCACCTCAAATATATTCAAAGACCCAGCCTTCACAGCTCTCTGGGGTAGATTATTCCAAAGATTCACGACCCTCTGGGAGAATAAATTCCTCCTCATTTCTGTTTTCAATGGGAGACCACTTATTCTGAAACTATGTACCCTAGTTCTAGATTCCCCCATGAGGGAAAACATGCTTTCTGCAACTAACCCATGTCAAGCCCCCTCAGTATCTTAAACGTTTCAATAAGATTACTTCTCACTCTTCTAAACTTAAAAGAGTATAAGCACAACCAGCTCAATCTTTCTTTTTATGACAACACTTCTTCTCAGGATTCAACCTTGTGCACCTTTTCTGAACTGCCTCCAATTCAAGTATATCCTTCTTTAAGGAGACAAAAACTGCATGCAGTACTCGAGGTGTGGTCTTACCAAAGCCCAGGACAGTTGGATCAGGTATTCCCTACTTTTATGCTCCATCCCCTTTGCAATTAAGGCCAACGTTCCATTTGCCTTCCTGATTATTTGCTCTACCTGCATACTAACGTTTTGAATTTGATGCACAAGAACCGGCAGATCATTTTGTATTACAGCATTTTGTACTAGCTCCACACATAAATAATAATTAGTTTTTTTATATTTCCGACCAAAACCTCACATTTTCGCACGTTGTATTCCATCTTCCAAATGTTTGCCCACCGAATTAGCCTATCTATTCTCGTCTCCCCCATCAGTGGAAACATCCTCTCTGCATCCGCCTTGGCGAGCCCCCTTATAATGTAATACGTTTCGATGAAACCACCTCTCCTTCTTCTGAATTCCAATGAAAAGAGGCCCAAACTACTCAAAATTTTCTGATAAGTAATCCCCATCATCCCTGGAATCAACATAGTGAATCTTCTCTGAACTGCCTCCAAAGTAACTATATCCTTTCGTAAATACGGAAACCAAAACTGCACGCAGTGTTCCAGGTGTGGCCGCACCAATACCCTGTATCGCTGTAGCAAGACTTCCCTGCTTTTATACTCCATCCCTTTTGCAATAAATGCCAAGATACCATTGGCCTTCTTGATCACTTGCTGTACCTCCATACTAACCTTTTGTGTTTCATGCACAAGTACCCCCAGGTCCCGCTGTACAATCTGTCTCCATTTAAATAATAACTTGCTCTTCATTATTTGCTGCCGAAGTGCATGACCTCACAGTTTCCAACATTATACTCCATCTGACAAATTTTTGCCCACTCACTTAGCCTGTCTATGTTCCTTTGCAGATTTTTTGTGTCCTCCTCACACATTGCATTTCCTCCCATTTTTGTATCGTCAGCAAACTTTACACTCAGTCCCTTATTCCAAGTGATTAATATAGAGTGTAAATAATTGGGGTCCCAGCACTGATCCCTGCGGCACCCCACTAGTTACTGGTTGCAAACCATAGAATGAACCATTTATTCCTGCTCACTGTTTGCTGTTCATTATCCCATCTCCTATCATGCTAATATATTACTCCCAACCCCGTGAACTCAATCAGTTGCTCACAGCAGCATTAGACTTTATTCCAGCTGAAATAATTATAGGATTCAATATATTTAAATATCGAGGAGAGGCAATGGGGACAATCCAATTCTCCCAAAGATCAATTTCTAGAAACGTCATATTTGCAACAATAATCAGTAGGTCATGGTTAACAAGGGAATTTTACTTATGAGCAGATCTGTTTCATGGTTCAGGGACAGTGTCTGAATGTAAAGTAATCATTGGGTCATGCTGTGCCAGTGATTTTTTGATATGAATTTCTACTCGTGTATAATATATATATGGATTATAACATACTTTATGTTGCATATCTAAAGTGCCGGACCAGACGCATTAATTTACCCTGTTCAATGACTAGAATTAATGAAGGTTTCCAAGGAAAGTAATTGTCCCTGCTCGTTAGTAATTCCAGTTGGATGCAGTCAAAAGGTTCATACAATCTTCTTTATAATGTATATTATGTTGAAATATATATACATCATTTTTCTGATCTGCATATTGCTCAGATCAATACATCACTTCCCATCATTTAATCATTTACCCCACTGAATGTACAAAACTAAGCCATCTTAATCTCACTCCGAGAGATTGGACTGCTGGATTGAATTCACTGTGCAGACTTTTGAATAGAAGGTTGCTAAGTAATATCAGAATTTCCAAAATCCAGCAAAAGTTTCTCCCATTGTAAGCAAAACCTGTCAGGGTTTAAATATTCCTCTTTATAAGTTCAGTCTTTACAGAATCATTATGGAAATCTCCATCCATCCGCAAAGGCAGAAACCAAAAACACGAGTTCATTGCTGGGAGGGAGACGTAGCTTAACGTATGCCTACAGAGGTTCAAATCAGGATCCTAACGTTCAATGTTCTGGTACTGAGTTCACACAGTCCAACACAAGATCTCTTTGAATATTACAGCATTAACAGTGAATCTGAATTCCAGCATGAAAGAGGACAGGTTATATTCCCGGCCATGGTTACATATCTAACTTCATTAAATCAGTGAATGTATTGATGGAATTGAAAGGGAGATACTGCATACTGACTGTTGTCTCTCAGTCCCTCCCTCTCAGGGAGATACCTTTACACTGACTGGTGTCTCTCAGTCCCTCTCCCTCAGGGACATATCTTTACACTGACTGGTGTCTCTCAGTCCACTCTCCATCAGGGAGATATCTGTACACTGATTGGTGTCTCTCAGTCCCGCTCCCTCAGGGAGATATCTGTA
Organism: Pristiophorus japonicus; assembly: GCF_044704955.1. Lineage (NCBI taxonomy): Eukaryota > Metazoa > Chordata > Chondrichthyes > Pristiophoridae > Pristiophorus > Pristiophorus japonicus. The sequence goes on along the minus strand of NW_027252977.1, from coordinate 56,231 downwards.
CTCTAACTGATGTCTCTCACTCTCTCTGTATCTCAGGGAGATATCTGTACACTGACTGGGTTCTCAATCCCGCTCCCTCACGGATATATCTGGACCCTGACTGGTGTATCCCTGTCCTTCTCCCTCAGGGAGATATCTTGATACTGACTGGTCTCTCAGTCCCTTTCCCACAGCGAGATATCTGTACACTGACCGTTGTGTCTCAGTCTCTCTGTGTCTCAGGGAGATATCTGTACACAGACTGGTGTCACTCAGTACCTCCCTCTCAGGTTGGTTTCTGTGCACTGACTTGTGTCTCTCAGTTCCTCTCTTTCAGGGAGATATCTGTACCCTGAATGTTATCTCTCAGTCCCTCTTCCTCAGGGTGATATATGTACACTGAATGGTGTCTCTCAGTCCCTCCCTCTCAGGAAGATATCTGTACACTGACTGGTGTCTCTCAGTCCCTCTCCCTCAGAGCCATATCTGTACACTGACTGGTGTCTCTCAGTACCTCTCTTCAGGGTTATATCTGTACACTGACTGTTGTCTCACAGTCCCTCTCCTCAGGGAGATATCTGTGCACTGACTGGTCTCTCAGTCCCTGTCCCTCAGGGACAAATCTGTACACTGACTGTTGTCTCAGTCCCTCTCCCTCAGAGAAATTACTGTACACTGAGTGGTGCCCCTCAGTCCCTCACTCTCAGGATGATATCTGTACACTGACTGGTGTCTCTCAATCCCTCTCACTCATGGAGATATCTATATATTGACTTGTGTCTCTCAGTCCCTCTCTTTCCGGGAAGAATAAGTGCACAGACTGGTATCTCTCATTCCCTTTCCCTCAGGGAGATATCTATTCACTGACTGGTGTCTATAAGTCCCTCATCCTCAGGGACATATCTGCACACTGACTGGTGTCTCTCAGTCCCTCCCTCTCAGGGCGATATCAGTAAACTGACTGGTGTCTCTCAGTCGCTCTCCCTCAGGGAGATATCTGTACTCTGACTGGCGTCTCTGAATCCCTCACGCTCATGGAGATATCTGTACACTGACTTGTGTTTCTCAGTCCCTCTCCCTCAGGGAGATATCTGTACACTGATTGTAGTCTCTCAGTCCCTCGCACTCAGGACATATCTGCACACTGAATGGTGTCTCTCAGGCCCTCTCCCTCAGGGAGATATCTGTACACAGACCGGTGTCAACAAGTCCCTCTCTCTCAGGGACATATATGGACACTTACTGGTATCTCTCAGTCCCAATCTCCCAACGACATATCTGGACAGTGTCTGGTGTCTCTCAGTGGTCCCTCTCTGGGTGATAACTGTACAATGACTGGTGTCTCTCAGTTCCTCTCCCTCAGGGAGATATCTGTACACTGACTGGTGTATATCAGTCCCTCCCCCTCAGGCAGATATCTGTACACTGACTGCCGTCTCTCAGTCCCTCCCTCTCAGGGAGATATCTATACACTGACTGGTTTCACTCAGTCCCTACCTCTCAGGGTGATATCTGTACACTGACTGGCGTCTCTCAGTCCCTCCCTCTAAGGGAGATATCTGTACGCCGACTGGTGTCGCGCAGTCCCTCTCCATCAGGAAATTATCTGTCCTCTGACTGATGTCCCTCAGTCTCTCTGTCTCTCAGGGAGATATCTGTAAACTGACTGCTCTCTCAGTCCCTCTCCCCCAGGGAAATATCTGTACACTGAATGGTGTCTCTCAGTCACTCTCTCTCAGGGACGCATCTGTACACTGACAGGTATATTTCAGTCCCTCTCCCCCAGCGACATATCTGTACACTGACTGGTGTCTCTCAGTCCCTCCTTCAAGGGTCATATCTGAACACTGACTGGTGCCTCTCAGTCCCTCCCTCTCAGGGAGATATCTGTACACAGACTGCTGTCGCTCAATCCCTCTCCCACAGGGAGATATATATATATATATGTCCTCTAACTGATGTTTCTCAGTCTCCCTGTCTCTCAGGGTGATATCTGTGCACTTACTGGTGTCTCTCAGTCCCTCTCCCTCACGGTGATATCTGTACACTTACTGGAGTCTCTCTTTCCCCGTCGCTCATGCAGTTATCTGTACACTGACTGGCGTCTCTCAGTCCCTCCCTCTCAGGGAGATATCTATACACTGATTGGTTTCTCTCAGCCCCTCCCTCTCAGGGACATATCTGTACACTGACTGGTATATCTCAGTCCCTCTCCCTCAGCGACATATCTGAATACTGACTGGTGTCTCTCTGTCACCCTCCCTCAGGCAGTTACCTGCACACTGACTGGAGTCTCTCTTTCCCCGTCGCTCAGGCAGTTATCTGTACACAGACTGGCATCTCTCAGTCCCTCCCTCTCAGGGAGATATCAGTTCACTGACTGGTGTCTCTTAGTCCCTCTCCCTGAGGGAGATATCTATACACTAACTGGTTTCTCTCATCCTTCTCTCTCAAGGTGATATCTGTATACTGACTGGTGTCTCTCAGTCCCTCTCCCTCAGGCAGATATCTGTGCACCGACTGGTGTGTCTCAGTCCCTCTCCCGCAGGCAGATATCAGGGCACTGACTGGTGTGTCTCAGTCCCTCTCCCGCAGGCAGATATCTGTACACTGACTGGCGTCTCTCAGTCCCTCCCTCTCAGGGAGATATATGTACACTGACTGGTGTCACTCAGTCCCTCTCGCTCAGGGAGATATCTGTCCTCTGACTAATGTCTCTCAGTCACTCTGTCTCTCAGGGAGATATGTGTACACTGACTGGTCACTCAGTTCTCTACCCCAGGGAATTATCTGTATACTGACTGGCGTCTCTCAGTCCCTCCCTCTAAGGGAGATATCTGTTCACTGACTGGTGTCAATCTGTCCCTCTCGCTCAGGGAAATACATGTCCTCTGACTAATGTCTCTCAGTCTCTCTGTCTCTCAGGGAGATATCTGTAAACTTACTGGTGTCTCTTAGTCCCTCTCCCTCACGGAGATATCTCTACGCCGACTGGTTTCTCTCAGTCCCTCCCTCTCAGAGTGATATCTGTACACTGACTGGTGACTCTCGTCCAGTATCGCTCAATGAGATATCTGTGCACTTACTGGTGGCTCTCAGTCCCTCTCCCTCTGGGTGATATCTGTACAATGACTGGTGTCTCTCAGTTTTTCTCCCTCAGGCAGATATCTGTACACTGACTGGTGTGTCTCTGTCCCTCTCCCGCAGGCAGATATCTGTACACTGACTGGCATCTCTTAGTCCCTCCCTCTCAGGGAGATATCAATACACTGATTGGTTTCTCTCAGTCCCTCCCTCTCAGGGATTTATCTGTACACTGACTGATATATCTCAGTCCCTCTCACCCAGCTACATATCTGAACACTGACTGGTGTCTCTCAATCCTCTTCCCTCAGGCAGCTATCTGTACACTGAATGGTGTCTCTCAGTCCCTCCCTCTCAGGTTGATATCTGTACACTGACTGGTGACTCTCGTCCAGTATCGCTCAGGGAGATATCTGTGCACTTACTGGTGTCTCTCAGTCCCTTCCTCTCAGGGTGATATCTGTACACTGAATGGTGTCTCTCAGTTTTTCTCCCTCAGGCAGATATCTGTACACTGACAGGTGTGTCTCAGTCCCTCTCCCGCAGGCAGATATCTGTACACTGACCGGCATCTCTTAGTCCCTCCCTCTCAGGGAGATATCTGTTCACTGACTGGTGTCGCTCAGTCCCTCTCCCACAGGGAGATATCTGTCCTCTGACTGATGTCTCTCAGTCTATCTGTCACTCATGGAGATATGTGTACACTGACAGGTCACTCATTCCTCTCCCCCAGGGAAATATCTGTACTCTGACTGGTTTATCTCAGTCCCTCCCTCTCAGGTTGATATCTCAACACTGACTGGTGTCTCTCGTCCAGTATCGCTCAGGGAGATATCTGTGCACTTACTGGTGTCTCTCAGTCCCTCTCCCTCAGGGTGATATCTGTACACTGACTGGAGTCTCTCAGTCCCCGTCGCTCAGTCAGTTATCGGTACACTGACTGGCGTCTCTCAGTTCCTCCCTCTCAGGGAGATATCTGTACACTGACTGATATATCTCAGTCCCTCTCCCCCAGCTACATATCTGAACACTTAATGGTGTCTCTCAATCCCCTTCCCTCAGGCAGTTATCTGTACACTGACTGGTGTCTCTCAGTCCCTCCCTCTCAGGGAGATATCTGTTCACTGACTGGTATCTCTCAGTCCCTCTCCCTGAGGGAGATATCTGTCCTCTGACTGGCGTCTCTCAGTCCCTCCCTCTAAGTGAGATATTTGTACACTGACTGGTGTCGCTCAGTCCCTCTCCCTCAGGGAGATATCTGTCCTCTGACTGATGTCTCTCAGTCTCTCCGTCTATCAGGGAGATATCTGTAAACTGACTGGTTATTCAGTCCCTCTCCCCCAGAGAAATATCTGGACATTGAATGGTGCCTCTCAGTCACTCTCTCTCTCAGGCATATATCTGTACACTGACTGGCGGCGCTCAGTCCCTCCCTCTCAAGGAGATATCTGTTGACTGATTGGTGTCTCTCAGCCCACTCTCCCTCCGGGAGATATCTGCACACTGACTGGTGTCGCTCTCTCCCTCTCCCACAGGGAAATATATGTCCTCTGAATGATGTCTCTCTGTCTCTCTGTCTCTCAGGGAGATAACTGTAAACTCACTGGTGTCTCTTAGTCCTTCTCCCTCAGGGAGGTAACTATGCACTGACTGGTTTCTCTCAGTCCCTCCCTCTCAGGGTGATATCTGTACACTGACTGGTGTCTCCCAGTCCCTCTCACTGAGGCAGATATCTGTACACTGACTGGTGTGTCTCAGTCCCTCTCCCACAGGCAGATATCTGTACACTGACTGGTGTCGCTTAGTCCCTCTCCCTCAGGGAGATATCTGTCCTCTGACTGATGTCTCTCAGTCTCTCTGTCTCTCAGGGAGATATGTGTACACTGACTGGACAATCATTTCTCTCCACCAGTAAAATATCTGTACACTGACTGGCTTCTCTCAGTCCCTCCCTCTCATGTTGATATCTGTACACTGACTGGTGTCTCTCAGTCCCTCTCGCTGAGGCAGATATCTGTACAATGACTGGCGTCTCTCAGTCCCTCCATCTCAGGGAGATATCTGTTCACTGACAGGTATCTCTCAGACCACTCTCCCTCAGGGTGATATCTGTACACTGACTGGTTCCTCTCAGTCCCTCTCTCGAAGGGACATATCTGTACATTGACTGGTATATCTCAGTCCCTCTCCCCCAGCGACATAACTGTACACTGACAGGTCTCTCTCTCTCCCTCCCTCTCAGGGTGATATCTGTACACTGACTGCTGTCTCTCAGTCCTTCTCCCTCAGGCAGATATCTGTACACTGACTTGCGTCTCTCTGTCCCACTCTCTCAGGGAGATATCTGATAACTGAATGGTGTCTCTCATTCCCTCCCTCTCACGGAGATATCTGTACACTGACTGGTGTCTCGCAGTCCCTCTCTTTCTTGGAGATATCTGTACACTAACTGGTTTCTCTCAGTCCCTCCCTCACATGTTGATATCTGTACACTGACTGTTGTTTCTCAGTCCCTCTCCATCAGGCATATATCTGTACACTGACTGGCGTCTCTCAGTCCCTTCCTCTCAGTGAGATATCTGTACACTGACTGCTGTCGCTCACACCCTCGCCCTCAGGGAGATATCTGTCCTCTGACTGGTCACTTCAGTCCCTCTCCCCAAGGGAAATATCTGTACACTGAATCATCTATCTCAGTCACTCTCTCTCAGGCATATATCTGTACACTGAATGCCGACCCTCAGTCACTCCCTCTCAAGGAGATATCTGTTGAATTATTGGTGTCTCTCAGCCCAATCTCCCTCCGAGAGATAGTTGTACACTGACTGGTGTCGCTCAGTCCCTCTCCCACAGGGAATTATATGTCCTCTTACTGATGTCTCTCAGTCTCTCTGTCTCTCAGGGAGATATCTGTAAACTCACTGGTGTCTCTTCGTCCCTCTCCCTCAGGGAGATATCTCTACGCCGACTGGTTTCTCTCAGTCCCTCCATCTCAGGGTGATATCTGTACACTGACTGGTGTCTCTCAGTTTTTCTCCCTCAGGCAGATATCTGTACACTGACTGTTGTGTCTCAGTTCCTCTCCCGCAGGCAGATATCTGTACACTGACTGGCATCTCTTTGTCCCTCCCTCTCAGGGAGATATCTGTTCACTGACTGGTGTCGCTCAGTCCCTCTCCCTCAGGGAGATATATGTCCTCTGACTGATGTCTCTCAGTCTATCTGTCACTCAGGGCGATATGTGTAAACTGACAGGTCACTCATTCCTCTCCCCAGGGAAATATCTGTACACTGACTGGTTTCTCTCAGTCCCTCCCTCTCAGGTTGATATCTGTACACTGACTGGTGACTCTCGTCCAGTATCGCTCAGGGAGATATCTGTGCACTTACTGGTGTTTCTCAGTCCCTCTCCCTCAGGGTGATATCTGTACACTGACTGGAGTCTCTCAGTCCCCGTCGCTCAGACAGTTATCGGTACACTGACTGGCGTTTCTCAGTCCCTCCCTCTCAGGGAGATATCTATACACTGATTGGTATCTCTCAGCCCCTGCCTCTCAGGGACATATCTTTACACTGACTGATATATCTCAGTCCCTCTCCACCAGCTACATATCTGAACACTGACTGGTGTCTCTCAATCCCCTTCCCTCAGGCAGTTATCTGTACACTGACTGGTGTCTCTCAGTCCCTCCCTCTCAGGGAGATATCTTTTCACTGACTGGTGTCTCTTAGTCCCTCTCCCTGAGGGAGATATCTATACACTGACTGGTTTCTCTCATTCCCTCACTCTCAGGGAGATATCTGCCCTCTGACAGATGTCTCTCAGTCTCTCTGTCTCTCAGGGAGATATCTGTAAACTGACTTTTCACTCAGTCCCTCTCCCCCAGGGAAATATCTGTACACTTAATGGTGTCTCTCAGTCACTCTCTCTCTCAGGCATATATCTGTACACTGACTGGCGGCGCTCAGTCCCTCCCTCTCAAGGAGATATCTGTTGACTGATTGGTGTCTCTCAGCCCACTCTCCCTCCGGGAGATATATGTACACTGACTGGTGTCGCTCTGTCCGTCTCCCACAGGGAAATATATGTCCTCTGAATGATGTCTCTCAGTCTCTCTGTCTCACAGGGAGATATCTGTACACTCACTGGTTTCTCTTAGTACCTCCCTCTGAGTGAGATAACTGTACACTGACTGGTATCTCTCAGTCCCTCTCCCTCAGAGCCATATTTGTACACTGACTGGTGTCTCTCAGTACCTCTCTTCATGTTTATATCTGTACACTGACTGTTGTCTCTCAATCCCTCTCCTCAGGGAGATATCTGTGCACTGACTGGTCTCTCATTCCCTCCCTCTCACGGAGATATCTGTACACTGACTGGTGTCTCGCAGTCCCTCTCTTTCTTGGAGATATCTGTACACTAACTGGTTTCTCTCAGTCCCTCCCTCACATGTTGATATCTGTACACTGACTGTTGTTTCTCAGTCCCTCTCCATCAGGCATATATCTGTACACTGACTGGCGTCTCTCAGTCCCTTCCTCTCAGTGAGATATCTGTACACTGACTGCTGTCGCTCACACCCTCGCCCTCAGGGAGATATCTGTCCTCTGACTGGTCACTTCAGTCCCTCTCCCCAAGGGAAATATCTGTACACTGAATCATCTCTCTCAGTCACTCTCTCTCAGGCATATATCTGTACACTGAATGCCGACCCTCAGTCACTCCCTCTCAAGGAGATATCTGTTGAATTATTGGTGTCTCTCAGCCCAATCTCCCTCCGAGAGATAGTTGTACACTGACTGGTGTCGCTCAGTCCCTCTCCCACAGGGAATTATATGTCCTCTTACTGATGTCTCTCAGTCTCTCTGTCTCTCAGGGAGATATCTGTAAACTCACTGGTGTCTCTTCGTCCCTCTCCCTCAGGGAGATATCTCTACGCCGACTGGTTTCTCTCAGTCCCTCCATCTCAGGGTGATATCTGTACACTGACTGGTGTCTCTCAGTTTTTCTCCCTCAGGCAGATATCTGTACACTGACTGTTGTGTCTCAGTTCCTCTCCCGCAGGCAGATATCTGTACACTGACTGGCATCTCTTTGTCCCTCCCTCTCAGGGAGATATCTGTTCACTGACTGGTGTCGCTCAGTCCCTCTCCCTCAGGGAGATATATGTCCTCTGACTGATGTCTCTCAGTCTATCTGTCACTCAGGGCGATATGTGTAAACTGACAGGTCACTCATTCCTCTCCCCAGGGAAATATCTGTACACTGACTGGTTTCTCTCAGTCCCTCCCTCTCAGGTTGATATCTGTACACTGACTGGTGACTCTCGTCCAGTATCGCTCAGGGAGATATCTGTGCACTTACTGGTGTTTCTCAGTCCCTCTCCCTCAGGGTGATATCTGTACACTGACTGGAGTCTCTCAGTCCCCGTCGCTCAGACAGTTATCGGTACACTGACTGGCGTTTCTCAGTCCCTCCCTCTCAGGGAGATATCTATACACTGATTGGTATCTCTCAGCCCCTGCCTCTCAGGGACATATCTTTACACTGACTGATATATCTCAGTCCCTCTCCACCAGCTACATATCTGAACACTGACTGGTGTCTCTCAATCCCCTTCCCTCAGGCAGTTATCTGTACACTGACTGGTGTCTCTCAGTCCCTCCCTCTCAGGGAGATATCTTTTCACTGACTGGTGTCTCTTAGTCCCTCTCCCTGAGGGAGATATCTATACACTGACTGGTTTCTCTCATTCCCTCACTCTCAGGTTGATATCTGTACACTGACTGGTGTCTCTCAGTCCCTCTCCATCAGACATATATCTGTACACTCACTGGCGTCTCTCAGTCCCTCCCTCTAAGTGAGATATTTGTTCACTGACTGGTGTCGCTCAGTCCCTCTCCCTCAGGGAGATATCTGCCCTCTGACAGATGTCTCTCAGTCTCTCTGTCTCTCAGGGAGATATCTGTAAACTGACTTTTCACTCAGTCCCTCTCCCCCAGGGAAATATCTGTACACTTAATGGTGTCTCTCAGTCACTCTCTCTCTCAGGCATATATCTGTACACTGACTGGCGGCGCTCAGTCCCTCCCTCTCAAGGAGATATCTGTTGACTGATTGGTGTCTCTCAGCCCACTCTCCCTCCGGGAGATATATGTACACTGACTGGTGTCGCTCTGTCCGTCTCCCACAGGGAAATATATGTCCTCTGAATGATGTCTCTCAGTCTCTCTGTCTCACAGGGAGATATCTGTACACTCACTGGTTTCTCTTAGTACCTCCCTCTGAGTGAGATAACTGTACACTGACTGGTATCTCTCAGTCCCTCTCCCTCAGAGCCATATTTGTACACTGACTGGTGTCTCTCAGTACCTCTCTTCATGTTTATATCTGTACACTGACTGTTGTCTCTCAATCCCTCTCCTCAGGGAGATATCTGTGCACTGACTGGTCTCTCAGTACCTGTCCCTCAGGGACATATCTGTACACTGACTGTTGTCTCTCAGTCCCTCTCCCTCAGAGAAATAATTGTACACTAAGTGTTGCCCCTCAGCCCCTCACTCTCAGGATGATATCTGTACACTGACTGGTGTCTCTCAATCCCTCTCACTCAGGGAGATATCTATATACTGACTTGTGTCTCTCAGTACCTCTCTTTCCGGGAAGAATATGTGCGCTGACTGGTATCTCTCATTCCCTTTCCCTCAGCTACATACCTGTACACTGACTGGTGTCTCTCAGTCCCTCTCCCTCAGGGAGATATCTATTCACTGACTGGTGTCTCTAAGTCCCACATCCTCAGGGACATATCTGCACACTGACTGGTGTCTCTCAGTCCCTCCCTCTCAGGGCGATATCAGTAAACTGACTTGTGTCTCTCAGTCGCTCTCCCTCATGGAGATATCTGTACTCTGACTGGCGTCTCTGAATCCCTCACGCTCATGGAGATATCTGTACACTGACTTGTGTTTCTCAGTCCCTCTCCCTCAGGGAGATATCTCTACACCGATTGTAGTCTCTCAGTCCGTCGCACTCAGGACACATCTGTACACTGAATGGTGTCTCTCAGGCCCTCTCCCTCAGGGAGATATCTGTACACAGACCGGTGTCAACAAGTCCCTCTCTCTCAGGGACATATATGGACACTTACTGGTATCTCTCAGTCCCAATCCCCCAGCGACATATCTGTACAGTGTCTGGTGTCTCTCAGTGGTCCCTCTCTGGGTGATATCGATACACTGACTGGTGTCGCTTAGTCCCTCTCCCTCACGGAGATATCTGTACACTGACTGGTGTCCTCTCAATCCCCTTCCGTCAGGCAGTTATCTGTACACTGACTGGCGTCTCTCAGTCCCTCCCTCTCAGGGAGATATCTGTTCACTGACTGGTGTCGCTTAGTCCCTCTCCCTCAGGGAGATATCTATACACAGATTGGTTTCTCCCAGTACCTACCTCGCAGGGTGATATCTGTACACTGACTGGCGTCTCTCAGTCCCTCCCTCTAAGGGAGATATCTGTACACCGACTGGTGTCGCGCAGTCCCTCTCCATCAGGAAATTATCTGTCCTCTGACTGATGTCCCTCAGTCTCTCTGTCTCTCAGGGAGATATCTGTAAACTGACTGTTCTCTCAGTCCCTCTCCCCCAGTGAAATATCTGTACACTGAATGGTGTCTCTCTGTCACTCTCTCTCAGGAACGTATCTGTACACTGACTGGTATATTTCAGTCCCCTCCCTCAGCGACATATCTGTACACTGACTGGTGTCTCTCAGTTCCTCCCTCAAGGGTCATATCTGTACAATGACTGGTGCCTCTCGGTCCAGTATCGCTCAGGGAGATATCTGTACACAGACTGGTTTCGCTCAGTCCCTCTCCCACATTGAGATATATATATATATATGTCCTCTGACTGATGTTTCTCAGTCTCCCTGTCTCTCAGGGTGATATCTGTGCACTTACTGGTGTCTCTCAGTCCCTCTCCCTCAGGGTGATATCTGTACACTTACTGGAGTCTCTCTTTCCCCGTCGCTCAGGCAGTTATCTGTACACTGACTGGCGTCTTTCAGTCCCTCCCTCTCAGGGAGATATCTATACACTGATTGGTTGTTCTCAGCCCCTCCCTCTCAGGGACATATCTGTACACTGACTGGTATATCTCAGTCCCTCTCCCTCAGCGACATATCTGAATACTGACTGGTGTCTCTCTGTCCCCCTCCCTCAGGCAGATATCTGTGCACCGACTGGTGTGTCTCAGTCCCTCTACCGCAGGCAGATATCTGGGCACTGGCTGGTGTGTCTCAGTCCCTCTCCCGCAGGCAGATATCTGTACACTTACTGGCGTCTCTCAGTCACTCCCTCTCAGGGAGATATCTGTTCAATGACTGGTGTCACTCAGTCCCTTCGCTCAGGTAGATATCTGTCATCTGACTAATGTCTCTCAGTCTCTCTGTCTCTCAGGGAGATATGTGTGCACTGACTGGTCACTCAGTTCTCTACCCCAGGGAAATATCTGTATACTGACTGGTTTCTCTCAGTCCCTCCATCTCATGTTGATATCTGAACACTGACTGGCGTCTCTCAGTCCCTCCCTCTCAGTGAGGTATCTGTTCACTGACTGGTGTCTCTCAGTCCGCTCTCCCTCAGGGAGATATCTGTACCCTGACTGGTTTCTCTCAGTCCCTCACTCTCACGGATATATCTGTACACTGACTGGTATATCTCAGTCCCTCTCCCCCAGCGACATAACTGTATACTGACTGGTGTCTCTCTCTCCCTCCCTCTCAGGGTGATATCTGTACACTGACTGGTGTCTCTCAGTCCCTCTCCATCAGGCATATATCTGTACACTGACTGGCGTCTCTCAGTCCCTCACTCTGTGTGAGATATCTGTACACTGACTGGTGTCTCTCAGTCCCTCTCCGTCAGGCATATATCTGCACACTGACTGGTGTCTCTCAGTCCTTCCCTCTCACGGAGATATCTGTACAATGACTGGTGTCTCGCAGTCCCTCTCTTTCAGGAACATATCTGTACACTGACTGGTATCTCTCAGTCCCTCTCCCGCAGGCAGATATCTCTACACTGACTGGCGTCTCTTCGTCCCTCCTTCTCAGGGAGATATCTGTTCACTGACTGGTGTCGCTCAGTCCCTCTCGCTCAGGGAGATATCTGTCCTCTGACTGATGTCTCTCAATCTCTCTGTCTCTCAGGGAGATATATATATATGTCCTCTGACTGATGTCTCTCAGTCTCTCTGTCTCTCAGGGATATATCTGCGCCCTTACTGGTTTCTCTCATTCCCTCTCCCTCAGCGACATATCTGAATACTGACTGGTGTCTCTTCGTCCCTCTCCCTGAGGGAGATATCTATACACTGACTGGTTTCTCTCATTCCCTGTCTCTCATGGATATATCGGTACACTGACTGGTGTCGCTCAGTCCCTCTCCCTCAGGGAGATATCAGTCCTCTGACTGGTCACTCAGTCCCTCTCCCCAAGGGAAATATCTGTACACTGAATCATGTCTCTCAGTCACTCTCTCTCAGGCATATATCTGTACACTGAATGGCGACCCTCAGTCCGTCCCGCTCAAGGAGATATCTGTCGACTTATTGGTGTCTCTCAGCCCACTCTCCCTCCGGGAGATAGTTGTACACTGACTGGTGTCGCTCAGTCACTCTCCCACAGGGAAATATATGTCCTCTGACTGATGTCTCTCAGTTTCTCTGTCTCTCAGGGCGATATCTGTAAACTTTACTGGTGTCTCTTAGTCCCTCTCCCTCACGGAGATATCTCTACGCCGACTGGTTTCTCTCAGTCCCTCCCTCTCAGGGTGATATCTGTACACTGACTGGTGACTCTTGTCCAGTATCGCTCAGGGAGATATCTGTGCACTTACTGGTGTGTCTCAGTCCTTCTCCCGCAGGCAGATATCTGTACACTGACTGGCATCTCTTAGTCCCTCCCTCTCAGGGAGAGATCTGTTCACCGACTGGTGTCGCTCAGTCCCTGTCCCTCAGGGAGATATCTGTCCTCTAATTGATGTGTCTCAGTCAATCTGTCACTCATGGAGATATGTGTACACTGACATTTCACTCATTCCTCTCCCCCAGGGAAATATCTGTACACTGGCTGGCGTCTCTCAGTCCCTCCCTTTCAGGTTGATATCTATACACTGATTGGTTTCTCTCAGCCCCTCCCTCTCAGGGACATATCTGTACACTGACTGATATATCTCAGTCCCTCTCCGCCAGCTACACATCTGATCACTGACTGGTGTCTCTCAATCCCCTTCCCACAGGCAGTTATCTGTACACTGAATGGTGTCTCACAGTCCCACCCTCTCAGGTTGATATCTGTACACTGACTGGTGACTCTCGTCCAGTATCGCTCAGGGAGATATCTGTGCACTTACTGGTGTCTCTCAGTCCCTCCCTCTCAGGGTGATATCTGTACACTGACTGGTGTCTCTCAGTTTTTCTCCCTCAGGCAGATATCTGTACGCTGACAGGTGTGTCTCAGTCCCTCTCCCGCAGGCAGATATCTGTATACTGACTGGTGTCTCTTAGTCCCTCCCTCTCAGGTTGATATCTGTACACTGACTGGTGACACTCGTCCAATATCGCTCAGGGAGATATCTGTGCACTCACTGGTGTTTCTCAGTCCCTCTCCCTCAGGGTGATATCTGTACACTGACTGGTGTCTCTGAGTCCCCGTCGCTCAGGCAGTTATCGGTACACTGACTGGTGTCTCTCAGTCCCTCCCTCTCAGGGAGATATCTGTCCTCTAATTGATGTGTCTCAGTCAATCTGTCACTCATGGAGATATGTGTACACTGACAGGTCACTCATTCCTCTCCCCCAGGGAAATATCTGTACACTGACTGGCGTCTCTCAGTCCCTCCCTCTCAGGGAGATATCTGTACACTGACTGATATATCTCAGTCTCTCTCCCCCAGCTAATTATCTGAACACTGACTGGTGTCTCTCAATCCCCTTCCCTCAGGCAGTTATCTGTACACTGACTGGTGTCTCTCAGTCCCTCCCTCTCAGGGAGATATCTGTTCACTGACTGGTGTCTCTCAGTACCTCTCCCTGAGGGAGATATCTATACACTGACTGGTTTCTCTCATTCCCTCACTCTCAGGCTGATATCTTACACTGACTGGTGTCGCTCAGTCCCTCTCCATCAAGCATATATCTGTACACAGACTGGCGTCTCGCAGTCCCTCCCTCTAAGTGAGATATTTGTACACTGACTGGTGTCGCTCAGTCCCTCTCGCTCAGGGAGATGTCTGTCCTCGGACTGATATCTCTCAGTCTCTCTGTCTCTCAGGGAGCTATCTGTAAACTGACTGGTCACTCAGTCCCCCTTCACCAGGGAAATATCTGTACACTGAATGGTGTCTCTCAGTCACTCACTCTCTCAGGCATATATCTGTACACTGACTGGCGGCGCTCAGTCCCTCTCTCTCAAGGAGATATCTGTTGACGATTGGTGTCTCTCAGCCCACTCTCCCTCCGGGAGATATCTGTACACTGACTGGTGTCGCTCTGTCCCTCTCCCACAGGGAAATTTATGTCCTCTGAATGATGTCTCTAAGTCTCTCTGTCTCTCAGGGAGATATCTGTACACTCACTGTGTCTGTTAGTCCCTCTCCCTCAGGTAGATCACTATGCACTGATTGGTTTCTCTCAGTCCCTCCCTCTCAGGTTGATATCTGTACACTGACTGGTGTCTCCCAGTCCCTCTCCTTCAGGCAGATATCTGTACACTGACTGGTGTGTCTCAGTCCCTCTGCCACAGGCAGATATCTGTACACTGACTGGTGTCGCTCAGTCCCTCTCCCTCAAGGAGATATCTGTCCTCTGACTGATGTCTCTCAGTCTCTCTGTCTCTCAGGGAGATATGTGTACACTGACTGGTCACTCAGTTCTCTCCCCCAGGGAGATATCTGTACACTGACTGGTTCCTCTCAGTCCCTCTCTCGAAGGGACATATCTGAACACTGACTGGTATATCTCAGTCCCTCTCCCCAGCGACATAACTGTACACCGACTGGTCTCTCTCTCTCCCTCCCTCTTAGGGTGATATCTGTACACTGACTGCTGTCTCTCAGTCCCTCTCCCTCAGGCAGATATCTGTACACTGACTTGCGTCTCTCTGTCCCACTCTCCCCCAGGGAAATATCTGTATACTGACTGGTTTCTCTCTGTCCCTCCCTCTCCTGTTGATATCTGTACACTGACTGGTGTCGCTCAGTCCCTCTCCCTCAGGGAGATATCTGTCCTCTGACTGGTCACTCAGTCCCTCTCCCCAAGGGAAATATCTGTACACTGAATAATGTCTCTCAGTCTCTCCCTCTGAGTGAGATATCTGTACACTGACTGGGGTCTCTCAGTCCACTCTCCCTCAGGGAGATATCTGTACACAGACTGGTTCCTCTCAGTCCCTCTCTCGAAGGGACATATCTGTACACTGACTGGTAAATCTCAGTCCCTCTCCCCCAGCGACATAACTGTACACTGACTGGTTTCTCTCATTCCCTCCCTCTGAGTGAGATATCTGTACACTGACTGGTGTCGCTCAGTCCCTCACCCTCAGGGAGATATCTGTCCTCTGACTGGTCACTCAGTCCCTCTCCCCAAGGGAAATATCTGTACACTGAATCATGTCTCCCAGTCACTCTCTCTAAGGCATATATCTGTACACTGAATGGCGACGCTCAGTCCCTCCCTCTCAAGGAGATATCTGTTGACTGATTGGTGTCACTCAGCCCATTCTCCCTCCGGGAGATATCTGTACACTGACTGGTGTCGCTCTGTCCCTCTCCCACAGGGAAATATATGTGCTCTGAATGATGTCTCTCAGTCTCTCTGTCTCACAGGCAGATATCTGTTCACTGACTGGCGTCTCTTAGTCCCTCCGTCTCAGGGAGATATCTGTTCACTGACTGGTGTCGCTCAATCCCTCTCCCTCAGGGAGATATCTGCCCGCTGACTGATGTCTCTCAGTCTCTCTGTCTCTCAGGGAGATATGTGTACACTGACTGGTCACTCAGTTCTCTCCTCCAGGGAAATATCTGTACACTGACTGGTTTCTCTCAGTCCACTCTCCCTCAGGGAGATATCTATACACTGACTGTTTCCTCTCAGTCCCTCTCTCGAA